>NC_137176.1:65872101-66472101 GCF_951804945.1 Podarcis cretensis | reverse complement strand
TAGGAAAAACACATGAGGTCCGTTCCGGCGATTTTCCTCAGGCTGTGAGAAAAACACACCAACTGCTCTCCTCCTCCCTGCTCTCCAGCATATCCCCAGGGAGGGGAATCAGACACAGACAGAAATGTATCTACATGTTTTATTCCTGTCTTCAGCAGTCAAACAGTAAAAGAGAAAACATGTCTGCTCTCTTCAACAAACAGAGAGAGACTCAAAACTCCACCCATGTACATCCTGTACAGGTCATATGACACACACACTGAGCTAACATCCGGTGCTCAATACAGAATGGACTGCCCCTTTGTTTCCATGGCAACAGTCACACACTTCCTGTTTGGCTTTCCAGCCACAAGCAGCAGACTTGGCTGCTATAGCCTTTGCTTGCTGCTGCATTGCTGCTTTAGAATAACAATGCAGACATTCATCAGCTCCTTGTCCACCTGCCTCTCACTGTTGTGTTTTTCTGTTTGAAGTGGCTGAATGCTACCATGATGCACCATGCCGATAAACACTCAGCAGAAGATCTTTGGAAGGAGACATTGAAAGAGCAGTGAATTACAGGAAGCCTTCTTTGTGGTTGCTATCAGTAATGTGCGAGGAACCCTGTGGTGTGCTCCATAGAAGTTGGAGGGAGCGATGGGGAGTGGTTTACTCCAGGGTGGTTTCTGTGGCGTAACTGTCTTCAGGGAGTCACCTGGCTAAAACCTTTCCCTTGGCCTGGCACTATAGCAAAGCTTCTGCTTATTTAATGGGAGAGGAAGGGAGAATCCATTCAAGGAAAGTGGGAGCAAAACTGAAGAAGTAAAGAGGATGTCAACAAAATGGGGGAAGAGACTGAATCCTAGCCATTATGAGTGTCTTTTGCAGAGTTAGTTTGCTTCAGTGTCTCCATGTGGCACATCCCATTTATCCAGGCAGTGAAAAGTTCCAGGGGCACAGTTTTTACCTAGATTAGGTTTCTTCTGAAACTAGGGGATGCCACTGAAGATTTATGGCATTTTGTAGTATGTGAGCTTAACTTATGGTTACCAGATATTTTTCAGTGAATCCGGGGACACTATTTTTTTATTTTTTTTTGAAGCTGAGTAACAACAGGGAGTCAGTAGTGGAGATGGTGAGGCAAAAGACCCTGGGCCCAAGCACACATGCATATTGTATAAAGGTGCAAAGCCCTTTTTTCACACCCTGTGCGCACACTCTGCGCATTTATGTTTCACAGGGTGCGAAAGAAGGGCTTTGCACCTTGCCTGGCAGAGAAACTGCATGCCTTGCACCCCTCCTGGGCAACGGCCACTCACCTGCGACTCCCGAGCCTCCCCCGATCTGTCAAAACAAAGGGAGAAGGGGGCAGGGGATCTGTACCGCTGGATGTCCCTTGTTCCCCTTTGGCAGTGGCGGCGACAGCTAGCAGCAAGCAGCTCCTGAAGCCAGCCAGAGTCAACTGCGATACCAGGCTGGCTCCGGGCTGCTGAGGCTGCCACTGCCACATTTCCCGGGGACAGATTTGCAAATCTGGGGACATTCCAGGGATGGAATTTGTCCAGGGACAGATTTGCAAATCTGGGGACTGTCCCTGGTAACTCTAGCTTAACTAATATAGAGGTTGCACATAAGTGGAGGCACGATCTAGCACACAGCCATTGCTGACATAAGATTTTCCAAAAGAAGCCAACGTCCCCAAACTACTGTTACTTTCCAAAGCCCCAAAATTCAGTGCTCTCTGAATTTTTCATGGTCTGTCTCCATCCTGCTTGAAAACTGCAGATTTTATTGTCTCTTTCAATACAGGCACCTAGATTATATCATTTTTAACTTGGGGTGAGGTGGAGGGAAGGTCTGTTGCTGCCCATTCAGAAGACTCAAGGAAGATTGTGTACCAATTAGCTCCCATGGAAACAGATCACCTGTCGTTTTCCAAACAAAAGATGTACCTCACAATTTTGTCAGGGCTATTGAGCGGCACTTCTGGCTCCATTAATCCTCTTCTGTTCAAGCTCTCAATCATTCAGCAATATATTTGGATGCCAACCTTAATTTCTGGTGAGAGCTGAGTCAAAATGCCCCTCTCTTGTTGTACCATTCACTAGCTAGGAAGGAGGGCTGGCACTTTAGCAAATTCTGGGAAGGTGGGGGTGAATATGGGGGTAGGGGAGACCCACCAATATTTCTCTCCACACTCATATCCAGCTTGTAGGCTTCCCATATACATCTGGTTAGCCATGATTTGAACAGGATGCTAGACTAGATAGATGGGCCTTTGGCTCATGTGTTCTTATAGATCTTATATACAAGCATCATTATCTGAGATGCGTAGAAAAGTGTCTACTGAATGTTTTCGTATGAAATATGATAGAAAAGGGAACATCTCCCGAGGCCTGACATGGTCATATACAAGTTCAAAGAGATGGGCAGCAGTTAGCCTGATGGTGGCAACCAATTAGGAATCAGCTGAGCTGCCCTACCAAGACATGAAAGGAAGCAGCTTACACAAAGGTCTCTAATTTTAACAAGTCTCCAGCTGAGAAAGGGCTGAGGAAATAACCCCAGTCATTTGCTCCTCTAGTAGGAATTGTCATTCGAAAATGTAAAAAGAAACCAAAGGACAAATGTAGGAAGCTTAAGAAGGAAGCCAGAAACTTTGCAAACTTCCAAGTTCTGAGACACCCAGAAGAAATTCCTTCTCACAACAATGACCAGAACAATATACAGGGCTGGGGTTTGATGGACATGGTGAGGGACCATGACTCAAATCATGGAAGCCACACCCTGACAGTGAAGTCCCTTTCTCTTGAGGTTTGTACAGGGGAAGCTTAGAATCATAGAACCATCGAGTTGGAAGGGACCAAGGGCGTCATCTAGTTCAACCTACTGCAATGCAGGAATCTTTTGCCCAATGTGGGGCTCAGACCCATGGCTCTGAGACTAAGAGTCTCATACTCTACTACCGAACTATCCCAGTTAGGTGTTCAACTGTTATTATATCATTTGTTCCACGGCTGAACCTTGACATCCAAGATAGTTTCCAGAAATAAGCTTTGGCTAAAAGTACCGTAAGTCCCATTGTGTGATAGCTAAAGCAGGAGCAGCTGCATAATGGGGCAGGTGAGCATTGCTTGCCTTGCTTCCCAACACAGAGGTCACTGCTGGTAACTGAGAAGGAGAGGGGTGATGCAGCAGGGCTGGCATTGTGGTGTGGGTGCTGTGGCGATCACACAGGGTCCCCAGACGTTTTACCGTCTATTGATCCCTGTGCCACCACTTTATTTCTCGCTGCCACCACCCAGGCCCTACCTGGTACAATACTGAGTCCAGTCAGGGTTAAATTGAAAGATAAACCTCCATTTATTTATTGCAGTTTAACAAGCATGTGGTTTCATAAACGGTATCGGTCAATTGCAGTCATGCAGTGCCTATCCAGACCTATAACTTCCGCTACCTGCTCTCACTCACTAAACCACCTCTCAGATATTTACTTGTCTTTCTAGATCCTAACTGTTCCTGACTCAACTTATTTCGCTACAGTAACTCAACCTCCCCACAGACTCTATCCCAATTCACTCCCACTCCAACCAACCACCCAACTCCCAATGAACTCCCCTTTCGCCCCTCCCAGAGCTGGTTTTATAGTCCCTCTGACTCCACCCCCTGGGTTCTGATTGGGTAACTTGTTTAACTATTTCACCTCCAGCACACTCATATGTTAACATCACAGATGCTTCTGGTGCTCACTGCACCAGCCTCTCCGTCCCTCTGCTACTCAGCTAGTAGTGCCATCCTGTGTTCTGGAAACCCAAGTAAGCAACACCCCCGTGTGCCTCACCAGCCATTACTGATTTAAAGTAGGGTCTAAGCATGGGGTCCCCTTTCATGCACATGCTATGATTTCAGCCTATACCTACAGTATGTGCCCCATCACCATCAGAGCCCATGTATGGAACCTCAGTTTCCTCCCTCATGGTAATGGAGATGTAACCTGGGTCTCTGGGCCTGGGTAAAGGGAGAATCAGGGTCAACACCAAGCATAAATTTTGGCTGGCTATCTTGATGCGTTGTTGTCTGTTGGTGACCAGCAAATTGCCAGGCGAAAGAAATATCACCAATACAAAAAAGTCAACTTTTGTTCCAGAAGCAAGTTGTTTATAATAATAATAATTTATTATTTATACCCTGCCCATCTGGCTGGGTTTCCCCAACCACTCTGGGCGGCTTCCAACAAAATATTTAAAACACAATAAAACATCAAACATTAAAAACTTCCCTAAACAGGGCTGCCTTTAGATGTCTTCTGAAAGTCAGATAGTTGTTTATTTCCTTGACATCTGATGGGAGGGCATTCCACAGGGCAGGTGCTACTACCAAGAAGGCCCTCTGCCTGGTTCCCTGTAACCTCACTTCTTTCAGTGAGGGAATCGCCAGAAGGCCCATGGCAGTGGACTTCTGTGTCTGGGCTGAACGATGGGGGTGGAGATGCTCCTTCAGATATACTGGGCCGAGGCCATTTAGGGCTTTAAAGGTCAGCACCAGCACTTTGAATTGTGCTCATAAATGTACTGGGAGCAAATGTAGGTCTTTCAGGACCAGTGTGATATGGTCTCGGCGGCCACTCCCAGTCATCAGTCTAGCTGCCGCATTCTGGATTAATTGTAGTTTCTGGGTCACCTTCAAAGGTAGCCCCATGTAGAGCTCATTGCAGTAGTCCAAGTGGGAGATAACCACTCTGGCGAGACAGTCTGCGGGCAGGTAGAGTCTCAGCTTACGTACCAGCTGGAGCTGGTGGACAGCTGCCCTGGATACAGAATTGACCTGCGCCTCCATGGACAGATATGAGTCCAAAATGACTCCTAGGCTGTGCACCTGGTCCTTCAGGGGCACAGATACCCCATTCAGGAGCAGGGAGTCCTCCACACCTGCCTGTCCCCCCAAAACAGTTCTTCTGTGTTGTCAGGATTCAACTTTGATCTGTTATCTGCCATCCATCCTCCAACCGCCTCCAGACACTAAGTTAAGCAAGTACCTCAAACCTCCTGTTAATAACAGCAAAGGATGCACTTTCTCTCCTGTCTTGGCATGACCATCACTTAATTGTGCTTTATTTCTTGGCATTGCCATGGTTACTGACCAGGAACTGAAATGACTGCATGAGATGCTTTCTACCCAGCCATAATTACCCTGAACCTAACAGCCAGTCTCTAGTAATTAAAGGAGGCAGGCTTGAAGGTGTGTCTGACAGAAATCATTACAGCCAAAGGAAGGAAAAGCAACAACAAAAACGTTGCTGTGTTTTGGGGGTCACTCTTTCCTGACATGGAAGCTGCTTCAGCACCAGCAGAGTAATTGCAGATGTAGCCGAAAGTGGAGTACATCACTTTAGCTACAAATGGTATCCTTTCACAAGATAAATGCCACGGTAAAGTCTAGGCAGATCCACAAAAACAAATCTATCTTAGTTTAAGTAGAAAGGAAACAATTGATTTGCTTTGGCAGGCGCATGGAAATGGTTTTCCTTGTACTTTCTCAAACGTCAATTCTTGACCTTCAGACAAATCAATTCCTCACGGGCCACAAAGGGACCTCTAGGATAGGATGAAGCCCAAATGCAGGTGTCCTGAACTCGTTGGCAAAGGACAGTTTGCTGATTTCAAAGAGAAAGAAGGGTTGGATTATTTACAATCAATCCAAACTCATTAGGGTGATGCTAGACACTTGCCATATTTTTCGCTCCATAAGACACACTTTTTTCCTCCTAAAAAGTAAGGGGAAATGTCTGTGCATCTTATGGAGGGAATGCGTGGTCGCTGGAGCCGAATTGCCCAGGGGCAAAAAGCAGATCGTGATTTATTTTTTTTAGAAAGAGGGAAGGGGGTGTTGAAACAAAGCCGCTGAGCAGTTGATCAGCAAGCAAGTGGGTGTGGAGATAAGGGACTCTAGTGATAATGGAGGCTGCCTGGGAGGGGGGAGGTAAAAGCACATGGATCCTCAGGATTTTTGCATTGGGTCACCCCAAGTTCTCCATCAGATCACATAGCATGTCCATGGCTATAGCCTGCACCAAAAAAACCACGCATCCACTGTTTTGTGGGGCCGCAATGGCACAAAAACATGGTTACAAAGCATGGATCCACATGGATTCTCAGGATTTTTGCACTGGGCTACCGCAAACTCACTGTCAAATCACATATCTTGTCTGTGGCCACAGCATGAACCACAAAAATCATACATCCTCTGTTTCGTTCAGAATATTTTTTTCTTGTTTTTCTTGTTTTTCTCTAACACATCAGAGGGAATGCATTTTCTGAGATGGCCTTTGCCAGCAGTATCTCAGTGGTCTCCAAGTGTTGTGGACTACAACTCCCATCAACCCCAGCCAGAATAATTAATACTTATTCAGGGATGATGGGAGTTGTAGTCCTCAACATCTGGAGAGCATGACGCTGCCCACCCCTGGCATTTGCTACCTGCAGGTTTTTTTTATTATTATAAAGACTTGTACTAATATTAATATATTTAAAATCGGCTGCCTAACTAATTTGGAACCCTTTTCATTTGATGGAAATATTTTAATTGCTAAACGTCCTGCCTGATGAATTGACCACGCCTACAGTCCAATATGCACTTGCTTAAGTGTAGGTGCCACTGAAGTTTGGGCTACAGCTCCAATTAGCCCGAACCGGCATGGGCAATGGGGCAATGATGAGGGTTAGAATTACAGAATCGTGGAGCTGGAAGGGACCTTGAGGGTCATCTAGTCCAACCCCCTGAAATGCAGGAATCTAATACCAACTGGAGGGCACCATCCTGGTTACCACTGCTTCACTGGGTAACCTTGGGGGAGGGAAATAATGCCTTTTTGCCGAACCTACTCCGCAGGGCTGGTGTGAGGATAAAATGTGACTGTTCCCTGTCTGTGCCTGCCTCTGTAACAGGCACTGTAGCAGAAGGGTAGGGGATAGAGATGAAAAGCTAAATAAAAAGCAGTAGTGCAATGTAATGTTAGCAGGGGCAGGATGTTCTCATTCTGTTAACCATTAAACCAACTCTCTCCAGGTGGTTCAAAGTTCAGATCTGTAACTCTTCATCACTGCTAAATAAAGACTTAAAGCACAGAACAGACAAAGAGGTTACCATGGCCATCTGTACCAGCAGAGATAAGGCAACTACCTTTTAAAAGCACCTTTATTGTTTAAATAGGACACTGCAAGCTTGCAGCTCCTGTGTAGGCTGTGATTCAGAATCAAATTGTGTGGGTTCTCTCACTCTCTCTTTTCCTTGTTCTGAAAAGCGAGATAAACGTTCCATATTCCAGGCATGAGCAAGCCCCACGCTCTTATTTTCATTCATTCTTATATAGCAGCATCATCAACGCATATAGCACTTTGCTAAGTAACAAAGAGATAGGCCCATGCCCCATGGAGGTTACAATCTGCTATTGAAGACAGGGGAGGGTGTGTGTGTGAAAAGGGCAGAGGAGAAAGTTGGCAGGGAGGATAATAGGGGAAGATTATGCATTCAGTTCAGTTACATGTGCATTTCTGGAGGTCTGGCTGGTCTTTCCAATTGGAATTCATTTAATGCATATTTTATGCCATTGGTTTTTATCACTGGATGGGTGTTTTAAATGCATTGCTTACCATCCCAAATCTCAGCATGGGGTGGATAAGAATGAAGCAACATTTTAAAAGAGTAGACAACAGCCTGGGGCAGCACTTTGCAGGAAAAAAGCCCTTTTTCTTCCCAATGCCCCCTGCTCATCAATCCCACATCACAAACATGTATTCTACAGATATGTCTCACAAAGCAAATGCCTCAAGATAATAGTCAGAAACAAAGCCATAGTGTGATATGATGCCTATGGGGCAATGCCCTCCTAGCCTCCCACCCTACTTTTCTGTGTACTGATTTTTCCTTATTTTCTTCCATCATCCCTGCACAAATATTATTTATTCTATCACCTTGCCTCTGTTGTAAATAAAAAATATGCCCTTTTCCCTTATGGGGTATCCAAGAGCCCATATAGAGTCCTTACATAGGTTCCCTATTGGTAGGAGAAAATAACAGAGGCCAACCAGAGAATATTGAGAAGCAAAGCAGCTAGTAAGCCTGATCTTTATTAATCTGTTGCAACAGGGTGCTCCCCTCACACGCAGGAGAGGAAGAGGACCCCCAAAAATGCTGTGCAAGGGCTTATAAAGACTTTTGAAATTCCCATCCTCTAGATCAAGACCACCCCCAGAAACATTATGCATTCATCACAGAAGGGGTGTAACCTAAGACCACCCCTCAGATACATCCCAGAAAAGGTGGTCTGAAACAGAACATTTGCATGTTGTTTTTCTCCTGTCCCAGTTTATCTCCTGTCTGGCAAGTTACTTGACTGGATTGCCTGGGGAGCCTGGCCATTCTTTTGTAGTGGTAAAATACTTATTTCCTGGGCCAGGTCACAGGCTCACACCTTATTCATATCTTAAATGTGTCCTTAAGACAGGATTTTTGAGGAAAGAGACAATGGGGAGACTTTTCCAGTTTGACCTCGCAGAGAAAACATTTGGTCAGTTTAGGAATCAAAATGGTTCCAGGTTGGCCTTCCTGTGCTGATCTATGTATGTGCGGTTATGAACATTGCCATATATCTAAGACCATAAAATTCCTATCACACCAACAAAGGCCCGTATAGTTAAAGCTATGGTTTTCCCAGTAGTGATGTATGGAAGTGAGAGCTGGACCATAAAAAAAAGTTGATCGCCGAAGAATTGATGCTTTTGAATTATGGTGCTGGAGGAGACTCTTGAGAGTCCTATGGACTGCAAGAAGATCAAACCTCTCCATTCTTAAGGAAATCAGCCCTGAGTGCTCACTGGAAGGCCAGATCCTGAAGCTGAGGCTCCAGTACTTTGGCCATCTCATGAGAAGAGAAGACTCCCTGGAAAAGACCCTGATTTTGAAAAGATTGAGAGCACAAGGAGAAGGGGATGACAGAGGACAAGATGGTTGGACAGTGTCCTCGAAGCTACCAGCATGAGTTTCACCAAACTGCGGGAGGCAGTGGAAGACTGGAGTGCCTGGTGTGCTCTGGTCCATGGGGTTATAAAGAGTTGGACACGACTGAACGACTAAACAACAGCTACAACAACAATTTATCCTTTTTATTTTATTTATTTGTTAAATTTGTATACTGCCCTTCATCTGAGGATCTCAGGGTGGTTTACAGTGTAAAAACAGAAAAATAATAATATTATAACAAACAAAGCAATACCCCACCACCGCTCACCGGTTTTCCATTCAACTGATGGGTTCCTTAGTTTTACATTGGCTGTCTTCAGGCCCAGTGTCAGCACTGGGCACAACAGCATATTGCATATTACCTGTTACCTTTTCAGTGTCCAACACTCCCTCCTCCCAGTCTTCTCCCTCTGACCAGTCATCTTCATCCCATCACCAACCCCAGGCTCTGAGTCTTCATCCCTTGGGGATTCCCCAACTGGTTCCTCCCACCATTCCTTTTCATCCAGTCCCCCAAACTCTCCTTAGCTGATCCATGCAGATTAGCTGATAACCCCCCCCCCTTATGAAATGACTGATGTGATGACTGGGAAGGGATGATCTGCATTTTTTCCAGGCTGCTCAGGTTCAGGCACCCCAGTGCTGTGTATACTTTATTTTGCTCCTCTTTACTGTAGTTGAAAAATCGGTGGGGTTTGGGAGGCCTAGAGAAATTTGATTGGGGGATAGGTATCTCTGCCTTATCAGGATATTATGATGTCATTTCAAGGATGTTTCAAGTTTTTGGCAGGAAAGTATTGCAGACAATATACTTGGCACCAATGGCTCCACTTACCTTCCTTCCCTGAAATACTAGTTTCAGATAAACCACATTGCACTTGTACCATAAGGCATATAGGGGAGTAGAAATGTCATTATAAAGTAAACAATAATCATTAATTGGCATTTCAGACTGCTGTTAGAAATATGCATGTATTACTTAACACAAATAAAAATGCTGGTGTTTGAATATTTATCCCACAAGCTGTCCATTAAAAGAGATGAAGGTGTTTCAGAATTGTTAAGACACCTGTTTATGAAAATATAATGCAATCATAGGAATTCATTTCAGCCGCATCCATGGCTCTAAATAGCTTCCAAGGTTCATTGCTGCTTTTCACCATAATTTCATGTTTGCTACAGGTTTGTGTGATGCCATTCAATGGAAATTTTTTAGAATTTGACAAAAGAAATAGGGAACTGTTGCTTTGGTTAAAAAGGAGAAGAAGAGTAATCCTTTCACTGTGGGTATGTCAATCAGATTATAGAACAATGGAAGAGCGATCTATTTTTTTATGCCCTGGGAGAATAGCATCGTAAGTCTCTGGGATTTCAGCAGGCATTTGGCATGAAAGCTTTGGGATTTTCTGCTTACAAAGAGAACAAGAAACCAAGTGATAACGTCAATCACAAAAAAACAGCGAGTCCCGTGGGATTTCTCAAATGTCATTAGCATTCCAATGAAAATGGGTTTTAAAATTAATTGAAGAGATCTCTGGAATCTTAGCTGCTATTAAGAAGAAGAGAAAGTTGGGGAGGGGGAATAGAATGGCCAGCAATAATCTCATTCCATTGTTTCCTCCGCTTATTGTCCTGGATCTCACTGCTGAGTGAAGAACTCAAACTCTGGGCTTGGCTTCTGATGAAGGGTTTAACATGTAAATCAGATCGGTACTCAGGCAAGTCATAGGTGACAAGGCATGTCAGGTACATAAGAGGTTAAGCAGAAGCTAAGACGTTGACACAACAAGCAACATGTCCCCTGCATCTTCCTTTTGAAGAGCAAGTTGGGCCTAACTCATCCGTAGGAAGCAACAGAGACCCAGGAGTAGGGAAGCAAACAGGCACTCTTTGAGTAGGTTGGAACTGCAAGGTTTGTTTGTAATGGCACTGGAGTCTCTATCTCCTTGGAGATGGAGGTGGTGCTAGCTCAGCATCTGATTTGCTCTCAGTTGCTTCTCCAGAGGCTCTTCAATGATAGGGGATGGGGAAGGACACTGGGAAATCTTAGATATGCACCACAACAGGTGGGGTTGGAGGAGATGACTGGAGAGTGGAAGACCATTGGCTTGGATTAGGAAGTAACCATGATTTATCTGGTTAACAGAAGTGGATGTCTCAGCCCACCCATTCAATGGCATATCCTAAGGCCCCCAGAACGCTCTGTCGAGTGTTGGGGGACCCTGAATGGAATGAGCTGTGGCACAGGGATGCTAATGGAGAAGGGAGAGATATTTGCAACACTGGCAGAGGCATGTTTGATCAGTGGAACTCCTACTTGTGGAAAGTTCTCCCACCTAATTTTGGGGATCCCTTTAGCCCCCAGTGCCTATCCCACTAAGAGGATCCTGGGATGCTTGGTGAAGCATTTTGGGAGGGTGGTGCCATGGAGAGGAAGGGGTGGACAAGCAAGTTTCTCTCAGTCTCATTACACATGCATAACTCTGGATCCAACCCAACGTCCAGTGTTGGGTAAGAGATGGCCCATAGGAAGCTTCCTTATACCAAGTAGAACAGCTTCCTCATTTGTCCCAGTAGTGTCCCTGTTGACTAGTAACAACTCTCCAGATGCCTTTCCCATCACCTGCTCCCAGATTCTTTCAACAAGAGATGTTATGATTTCAACCTGGTGCCTTCTGCTTGCACATCATGTGTGCTCCATCACAGACTACAGTGCCTTCCTGGAGAGCAACACTAGCCAGTGATTCTGATGATGATGATGATGATGATGATGATGATGATGATAACAACAATAACTTCTGTGCTCTGCCTACCTGACTGGGTTGCCCCAGGCACTCTGGGTGGCTTCCAATATAATATACAGAAACACAATAACAGCAACAACACAACAGAACATCATATGGTCTTTGTTTGCTGTGCCTCCATGTCTCCTTTATTCATCTCTCCCAATTTTTAGGGGAGAAACATAGCACTTATATAGATAATTAATGTCCTCTCCATATTTCTGTTGATGAGATGACTACATCCCTGGAACATCAGTGTTTCCATGATAGCATCTAGAATTAAGTAAATTCTGTTTAGTGACCTCTCTAACCCGGAAAATGGCTCTGGGAACTGGGCTTGAACTGCGCAGAGTTACAACATGTTTCTTTTTAAATGGTTGTGTGAAGCCTTCCATATTTTAACAAGCTAGCATCAAAGAAAGCTTCCTTGAAAGGGAAGTGGGGCTTTATGAATGCATTTCAAAGCTGTAATGGGGTTTTTAACGGCTTGTTTTCACAAAAATGTGGCCTTTGATACAAAGATTTCTCAAGAGGTTGGCATTTGGATAAGAATGAGGTCTAACATTAAAATGTCGAAAGTGTCCACAAATTAGTATTTGGGGGAACAGGTTTCACCTTAACGGCATTAATGAATGCAGAGTTATGCAAAAGTATTAAGAGACTGAATCCAGATGAGACAAATTAGAATGCATTAAAATATTGCTCAACAATGCAATTAACCTTTCCAAATTGCGGAAGAAAATGAGCATTAGCTTGATTTTAGGAAAAAAAGACTGTAAACAAAAAATGTTAAACACTGAAAAGCTACCAAATATCCCTTTTATTCTCCTGTTAATTACAGCATTTTCTAAACTTCTGAAAACTGATGGATCAATGGTCTGATTGAGTAGTCACTCTTAAATCCCAGAAAACACCTTCTGGACTTTAAGGTGCTACGAATTATGAGATTTATTACTTCACTTTCTTAGAAATGAGTGGTAAACCTGATGTATTCGTAAGCTTTCTTGGTCACTCTGTTGAGTGGGGCCCTGGACGTCTGCCCCTAAGTCTTCCCTTGACAGCTCCACTGTTTCAAAGTACTTCCTGCATTCTGCATTGCCACTGGAGAATCAAGGATGCATGCAGAGACACTACGAGCAGACTCCTCTGAAGGCAAATGTAATCAGCCATAATACAACAGTGGAGGGGAATGTTATACTCCTACCACCCCTGGCCTTTAGCCATGCTGACTGGGGCTGATAGATGTCCCTCAACATCTGGAAGGATAAAAGAGGTTCCCCACAACTGTAACACTACGGCCCCATCTGCACTAAACATTTACATCAGCATTATGCCACTTTTAACAATCATGGCTTCCATCAAAGAATCCTGCGACCCGTAGTTTGTTAAGGAGTGCTGAAAGTTGATAGGGGACCACTATTCCTCTCACAGAGCTACAATTTCCAGAGTTCCTTAGACAGATTGATTGTTGAACCACTTTGGGAACTGTACACCTCTGAGGGAAACAGGTGTCTCCAAACAATTCTCAGCACTCTTAAGAAACCACATTTCCCAGGCTTCTTTGGCAGAAGCCATGACCAGAGGTGCCATCTTGTGCCCAAGATTGGGGGGTGCACATGACATCACACGCGTCACAATTGTGTGATGACTCGCACCCAACACGTGTGCAGCAGAGGAGGCTGAGCGTTCTGCAGAAGCTGGCCGCTGGACCTTCATTGTGTGACGCTCATTGTGCATGTGATGTCATGTGTACAATGCACACAGGGCAGCCACAACATTAAGGGGGCCTGGTCCCCTTAAAACAAATATTGAGGTGGCCGAGGTGCCTTCGGCCCCCTAGAGTTGGCATACCTAGCCATGACTATGGTCCCATAACTGGGAAATGATATATAATGAATTGAAAAGCATGTTTAAAACAATGTTTGTAAAAAAAACCCCAGAAGCTTCTTTTTGGGAATTATAGGGACAGAATTACTTATTCATGCACGCTACTACAGCGGCAAGAATGTTACTTGCCCAAAAATGGAAAGAAGCAGAAGTCCCAGCAAAGGAAGAATGGATACAAAATCTTACGGAATGTGCAGAAATGGCGAAACTTACTGGAAGATTAAGAAATCAAGATAACAAACTTTTAATAAAAGAATGGAAATGGTTTATTGAATATTTACAGATAAATTGTAAACAGATAAGAACATTGGCAGGATTATTGTAATAACCTGCAGTTTTTTAAGAGTATATGTTTAAAGTAGATGATAAATGAGCAGAAGCCATTAAAAATAAATTTAAGGAACCACAGAAAGAGGGGGAAGGAAGTCAAGTTTTGAAATGTTAAAATGATTGTAAAATTAATGAAATGTATAAAACTGAAAAGCATATTTTTTAAAAAAAGGACTATTTAAAGTGGTATGACCCTGTTTTAATTCTATAGTGCAGATGCAGCCCAAGTCTCTCTCTCTCTCTCTCTCTCTCTCTCTCTCTCTCTCTCTCTCTCTGCCTCCTTTCTCAAGAGAAATGGCAAATAACCAAAGTTTTCAAGGTGAAGATGCTGTAATTTAAAGGTGCCATAGTAACAGGTTTGAAAACAAAGGTCATAAGAAGAATCTGCATTCTACCACAATGACTGATAAGATTTGTTGCTATAGAGACTGAGGGCAAAATGACCCATTGAGGGGGAGAATGATGGATGCTTAAAAGAATAAGCATTACAGCCTGCTTCCCTATTTACTGTGATGAACTGCTCAATCTTTCCTGGACTCTGACTCTGAATTTTTATTTTTTTCTTACTTTTGTACACTGCTCAGTTTTGTTTGTGATATATCATATGTTGCGGTTATGTAGTTTTAAGGAAATTTTATTAAATGTCATTGCATGTTTATTGCATTAAGCAGTCAACAAATGTGGGAATGGGAACTTTTTAAATGAGAGAAATAGTTTAAATGAGAGAAACGAATCCTTGATTTATTTGCTTTCATCCAATTTTAATAATCACATTAGCTTGTACAGTGGTACCTCTGGTTGCAAACGGGATCCATTCTGGAGGCCCATTCGCAATATGAAAAGAGCGCAACCTGCAGCAGCGCATCTGCACACTCGTGGGTTAAGATTCGCCGCTTCTGTGCATGCGCGTGGTGTCATTTTGCGCTTCTGTGCATGTGCGAGCGGCAAAACCCGGAAGTAACCCTTTCCGGTACTTCTGGGTCGCCGCAGGATGTAACCTGAAAGAACGAAAGAAGCAAACGTAACATGAGGTATGACTGTATTAATATATTTTTGTATAGGCAAAGTTGAAGGACCCCTGGACAGTATGGTGTAGTGGTTAAGAGCGGTAGACTCGTAATCTGGTGAATCGGGTTCGCGTCTCCACTCCTCCACATCCAGGGTGACCTTGGGCTAGACACACTTCTTTGAAGTCTCTCAGCCCCATTCACCTCACAGAGTGTTTGTTGTGGGGGAGGAAGGGAAAGGAGAACGTTAGCCGCTTGGAGACTCCTTCAGGTAGTGATAAAGCGGGATATCAAATCCAAACTCTCCTCTTCTTCTTCTTCTTCTTCTTCTTCTTCTTCTTCTTCTTCTTCCAATCAAAGGGGACTATGGGGTGCAGTGCTCATCTCACTTCAGGCTGAAGGAGTCTCCCGGCATTTGTCCACAGACAGCTTTCTGGGTCATGTAGTCACTATGACTAAATCGCTTCTGGCACAACAGGACAAGTGCCAGAGCGCATAGAAACACCTTTTATCTTTATATTTTTGTATAAAACAAAGGGCTTATGTGGATGGGAAACGCAGCAGTTCATTTTGACAAGAGATCCATCAATCAGATTGCTTTGGGTTTACTGTTTTGTGGTAAACTTCTAAGTTTAGGGAGTTAGGTCAATATTTCTGTTCAAAAGCAGGTTAATACCTGAGATGCTTCTGTGCAACTACACCTGGAGGGCATCATGTTTCAATCCAGCCAATTCAATCCATAGAATTGTAGGGTTGGAAGGGACCCCAAAGGTCATTTAGCCCAACCCTCTGCAACGCAGGAATCTCAGTGATCACAAATGTGCAATACTGGTTTCCCCTATGTATTAAATATTGCTGGAATGGTATACGAAGGATGAGGATTGGGCCAAAGATATAGGACATAACATACAAATGGAGGATTGGGAAAGACTCTGGAATGATCTGGTAATTACGATGGAAGATCCGACAAATACCCTAAAAGAAGTTATAAAAGAAATTGATCAATTTGGAAGAGTGGCCGGATTTGTATTAAACAAAAGGAAAACTAAACTTATGGTGAAGAATTTGGATCAAAGTATGATTGAAGAAGTGCAAAGAGAAACAGAGATGGAAGTGGCGAAGAAGGTAAAATATCTAGGAATATGGTTAACCCAAAAAAACATTGACTTATTCCAAAACAATTATGTGATAACTTGGAACAATATTAAGAGAGACCTCGAAGTGTGGAGTAGGATGAAGTTATCTTTTTGGGGCAGAATTTCTTCAATCAAGATGAGTGTGCTTCCAAGGATGTTGTTTTTATTTCAAATGATCCCAATAATCAAGGGGACAAAGATCTTCAGAGATTGGCAAAGAATGATTTCAAAATATATCTGGCAGGGCAAAAAGCCACGAATACAATTTAAACTATTAACTGATGCGAAAGAAAGAGGTGGCTTTGCCCTGCCGGACCTGAAACTTTACTATGAAGCATCTTGTCTCTGGTGGATAAAGGATTGGATAACATTAAAAGACAACAAGCTACTGGACTTGGAAGGGTTTGACAATAGGTTTGGCTGGCATGCCTACTTATGGTTAGGAAAGAAGAAAGCTCATAAAAGTTTTGCCAACCACATTTTCAGAGGTGCCCTTATAGAAACATGGGATAGGTACCAAAATATTTTGGAACCAAATGTACCACATTGGTTATCCCCACTGGAGGTCATGAGTGTCAAAAAGATAAACATGAGAGAGGAATGGATGACTTATGGAGACATTGTAATTAAAGAAGGGGGGAAATGGAAATTGAAGCCATATGAACAAGTTAAAAAATATGTATATGATTGGTTGCACTACTTCCAAACAAATGAGATGTTTAAGAAGGATTGTAAAGAGAGGAAATATATTGAAGGAGAGTCTAGATTCCAGAAAGAAATAATTAATAATGATTATAAGGTATTGTCAAAAATGTACAAAATGTTATTGGAATGGCAAACAAAGGACGAAGAAGTTAAATCAGTTATGATACATTGGGCCAGGGATTTTGGTTATAATATACAGTTAGCAGATTGGGAGAAGGTGTGGAAGGAAAATATGAAATTCACTGCATGCATGACGATAAAGGAAAATATTATGAAAATGGTATACAGATGGTATATCACTCCCGTAAAATTAGCAAAAATGTATAAGACATGTAATAAATGTTGGAAGTGTAAAGAGAGGGAAGGGACATTTTACCATATGTGGTGGGAGTGTAAGAAAGTAAAAGGCTTCTGGGAAATGATATATAATGAGTTGAAAAGGATGTTTAAATACACGTTTGTGAAGAAACCAGAAGCTTTTTTGTTAGGAATTACAGGAAGAGAAATTAATAGAAGTGATTATAAACTTTTTCAATATGCGGTGACTGCGGCAAGAATTTTAATGGCCCAAAAATGGAAACAAGAAGAATTACCAACATTGGAAGAATGGAGACGGAAATTGATGGACTTTGCTGAACTAGATAAACTGACAGGGAAAATTAGATACCAGAAAGATCACAAGTTCACACAGGACTGGAGAAAGTTTACGATTTATCTGGAAAATATTTGTGATGAACAGACAACGCTAGTTGGATTTAAAGAGGCTTTGTGATGAGAAAGGGTATTGCGAGAGGGTTAAGAGTTGTAAAGATTTATTAACTGGCAATATAATTATAAAGGAAATGTGAAATAAATATAAAATTATGAGGATTGTGGAGGGAGCGGGGGGAAGTCCAAAAGAATTTGGCATTATAGTGTATGTGAATGTGTTATTTAAATTTGTAAAAGAAAAATTTTCTAAAAAATTAATTAAAAAAAAAAAAAGGGAAAGACTCTGGAAAGATGGTTTAAGATTCACTGCATGTACTGCTTTAAAAGAAAATGTTATGAAAATGATGTATCGATGGTATATAACGCCCGTAAAGTTAGCAAAAATGTATAAGACAAGTAACAATTGTTGGAAATGTAAAGAAAAGGAAGGTACTTTCTTTCATATGTGGTGGGAGTGTAAGAAGGTAAAATGCTTCTGGGAAATGATTTATAATGAATTGAAGAAAATGTTGAAATATACATTTACTAAGAAACCAGAAGCATTTTTACTAGGCATTATAGGGAATGAGATAAATAAGAAAGAGAAGAAGTTGTTTTTATATGCAGTGACAGCAGCAAGAATATTGATGGCTCAGAAATGGAAGCAAGAGGAGCTGCCTACGATAGAAGAATGGAGAACTAAAATGATGGACTATGTGGAATTGGACAGAATGACAGGAAGGATCCGGAATCAACAAGATCAAAGATTTACAGAAGATTGGGAGAAGTTTATTCAATATTTGCAAAAACTAAGTGATAACCAGATTACGTTTGTAAGTTTTAAAGAAGCTCTGTGATGTGAAAATGTAACAATAAGTAAAAATAATGAATTGAATCTAATAGTTTTAATAGGAATGTGTTAAAAGTGATAAAATGAAGGAAGCTCAGACAAATTGAGGGAACTCAAAAATGGAATTAAGATGTAATTAAGAAGCTGAAATGTACAATTTTGTTTTTTATATTTGTAAACCAATAAAAATATAATAATAATAATAATAATAATAATAATAATAATAATAATAATAATAATAAAAAAAATACTGGTTTCCCCTAGCTTCAGACTTTAAGGATTCATCCCAGCCAAATTGCTGGACGTAAGTGGAAGTTAGCTTTTAAACTAATCAATTAGGTCAGGGCAGTATCCTCTTAATTTAGAATGGGAATAAAAAGTATATTCATTTTTTTTCATTAAAAAAATCCGTATCCCCTTCAGGGCAAGAGATCTTTTGCAAGTGTAAATTACATAAGCTCCGCAAAAAAGGGTGGTTAATGATGGAGATCAAGCAGCAACAATCAAAGCCAAAGAGCTACTGGGAGCAGACCGACATTTCAGCAATGCAGCTCATTTACTGGAAGAAGCCTGCTGCCCTGGGACAGGACTGCAAGTTAAGTAGTGCTGCCTATACTGGGAAATGCTTTCCACACTCCTATTTATATTTTAGAATAATATGAATGCAGCTATTACGCTGTGCTTACTATCTTCACCTCTTTTCGTTGCCTTCGAAAAGCACAATAAACAGATACGGAAATAGCTCCCCCCGCCCACTTTGGCAAGCCAAAGCCTGAACCATGTTTGAAAGTGGTTTGCTGGGAACTTCTCCCCATCCCCCTTTGCCTCCCTGTAGCTGGGCTATATTTAAACTTATGGCCTTGCACTTTACATATTTAGAAAACTAGTGGAACCTGCATGAAATATACTCGGAGTTGAGTGTGGATTTCATGCTCTTTATTCAGCTCATAGTAGCGAGGAATGGAAGTTTCCCCGAAATGTCTGCTTTATATACATTATTTACACAATGGGCCCCATGCGATTGGCTAGTTCCAGGATTCTCCTGTAGGCCAATCAGGTTGCAGATTCACTTCCACCTGGAGTTGGATTGGGTGGCTCCTGCAGTCCAATCAGACTGCTACATTTTGGATCCTATTGTTCTAGGACCAATCAGATTGCTGCAATTTGGATCCTATTCAACTCAGTACATAACACTGCAACAAAATGCTGCGCTATGAATTGCTCCTGTTCAGGATTCCAGCCAGCCATGTCCTCCCCTGGGGACTTTGTTCCATTACGTTCTGCTTCTCAATGTTTTTTTAATAAGTGATTTTATTAGTTTTCACAAATATTTGGACCTGCATGGTACAAGCCCTAGGGCAGGGGTCAGCAACCTTTTTCAGCCATGGGCCAGTCCACCATCTCTCAGACCATTTGGGGGGCGGACTATATTTTTTGGGGAAAATGAACAAATTCCTATGCCCACAAATAACCCAGAGATGCCTTTAAAATAAAATCACACATTCTACTCATGTAAAAACACCAGGCCGGCCCCACAAATAACCCAGAGATGCATTTTAAACAAAAGGACACATTCTACTCATGTAAAAACACGCTGATACCAGGATTGAGAAGGCCCATGCGCCTTAGGTTGCCTACCCCTGCCCTAGGAGAAACCAGAAGCAAAGTCTTTGGTGATCACTCCTAGTTGAGTAAGATTGTCTTCCATAAACACGGTTTCAACAGTGGGTCTGTAAGTGACTGTGGAGGCCAATTCTGGATCCACATGTCCTTCCACAGTGGGGACATAGGTTTCCAAGTGGGAGTTGATCTGGTGAAGATTTGCCAAGCGTGCCTTCCTCTTAGCATGTTTCTCCCTTTCATCCTGAGTTTGAGCGTCTTCAAAGCCCATGACACCTTTGGTAAAGGCTGTTCTTCAATTGGAGCGCTTGCAGGCCAGTGTTTCCCAGTTGTTGGTGTTTATACTACATTTTGAAAAATTTGCCTTGAACCTTGTCATTAAACCTCTTTTGTTGACCATTGGAATTACACTTTCCATTTTTAAGTTCAGAATAGTTGCTTTGGAAGACGATAATCAGGCATCCAAACAACATGACCAGTCCAATGAAGTTGATGTTGAAGAATCATTGCTTCATCATTGGTGATCTTTGCTTCTTCCAGTACAGTGGCATTAGTTCACCTGTCTTTCCAGGTGATGTGTAAAATTTTCCGGAGGCACTGTTGATGGAATCTTTCAAGGAGCTGGAGATGGTGTTTATAAGTGGTCCATGTTTCACAAGCATACAGTAAGGTTGGTAGTACAATAGCTTTGTAAACAAGCATTTTGGTTTCCCTGCAAATGTCCCAGTCCTCAAACACTCTGCACTTCAATCGGGAGAAAGCTGCGCTTGCAGAGCTCAAGGGATGCTGGATTTCAGCATCAATGTGGAAAGATAACTGTCCAGGTAGGATAAGTGATCAACATCTTCCAGTGTTACACCACTGAGTTGGATTTGTGGTGCTGCAGAGGGATTGTTTTGTGCTTGTTGGTGCAGCACTTTGGTTTACAGTGTATGTTTACAATAAGAAGTATTCTCTGTCTCTTGGATTTGGACCTGGTGTGTGTCTTTTGAAGACCCTCCATCCTTGGAAGTTTTTAAGCAGAAGGATGGCCATCTGTCATGGATGATCTAGTTTAGATTCCTGTGTTGCAGGGGATTGGACTTAGATGACCCTTGGGGTCCCTTCCAACTTTACAATTCTATGAAGATATGAAGATATAACTAGAAAAACTGAACATGAACATAAAAAATAAGATAAACCAAGAACCCCCACCCCAATCTCACCTGTGACCAGGTAAGCATTCATGTATTTAAAATATTTGTTCCTTTCTTTAATTTTTCTATGATTCCCACAATGTATTTCACCCTAGCAGACAGTGGTCTCTGGCCACTAAGCATGCTTACTCCTTGCTGGGCTGCTTTTAGGGTCACCTAAATATTTTTCTTGAAGTATTTCTGTACTTCTGCAGAAACACTTCCTGAAAAGTTCAGCCAAACCTCCTGATATCTCTCTCTTGTGTGTGGAATGTGCTGATATAAGATATGATATGGGAAGGCTGTTTTTTATGATGTATGACTATGTTAATGTTTCATATGATATTTTATTTTCTCTCTGGTATAATGTATTTCTATAAGTTGCTGGGAAATCTTTTAGGTAACAAGACAACAACAACAGATGTAAGTCTTGATAAGCTCTGGTACAAACTAAACAATGACGTCTTTGTTATGTACTGAAGTTCTCACCCTGGGCCAGCAGGAGGATACTGTAGATAGTTTTCACTCAGGTCCACATATGCAAATAAGGGATTGAAAGTGACGTTCAGTGATTGGATAGTTACAGAAAATGTTACAGTTGCGTTGTAGTGGAGCTCTATATAAGCAGGCTGGCTGAACCCTTCAGTTCAGTTCTGTTCTGGCCTGTGAATAAACACGAGCTGTTTGAAGAATCGCTGTGTCATCTGATATGTTCACCCACAACTTAACGGTCTTACTTGTCTTCTCTTTCTAGTGCTGTGCCAATTTTCCCCCAGTGGTTTTTGTTTTTAGCCATTCTCCATCAGTTAATAAGATAAGAAACTGCACTTGAAAATTATCAAAGGAGAGAAAATGCCAGTGGAATTCTTATTAGTGCAGATTTTTCATTGTGCTTACCCCACTTTGGAGGTGGCTGAGGGGGTGTTTGCCTGTAGCAACCTTCCATTGGTTCCACATCTCATCTCATCGGTGGCCTGCACTCTATAAGCCTTCCCAGGTGCTCTTGCTTTTATTAATATCATAGGGTTACATATCGTGAGGTAATGCTGCCCATGGGACTTTTTCAGATCAGGAAGTGCAGGCAGCTAGGGAGGCTGCAGAATAATATTTACTGGTAAAAAAAGAAAAACCACACACAGCTTCCTCAACCAGTAATGTAGCGGAAAATTCAGAAGTCCAGGGTCACTTCATAATAGTCCTAGCCACATCCCCCCACAGCCATGCCCCTTCTAAAATCATACAACCTTCTAAGATTGCATAACCATAATAATTACAGATCCACTGCCACCATCAATGCAGATATCCATGTGTTGCCTTTCAGCTAGATCTATTGTTTTCTGTGCACATACTTGGGAAATCATTTGGAGTGCTCAATGTATTCTTCCGGAGTGACTTAAGTTGCCTTTTCTGTGTAATTCCATTGTACATAACAGAACTTGCACACCATTCTCTTGAAACTGAAGCACCTTTGTGTTTTCAGTGTTCCTAATGGAACATACAGGGGTTAAAAAGCTCTCCTTTTATGCTGAATGTGCCGCTCTAGGATGCTGGAGAAAGAGACCCTGCTGCAGAAATATGTAGTAACTGGTCTTCAACCTTCCCTCAGTCCCAGACCATGACACTTCTGTCCTCAGCCACCTCATAATGGTAAGGTAAACCCAGAACCCCACACCCACTGAAATTCAAAAGAAATTCTGAAGTGCTCTGAGGCTGAAGCAGAAAAAGAAAAGACTTTCTTTTGAGCAAATGGATGGCATATTTTGGCACAGCGCTTGGTTCTTTCATTGTGCACTTTTAGTAAGGTCCCTGAAAGGCATCTCACCATTACTGTATATACCCAGCAACTATCAGTAAAGCAGTGGGAGCCAGGGTGGGGAGACAGTGGGGGCGGGGAGTCACAGAAAGAATATGCCATCCTGTCTTCTTTAAATACAAAAACCAACAACTTGGAAAAACAGCATCAAGTACCACTGTCATTGAAGGAAGGATCTAGAATGACTGTGGACTGACAGAAATCAACCTAGGGGGCCTGGAATTGTACGATTTGGGAGAAGAAGAAACTATTTCCATGGCAACAAAGAATAAATTATTCAAGGAAAGAAGGAAAGAGAGTTTTCTTAAGGAGGAGGATTCAAATATGGGTTGCCGAGTTCTTTCTCCAAAACAAGAAGGCAGGCTTAGCAACCTAGAAAAAACACACAAACACATAATCTCTCTCCCTCCCTGCCTCTCCCTTTCTGTATCTGTAAGGGTATGAGAAAGTGAAAGCATGAAAAAAAGGCAGGTTGAATTGCTACCTTTAAATCATTTTCCGATGCTGTCCTTTTCTCAGAACATGACTGCAAAATCCCAATCTCAGGCACCCTTCCCCAACGAACCCCTCACTACAGTGGTACCTCGGGTTAAGTACTTAATTCATTCTGGAGGTCTGTTCTTAACCTGAAAGTGTTCTTAACCTGAAGCACCACTTTAGCTAATGGGGCCTCCTGCTGCCGCCACGCCACCGGAGCACGATTTCTGTTCTCACCCTGAAGCAAAGTTCTTAACCTGAAGTACTATTTCTGGGTTAGCGGAGTCTGTAACCTGAAGCGTATGTAACCCGAGGTACCACTGTATCCTACTCTGCACCTACTTAGGTTTCCAGGCCAACCTCACCCTTTCGCAGTGGCTGAACCAGCAAGGCTTTCCCCTCCTTGTGTTTGCACAGAAATGCGCAACAGAACTGTGAGTGGTGGAGGCTGCTCCATTAGGACAAATGAGGCCCTACTCCACAGGCCTCAGCCTGCCCTCAGCCCCTCTGTGCCTCCCAGCTGCCTTGCTTATAAGTGGTCCAAGGTGTGACAGCATTGCTTGCCAGTTTCTGCCTCTTCCTCAGTCTCAGGTGTAGAACTCCGCAAGGGCAGTGGATGGGGGCAAAACTAGAATGAGTTAGCTCTGCTTGTCATTGGTTCAGTTGGGGGTCCTAGCTCTCCACTCTACCACTCCCAGTTGGTATGTGGCACTGCTGAGCCTGCCTCTCAGATAGGGTTATGTTATAATCTTGAGTTGTATCACTTTTCCCTATTAGTTAAATATTTTGAATGGCCACTGATTTCAAAACAGCCCTCTGCTCAAAAAGACCCAGTCTAGGTCTAGGTTTAAAGATAAAGGTCACATCCACATCACATTTAATGCACAAGTCACCTGGACAAGTCCTTCCTCATGGCAGCGAGATATATTTCTATTTAAATAACAGTGGCTATTTCTAAATTGGCATCTATGCATGTGAACCATATGGAAATAGGTATCCTCCGCTGTCCTCTTTTTGGTGATGCACATATAGCAGCTGCCCTGTTTTCAAAATACCATTTCATGTTTGCAAAGCTGTCAACTTTCATTCCCGCATAACATATGCCATCCTGTGTGGTGCCCAAATGGAGCTGAGTTTCAGCAGCCTGGTGTAAAGTTATTTTACGTCAGCGACAGCACACCTCGCAACTCCAGCACTAATAACAGGGGCTTATACCTCTCGTTCATCACGGACCTAGTTCAAGTCATCATAACGGAAACGAAGAGCAAATTAAGGTCCATCGCTTGTCCTTCTGATGATCTCTGCTCATCTGAGAAGGGTCACACACTTTTGTTACCAGGAGCCTGACAAGCTCTGGGCTTCACAACTGGCCTGGCTGACTCTGTGTTCCAAAGTCTATTGGATTTTATTTTTGTCTAAATGAAAGATCATCCGAGTGTATATGAGTCAAGGGTTTTCATTCAAAACGGCACTAGCCAAATGCTTTCCAACAATGCCTTGCTGGTACAGATTGGGTGAGCAGCCTCAGAAGCTTTTGCTGGAAAGGGACAGAGAGGTACCTTGATACCGCCATGCTATATTTGGCACATAAAACTGGGCTACAATGCAGGGGAACACCTGAGCACTGGGGAGTTGTGGTGCTTACAGTGAAATTACGAAGCAAGAAAAATGAACACTATTTATTAATTAATTGAGCCAGAAACCTGTGCGTGAATCGAGCAACCTACATTTTCCACGATAATTTTAGAGCTGGTTGTCCCTTGAGTTGACAAAACCCTATTTTGCAGGAAGCAATGACTTTACTATCAGATTAATCCTTTTATACTACTTAGCTGGAGATCGGTTAAGCGCTACAAAAGAAAAGAAAAGAAAAGAAAAGAAAAGAAAAGAAAAGAAAAGAAAAGAAAAGAAAAGAAAAGAAAAGAGATTCACCCCTGGGCAAGCCTTTGAAATTATCATGATAATCAGATAATACAAACCTGTAATATAGGCCATTTCATCACCCTGTGGCTCTCCAGATATCTTTGGACTCCTTGTTTGCATCAGCTGTAGCCAGCACGATCAGTGGTCAGGGGTAAATGGTTCACTGGTTCTAGGTAAAGGTAAAGGGACCCCTGACCATTAGGTTCAGTCGTGACTGACTCTGGGGTTGCGGCGCTCATCTCGCTTTATTGGCCAAGAGAGCCGGCGTACAGCTTCCGGGTCATGTGGCCAGCATGACTAAGCTGCCTCTGGCGAACCAGAGCAGCGCACGGAAATGCCATTTACCTTCCCACTGGAGCGGTAACTATTTATCTACTTGAACTTTGATGTGCTTTCGAACTGCTAGGTTGTCAGGAGCAGGGACCGAGCAACGGGAGCTCACCCCATCGCGGGGATTCGAACAGCCGACCTTCTGATCGGCAAGCCCTAGGCTCTGTGGTTTAGACCACAGTGCCACTATTAAACTACATTGTTGAGTGGTCTTGAGTCCAATTAAATCTGTTTACACTGTAAGCCAATCCAATACAAGCCTACTCAGAAGTAAGTCTTTTTGAATTCAATGAAGGTTTTTTTTTGGTTTTTTTTAAAAAAAGCTTTGATTTTCCTGTGCTTTCCCTTCGTGGCACTTGAATTTGTTAGAAGTCCAACAACACATTTGTTTATTTGAATTTTTTTTAATTCCCTCTCCCCAAAGGTTCTCAGAATGGCTGACAGTTTACAAACAACCCAGCCACTTGCCCCCAGGATTATAATATAAAAAGGCATAACACAAAAGGAAAAATGGATTGGGAGGGAGGAGGAAAGCAAACCCAGACATGTTGTTAGTTCATCTAATAACTAGCTGGGTGGAAAAGCTCAAGCAGAAAAATCCACTGGTTGTCCGCTGCATGAATGGAGAGACCCCAATCTCTTTTCTTCCCTTTTCTGTTGCAGACTGATGGAATGGCTGTTGCTAGGTGACGGTTGGTAGGGAGGAGGCCTCCTTTGACTCAGTTGGAGTTGGTACATATCTTCTTTTCTGTCCTCTGTTACAGCCTGATACAATGATGGCTGTCAAATAGCAGCATACACAGGCACTGCCTTTCCAATACAATTAGCATACTGCAGTTCCAGTTTAGTTAACAATTTAGCATCTGAGGTGGCCACTGTGGGAACAGGACACTGGACAGGATGGACCTTTGGCCTGATTCAGCAGGCCTCTTCTCACGTTCTGAGACCTTCCATCTGTTCCTATTTTCCAGGGACAGTCCCAGATTTACAGATACCATCATGGTTTCTGATTTGATTCCAGAATGTCGATTTCCCTTAGGGCGTTCCTATTTTCAGCAGAGAAAGTTGGAGGGTATGGAGTTATGCAACTCTCAAGCCAGGGGTCTGCATAGAAAAGTTTTTTAAATATTTAATGTTTAATGATGTTTTTATATATGTTGGAAGGTGCTGGCGCAATCTAGTGAGATGGGTGGAATAATAATAATAATAATAATAATAATAATAATAATAATAATTTATTTATACCCTGCCCATCTGGCTGGGTTTCCCCAACCACTCTGGGTGGCTTCCAACAAAGATTAAAAATACATTAAAACATCAGTCACTAAAAACCTCCCTAAAGAGGGCTGCCTTCAGATGTCTTCTAACCGTCAGATAGTTGTTTATCTCTTTGACATCTGATGGGAGGGTGTTTCACAGGGTGGGTGCCACTACCGAGAAGGCCCTCTGCCTGGTTCCCTGTAACTTGGCTTTTCGCAGTGAGGGAACCACCAGAAGGCCCTTGGTGCTGGAAATAATAATAATAATAATAATAATAATAATAATAATAATAATGGAATAGGATGTCCCTACTTTCATCAGAGAAATGTTGGAGGGTATGTGTTCTCAACAGTGTTAAAATGCAACAGAGTTATTTTATTTATTGCTATTCACGACTTTAGACTTATTTGGCTTCTATGATGTTATCTAAAACCTTCCGATCCTGTAAGTAATACAATACTAAGGAACAACGGATTGCCTTCCCCCGGAAGTTTGTCCTGAAGTCTAAGGACGAAAATAGCTTTCTTGTTTATTTTCCAACAGCAAGCCTTTTGCCCTCGTGTGGCTAATCCTCGTAACTGCCAGTGACTATTCCTGCAAGTTTAAAACAATACAACATTGTATTACAACACGTTAAACCGTCCTCATGTCTACGTGCTGACTGCCCCAACAGATTCACCTACTGAGTCATATAGGTCAGTGGGCTTGCTTTGCTCTACGCTGGACTGTGGCTAAAGATCCTAAATCCTCCCAAGGTGATCTACGTGAAGTGGATTACAGTGCATTCAGCTGAATGCAATGTGCAGGGTTTGAAGACAGCAAGTTATTCAAGGCGTTGCATAGGAGCTTTTTGTGAATTTAGGTTGAGCTGTCAGATAATCTTTGATGCACAATGTTGATCACTCTGTAGTTTAAAGCACACTTTCATATTTTCCTGCCTCTTTACATGCAAGAAGACAAATATGTATATCTACCTCAAGAGAAAGCATGGTGTCCTAACTGTTCAGAGGACCGTCAATGAGAGCTTGCCTTATTGTAGGCTCCTGCATGTCCTCAGAATCTTGAAGGTCTTTACACCAGGGGTGGTTAACTTGTGGTCCTCCATATGCTGTTGAGTCTGAACTCCCACCAGCCATAGGCAGCACAACCAATGGTTAGGGACTCATTCATTCTTAGTTTTATTTTCCCACAAAAAGAATCATGCTCAAAGTGGCTTAGAACACAGAGAACAGGAATACATCTCAGGATCAACCATGGCAAGAACTTGTTGGCATCCATCTGGCTTAGGAGACAATAGAGGAGTGTACCTTTGGGGATGAAGTCAAACCATTGTTGAGTTACAGTGTCTGCTGTGGCTGTAGAAACTGATATGGGAGAGACATGTTTTGTTGCATCTGGGGCAGATGAAGACATCCGGTTGTGCTGCTACAGATGCTCCATGGTGTCAATGGCATGCAGTGAATTTTTTCGTAGGGGAACAGCAAAAAGAACCAGGGAGCTTGGCAGTTTCAGCTTGGTCCTAGACATACTTCTTGCATGGTGTGGCTCACACTACTGCTCCTGCAGCATCTTCTTATAAGGCTTCCAAAGGCAGTGGTGGGTTAGCTGGAAACCCCCCTTCCATGATGTTGCTAACAGTCCCTCTCACCATCCTAGGGAAGATGAGAATTGTAAGCCAACATTTAGAGGTCCAAAGGTCCAAATCTTCCCTTGTGTACATATTCCTGGGACTTCAGTGAGCCAAGAGACTACTGCTATAGAAACTAAGAAACTAACAGTTTTGCGTCCAGACCTCCACCTTTTTGTGCCAATAATAAAATCATGACATTCTCACTGAACAATTTGTGGTTTTAGTTTTAAATTTTTTGAAGTGTACATCTAAAAATGTAACATTTGAATGTGATGTGCAGTATGATGAACACGTTTATCATACTTTTGTAGCTGGGGTTCAGCTCCTTGTTCAGTATACAAATTCAGTAATAACTCCACGTTTCTTGGTGGTGTAATGTGTGAAATCAACAGGAGGCATATAGGACACTCTGGAAAGGCAAGTAATTTATTCCATTATGCACAGATAGGGTGCAGACATTTTTGGCTGTTGGTAGCTCCTCAGACTTTCAGTATGTATAATGAAGGATGATTTGCAACAGCTGCTTCAATTCTAATTAAGAAACGCCAGAGAGTTCTTCAGTTTTTGAGTGCTAGAACCTACACAGAGGTTTGTGTGTGTGTGTTTTTCCTGCTCCACTGTTAATATTTCCTAGAAATTAGGATGGCACTTCCATCTCCTGTTAAAATGATGCATCATCTGGATTCATTACCTAACCCAATATGTGGAACATCTTGGGCAGATCCAATTTTGCAGTCGTGCTGGAGACGGCTCAATAAAGCTCGGCAGGGCAGAAGAGCCTCTTTGGAGTAATTTAATGCCTATTCTGCAAGTTCTGCAAGAAGTCACGCAATGTGGCTAATAAATAGGGATCATCTTTTGAACCATATGAGGAAAGGCTATAATATTTGGAGCTTTTTAGTTCAGAGAAAAGGTGTGTGAGAGGAGACATAATAAAGGCATATAAAATTATACAAGCTGAGGAGAACGCCGCTAGTGAAAACTCCTTCTCCGCTTCCTCATTATACAAGAACTTGCGGACATCTAGTGAAGCTGAATGATGGAAAACTCAAAACCAACAAAATACAAAACTTCTTTATCATGCAATGCATACCTAACTGGAGGACCACAAGTTCCCCATCCATGGTTGGAGTAGAATTCTGATTCTTAGCCTTTATTTCCACCAAAGGGACCCAACAAAAGGAAAAGATGTTCCCAAATGGCTCTTGCTCATTGCAGTTGGCTTGCACTGTGATACAGAACATGCTTTTTGTGGATTGTGCCCAGTAAGTTTTTGTGCTCATGCAATCAAACTAGAAAAATAGTCTAATATAGCTCAGTGCTAGTTACAACAATTGTTCCTTTTATAATTTCAGTAGATGGTGTGAATTGCCTATTTAATTTCATAGGAGTGTTATTAACACATTTTCTAGTGCAATCCCTTCTGGTTTTTTTCATTCAATATGTTTTTTTCATACCCGAATGGAGATCCTCATTGTGGGTGGCTGCTGCAATATTTGTAGTAATTATCCTTCTCGGAAGGAAGCCTAGGAAAATAGTCTGGGCCATTACTGTTCTCTTCATAGCTGCCCAAACACCGTTAAGAAATCAAAACACTTTGCATTGAATTTCGAGCACCTAGTCTACCTAAATAAATTGTGCCTTCCTACACTATCAAAATATGATAGGATGTCTTACAAGTGTTCTATGTTTCTTACAAATAAGAATTTGAAATGGATTAAAATTGTGCGGTTTTGAGATTAGACAAAATGCTCTGCATCCTTACTCAAGAAAATGGCTCTAAAGAAGGTTTGGGGAGCTGGATTTTGTACTCCAACTCCCATGAGCTCTGGCTTAGCATGGTATATAGTCAGAGATGATGAGAGCTGTAGTTCAACAGCACCTGGATCTAATCTGATCTAAAAAATATGCATTCTTTCTTAAATCCTGTGGGTTGAAAAGTTTATATAGGATCATAGAGTTGGCAGGGACTTCAGAGGAGTCTGATCTCTTATCAATGACACAAATCCCACTATTACAGCACCCCTAATAGGTGGCCACCAACCTTCTTCTTAAAAACTTTTAATGAAGGAGAGTCTGCTGTCTCCTGAGAAAGGGCCTTTCTACTATCAAACTGTGGGAGAAACAAACCTGTGGACAAACAAAGCTAACAAATGTGTATTCTTGCTGGTTAGTGTTAAGTTGTGGGTGAACATATCAGACGACACAGCGATTCTTCAGACAGCTCTTGTTTATTCACAGAACAGAACTGAACTGAAGGGTTCCGCCAACCTGCTTATATAGAGCTCAACTACAAAGCAACAGTAACAACTTTCTGTAACTATCCAATCACTGAACGTCCCTTTCAATTCCTTATTTGCATATGCAGACTATCTACAGTATCCCCCTGCTGGCCCAGGGTGAGAACTTCAGTACATAACAGTAAGCATGAAAAGGGACCAAGTCCACAGAGCTGGATTGCTGATAGACCACAGAAATACAATGGGAAGAGAGGTCTCTATGTGATATATAGTACTTCCTGTTTCTCTCGTTCTGTGATGGCCTGGGAATCTGATTCAGAAGCTGGATCTGAGGAGTCCCAGCCTGCACAGGAGTCCCTGCCTCCAGGGCCGGCTGAGCTGGGGCAGGGGCTTGAATCTGAAGGGCCTGCACCTGTGCCGGATCCTCAGGAGCAGACAGCAGATGAATCCACTCTGGCTCTGGGGGTGATTGAGGACCCATTGCTGGCAGGTGCTCCTCTCCCAGCCCTGTCAGGGGAAGCTGAGGCGGCCTCTGGGTCCAGTAACCCTCCAGCCTCTCCTGAGCTGCAGAGGCTCAGGGCAGAGGCGGAGGGAACTGGGTTCTCTCAGGAGGAGTGCTCGCCTTAAGACCAGGAGAGGCGGGTCACCTGTGGGCTGGGACCGCCCCGGCCTCAGAGGAGATAAAGGCCAGTCAGCCCAGTCACAGGTTGCGGGAGCAACGGCGTTGGAAACCTGTTTCTGCCAGCACCCAGACCTGTTTCTCTGGAGTTCCCGACCACGCCCGGCTTCTTGCTTTGGACTCCGCTTCCCCCTTGGTGGACAGTCTCCAGATCCTCGGCCCAGGACCGGACTTTGACCACGCCTCACGGTACACCCCCCCCCCCCAGGACCAGCACACTTTCTTTGGCCAGCCATGAGAGCAGGTGTGCACAGTGCTTGCTTCAGTTCAGGCAAATGCCTGAAGCTGGTTATATTATAAATTGAAGTATTTTACCTTCATAGATTTGCTGCTGCCTTTGCTGTGAACCAATGCACGATTATAAAGTAAGTAAATCTTATTGTTAAACTTACTTTAAAAGTTGCCTGATTCTTTGTTAAGTGGGGTAAGAAGGGGAAAGGCAGCTTACTTCATAGCTGGGCTTGCTGAAAACAAGGTTTTACAGCCTAATTCCTATGCTTTTAATTTGGCAGCCAAGGATGAGATTTTGAAACTCACACACCTGGGCACCTGGAGGGAAAAATTGCAATTAATGTATCCCCCTCCTACCAATTAAAACCTATCCCACATGAACAGTTCATAACACCAGGAGCTCTTCCTAATGTTTCTTCTATCTAGACTTATTCATAAGACAAAATAGACTTATCCTCCATGATTTTGCAACATTCAGCTTTGTTGGATGGCCCTGGGCAAAAGCTTCTCTCTGTGCTCCTTTCTCCACTGATCCTCAACAGGGACTCCAGAGGAATAGCTGAGAGTGCAGCTCGCCATTCCCAGTATCTGCCACCTAAGGCAGTTGCCTCACTCTGGCAAAGGGTAGGACTGTACTTGCATGTGTTCTCTCTTTCTCTCTCTCTCTCTCTCTCTCTCTCTCTCTCTCTCTCTCTCTGTGTGTGTGTGTGTGTGTGTGTGTGTGATGTACACTTGAGAAAGCAAGAGAAGGGACTGTAATTGGCTTTTGTGCTGAAGTAGAATAATTGATGTTCTTTGGATTCATAGTAGATGAGCTGAAAAGTGAAGCAACTCAAATGAATAACATTAATAAGAAAATACTGTATTAGTAGCCTGCCTACGTAAGGTAATTAATATAATTTTCAGCAAAAGACTTTTCCTAAGAAAGGATTCTAATTAAATTAAATGTCACTCAGCCTAGCTTTCCATCTTGCCAGTTTACCAACTAATAGCTAACTTATTATGGAAAGGTTTTGACAATTCCTTGCATAGCGATTAGTGAACAGCGAGCTCTTTTTTTCTTTCACACTTTAAAAGTATTATCCAGTTTCTTCTTACTTCAGCTATTTTCCTATCTTATATCACGGCATTTAGTGTTTTCCCCTTCTTTTTAATCACTTTGGCGCTCTTTTTCATTCTGTGAAGTTATAAAATCAATAAACTAACTCACTATAGCTCAGTTGATGGGGCATTATACTCTTAATCTTAGAGCTGTGAGTTTGAGCCCCACACTGTGCAAAAGATTCCTGCATTGCAGAGGTTGTACTAGATTATATTATTTTAGACTGCTCTTTAATTGTGTATTTAGAATGTTTAAAATTTGTTTTAAACTTTTTTAATGTGTTTTTTTTGGGTGGGGGCATTATTCAGCTGTTTCTGCTTATATTTTGATTATGTATTTTTTGTTTTATGTTTTAATTTTATCTTGTGAACTGTCCTGGGACCTGCAGGTGTTGTTATTTAGTCGTTTAGTCGTGCCCGACTCTTCATGACCTCATGGACCAGAGCACACCAGGCACTCCTGTCTTCCACTGCCTCCCGCAGTTTGGTCAAACTCATGCTGGTAGCTTCAAGAACACTATCCCACCATCTCGTCCTCTGTCGTCCCCTTCCCCTTGTGCCCTCCATCTTTCCCAACATCAGGGTCTTTTCCAGGGAGTCTTCTCTTCTCATGAGGTGGCCAAAGTACTGGAGCCTCAGCTTCATGATCTGTCCTTCCAGTGAGCACTCAGGGCTGATTTCCTTCAGAATGGATAGGTTTGTTCTTCTTGCAGTCCATTGGACTCGCAAGAGTCTCCTCCAGCACCATAATTCAAAAGCATCAATTCTTCGGTGATCAGCCTTCTTTATGGTCCAGCTCTCACTTCCATACATCACTACTGGGAAAATACATCACTACTGGGACCTGCAGGTATAGGGCAGTATATAAAATTACTAATAATAATAGGTGGCCCTTGGGGTCTTTTCCAGCTCTACAGTTCTATGATTCTAAATGATAACTGAGACCAACTATCTGCCGTTTGTAGTATCTGGGTACCTGTGATTGTGAAGCACAGCACAGTTTGAATTATGTGGGTTAATCTGTAAGGTCTGGAGGCATGAGGATTAGATTAAAGGTAAAGGTAAAGGTACCCCTGCCCGTACAGGCCAGTCTTGACAGACTCTGGGGTTGTGCGCCCATCTCACTTAAGAGGCCAGGGGCCAGCGCTGTCCGGAGACACTTCTGGGTCACGTGGCCAGCGTGACATCGCTGCTCTGGCCAGAGCCAGAGCCAGAGCCAGAGCCGCACACGGAAACGCCGTTTACCTTCCCGCTGGTAAGCGGTCCCTATTTATCTACTTGCACCCGGAGGTGCTTTCGAACTGCTAGGTTGGCAGGCGCTGGGACCGAGCAGCGGGAGCGCACCCCGCCGCAGGGATTCGAACCGCCGACCTTTCGATCGGCAAGCCCTAGGCGCTGAGGCTTTAACCCACAGCGCCACCTGCGTCCCCGAGGATTAGATTAAATCACCCCAATCTGGAGATCTGTCTGGACACAGGAGCTTCAACCAACCAAATAGATTCCAGAAGCACTTTAAGAGTGACAACAGTCGACTTGTGCTAACTTGTGTGTACATGCGTTTGTTGCTAAAATGAAAGGGACACTACAGCATCTTGTCTCAGGAGATTTGTGGATCCTGTCCTATGGTTCCATGCCGATAGTCTGCACTGCTGTATTAAAAGCATGAATCATGATATGTGTGCCTTTCAACCCATTCTGCCAGGAAGCTTTATTTTACAACAGTGCTTAGGATTACTCCATCTCTCCTCTCCTCTCCTCTCCCTCCACCCCATCCCACCCCCCACCTTTCAAAACATCCATGCAGGAGATAAAAGGCGGACAAAAAGGTCATCCGGTTCTCCAAATTAGCAGGATGAGAGATGAAATCCCGCAAAATGTAATTAATGGTCTGGTTGCCAAATGAGAGCTGAACACAAGTAATTGAGAAAAGCACATCACCAACACTTATCTGGAATCAGCCAGACACCATTTAAACAAGCACTCTGAGCTTTTCAGCAGGCTTCCAAGTACAAGAGCCACAAAGGATTTGGAACTCCTTTCCAAAACCGAACCTCACAAAATTATCTGCAGATAACATGTGCAGCACTTAAGACTTATTCACACTGAAGTGGGGGATCTGCGTTTGGGTTCTACCACTCAGATTGCAGGTGGGGAGCGACATCAACAAATGCTTCTCTACAGAAAAATAATGAGGTCTGATATAGTCTCTATTTTGGCAGTCTACTTTACTATGCATGGAGATTTGGTATTTTGTTGTTGTTGAAGGATCATTCATTCATATGAATACTAGAACCCAGGGCTATCCAATGAAGACGAAACTTGAATAATTCGGGACAGATGAAATAAAGTGCTTCTTTTTGTAGGTAAAAGGTAAAGGTAAAGGACACCTGGATGGTTAAGTCCAGTCAAAGGAAACTATGAGGTTGCGGCGCTCATCTTGCTTTCAGGGTGAGGGAGCTGGCATTTGTCCACACACAGCTTTCTGGGTCGTGTGGCCAGCATGACTAAACTTCTTCTGGTGCATGGAGGACCGTGACAAGTGCCAGAGCACACGGAAATGCCGTTTACCTTCCCACTGCAGTGGTACCTATTTATCTACTTGCATTGGCATGCTTTCAAACTGCTAAGAAAAGTCATCCAAAATGGTGGCCCTAAGAGCATCATATTATTTCCCTGAGCTGATTTATATTTCCTTCTCAGTGTACCCTTTCATATGCAGTGGAACAACTCAGATCCAGTAACCAGTGCAGGATCCTGTCCACTGAGCGTGCCAACAGGTGCTGGGATGGCCATTTAGTTGGCTCTGATGCTCACCAAAGTCAGCACACCAAGTCTCCCTGAACCCCCTGAACCTGAGCCCACCTATTATGCAGGTGGGAGGAAGTAAGTACCTGGAACCAAACTTCTAATGTTCCAAACAGGTGATCAGGAATATCAAATAGCAGATTAACAAAAGCTTATTTCTGCACATTGTATTGCAGCAATCCCACTGCACATTTATTAGTGTAGACATGCCTCACTGAATGTGAATGTTTAATTCCCATTTGCCAGTTTCTTCCAGATCTTTATTATAGTAACCACCAAAATATATTTCAAAGCTATCTGGGGATTTTTAATTATTGTTTTAAACTGTAATAATAAATGCTTGCTGCTATTTTCCCTCCCTTTCTTTCAAAGCAATGACACACAACTAATTGAATTCACCATTTGAGTTTGGGATAGTCACCTTCTGGCACACGGCTTTCAAGAGGTTACTCTTGTTTAAATGAAAATTATTACCGAGCATAAAACCCAGACACAAATGACACACTACCTTTTCACCGTTCCAGGATGATATGTGGGCAGATTTTCTGACATGCAACCCTCCAACAGCTGTCTGATCATTTAATCTGATGCATATGCTCCATCTAATCTCTTACCATGGCTAGAGAATATGGAACTGCAAACAGTTTTTTGCCATGCACATTCCGCAGACTGGAATGTCCTCCTCTGAGTCAACAAAATATTTTTATATACATTTTGATGCATCTGTTTAAGAAATCTAATGCAACTGATTGATGATTTTTTGTATATATAAAAAAATGCTACGTAGTGTACTGTGTAGGTGTATACTGTAATCTGATCACAAGGCATCCAAATGTTAGGTAAATGTGAGGCACCCCTTATTTCTATTTATTCATTTAATCAATTAAGTGTCTGTTCCTTTGATACAAATCTCCTTTTAAACTCTCACAAGGCCAAAATTCTCCAGAGTTTGACCAATGCGGGAGGCAGTGGAAGACAGGAGTGCCTGGCGTGCTCTGCTCCATGGGGTCACGAAGAGTCGGACACGACTAAACGACTAAACAACAACAATAGTTCTTTAACTGCATGGTGTGGATGTGACCTATGGCTCTGCTCCTCCCCCCCAAACCAGGATTTTAGCTTTTGCAAGTCTAGCTCTCTGGAATCAGTTACCAGATGATATCACACCGGCACCTAATAAGTTCCCAGCATTCTTTGGGAGGTGAGGAACATGCTTCGAATTTGCTCTGGGGGTATGGTGTGTACATGGCCAAAATATCTTGCCTCTAGAGGGCAGTGCTTGTCAAGCTGGAGAATGGGCTTTCTCCACCTCTTAGACCTTCATCTTTTCTCCATCCTAATCAGATTTCAAGTCTCTAGCACATAGCAAAGAAGGTGAGTCCTGCAGCTGCTTCCATTAGGAAGGATAAATTCTCCCCATTGCAAATCAATCATTTGCCCTTTTTTTAAATGCATGTGAATTATGCACTACCTTCTCTTTTGGCAATGCATGTCCCGTAAGTGGCTTCTGTAGCCCTGTTCAGAAAGCCTCATCTCTTTTCCCAGGCATATAAATTTCAAAAACATGTTTGAGTCCTTAATTTTTTCAAGAACCGCCCCCCATAGTTCACAAAAAAATAACAGTAACAGCCTCGACAAGGTGCAGTGTGTACATTTGGTGCATTTACATTGGGTGCATGTTTGAGGCATTTTTGACCATGGAAACTTCTGGTTTCAAATTCAGTCTGATGTTGGGTTTAACTGGTGTTTGATTTTATACACATGCTGCCATTTAACTTTTTGGTTTACATGCTTTTAAATCTTCTTAGATTGTTGATGCTTTGTTTTATTTTTGATAATATGTTTTTATCACTAACATGGGCTGCTTTAGGGGGAAGTATGGGATATAACTATTAATAGCAATGATATTGTTATTAATGATATAAAAAGGAACTTTTATTATCAGGCCTCTGTACAGAACTCTCTTAAATAAACATGTTAGGAGGAAACCAGGCGATCTGGCATTATACATACAGTACTCTTCGGTGTATAAGACTAGGTTTTTTTTTTAACTAAAAAATAATGTTAAAGGGGGGGTAGTCTTACACATGGGGGCAATCTCTCTCTCCCCCCATTTTCTTAATTTTGAGTCCCCAAAAATAGGGGTCGCCTTATACACGGTGTGTGTGTGTTAAACACAGAAAAATACAGTATATTGTTTTTAGAAAAATAGAAATGGCAGGTAGGTGAGGGGGAGAAGAGAGGCAGAATCAGTGTCCATGGTCCATGGTATCTTCCTGTCCAGAGCTAAAAGCAGCAGGAGGATTTTCATCAGGGCTGTGATACTGGAGTGGGGGCTAACCACTATGCCTTGCCATGTGTCATAGTTCAGATTTTTTTTCTTTTAAACAAAGAAATAACACACCCCACCCTGCCCCAGATATGCTCTGCCTTTGCACCTTTCATTCCGACGAGATGGTTGGACAGTGTTCTCGAAGCTACCAGCATGAGTTTGACCAAACTGCGGGAGGCAGTGGAAGACAGGAGTGCCTGGCGTGCTCTAGTCCATGGGGTCACGAAGAGTCGGACACGACTAAACGACTAAACACCAACAATGTGGAGCCTGAATCTGGTTTACAGGCCCAACAGACCACAGGTGCCTAGACTTCCTTAAGTGCTTTCCAAAATACGGGACGGACTATCAACCACAGTACTTAGAAAATGTATTTGGCTGTGGGATGGAGGTGTTCAACAGGTGTGGCATCCCCTCACCAGGGTATCTTGTATGCTGGGAAAAGTTTGGCCTGCTAAACTACCACCCCACAGCTGTCAAAGGCACAGGGCCTCTGCCAGGAACAACCACCAGCAGCAAAAAAAGAGAGAGGCAGCAGCCGTACCTGTTGCTTTTAATTAGAGACCAACAGCTCAAGGCTCTTACGTGTGCTTTAGAAAGTGAATGGAGAGGAGCCATTCTGGAATTGTCATGCTGAGACCCATCCCATTAAATGGTGCAGCTCTCCTTTCGCTGTTAGCAAATCTACTGTGGACCTCATGTATTTGGTCATTCCAATAAACCTCCATTTTTGAGGGCGCCGCTGCTGCACAGTTGGTTACCAAATATAGATGTGTAACACTTGGATACTGCTTGTAGTTCTTAGGTAATCTTCAGTCAAAGGATTATGAGGGCTTAGGAAATAAAGCAGCAGCCTTTCACCTGCCCAGTGGCTCGCTGCGGTCTCTTGCTATGGCACTGCTTTCGTTTGTTTCAAACGGGAAGTGTCTCTGCCACAAGATGCCTCGCATGACACGCAGTGAGCTTTGAGGAGAGAGGCCTGGCTAATCAAGAGATTAGGTGCCTTTTAAACACAGGTGCTGTAAAACGAGCCTTCCATAGGAAACCCACACTTTGCAAACAGGGTGGGTACCAGTTTTTTGGGGAAAACTCATAGAATTTTGCACGTCAGATTGTCAGAGACAGAACAAATTATTTTGGGGGTTTCTGGCCATGCAGTTGACCCTTATTTAACGGGCCCCTTGTGCATTTACACATACAATTGCACACCTCGCTTCCTGTAAATCGTCAGTGGCAGCCAGGGCCGGCCTGCCCATGAGGCAAGGGGAGGCAACTGCCTCAGGCAGTAGGATCCACAGGGGTGGCACAGCCAGCCTCCAAGGTAGACATTGCTTGCTGTCAGCGCCACTGCTGTGGTGCCAGCAGAAACTGCAGGGCACTCCTTGGAGACTGGATCTAACTACTCCTTGGGAGGCACCCCCCCCATGCTGCCTCCACAGTGGCCTCTTGGTGAAAAGGAGGTATAGTCATACCTCATGTTACATCCGCTTCATGTTACGTTCTTTCAGGTTATGTCCTGTGGCGACCGGGAAGTACTGGAAAGGGTTGCTTCCGGGTTTCGCCACTCACACATGTGCAGACCCGCAAAATGATGTCACGCGCATGCGCAGAAGCGGCGAATTGCGACCCACGCAGACGCACCGCTGCGGGTTCTGCTCTTTTCATGTTGTGAATGGGCCTCCGGAATAGATCCCATTTGCAACCAGAGATACTACTGTACTGCTGGTCTCCACCCACCTCTAAGGAGGAAATGGTGAAGCTTGCCCTCAGGGGTCCCTCAGGCTCTGTACCTGCCCAATGTAATTCAGATTAGGCCCGTTCCACCCCACAACGGCCTTTGATTCCCAGTTGAACTGCCAGCTAAGGTTGATTTGATTCCCGTCCTGTTCTTCACTCACCCCTGTTCTGGTGTTGATCTTTATTCTCCCCCACTTGTTCCTGATGTGGTAAGAATAGAGGTGAATTTTTACCACACTGATGTAGATCTTCACTCACCCCTTCTTCCCTGGTCGGAGGGAGGTGCCATTTTGTGGTTTGCCTCAGGTGCCAAAATGTCTTGAGCCAGCCCTGGTGGCCGCACCCTGGGGGAAGAAATGGTGAGGGGCACAGAGTGGGCAAATGGTTGTGAGAGAAAGAAAAAATAACAGCATATACTAACCATGGGAGGTCAGAAATTTGGGGGTGGGGGAGCTCTTTGTTACTTATTGCTCCTGCTTGGAATACGTTACATTCCATTTATAATTATATATAAACTGTTTTACTTCTTTTTAATTGTATTATTACATTGCTGTAACCCACTCTGAGAATTTACAGCAGAGGGCAAGGAAGAAATCTGAAAATTTGATAAAATAAATATGCTCACTTACTTGCAACATACTCTGTGGGCAGGACTGGCCCTCCATTTAGGCTGATTTTGGGAGTAGCAAATGGTTAGTTGTTTAATGTATTATTGTTGTGCTGCCATAGCGAGGCATACACAGGGATTTTTATTTTTGTTTTGCTTTGAATGCCAAAATAATATGACGATCCTTGAGAACTAAGCACTTTGACATTAAGAGCATTAATGCCATTAATGTGCATGTTAAAATAAATATGGGGTGGCAGCATACCTTGGAAGGAGCTTGGCCCTCCCCTCCGCAGATGTGGCCCCGATCAATGGCAGGTGCCGAAATTTTATTTTATCTTAGGCTCTTGCAAGTAACCTGCTCTCTTGTCAGAAACTTTAAATAATACTGCCAGCTTCTGGAGAGAAGACCAGAAAGGACTCAAGGAAATATGCAGTTCAGTTTAATAAGGAAACAGTAGAGGCCAATAAGAACGAACTTCAGATGGGCTGTGGGTATGGAGCTATTGTGAGGACATCCACCAGCTTCTGATTTGTGAGAGACACTACCAAGCTAAAGCTTTAGTTTTTCTTCTTTTAAAACCATCACTATGATAATATATGGTGACCAGATGCAAAAAAGGACAGAGTTCCTGCAGCATTAATAGTTGTGTAGAAGAGGACACTTCAGTAGGTTCAGCACAGTGCTGGCAAACCAAAGTGGTATCATCCAGATAATCCCCGACCACTGCCCATGGCTGAGGCTGATGGGAGTGGTAGTCCAACAGGATCTGGAGGTCAGTCTTGTTTTGATGTTGTTGGACTTGAGATCCTATCAACCCCAGCCAGCATAGCCAGTGGTGAGGATGATGGGAACTGTAGTAGCAGAAGCAACATCTGGAGGGTCCCAGGTCCCCCCCCAGTGTAGTGTGACAAGCTACACCTGCTGAAATTCTGCCTTCCACACAACTATTAGGGGTGCAGGAGTTCTGTCCTATTTTGCCTCTGGACACCCCTAGCTTCTTCATTATTGCACCCCCAGTGAGTTTCATGGCTGAGTGGAAATTTGAACTCTGGGCTCCCCGATCCCAGTCGGACACTTTAGCTACTGCATCACATGGGTTGCCAGTGTAGAAAACGGAATATATGATAGCTTGTCACTCAAGGTTGGGTAAAGCTTCATCTGAAAATTCCCCTTCCACAAAAGGCACAGGAACTTTCAGTCTTTCTCCCTAGTGCCAATGCTAGCTAGGGTTTCAGCAAATGAGCACTGACTGCCACCTCAGTTTGCTCAGTTCAACGGCATCAAAGGATTAAGGTGCTGATGGATGGCACGTGTATTAGATCATCTCGCCTTCTAATCAGCATTACTGTGCACTCTGATTCCATCTCCCACATGCGATCGCTCAGTGAAGGGGGCTGGGCTAGCTGGCTGGCAGGCAGATACCCATTGGGAAGTTTCTTCTTTCTGAACATTGTTGAAGCTTCAGAATTTTAAGTGTGTTAGGTGGACTTGACTTCACTTGGATTCTTTCCATTCCCCCCATTTTTATTACATGGCCTTGGCAAACATATACTTATTTATTTGGAGTATTTATACACCATTTAATCGCATGATCCTCAAGGCAGCTTGCCGCAAGTTCAATAATACAAAACAAAAGGTGGGGAAAGCCCATATTTTGATTGCTCGTTTTTATTTTGGTCAATTGCGAAGCCTCTTTCTGAGCCCTGCTCTTTGGTTGCATCTAAGCAGCCAAGATCAATCAGATTGATATCATTCAGAGCAGTTCAGCCAGTTGAAAGCTAGGGGGGCCTCTGTTTTCGTGACACCTCTGTGACACCATGGCATTTCAGCCAACCATAGTTTCACCACCACACCCTTCCCACATGCTGCGACAAAGAAATTCTCAAACTGGACAGACTCCACCCCCCAAAAACATGATTCCATACCTTTGCTTGGTACTTTTGCCATGTCCATGTAGCCATAAGAGTCAACAAGAGGATTGCTTTATGGTAGTAAATCTAACATTCGATTTCAGTGTTGCAGCTGTGAGTCTCTGTAGTTTAGATCCACTACAGACATTTATAAATATGCATGCATCTATTGCATCTATGCAGGCAGTCATAAATATGCATGCATCTATTACACTTGTACATGTTTCTTCTCCTAGAGAGGAGGAAGTAACATATTACAAACACTAGCGCTTAATATTTGCTCGATATCGTTCCTTTCCATGTTTAGAATGTAAACTGCAGTAGCCACTTGCAACTCGAATAGTGTTTGCTATCTGTGATAACTTCTTGAGCTTGCAACATGCAAATGCCAACTTCTTTAGACAAGTCAGTAGAGCATGAGACTCTTAATCTCAGGGTCATGGGTTCAATCAAGCACCATGTTTGGCAAAAGATCCCTGCATTGCAAGGGGTTGGACTAGATGACCAACTCTACCATTCTATGCTTCTATGAATTCCTGCTGCAAATCTTAGCTTCAGTGCTAATGCTTGTATGAAAAGGCACCTGGTTTAGCTGCATAGAATGGGAGCCTGGAGAGAAATATAATTAGGGAGAGAAACAGTACTGTGATTTCTCCCCTATATATTAGGAAATAGTCTTACAAAGAGCAGAATTCTATTTATGTACTTCGTGGGGTTGTTGCCAACCAGGGGTTGCTTTAGCAAATTGTGTAATTCTATAATCTACAGCTGAAATACCAGCTGGCTTCTAGCTTTCCTACGGTGGAGCTTTGCCTATTTCAGCTGGTAATCCGGAAGCAAACTGCAGACTGGATTTACAGTGCCAGGTCACACAGGGATCTCTTGCTTTTCCCTTCTCTTAGAGGTCATTTCCCTTGGCAAGCAACCCTTGTCGCTTGCCCTGTCCATGTCTAAAAAAAGCAGCTGTGATTTGGGACTCCTTCTTCAGATGCATTTCTCCACTGGTGGTAGGTAAGACCAGGAGTCCACCTGTCTTTCTGGAGCTCAAGGAATAAGCCCTTAAAGTGTAAATACTCCTAGCCTGAAACCAGATCAGGAGCATTTACATCTTAAAGGTCTTAAAGGTCCTTGGGACATTCATGGACACTCTTTGTGCCTCAGCATGGGGAGATGTGGGTTGGTTTCGGTGTTCTTAAGCCTTGGGTCTGCAGATGTTACTGGACTGCAACTCCATCATCCTCAACTAGCCTAGCCAAATGGTCAGGAAAGATGGGAGTTGTAATCCAGCAACATCTAAGGCTGAAGAACACTGGGTTAGTTCAAGTTGTTTTGAATTCTTATCAGCAGTCATGGAATTCTTTTATGCCTGGTTTAGAGGTTACCATAGCACTATGGAGAGCTGCTTTCCTACAGCTCGATCCCACAATGCTCATCTAATATTTCAAGACCATAATCGTTTTGAAACCTTCCCAGCTACTGGCAGAAGGAGCTCTGGGTTCACTCTTTTTAAAAGTCACTCTCCACTCCTTTTATCCACCAGTTGAATTCCTGTGGCATCACGGGCTTGGGAACATTCCAGCTGTTCAGAGGTTTCAGCTGTCAGCACACAGGTCTTGAGCACAGATTGGGCTGCAAAGAGAGACAGAGAAAATGAGAGCCATTGCTATTGCTGCAGTCACCAGCTGTTTGGTTTCTGTCTCTAGTGAATCAAGTGATTGGGGAGGTGGCGATGGCCACCAACTTGGATACTAGCCATGATAGCTATGCTCTACCTTCACTGTTGGAAGCAATATTAGGGTTGCCATATTTTAAAAAGTAAAAACCAGAAAATCCAGGATAAACCAATGCCTTTTGGAAATTCTCCCAAGACGTCAATTCCGCCTTTGAAATCCTGGTAATGTATGGCAGCCCTAGGCAATTTTAGTGATATTGGCCCTTTAAGATTGGTTTATGGAAATGGGTTAGACCCTCAGAAATAATGAGCTTCCATACAGCTGTCTCCCGTTAAGGCTTCAAGGCTGGTGTCACAAGGTAATTGGGTGGCAGAGTGGAATGCCCATTGTCAAAGTTCCCATAAAACCTGGATTGGTGGGAGCTCTCAGCAGCCAGCCAAGCCGAGAACAGTGTCTATTTGGGCTTTTGACAGTATCTTGTTCTGTTGCTCAGACTACTGAGATTTAAGTGTAAGCGTTTATGTTAATTAGCTGGGTAAGTTTTAATCTGTGTAATTGTTTGGAGTTTCTCTCTCTTGTAATGTTTTGCTTTAGTAAAGTCTGTGCATGGTTTTATGGAATTTGGTCTGGTTTAAGTTCCTGAACCCTTTAATTTTGACCACGCTTTTTGGAGCAAAGGTCATCCACCACAGCAAGATGCCTCTAAATATCAGATCCCGTGAATCACAGGTAGGGAGAGTGCTGTTGCACTCAGGTTCTGCTTGCGGGCTTCCCACAAGCATCTGGGTGGCCACTGTGAGAACAGGATGCTGGACTAGACAGGCCTTTGGGTTCTTCATATGTTCAACTCCAGGCCCGCTAGATGGTATTGACCACTTGATCATTTGATTGTTAGTCCTAATAATGTACCATCTCTCCACACCTACTCCAGAAGGTAGAGGAAAGTGTGAGCTAACAGGTTTTTCAAGAACAAAGTGTGCTGTGCTATACTTTGGGAGCTAAGTGGCCTCAAGGGAAGGAACTCATTCTCCAAGGGCCGTGAACTCGTTGCACCCATGACCTCTGTCAACAGGCAGATAGTCATACATATGACATTTTATGCAATGCACTTAATGGCTCCTACAACCCTGATGGCTTTCTGCTTGCATACCTATTATTGTTGTTTAGCGTTAGTTTACCTGGGAGCATGGAATTTGTTACATCACTAATGGGGGAGGCAACATAGTTTGCCCTGGGCTCCTTGCCCCATTGCTGAACTTTCTTCACCACTTAAGTCACTTGTTCTCTTGCTGATACTACCTTCTTCTCATGGAAAAGATTCCAAATCACCACCATCATCTTTACTGCTAAACCCTTAAGCTAGAAACATCTGTTTTAAATAGCAGTATTGCATCCAGTAATTGCAGTTGGCCATATCCTAGCCAAAAGGAAGCAGTCATCTTTTTGATCAGGTGACATCTGTTTTTATGGAAAGAATGCAGTTGCTACTTTGCTCCATCATGGTTTCACCTAGCTAACTTACCTGCTTCTATAATGGGTGGAGAGGAAAAGGGGGTCAACAGGAGAGGTGGAGAGAAATGAGAGAGAAGACACAGTTGTGAAATGGACTATACCAGTAAGGTGGAGAAGAGAGAAATGTGAACCTGATAATGGAAGGCAAGATGATATGACAGGGCAGGTGTTGGGGGAAAGTAATATGGTCAGAGCAGAGACAGGAAGATGATCCTGGCTTCACTTTGGTAGACTGGAGTGAAGTTACATTCGGACCCCAGACAGATGGAAAGTAGGTAGCTCATTAGTAACACTTGCACTTCTTCTGGCTCAGCTGGTATGAAGGACACTTTAAGGGCTCAAAGGTCCAGGCAGGCATTTAGTGGAAGGCATTTGTGGCAGAATGGCCACCTTAATTATTTCAGTGACTTTATTGCCTGGGGTGTCCTAATTCACTACAGAGCAAACTGTAACATTCAATGGCAACATGCATCATATTTTTGCCTCCCCTGGAAGCACCACTTCCTAGATTTTTGTTATTCCCAAAGTTATGAATCACACCTAAAATTAATTTGATCTTGTTTTTGTAACTCATGTCTGCTTTGACCAGCTTCAACCCTTTCTCCCATACCTCCTGTTGGTTAAAATGTACACAAACAACTCAACCAGTGGGTGAAGCTGGATGAGTGGAGCTTATGTTTCTTGCTCCAAAGGTCCCATCCACTTAGGGCTCCCTGTGCTGCAAGAGCAGCAAAAACTACACCAGCATGCCAAACCATTTTTAAAGGCACAGCTACAGGGACTAGCTGAAAAACTGACAACCTTGCTTCTCTTCTCTATGAAGCAGGGACACATGGCATTGTGTTGGCTTTAAGGTTGCTTCAGTTGACCAGTTTATTAGGCATTCATGCTGCTTTGCTTGGGAGGTTATCTGGCATTTCATCAAGCAATTGTTATCTCAGACTTTTAAATGCCTATTCCTTTCTCTTTCCTTCATTGTGTTGTATTTTAAAACAATTAATGAGCCACGGAACCATTCTACCTTCCTCCACAGTATTTTTTTTAAAAAAAACTTAAGAAGTAGGTTTTTAAACATAAATAGGCCTAGGTCTGTCTACATCTCCAGCTGTGTGAGAAAAACCGAAAACCTCAAATTTCTTAATGAAATTACATGCCTTCTCCCATATATTCTACATCAGGGATTCCATCATCTTGGATCACTGACCAAGTTGGTTGGACTTGATGAGAATTGGGGACCAACAATCTCTAGGTGGCCACAGATCCTCCACCCCTGCTCTAAGCTCTACCTCTCTTTTAAATCAGAACCAGTGAAGGTGGTGAAGGTCCTGTGTGAGTGCCTGGAGGCGGTTGGAGGATGGATGGTGGCTAACAGATGGAGGTTGAATCCTGATAAGACAGAAGTACTGTTTTGGGGGGACAGGGAGTGGGCAGATGTGGAGGACTCCCTGGTCCTGAATTGGGTAACTGTGACCCTGAAGGGCCAGGTGTGCAGCCTCGGACTCATTTTGGACTCACAGCTGTCCATGGAGGCGCAGGTTAATTCTGTGTCCAGGGCGGCTGTCTACCAGCTCAACCTGTTACACAGGCTGAGACCCTACCTGCCTGCAGACTGTCTCGCCAGAGTGGTGCATGCTCTAGTTATCTCCCGCTTGGACTACTGCAATGCACTCTATGTGGGGCTACCTTTGAAGGTGACCTGGAAACTACAATTAATCCAGAATGCTGCAGCCAGACTGGTGACTGGGAGTGGCCACTGGGACCACATAACACCAGTCCTAGGAGATCTGCATTGGCTCCCAGTACGTTTCCGAGCGCAAATTAAAATTGTTGGTGCTGACCTTTAAAGCCCTAAATGGCCTCGGTCCTGTATACCTGAAGATGTGTCTCCACCCCCATTGTTCAGCTCGGACACTGAGATCCAGCGCTGAGGGCCTTCTGGCGATTCCCTCATTGCGAGGAGTGAGGTTACAGGGAACCAGACAGAGGGCCTTCTCCGTAGTGGCGCCCACCCTGTGGAATGCCCTTCCTTCAGATGTGAAGGAAATAAGCAGCTATCTTATCTTTAAAAGAGATCTGAAGGCAACCCTGTTTAGGGAAGTTTTTAATATTTAATACTGTATTGTTTTTAACACTCGACTGTGAGCCGCCCAGAGTGGCTGGGGAAACTCAGCCAGATGGGTGGGGTATAAATAATAAATTATTATTATTATTATAAGTGTAGTCTCTGTCCTGTGTATTGAGGCAGAACTACAGGGCAGGTGCTACTAGGGAAAAGATTAAAGTGAAGTTATTTTGCAATATAGTCTTGGTGCACAACCAGGAAGCATTTTCAAAAGAGGAAAAAACAGCTGATGTTTTGAATTGGACCCTGTCAGGAACCTGGTCTCTTGGGTCTTAATCCCCATGAAAGCTCTCTTTTGTCCACAGGTACAATTACTGTGTTCTAGTCTGCCATTCTGCTTTGATCTCTTTATGACTAGGTCTCTGCTGCAAAAAAATTAAATGCCAAGCCCGGGGTGTGCAATTGAGTCACTCACTGAAAATAGGCAGGTAGGGATCTTGTCTGTTGCTGGCTGATACCTCATCTCCTGTGAAGTTAAATGAAGGGAAACTAGCTATATATATAAAGCACACCTTAGAAATAATGTCTATTTAAACAAATTGTAAATGAATGTTTACAACTGCCAAAGTAGACTCCAGCGTAGATGTTGCTTTCATGATCACTCCTGGTTAATTGTTGCATATAAGGAAAGTGAATCTGAAAGGAAACTTTCTCAAAGGGAAGCGCCTGATTCTACAGGTGAGAGAGGTGATAAGGATGCTTCACTATTCCGTAGAAGAGGGAAACTTCTGATGTTGCAGCAATGTGGGGGGCTGGTGGGCAGGAATAGACACTGCATGTTCTGAAATATTCCTCCTCTTCAGTGCCGTCATTAAGTAATTTTAGACTCTGAATTTAATGATCTCCTGGGGGAAGGGCTCTTTAGATAGTAATGCATATTAAGTTCACTTACTGCAAAATGTTGTAAGCTGGCCCTGAAGTGGTTGGGATCCCTGGGCCTCTGCCACGAAGTCCCACCCTGATGGTACCACTGCTCCTTCTGCATAGAAACTGAAGAGTACACTGTGTGTGTGTTTATCTGAAGGAATGTCTGGCTGTGAGTGGAGATGGCAAGGCAAGGAATATTGTAGACCTGGGAAAGGTACAGAAAACTGGGAATAAAATGATCAAGCGGCTAGAGCAAACCCCCGCCTATGAGAAACCGTCGCCACATTTGGGGCTCTCTATTTATATTTTTAAAAGTTAGTATGGGAGTGCAAGATAGAGGTGCACAGTTGACTTGCATCTTGTGTGTGGGTTATGTTCGAGAGATGACTCATATATGGAAAAAACACATCTATGCAATCCAAACGACTTGTAACTTCCCAATGCAAGCATCCTTCCTTTCTGGAGCCAGCTTTTATTTTAAGTTCTCCACCTTGCTTATCAGGATCTGGAAGGCTCCTGCGAGATCTCACGAGGCTGTCCAAGATCTCGTGAGAACCTCTCAGAGCCCAGTAAGCAAGTCTGAGATAAATCTATGGCCCCCTTTAGTTAGTGGACTGAAGATACGACAACATTCACAACTCATTGCTTGCAGACATATACTTTATATGGACAAGTATAATAATATATTTGGAATGTGTTTATAAGATAAACAAACAGGTTAAGCCTCTTGGGCTTGCTGATCAGAAGGTTGGCAGTTCGAATCCACACAATGGGGTGAGCTGTTGCTCTGTCCCAGCTCATGCCTACCTAGCAGTTCAAAAGCACACCAGTGCAAGTAGATAAATAGGTACTGCTGTGGCAGGAAGGTAAACGGTGTCTTCGTGCGCTCTGGTTTCCATTGCACCAGAAGTGGTTTTGTCATGCTGGTCACATGACCTGGAAAACTTTCTGTGGACAAATGCCGGCTTCTTTGGCCTGAAAAGCGAGATGAGCTCTGCAACCCCATAGTTGCCTTTGACTGGACTTAACTGTCCAGGGGTCCTTTACCTTTATATTTGGAATGTGTTTATAAGATAAACAATAGGTTAATAAATAACCATAACTGTATTTGGATAATAAAAACAATTTATAGGGTTGCCATGTGTCCTCTTTTTCCAGGACACATCCTATTTTTTCAGGGGTAAAATTTCTGTCCGGGTGAATTTTTTAAATTTGCCAAAATCCTGCTGGCTATACTTTCTGGATGAGACATAGACATAACTGATGGCTGAAGACTTGCTTTCCTCTTCTCTTCTCCTAACCCCCTCAGCAGTATATCACAGCTTCTATAGCCTACATACAGTAGAGGTATTTAAATGAGAGTCGTCATAGCGTCCTCTTTTTTGCTCTTCAAAATATGGCAGCCCTAATTACCTATATCTAAGGCAAGCATATATGAAATTCTAGTTCTTTGCCTATATAGTGATATTTAATTCAATTGAAATACTTTGAGTAGACATTTAAAATTTAAAAAAATGCTGAAGCATTTAAAAGCTCTTTCCACACTGGAAAACCCAGCGCAGGAAGAGCTTTTCAGTTCTCCACACTGTATGCATTTAATTTGTGCAATTTCAGCTGGCCAGCTGTCAACCATGTAAAACTGAAACTGAGCAAATTCAAGTTTAAAATGTTCAAGTTGTGAGTTGACTGAATTAGGTGTGGAGAATGTGAGTAGAAAAGTTTTCTCTCTCCCTTCATTGTACTGTTAGAATTCACTGCTGAACATTGGAAGATTCAGGACAGACAAGAGAAAGTGGCTGCTAGCACGAGGGATATGTTCTGTCAGTAGTGTCTGAGGAGGCAGTATTTCATTTGTTTATTTATTAAATGCAGTGCTTTTTTACTGGGGGGTGGGATGCAGGGGTACGCATACCCCTAAACATTTTGTGAATCTGACGGGAGAAGAAACTAAAAAAAATATTTTTTTTTAGTTTCTTCTCTAGCATGGTAAATCGTCAGGTTCTTATGAATGGCGGCCTCATTTCCTTTCACGGTGTTTCCTGAGTCTCAGACAGAAGCGGGCGTTTAATGTGTGAAGTAGGAGTTGGAGTAGGAGTAGTGTCTGAGGAGGCAGTATTTCATTTGTTTATTTATTAAATGCAGTGCTTTTTTACTGGGGGGTGGGATGCAGGGGTACGCATACCCCTAAACATTTTGTGAATCTGACGGGAGAAGAAACTAAAAAAAATATTTTTTTTTAGTTTCTTCTCTAGCATGGTAAATCGTCAGGTTCTTATGAATGGCGGCCTCATTTCCTTTCACGGTGTTTCCTAAGTCTCAGACAGAAGCGGGCGTTTAATGTGTGAAGTAGGAGTTGGAATCTAGCACGGTGATTGGTCAGTTTCATTGTTACCACCTCCGATGGTGACTTCCTTTCCTTTCCCAGTGTTTCCTGAGTCTCGGACAGAAGTGTGTTAGTGCACACAACCTCATGCCAATGTGGAAATGACTGTAATCTGTCAGCTGTGTGATATGAGTTAATGCATGTTCTTTGTACCTTTGTCCATTTACTGTATTTATTTTTCCCGATTTGAACTATAAAACGGTCATTTTCTTGAGTAAAAATGAGAGTACCCCTAAACATTTTTCAAACTGATTAAATGTATAGCTTCCCCCTGAAGTAGGCCGGTTTGCCTCTGAATGCCAGTTCCTGGGAATCACAGGTGGGGAAAGTGTGGGGGCACTTGGGTCCTGCTTGCAGGCTTCCTGTGGGCATCTGGTTGGCCACTGTGAGGACAGGATGCCTGCCTAGATGGGCCTTTGGTCTGATCCAGCAGGGCTCTTATTAGGTTCTTATGAATGCTTAATCCTTCTCCTGCTGGATGCTTCCCCAAGTCACTCCCCAATATGCTTTCCCCTATCACATTCCTCGCAGCACACATTGGCAACTGGTGTAAAGGTGCCCCCCCTCGGGGGAAATCAACAGGGGACGGGGTAGTTAGTTATTCCAGCTGCCTCCGGTCATCCCCTTCCAAAGCTGTGTTTGTATTGAAGCAGCAGCCGCTGAGGCTTCAATACATGTATTTGCGTGTAATGCGTCATTTGGTTCTGAAAGCAGCCCAATGCACGAAAAAGACCACAAGTCAATTAAATTTTTAAAAAGGTAATGGTTAAAAATAGACATTCCCTTGGTGGTTCTTTTAGGACACGTTGTTACACTCCCTGACAATGCTATGAGATAAACTGTCCTGGTTTACTTATGAGTGACAGCTGGGCAAGCGGTGGTATAGGTGCTGTGGAAATAACAATAATGTGCTCCCGCCAATTTATTTAATGATTATATTTGTATCTCAACCATCTTCCAGGTTGCTTAAGGCAGTGGGCTCAAGGGTTCTCCCATTTTGTTCATTAAAAGCATTTTTATCTCACCTTTTAGCCCACATAAGGCTCCCGGAGCAGTGAGACTTGCTGTGACATGACACAAAAGGAAAAGTGGATTGGGAGGGAGGAGGAGAAAATAAACCCCACTTGTTGGTTTTACCCTCACAGCAGCTTTGTGAGGTGGGTTAGGCTGAGAGAGGGAGTGGCTGACACAGCCTACCTCACAAAGCTGCTGTGAGGGTAAAACCACAAGTGGGGTTTATTCCCCGCTGCTCCCTGAATGTTGTTGTGTATTGTTGTCCCCAAGAACATCAAGATGCATCTCCATGCCAATCATAAATGAATAATAATTTAATTTAGAGTTTAGGCTACCAGATGGAGTCAGGCTATGGATGGATAATAATGTAAGGAGGAATCTAATTGCCACAAATTTGAACAAACTCTACATCAGTTGCATTTGCCTCTGCATTTAAACTGAATTTGATTTATAATCTTTCTTAAAATTACCGTCAATGCCATGGAGATTTGCATGCTGATTATTTGCATATTTTTTGATATGTAAAAAGATTAACCCTTTTTGGTGATTGGTGAGAAAGGATATAAGTTCCCAGCAGTTCTCTAGTTCTTGAGCTTTTAAATTATCTTAAGGGATATATTAATACTGAAGATGTAGAAGTAGTTACTAATTTTTTAACAAAGGCTTCAATAACAGTAGCTACTTACTACAGGAGGAGGAAATATATGCCTCCATTTTCTGATTGGTTTTATTAGTAGTAATGATTACACAAAGGTTGGTACCCAACTAAGGCTGCAATCCTAACCCTCTTGCCTGGGAATAAGCCCCACTGAACTGATTAGAACTTATTTCTGAATAGACATGGTTAGGAATACATAGAATGGTGGATGCCTATCATGGATAACTTATTGGCCACCATAAACAACGCAGGCCAAATTCCCTCTGGATGGAAAATGAGTCTGATTTTTCTGATTTTCAAGAAAGGAGGTAGGAATGATCCACAAAACTATCGGCCAGTTAGCTTGTTGGACATTTCCTCAAAGCAATAATAATGATAATATTATAATAATTTATTATTTGTACCCCACCCATCTGGCTGGGTTTCCCCAGCCACTCTGGGTGGCTTCCAATGAAACACTAAAATACAATAACCTATTAAACATTAAAAGCTTCCCTAAACAGGGCTGCCTTCAGATGTCTTCTAAAAGTTTGGTAGTTATGCATGGGATAACATATGCATGGGATCTCTTTCAAAAATTATTAGACTGTTTGAAAAGTAACAGCATTATTCATGAAGATCAAGTGGAGTTCAGAGGGTGACAGTACCATTGATCAATTCTTTGCACTGAACCATATTATAAGAAAATATAGTAAAAACATTAAGAATAATCTTTATGTAACTTTTATAGATATTTCTGCTACATTTGACAATTAATCACAATAGACTATGGGAGAAATTTCAGATTGTCAATATCAACTGCAGACTTCTGCTATTGAGCCAAGAACTGTACAGAAACGCAGAAATGAGGGTCAAAGTAGGTTTAAATGGTTGTAGGGCTGATGCTTTTAAAATGTCGTGAGGAGTGAAGCAAGGTTGCATTCTGGCTCCCACTCTTTTTAGCTTTTATATTAATGATTTGGTGCCATATTTAGCTAACGCAAACTCCTTCTCTCCAGCAATTAGGAACAGAAAGATCTCAATCTTGATGTATGCAGATGATTTAGTGCTCCTCTCTCTTTCTCGGTTGAGCCTCAAAAATATCTTGGAGGTGTTCAGCACATACTGTAAACAGGAAAAGCCTACCTTTAAATTACTCCAAGATCAAGACTGTGATTTTGGCAGACACAGTCGTAGGTATAGATGGTGCTGTGATCAAGCTATGAAACAAACTCGCTCATTTAGATACCTGGGTGTACTCTGAAATGAAACCCTCTGTTGGTAGTGTCATATGGAGACAGTGGATGTAAAGGCTCAGAAAACCATAGGGGCACTGATGAAGTTCTAAGGGGGGGGGGCAGCTGATAGAACCTGCCCTAAAGATATTTGATAGCTTACCTAAATGCTCTATGGCAGAGGTCAGCAAACTTTTTCAGCAGGGGGCCGGTCCACTGTCCCTCAGACCTTGGTGGGGGACCAGACTATTTTTTTTGGGGGGGGGGGATGAACGAATTCCTATGCCCCACAAATAACCCAGCGATGCATTTTAAATAAAAACACATATTCTACTCATGTAAAAACACATTGATTCCTGGACTGTCCGCGGGCTGGATTTAGAAGGCAACTGGGCCGGATCCGGCCCCAGGGCCTTAGTTTGCCTACCCCTGCTCTATGGTGTTGAAAATTGGGGCTCTGATTCAAACTGCATTAAAGTTTGGGTAACTGCAAATCCCCCCCCCCAAACTGCACCAGGAATGTCAGCCACTCTTCTTTGTACAGAATCCAGGTGGCCAACAATTAAGGCAAGAGTGGACTGCATTCAATTAAAGTATATATTTTTAAAAATTGCTGCTGTGCCTATTGAGCAGTTTCCTGCTCTGGGCTATCTGGAATTGGATGGTACCCAACTCTGGAAAGCAGCTTGTCAAGATATTTTAGACTATTATTACATTCCAGAACGGAGCTCTGCTTTGACCTTGAATAAGTGTCAACTAAGGGATTGACTCTCTTGGGCAAAATCCAGAAGGGATCTGCAACTAATTAGAAACACCAACTTTCCCCCTTGGTATCCACTCTTGAGAAAAAGAGCATTTTAGAGCTAGTTATCTGACCAAACTCTCACCAGCTTCCTTAAGAAATACCTTTATTGCCCACTGCAGTCTTGGACGGTCACTACAACTAGGTCCCATACCTAGTTGAGAGCCAGTGTGGTGTAGTGTTTAAGAGCAGTGGACTCGTAATCTGGTGAACCGGGTTCGATTCCCTGCTCCTCCACCTGCAGCTGCTGGGTGACCTTGGGCCAGTCACACTTCTCTGAAGTCTCTCAGCCCCACTCACCTCACAGAGTGTTTGTTGTGGGGGAGGAAGGGAAAGGAGAATGTTAGCCGCTTTGAGACTCCTTAGGGTAGTGATAAAGCGGGATATCAAATCCAAACTCTTCTTCCATACACAGTCAAACATTATCTGTTAGCCTGCCTCTTATATAGAGATTGCTTTCAGAAACCTTTGTTCACACAAGCAATCAGGTACACCCCAGCAGAAATGGTCCAGTTTCACTTGAGCGACAATAATAGCTTTGTAACACAGAGAGTTGCCCTCTATGCACTGGCTGCAAAATATTTTTAATATAAAATTATTGTGGTGATTTGGATGTTTAATTCTAAATCAAGCTGGATTTGAGTTTGCTGGTGTCTCTGGAAACCTCTCACATCATGGATGTTAACTCCTATTTGGGTGTACAATCTGTATTGTTTTATTGGTATTGCTGCTGTGGGTTTGTTATGGCCTTTGGCTGGAACATCAAACTTACATTGAAAAAGAAATAGACATGCTTAAGATTGCATTGGAAATTGTATTCCGATAAGAGCCATGAAGTCCATAAACTTATGTTCCAGTTGAGTCTAACTGAAGCCTGTTTATATCAGTGAGTCTACTCAAAGTATGACTTGGTCAGATACCATGCATAGTGTATTCTGTTTCTGGAAATGTGGGTAATTTTTGAAAGATTTTGGGAAGATGTAAGGGACGTGGGTGGCGCTGTGGGTTAAACCACAGAGCCTAGGACTTGCCGATCAGAAGGTCGGCGGTTCGAATCCATGAGACAGGGTGAGCTCCCATTGCTTGATCCCTGCTCCTGCCAACCTAGCAATTCAAAAGCACATCAAAGTGAAAGTAGTTAAATAGGTACCGCTCCAGCAGGAAGGTAAACGGCGTTTTCGTGCGCTGCTCTGGTTCACCAGAAGCGGCTTAGTCATGCTGGCCACATGACCTAGAAGCTGTACGCCGGCTCCCTCGGCCAGTAAAGCGAGATGAGTGCTGCAACCCCAGAGTCGGTCACGACTGGACCTAATGGTCAGGGGTCCCTTTACCTTTAAGATCCTTTTTATTATGTTATTTAATCTGAGGAGCGCTTGCACTATTTTATGATTATATCAGATGTGTTTTGTCTCTTTTTCTTTCGCTGTATTTCAGTACTGCTTTATTCATGTATAACTGTTTGCTATGTGGTTTGAATGTCTTTTGTTCTTTTTATCTGTCTGTATGATTATATGAAATAAACATGAAAGTAAATTTGAAAGGCAAGTGTAGCCATGTTAGTTCATAGGAAAATTTACAAAAACCATAGTTGGGAAATATCTTTATTAGAACCAACCAGAATGTCACAAAATAGTAAGAAGGCTTTCAGGTTTTGTAGAACTCTCATGAGGCTGGAGATTAAGCAAAATGGGGAGAGTGGTGGATCTGGCTTGGTACTGAAGCCATGAAGCCTTCAGACAGAGTGTAGGGAGAGTTGGCAGACATCTGATGCCTCAAGTGAGTGGTAGAATGCCTGAAAATGTCATACTATTTGGATTGAAAACACTGAAGTTACAGGCATCAGAAGATCGGCAAGTTCCATACCAGTTATGGAAATGAATGAAAAGCAAATGGATGAATAACGAAACAAAAATGTTAATAATTAAAGTGGATGCAGTAACTCTTATTTGTAAGTCCCAGCTCTAATTATGGGAATTGGAATCTGGGATCGCTACCTGTGAATCTGAAGGTGCTTCCAAGGTGAGTGTATGGGGGCTGCTTCCAAATCTGTGTTTATTTCTTGTTTGCATGGAGATAATAACAGGAAGACCCTCAAAAAAGTTTTTAAAAATGTTTATTCAGTTTTTGAAAACAAATGCATTAAACAAACAAATTGTGTTATAACCTTGAACTAAATTACATAATCAATCCATTACTGTCAATATAAGGAAACACACTTAATTTTGCCTTTTCTGGGCGGGGACTGTATATTCATTTCAACATTTATTTTCTATTTCTTCCAAAATTCCACATCTGTGGAAGCAGTCTGAAAACTGCAGGTAGCTTTGAGAGTAGTTTGGGATCCCTCCAACTTTATTCTGGCAAATATTTATTGTTGTAGGATTTGGTACCATTCCTTTCTGTATGACACAGGTGTCAATTATTGCAGGCATGGTACAGATGAAAAAGCCTAGGCAACTATTTGCTGTGCTAACCAATTAATGCATTAAAGGCTGCTAACACTGTCTGACACTTTAAGGATTACAGACACCCTCAAGTGAAGTGAAACCATCTGCTGTATTGTTCCACAAGATGGTGTTTTCCAACCTCGGTGGGAGCAAAGTTTGCACAAGCAAATAAAGTTTAATAAACTAAAAATATGCTTCCCTTTCCTGAGCTTAATTTCGCATTTTTCAAAGCTGTCCCTGTTCTGGTATGCAGGCAGCACAAATGTGTTTTCAGCATGAAAGAAAGGTTGGGGTTTTTAAGGGGGTTGTTCCTCAATTTTTCAGCAGTGCCGGGGATGGAAAAATTCGTCTTTGCCCACTCTCTTGAAGTGCATAGCTGCAATCTAGAGTGCAAATGGATTCTGTAACCTACTTGAGGTCCATGTGTCCTCTTTTTGAGGGCTGTCAGCCCAAGCCTGGTTTAAAGGTCCGTATAGTTAAAGCTATGGTTTTCCCAGAAGTGATGTATGGAAGTGAGAGCTGGACCATCAAGAAGGTTGATTGCCAAAGAACTGATGCTTTTGAATTATGGTGCTGGAGGAGACTCTTGAGAGTCCCATGGACTGCAAGAGGATCAAACCTCTCCATTCTGAAGGAAATCAGCTCTGAGTGCTCACTGGAAGGACAGATCAAGCTGAGGCTCCAATACTTTGGCCACCTCATGAGAAGAGAAGACTCCCTGGAAAAGACCCTGATGTTGGGAAAATTGGAGGGCACAAGGAGAAGGGGACGACAGAGGACGAGATGGTTGGACAGTGTTCTCGAAGCTACGAGCATGAGTTTGACCAAACTGCGGGAGGCAGTGGAAGACAGGAGTGCCTGGCGTGTTCTGGTCCACGGGGTCATGAAGAGCTGGACATGACTAAACGACTAAACAACAACAACAAAGAGGAGACAGCAGGAGCCATGAAGTTGCCCATCGACAGTTGCACCTGTTCAGCAGAGTGAGCAGGCACACAGGTCACTTGGTGCCTTCCCTACTCTGGTGAGATGCATTTCTACTTAAAATATAGTCGTGATCTCTGAATATGCATCTATACATATAAATTACCATTGGCAGATTGAGATTTTCCTTTGTATTTTTTAATGTGATGCAAATCCACTCTTTTAACGATGCATAGCTGGCCACCCTTCAGAGAAGTGCTAAGCAGTAAAACCTCTCCCTTCCAACCTAATAGCATGGGAAATGCCTGCTGGATCAGGCCAATGGCCCATCTAGTCCAACATCCTGTTCTCACAGAGGCCAACATGATGCCTGTGGGAAACCCTCAAGCACGATGTGAGCACAAGAACACACGCCCCTCTGGTGGTTTCTGGTAACTGGTATTCAGAAGTATTCTGACCATAGCCTTATCCTCCATTAATTTGTCTGGTCCTCTTCTAAAGCCATCCAAGTTGACGGCCATCACTGTCTCCTGGGGGAGTGAGATCCATAGTTTAACTCTGTATTGTGTGAATAAGTGTGTTCGATCTGTCCTGAATCTATCAACTTCTCTTCTCCAAGCTGCTTTCTCAAATATAAACAGCCACCAGGGTTTGTTTTGCTTGCATTTACCTGCAACATGTATTTAGTCTCTAAATAATGACTGTATGAGATTAGATCTTAAATTACAAGAAGATGGAGTCCGAGTAGAGCTCTTTATTTACCCAGCAATACCATATGTTTGTGTATAATTCATACCTACTTATTATTCCATGTCACTCAAGATGTTTATAAGTGCCTTGCTTCGGTTTTTAAACATTGTTTATCACAGAGTTAATGACCATCTTTCCGTATCATAATAGTGTCTTATGACTGCAATTCATTCAGCTGACATTAATTACTAAAATGCTGGATTGACTTTTTGGATTTATTTATTTATTTCAGGCAGTTCGGATTCTTCCTGCTCTCATGTTGGCATCGAGTCGTACTTCAGCAGCACTGAACTTTGCAGATGGAGATCCCCCTCTGCTAGGGATGGCTGGATCTGTTGACTTGAGTTCCCTGGGTTTCTCACTTTTCTAGGCTTAAATTCAACTCTCCACATTTCTACAGCAATTTGCTTTTAAAAGAAGAAAAAAAGAATCCTCATGAAAATTCATCAGGCATTTTTGTGCTGATTTTTCCTAACAAACACATTTATTGTATGGAACTTTGCCTAATGTACACATTTTTACAAGCAATTTGCTCTAATTTTGATGCACACGTCACCTTACTTTATGCGTTTTTGTACACATTACTTGGTTGGAGAATAAAATAAAAAAATTCCTTCCAGTAGCACCTTAAAGACCAACTAAGTTAGTTCTTGGTATGAGCTTTCGTGTGCATGCACACTTCTTCAGATACACACTTCTTCAGATGCACACGAAAGCTCATACCAAGAACTAACTTAGTTGGTCTTTAAGGTGCTACTGGAAGGAATTTTTTTATTTTGTTTTGACTATGGCAGACCAACACGGCTACCTATCTGTAATTGGTTGGAGAATGACATTGCAAAATTCGGAGAGGTGCAAATTTCAAACGATGGCTGTGTTTCAGTTTGTGTATTATTTCAGAAAGTGCAGATTTGGTAAAGTTCACCTTTAAATGTGAACTTAATTAAATTCCCCCCCCCCTTTACAAGTACCTTTCACAGCAGGAGTACTGTTGCCTTCATAAATGTCTCGTGCTGGCCTTAGCATATGAAACACGAAAGAGATTGTTGAACAGACTCTTGGGGTGGGGTATTGTTACGGGGTTGTTGTTGTTGTCATTTTGTATCTTCTTGTATCTTGTTTGATCTGTGTGGAAATGGTTGAATTTGGTTGTGTACTGTAAGCCACCTTGAACATGGTTTTGGCCATGGAAAGCATACAAATAAAAGTATGTACAGTATATATGTATGTATGTACGTACGTACGCACATACATACATACATACATACATACATACGTATGTACCATTCCACCACGTAGCTCTCCCTTCATTTACATGCCACGGAAGCCAAAGACAGTTCAAGAAGCTAGATGGACAGTTGCATGATATGCAAACACTGTGGACATTGGCCTTTACACATACAGAACTTGAACGCACATGGAGCAACTGTATAAGCAGAAGCAGAAACTGTTTGTAAAGGAAGTTTATTTTGTGGAAGTGTCGATGTTAGCATGCACTGGAAGTGCAATGCTTTTGTGAAGGTTGCAACTTTGCAATCTGTAGTTTCTAATTCTGGAGGACTGAAAACAAGTGGTCTGGTCCACACTTTTGCACTACCAACAAATTCTAGATGAATATTAACATTTACACAGTAGTTTGACATTCCATGCCAAATAGTGGCACCTGGATTTTGTTTGTGATTTGTCCTTTTCCCATTTAGTTGGGAGCATCGTTGCTTAACTGCTCCCATCATAGTTCCATTTTGACACAAAGGAGGATTGCAGAGAAATGGAGAATTGCACTGAATTTCCAGACAACTGCACAACTGCCCCAGACTTTGGGCTCTCAAATTTTAGTGGCTCCCTGTGTGACACTAAAATGTGATGCCCCTGTCTTGCGTGTTCCATTCTAGGATTGTTGTGGCACCCCCTGCAGTATGGCACCCAGTGCTGCCAAACCAGTCGCACTACCCTAAAACTGCCTGTGTGTGTTGGAATAGATTAAAAAATGGCAGGACAGGAAAACGAGAGAGTTCAGAAGATAGTGGCAGATGTGGTAGGGCAGAGCCATGGAGACCCCCCCTCCTGTCTCTGGTAGGGCAAGGTGGAGGTATTGTTCAGACTGGGAAGATGCAGAGGTGCAGCTAATCTGGCATCCCAGCCAATGAGTCCACAGTGCCTTGATCTCACCATCAACTTGAGCTGTCCAGCCCCCTCCAGGTAACCTGCAGTGACAATGAGGTCGAGAGTGTGCTAGCATGCAGGAGCAGTAACAACTGGGCAGTCCATTTCCATCTACTGTATTTGTGCATCTTAGAGGTTTTGTAGAAGGTGAGTTCAGTGAAAGTGTGCGTGCTCTGCATGCAAAGGGTCCCAGGTTTAGGACCCAGTATCTCCAGGGAGGGCTGAGATAAACCTTTGTTTGAAACCCTGGAGAGCCATTGGCAGTCAGTGTAGAACAAGGTTATGTTCATGATACTTGCCAGTTTTCCAATCAGCAGCACCAAAACATGGACACGTTTTCCCCCCTTGAGGCTGAACTGCACATTCAGCAAAATCATGAATTGTTTTGGAGAAGCACACTGTGAATCAAGAAATAACGCCTTCAGTTCCTAATTTGGCTCATCAAATCACAGTAGCATTTGTTATCATTTAGATTACTTGTTTAAATAAGTCTAACCTTGAGGAGCTACGTTGCTGCCCATAGTGTTGTTTAAGGCAAGAACAGCTAAACCGTCTATGCAAAGTTATGTGCTTAATAATTCAAGCACTGCTTCATCCACAGATCGCTTGCATGTGCTTCTGTGACCTCCCAATTTAGGACATCAACGTACGTATTCCAGAGCCCCTCCGGAATAGATTCTTTTGAACTCCCCCAGTGTCAGCAAGTATTTTAATAGAATGGCTGCTTTCTTCAGGTTTGCAGAGCAGAGGGGTATATAAAATGCACAATGGGTGAAGTCATTTTACTAAAGTGTTCTTGGGAAATGCTTTGCATGAACCCAATTATGTCACGGTGGGCACCCTTGTTCTCCTGAGACATGCATTTCAGCATGCTGACCTACTAGTACAGGAATGTGGCTCTCCCTTCAACATTTCCGTAGCCTGACTTGACATTTCGTATGCCACAAATCAGGCACTCCAGCCGATTCCACCAAAGAAAATATTGTCCGCAGTCTGGGAGAGCTTTAGGTAATTAGCAACTGTGGCAGAAGAACAAGGTCACTGCTTGTCACGTGATCTTTCTGCGTTTAGCTGTTAAGAACAGTAGATGCTGCAGTTCGTGATGTATCAGGTTCTTAAGTAGATAAGAACTGAGGCAGGAATGAAAACTGAGGAGAAACGAGAGGTCTAAACTCAGCTATTTCTTTTGTCAGGCTAGCCCACACCAATGTGCTCTTTCCTATCTTGAGATCCATTTCACAACTTAGAGGGAGGGGGTGGAAAATATGTCAATGTTAAAAACAAAACAAAAAAAATGTTACGTCTGTAAAAATAGGGCAATAGCGTAACAATACAGCATGCATGTTCCTTCTTCTATTCATCTTTTTGTCTGATAGCTATAAAATTCTGAGCTTGTTGGGATGTAGTCAGTGTAGCAAAATGTTCCATCAATGCAAGGAATTCCCCTTGCTCAACATAATGTTCTTCCCCTCCCCTTCCCCAGCATGCACCCAAAATCTATTCAGATTTGGGGTGGGGCAAATGTGGGGTAGAAGAGGGGGTAGAAGAGTGTGTTAGCACTAGTGTAAATGTTTAGTTGAATGCTGCCCACTGGTTCCTGTTAGAAGTACACTAAAAAGGATATACCAAGAGCTCTGGCCAAAGGTTTTAATACAAGGAATAATTCCTACTCGAGAGTTGAAACGCACAGAGAAACGCAAGAAAGTTTGGATTCATTTCTCCAAGATGCATGTTGAAAAAGAAACACAAAAGAATTGAATGATACAGACTTCCAACAGATTTATATTCCTTAAAAAACCGAGCTGAAGAAGGCATTCACTCCAAAACAGGGCCCTGTCCTGGTCACCACTACTGAGTCGTACATCTAATTCATACTCCGGATACTTCTTTTTGGCCCTATTTGAATCCTTACTCTGACTTTATATAACATGGACTCTTTTTGACTGCCATTGAGACTTGTATAAAACAATTGTTGTGTATTGGCATTTTATGTACCTTTATACTATATCACTGCATATTTGAAACTACATTATTTCTGCACTTAAACATTGTGTTTAAATTTACTATTACTTTAAAACTGCCACACATATACGTTGTATTCAAATTTACTATTAGTTTAAAACTGTTATTCTTAGCAGAATATACACGTTTTTCTTTTCAACTCTCGAGTAGGAATTATTCCTTGTATTAAAACCTTTGGCCAGAGCTCTTGGTATATCCTTTTTAGTGCCCACTGGTTCCTGCCAAGTCATCTGAAGACTTTTAAGAAAAACAGAGCCCTCATCCTGCCCCCAGGAGCTATTTTCAGAAATAAGTTGGTGGCCTTTGGAAGGAATCTAAGAGTTAGGAAGATCTTTTGTTCCCTGACAGGACCAGGGAACAAGTGTTACCTTTCAAATTCTAGTACAGTCAAGCATGCAGCGGAATGAAATCGTTATGAGTGAAAAGGAAACAGTTTGAATACTTCTAAACTTGAAAGCAAACAAGTTAGCCCTGAAATCCTAAACACACTTACTAGGGAGCAGGTATGTTGGGGAATCCTGTCAGAAATGGAAACATGTCTGAGAACAGGAGTAGAAATCATGAAAGTGAATATGAGCAGCTTTCACTAACTTATGTTCTTAGGTGTTTTCCACTATCATTTTCCAGTGATTCTACAGAAAATTGCTCTTTAATACTTCAGGACAACAACTGTTCTTAAGACACGTATATTTGCTACTAAGCATTAATTTCATGCTGGTGTTTTTGATATACTTTCTGACCTTTACTCCTAACCCTCCAATAGATGACATAATGATCAGCTATCTGAAACATTGCCATTAACAGGGTATTCAAACTTGGTTGATGCTACTATAAGATTAGAAGTAAAAGCAAACAAATTGAATTAGGTCTAACATTTGTTTAAAGAACTTTAATTGTCCCCAATGACTACATATTAGTGTTTGCCTGTGCTCTCCCTTCTAGCCTGAGATCACACCTATGCTGCTGCTGCTGCTAGTTTATTTTCTTCTAATGGGCAAAGGTTCAAATAGGAAGGTTCAGAAGGAAAAGATGTGCTTGCTGTATCGTTGAAGTGGCTCGTAATCCCATTCCTTCAGTCAGCATGTGGCAGACCTTCCTGAAACCACCTCTGCTCCTTCTCCAATTTCTGTAGACAACAAGATCAGTTCAAGAGCTACCTTTATAAGCTCTGTCATGCAGCCCGGATACAACAGCTCAGTACAGCTATAGCTCAATTGTGAGTTCTTCGGCTATTCTCCATATTGGCTCTTGTTACTATGTTGTATTGGTCCCATTCCTTGTATGAGGACCAGTGTCAAGGGAAGGAATTGTCTGGCAGTTGCTGAGGCCCACACCTCACCAGGGCCCAATGTTCACCCCTGGAACTCCTCGGCCCTGCTCTCCCTTCCTCACTCTACAGGAAGGACCATAGCTTAGTGTTAGAGAAGGTTCTTCTCATATTCTTATGCTCTATCAGTGCAATGGCCCATCTAGTCCAGCAGCCTGCCCTCACAGTGGCCACTCCGATGCCTTTGAGAAACCCTCAAGCAGAACCCGTGCATAAGAGCACTCTTCCTATCTTGTGGTTCCCAACAATTGGTATTCAGAAGCAACACAGCCTCCAGCCATGGAAGCAGAGCCAAGACATTGTGACTAGTAGCCATCGGCAGCCTTCTCCATGAATTTGTCCAGTCCTCTTTTATAGCTACACAAGTTGATGGCCATCCCTGCCTCCTGTGAGAGCATGTTCCACAATTTAGCAGTGTACTACGTGAAAGAGTCATTTCATTTATCTGTTCTGCATGCAAGCATCTGCCTTCCTTGCATGCTGTTTCCAGTCAGAATACACAACACTGAGTCAGATGGACCAATGGCCTCACTCATTAAAAGGCAGCTTCCTAAGTCCTCATGTTCACTTGCCCTCTGAGTGCACAAGCAATGTCAAGAGCAAGATGAAGGAGAACAGCAGCCTGTGTTTCTCTTGATTTCTCCCTCTAGATTAGTTTGGCCACCATTCTGCCTTCAGGTGTCATTGGACTGCAGCTCTGATGATCTCTGCTCACCTGGAGAAAACCAGGTTGGCTACATCTGCTTGGCCAAAGAATGGACAGTTGTGACAATGGCAAGTGGGTGGCTCCATTGAGGCCACCTTGTCCAAAGTCTTCCCCCTCCAAAAGAAATATGGTAGCCAACGGCTCTGTGCTAGCAGTTAGAAATAAGTGTGGGTGGGGATTCAAGGTGGAAGAGTTATACTGGAGATATTCTCAGTTCTGTGATTGAGGGTCCATAGTTACAATGTCTTCAGACCCATAGAGTACTTGGCTCCATTGCGGCCCCAGAGACACTTGGGGTGGGATTAAAATGGCAGGTGCCAGCAGCAGCGCTTCACAGCTAGACTGGCATTTTTTCCTCATACTTCATGGAAAGGGGAGGGGAGATGGGGTGAGCCACTGCCTCTCCCAGCTTCCCCTATGCCCCCCTTTTTTTTGTCTGGGAAGGGGGCTTCTGGTTCTGACTTCTCACCACATAGAAAGGGGGCTTCACTGCCATGCATGGTACTGTTGCTGACCCTGCCTGTCTGGGATGCTGTGGTTGCATTTTATGTTGCTGATCCTGCATTGATCAGTGGGTCAGATTAGATCACTCTCAGTCTCCCTTCCAACTCTACAATACTACAACTCTATTGTGATATGATAGTCTTGCTGTTAAAGGAGCTTAGGTGCATCCTCAATACAGAACATCCTTCTAGCAACAACACTGAAGCATCACTGGAAAACCCATGAATCTCCTCACACTCTGTGTTTTTCAAGTGATGGCCTTTTCCCATAAGCAAGTGGTGAGACATAGGTGCTCTAAGCAGAGCCTACTTGGAAATGTTCGGTTTCCTTCCAAGGGGTGGGGGCATTATGAATTTAACTCTTCAGATTCTATTGCGTTGTTAAAGACCCACTTCTCAAGAGGAACCCAAAGCCTTCCTTTTTCATGACCCATTTGAATTTTACGGATATGAATTTGTCCTGTGGTTTAAGAGCCATCTTTATTTACACTTTGTTGCATTTATAGTAGTTAACAACCATTCTGGGTTTCATTTGGGAGGGAAAAGCATGATGGGAAATTGTCTAAATAAATAAGTTGTCAAGGCTACAGAAGGTCCTTGATTTGACCTCACTCGAGTCACACATTGCAAAGAATTTCCAGTCTTATGGTGGCCTGCATAGTGAATTTAATTATGGGAGAGAAAGATTGACTTAGGGCAGGTGAAATTAAATACAGGCAACTCAGCAGCATTAAAGCTCGTCTTTGTTCTGTCCTCATTGAAGTTACCAGTTGTGCCTGCAAGACGTTTTGTTGCCGAAGGGATCCAGTTCTGCACGATTCACAGTTTGCAGTCATAAAGACTGCAGAGTATTATTATTTGTAGAACAATTGCACTATAGGTGTCTTTGAAGAAGGGGAGACTCAAAGTTGCCATTAAAGCTCTTGGATTTCAAACTGGTGGAGGACGAGCAAATCTCACTCATGTTTGCACAGTAACCAAAAAGTGACTAAGAATGGCTGAAGATAAACGCATCCTCAAATGCTACCCACACTTTAATCAGACACAACTATTTATGCCAGTTAATATGAGCTGCACATTCAACCGATAAAAAGATGAATGGATATTTCTTGCCCTGAAAGCCAACCCAGTAAGAACATAGGAAGATCCTGCAAGATCAGGCCTGTGATTCATCTAAACAAAGATGATCAAGGGTCTGGAAACCAAGCCTTGAAGGAGCTGGGTATATTTAGCCTGGAAAAGAGACCGAGAGGAGATATGATCGCCATCTAGGTTGTCCTCCTCATACAGAGCTGCATTTCCCAGCACTCTTAGCAAACTAAACTTCCCAGGATTCTTTGCAGGGAAAATGTGCTTTAAATGTATGGTGTGTACTTAGTCTAAATGTATTGCTTTGTGCTTTCCATCTGTGGAAGGATCAAATGTCAGAGACTTCAGCATAAAGCAGATGAAGGCACAAGTGACTGAAATTAAGAATGTGGAAAATGTAAATGTCATTAAATCATATTTTGAGTGAGAACTAAAAAAAATTGACCACATCCCTCACTTAGGCGCCTCCCAGTAACTTTATTCAGCCAATTTTTTAACGTAGGAAGAATATTCATCCAAAGTAATATTGTGAAAGGGTCTTAATATAGTAGCATTGTACAGATTGCAGGGTCATCTCAGGACATTTTGCTGCCTGAGGTGAAGAAGCAAATGGTACCCCTCGCCATTAAGCTACATACTAGTACCCAAGACCAGCTAAATTATTTTGATACCTGAGGCAGAGTATTCCCCAAGCACTACTCCCTCTTTCTGGCAATAACAAACACACATGCACAACAATAAATTTAATAGCTAACATTTTGCTGCCCTTTCACGACACTCGAACTGAGCTGCCTGAGGTGGCTGCCTCACTCTGCCTAATGACAGAGTTCTATCACAGTCTCACAGTAGATTTGCTGTTTTCAAGATCTGGAGAGCTAATATCTTACCACATAGGTCACTTTTACAAGGCCAATTTAACCTGGTAAACACTGTGGGGGACAAGTCTTGCAAAAATTTGTTTTATGTTTTTGCAATGCTGAAACGAAGGTGCATGTCAAGAAAAATGCAGTTTGCAGATTTGAAAAGCAACACTTGTGATCATGTTTGTGTTTATTTAGTATCTTTGGAAGGAATTTAATGACATAACCTCTCTCCCCATCCCCTCTTTTCATATTGATGACTCACTTTTTGGAGAGTAACAAGACTTTATGCAGAGCTGGTCGTGTCAGCTTTTATCTCTGTCAGGAAGGACAAGGAAAGGAATCCAGGAATGCGTGGCACTTGACTCCCCCACATTATTATCTGTAATGGAAAGCTTTAATGGGGTCCAAAGGTTTTGACTGTGAAACTGAGCTACAGCTAAAACAGGAGGTCTACCTTTTCATTGTGACATTTAACTAGAAAGCTGATTAATCACATTGTAGAATTGTTCATGAATGATTCTGGGTAATCAATTGAGTTGTTGTAAACTTATTGTAAAATTTATTGGTTGTTTTATGGAACGTGTGAAATGTACATTGCATATAAGCTGTTTTGGTGAATGAAAAAATTATTTGGGTTCTAAACGAATTACTTTGGCAATACTTTTCCCACCTCCATTTTATTTGACTCAAATTCACTGATGTCTGTCGGGCTGTTCTAGAGCAGCTGGCTTGTGGTTCTTCAGGGGTTTTCCCCCCCATTTTTATCCCTTGATTGGATCACACATAATTTTTTTTGGAGGATTTTTAGTTAGAATTGTCACCACAAGATATGGGTTGGCAAATCTATCATCTTTGGTTTCTCTCAATTTCTCATTTTTCTGATCAAAAATTCAGTTCTCCACAGCATTTCCATGCCAATTTCTCCTAATATACATTTTTTTGTATAATATACAAAATATATACATCTTTGCAAAATAAATTTCTGTGATATTTTGTACTGCTTTAATTTTTTTAAATGTTCTTATATTGTTATCCATTGTTCTGTTGTTTTATAAGAGGGTGGTTTATAAAAACTTTTATTTTAAAAATAAATGATATAATTAATTTTTACATGCTATTTATACTTATATATGCATTCTTATGCAGACTTTCTCATAACGTATGAATTTTAGAATACATTAAAAAGGGTAAAGGGGACCCCTGACCATTAGGTCCAGTCGTGGCCGACTCTGGGATTGCGGCGCTCATCTCGCTTTATTGGCCAAGGGAGCCAGCGTACAGCTTCCGGGTCATGTGGCCAGCATGACTAAGCCACTTAGAATACACTACTTGGCTGGAAAATTGCATGACAAAAAATTGCTTTTTGTTTCTAAATAATGATATGCTTATATAGAGAGAGGGGCGGAAATACTTCCCTTCTTCCAAAAATGAACTACGGTAATTTCAAAGACAAAAAAGTGAATGGAAATTCAAATATTTCTGTAGGATATTCATATTCATAAATTCTCTGTATGTTTTAGTCAACATTTGTTTTGCACAAAATCAATTAACTTGTCAAAATTTACATATTGTTGTTCAGTCGCTAAAACTGCTGATCTCTTTAAATGATTTTGAGAAATAGTACAACATAATTAATTTTTGACTCTTTTAAGGGTGTTGAACTATCACTGGTTGCATTTAGTATGGGTTTCTTTAAAAAATTGTCTCTACATTCGTAAATATAGCACTCGAAGCCTCAATAATGAGCTTGTAAAGTTCAGTGGGAGACTTTCATAATATATCTGTAGGTGTGTTTCAAAGGTGTGCTTTCAGTTAATGATGTGTACTGTACTAATAATTCAGGGGCCCTACTTCTGCGCATCCATTGCTGTATAGGTAATGTATTTGCCTGGTGGGAGGCAATTCACAGGCTGTGAATTCCACATGGAAGGAGATTAATCTTGTCAGGTACTACTTAAGCCTTGTTCTCCTGCACACCATCCCACTCCTGGTACTTAAATAAGTTGTTGGTATATTTGGTGCAATTGTTCTCACATTTGTATCGTATCACCTTTCTAGCTCCTTTTCTCTATGGCAAAATAATATGAGACTCAGCCCACTGCTTTCTCTCTAGTTCTTGGGAGTTCTTCCAACAAAAAACTTTAAAAAGATCTTCAAGGATCAGGGGGCTTCAATGAATAATACTCTTTCGGAGCTAATTTCATTATGTATGGGCTTTTGGGACAGCCTATGTGATACACAATGGGACGCAGGTGGCGCTGTGGGTTAAAGCCTCAGCGCCTAGGACTTGCCGATCGAAAGGTCGGCGGTTCGAATCCCTGCGGCGGGGTGCGCTCCCGCTGCTCGGTCCCAGCGCCTGCCAACCTAGCAGTTCGAAAGCACCTCCGGGTGCAAGTAGATAAATAGGGACCGCTTACCAGCGGGAAGGTAAACGGCGTTTCCGTGTGCGGCTCTGGCTCGCCAGATGCAGCTTTGTCACGCTGGCCACGTGACCCGGAAGTGTCTCCGGACAGCGCTGGCCCCTGGCCTCTTGAGTGAGATGGGCGCACAACCCCAGAGTCTGTCAAGACTGGCCCGTACGGGCAGGGGTACCTTTACCTTTACCTTTATGTGATACACACACACACACACACACACACACACACACACACACATCAATAAATGCATGATAAAAATGAGACAACCTAATTCTGAACAAATCAACTTTAATTGCCACAGTGTAAACAGAAATTGGCATCACAGCCACCTACCCACCCTAAGTATGCATGCTACACATGAGAAGAAGGGCAGAGGGATGACACTGTTGTTCTTGGTTCTAAGATGATGGAAAGACCAGTTGGTTGCAATACTAATGATTAGGCCAGGTTGGGGGAAACTGAACCTCCGGATGCTGCCAAACTAACTCCCACCACATGGTCAATGGCCAGAGATGATGGGAGTTGTAGTTCAGAAAAATCTGGAGGGCCAATGATTCCCCACTCATGGATATGGTCATTTGTCCTTCTGGAAAGATCAGGAGCAAATTGCATGACTGAATTGGATAAGTTCATGGAAAACAGCTCTATCTACTGCTGTTAACCACAATAGGTAAATGAAATGTAACAAAGCAATCTATTTCATGCCCCATTTGTGAAGTTCTAGGCCAGGGGAAGCTAACATGGTGCCCTACTGGTGTTATTGGACTACAACTCCTATCATCTCTGACCACTGGCCATGCTTGCAGGGGCCAATGGGAGCTGCAGTCCAGAAGTCTCTGAAGGGCACTACATTGGCTATTCCTGTTCTTGTTTCTAGTAGAGTTGCCCAGTGTGATGCCCTCTAGATGTGGTTGAAATTGCAAATCCCATAATCCCTGCTCATTGGTCATGGATGCCAAGGGTGATGGAAGTTGGCATCCAACAACAGCTGGAGGGCACCACCTTGGCTTGACTTCATTTGGAGCACTCTTTGCCAACCTTGTGCCATAGAAATGGTGAGAGTTGGGATCCAACAACATTTGAAGGGTCCTAGATTGCAGGAGACTGATCCAGAGACACTTGGCTGGCAACTCTTGGAAGACTGGTCTAGTTGTGATTTGGGGCCTGTTTCAGCAAGGACATACTTAGGTTGTCCAACTTGGCATTCACTGCCAACACAGTGCCTTCCAGATATTGTTGGACTACTTTAATCCCATGTTAGTTGGGGATGGTGGGAGTTGTAATCCAACAACACCTAGGGGGCACCTTGCAGGTGATCATCCTGACTTGGGAGCTGAGGCTGGAAAGCCAGATGATATTGGGGGCAGGCCCAGTGGCGCAGCCCTACTTCGCTTTTGGTAAGTGGATTCCCTTCATGTGAGCATCATGGAAAGGCGATATTGACTCTCTGTTGTGATGGCCTGGGATTCGGACTCAGAGGCTGAACCTGAGGAATCCCAGCCTGCACAGGATTCCCTGCCTCCAGAACCAGCTGAGCCGGGGCATGAGCCTGAAGGGTCCTCACCTGTGCTGGATCCTCAGGTGCAGGCACCAGCTGAGTCTGCTCTGGCCCCTGAGGTGATGGAGGACCCATTGCCTGCAGGTGCTCCACTCTCAGCCCCGTCAGGGGAAGCTGAGGTTGCCTCTGGGTCCAGTAACCCTCCAGCCTCTCCTGAGCTGCAGAGGCTCAGGGCAGAGAGGCGGAGGGAACTAAGTTCCTGCAGGAGGAGTGCTCACCTCCAGGCCAGGAGAGGCGAGTCACCAGAGGACTGGGGCCGTCCTATGCCTCAGGGCAGATAAAGCCAGTCAGCCCCAGTCCCAGGTTGCGGGAGCAACATTGTTGCTAGCCTGTTCTTGCCTGCACCCTGTCCTGCTCTTCTGCCAGAGTTCCTGACCCCACCCGACTCCCTGCTTTGGACCCAGCTACAGCTTTGACGGATAGCCTCCATACCGCACCATCAACCTTGGACTGGACTCGGATCTCGCCTTTCGGTTAGCCCCCGGGACCAGCACATCTGTATTTGGCAATCAAATGGGTGAATTGGGCAGTGGCCTTCATGCCACAATGTGGATCAAGTGTCACAACCCAGTCTTTGGCTTGCTGCATGTTTGGTGAATAGATGGAACATGAAGCGTTCTCAAGGGCTTGGCCAGAATGGGCTGATGCAGAGCCAGTTTGGGGTCCGTGTGAAAGTACACAAAGAGGCTCACCTTACATTCATATGAAGAGCAGGCCTGTGTTCTTTTCTTTTTTCCCTATCAGAGTAAAAAAGCTGGGTGATAAAGGGGAAAGGAATCTATAATTTACTTTTAAAGGAAACTAGATAGCAGTGGACACTGGCCAGCACAGCTACAGTATTACATTGCACTCCAATCGTAATGCCTTTCGGCCCTGGTCCTGCATTACCTTATACCTGAGATCTCTTTTAACGTCCCCTTTGAGCGTTACCCTATCCATGCAATACCTTTCGCTTAACTGTAAATACTGCATCTGGTGGCATTACTGGAAAGGGAGAGAAGAGTGGGAAATAAAATGCAACCACATCAGTTTCCTGAACATGAAACCTTGAAAACTTTCTCAGCAGTGCGAATGGGCAAGTTTCCGAGTAGAAGGTGAGATGGAAGTCAGCCTCGGATGGTAAGACACAAAGGAACCGGGGGCTTATCTTTCATTAATAGATGCCGGGCTTTCCAAAAATCATACGGCTATATATAACTCTGAATAACAAAGCACCCTCTTCTTTTGCAGTTTGGAGACTGATTTATGTCAGGAAGGCAGCTACTTTAACCCAAGACGAAATGGACAGCTGTGGCAAAGGCTGTGATATTTCACAGACAAATTCCAAACAGATTGTGGGGCTTTCAGAATCTCATTCTGTATCAGCACACACCTCACTATGGAACCTATCCTTACAAGCCAGTGACAGAAATCATGCGCATATTTCTCCCAGATATCTATCTCTAGATAACTAGAAAAGTAATTCTGTTGCTGGGCACAATTCTGCTCTCTCCAGCACACTGAAAGCAGTGTGTATTTATCCAAAAGCCAGCTATATACTGTAATCCCCAAGCTGGCCCTTGGTTGAGTGTGTGTTATTAATATAAGTAATATAATTATTAAATTTGTATACTTGCCCTTCACCTGAAGATCTCAGGGCTGTTCACAACATAAAAATACAAAATGAGAACACGAAATACACTATAAAACTACAACGAAACAAACCCAATAACCCCTCCTCCCACAAGGTCATAGAATGTTCCATCAGCCAAAGGCCTGATTATAAAAAAACATTTTCATCTGACACCTAAAAATATGTAATGAAGGCACCAGGTGAGCTTATCTGGGGTGAGCATTCCATAAGAGGGGGGCCACTGCAGAAAAGACCCGTTTACATGTTGCTGTCCTCCGGGCCTCAGAGTGTCTCAGAGGATGATTGCAGAGTTCGGGTTGGTTCATATGGAGAGAGGAGGTCCTTGAGGTATTTAAGGCTTTATAGGTAAAAAGTCAGCACTTTGAATTGGACCTGGCAACTAACTGGCAGCCAGTGTGGTTGGGCCAGGGCCAGTATGTAATATGCTCAAACCATCTTACTCCAGTGAGCAACCTGGCCTCTGAATTCTGCACCAGCTGAAGTTTCTGAACCATCTTCAGAGGCAGCCCCATGTATAACGTGTTGCAGTAATCTAACCTAATCAACAGGTGGGTTTGGCCTGGGGAGGGGTCTGGCCTAGGTCGAGTCCTGAGGACCACCCTTGGAGGCTGCATTCTGTCCCCAGGACTGAGTTCCCCCACCCCTGAGGTGGCTAGGCCAATGGTCTCATTCAGTATAAGGCAGCTTTCTAGATTCTTTGACCGCACTTGCTGTTGCTTACTGTAATCTCCACTCACCTAGCAGCTAATGGTCACATAACACACCCGGTGCTGAAGCCTGGGGTGGTGTTTATGGCTGCTCAAGCTCATAAACAGCAAACTGCAAAAACAATCCTGCTGACTTTGCAGTAGGGACTCTAGAAAATAATTAGCTCTAATAGCCCTGTCCAGACGGACACTTTATACTGACATGTTAAAGAGCAAACTACCTACCAGCAAAAGCACACATTATACCTAAGAGAGGGGGGTTGTATTCTGTACTCCCGCACACACATACTGTGCATTGTACTCAGTGGGAAGCTATTATCATTCTTTAATTGCATTCTTTAATTTTGTTTTTTCCTTTGAAAAAAAACACACAATGCAAAATCTCTCACACGGTGCTTAGACGAGCTCTATTTCTAAAATTTAATTACAAAAGGAAACCAGTGCACAAAATGTCGGATTTGGCCCAGGAAGATATTGTTCCAGGTATGGTCTCACTGGGTGACCATGGGCCAATTGCTGTTGACCTGAGTTCTCCAGTCATAAAATGGAGATGAAAATGTCCATACTGGTACCATGTGGTAAGGAGATATTAAAGATATGGGGGGGGGGGGCTTGTCAGGATTATTTTCTTTCTGTATAAGAACAAGCATTAAAGAGGCCTCTTAGCCGTCTCACAGGTCTTTTATAAGACCAGTGATAATAGCTGGCCCTGGAAAATATTAACCACTCTCAATTTTACCCATGGACTGCCATCTGTCCAGATTTTAATTTGCTCTGAACTAATTTTAAGATGTATTTTAATTAATTGTTTGCCTGTTTTTATGTTCTTATGTTCTTTGTATACTGTGTTAGTTTTATGATGTTAGCTGCCCTGAGCCCAGCTCCGGCCGGGGAGGGCGGGTTACAAATTATCATCATCATCATCATCATCATCATCATCATCATCATTATCATCTAAGCAGCCCAGGATGTCCATATACACTGCCCAGGCTTGCGCCCAGGGGAGGTCACTTCAGTGCTGTTAATGCAGTGGTTTGGCTTGACTCCCAAGGCACACTCCATTGTCTCTCGAAATAGACGGATGCCAACGGTGGGCCACAGAGTTCGATCAACCATTCTGGGGCTTCAGAATTCATGGGGGCACTCAAGATTTTAGATAGCCCCCTCTCCCTTCATGCAATGGCTGCTGAGAGCCAGCAGAGGAGCCTCCTCAAGCTGCCCTGAGAATAAAGACCCAGCAATGAACTTGCTGAAAATTATCACAAAGCAACGGCTCATGTATGGAGCCTGCTTTGGGCATTCCCAACGTTGTACTTTGTCTAGTGTACCTTCAGTACTGTGGCTGATCTGCTTGGCAAGAAATGAAGTCACCTGAGTATCCCAGTTCAAAGAGGCTTGAGGCTCAAGCCATGCCTACGTATTAATATCAAATGTAGCACCAAAGAGTTGGTTTGTGGCTGTCAGTGTCTCACTGAATATATGCCTGAGAACTGTGTATCATATTGATGATGATTAATCATTCCCCTCACTTTGAGGTGAACTCAAAGCAACTTACAAAAACAAATATCAATAACAAGTATAAAAACAGGAGTATAAACAACCTAAAATGTAGTATTGTAAACCGACCTATATATCAGACTAAATTTGCCTTGCCTGAAATGCTGTTTTTATGTCCTAATGTTTTACCCATGGTTTGGTGAACATTCAGTGATAATGTTTCTGGTGGGCAGTAATGGATTAATGGTTAAGAGCCAGTGGAATAGATGATCTTTAAGTCTCTCCTAGCCTTGTGAATTACAGAACTCCTCTGGCTTCATGGAAACAAAAATGTATATGTGCCCTTATATAAAAATAAGAGTAAATGTTAAGCCAAATATAAAATAGCTTTCTGTGGGAGTTATAAACAGCTATAAGTAGGACACAGCTTGTCTGTCACAATGCTGCCTTGACTAGGAAAAAGAAGGTGTGGGGTGTTTTTTTGTTTTTGCTTTTGGATTTCTCTGGTTAGATCATTAACTTCAACTTGAAATTCAGTTGCTGCCTGAGAAATCTGGTGTGTTTTCACACCTTCACCAGTAACAGAAGCCTAAAGTGACTTAGGGGCATCATTGCAATAGCCCTTCCAGAGCTCATTTAATGACTGTGGCTAAGCTAGATCTAACCACCTGGAGGCTAAGCATGCAGCCTCTGCTTTCCTCTCCCTAACCAGAATGCTAACCCCTGTGTTTGGGGGTTAGGGAAGAAGCACAACCAAGTTACGATATGTGTGAATGCCAGAGGCTTGCTCTATAAATGCAGCAGTGGAGGGGGGGGGGAGGAATTCTGAGGGGGTGATACCATTCCAAACTACAGAAAGAGAATGGAGTGCAAGACTTCAAATTCTCCTTCATGGGGGGGAAAACAACAATTTCTTGCAAGTAAAAAATGAATACCTGGTAGCAGCGGTGGAGCAAGCCAATCGGGCCCCTGGGGTGGCACATATGCCCTGCATCCAGGGGTGGGGCCAACTGCCTGCAGGGCAGGGCGAGCCAGAACAGGACACTCTGTGGGGCCCCCGATGAGTCTGCCTGCCTGCTCCCACTCAGCCACCCTACAAATGGGGGGAGGGCCAGTGGGCAAACCGTTTGGGGCAGTGCAGAGCCTGCAGGTGCCCAAGCCACTGTGTCACTCCCAGGTGAGATGCGTGGCTCGGGTGCGTTGCAGGCCCCACGGTGAGTGCCGCCTGGCATTTAGTCATCCCCTTCAGAGGTGACACCCGGGGTGCCCCGCCCCCACTGCACCCCCCTTCCTCCACCCCTGCCCGGTAGGGAGGTTCTACTCCATCTCATTGCCTATTGTTCTTGTTCCCTATGCGAAATATTCCCTACATTCAGAGGAGCACTGTTTGTATTACAAAGGCCTGACTGGCCTCAATGAAAAGTTGCATGTCACCTATGGATCTGGCACATTATAGATGTGTGGGCCATTTGTGTGTCCTATTTAATTCATTTTTTTCTTCTTGACAATCAAGCAGCCATTTCTCTTGTTTGTAAATCCAGCAGCTTCCTTACAGAAAAAATGAAGCCCCCGCCTTTATTGCATCCAGCACCTGACCCAATATGTAGCCGTTTGATACCACTTTAAGGCCGTGGTCTTGCGAGTGCAATCCTAACCCCCAAATGTGCAGGTCCAAAGGGGTTAGAATGGGCAGCGAGGAGTCTCACTCTCAGGGGAGTTACCTACTCCAACCCCCAGTAGATCTACTGCTGCATTTTTTGCTCACAGTTGCCATGGTCAGGGTCTCAAAGAGAGTGTTCTGAGGGCAGGGCAGGGCTGGCCTTCAATCTGCTGGTGTAGTTAACGGGTTTCAATAAGGTGTGGCTTTTGACAGATAGAGATCCACTGTACAGTCAAACCTCGGCTCCCGAATGGCTCCGTTTTTGAACAATTCGGCTCCCGAACACTGAAAACCTGGAAGTAAATGCTCGGTTTTCAAATGTTTTTCGGAAGTCAAACATCTGACATGGCTTCCGCTGAGTGCAGGAAGCTTTTACAACCAATCGGAAGCCATGATTCAGTTGCTGAACATTTCGGAAGCCGAATGGGCTCCTGGAAAGGATTGCATTCGACAACCGAGGTTTGACCGTACAATAAAAAGGGGAAACATTCTTGTAGTCCTCACATCTCCTGCCATGGCAAGCCAGCAGGGCTTTGGAAGGAACAAGGGCTTTGGAAATAGCCACTTCAACCCCATTTGGGATTGATCTGTGCACCAAGGAATAAAGTGCACTCAAGTTCCTCCCACAGTAAATATGCATATGTGAAACTATTAAGGTGCAAACTTGCCCTTAAATGTACCGTTTGGTTCTGGGAGGTGCCATATTACCAAAACGCAAGTCACAATTGATCTCTAAAATAACATGTTAAGAGATCCAATTGCAATTAGTTTTCCGAGACCTCCTGATGAGCTGCTTCTTATAAGTGAACATTCAGAAATGATCAAAGCTGCTAATTGATTGCATTTCGCTCCAGAGGTGTCCTGCCCTCCTTTTCCTTCCCACACCCTAGCAGGGCAGCTACTGTAAAACTCAGGCGTATGACACAGATAACAAGAACTGAAGAACTTGCAATCTTATTAAGTCTTTCGAGGAGAGATAGGAGTGCCTTGGATTCATGCCAAGATGACCCAATTAACCTCACCCTGAAGCGGCTGCGCTGATAACTTGAACGTTAAATGTAAACATCGAACATCCCCCGAAAGTGGAGCTCAGTCCATCATGCTTCCCCCAGTGCCCACATTTTAGGGCTTGCAAAACTGGCGGTGCATACACTGATTTTTAATGCCAGCTCTGCTGTTTCAACCTTATTATAAATGACCACGTCTCAACAATCTTTCCAAGCAGACAGCAAGGCATAGGTCAAGATCGCTCTTAATCAGAATTAGAGTTGACTGCTGAATATAAATGGCAATGGCATCTACCTAACCTAAATAAATATTTTTTTTTCAATTAAAAGAGTGACAGTTGTTATCTCTTAATGAGCTGTGTATCAAAAGCTTAGAAGGCATACACGTACTGTAGTATTTGAATGATTAGATGGAAGGATTTCAGTTGTTTCCAATCCACACTTTACTTGCTGACATTACCCAATCAATATTCCATAATACAGGAGTGGCCAAAATGGTACCCTCTGGATGGACTAGAACTTCTATCACCCTCAAGCCAACATGGCCAGGAATAATGGGAGCTGGAGTCTGTAATGTCTTGCGGGCACCATGTTGGCTACTGCTGCCATAAGATACCGTATTTTTCACTCTATAAGACGCACCAGATCACAAGACGCGCCTAGTTTTTGGAGGAGGAAAACAAGAAAAAAAATATTCTGAATCTCAGAAGCCAGAACAGCAAGAGGGATCGCTGCACAGCGAAAGCAGTGATCCCTCTTGCTCTTCTGGCTTCAGTGATAGCTGTGCAGCCTGCATTCACTCCGTAAGATGCACACACATTTCCCCTTACTTTTTAGGAGGGAAAAAGAGAGTCTTATAGAGCAAAAAATACGGTAACCTTAGATCCGTTTCTTAACATACCATTAATAGAACGAAAAGTTATTGAAGCCAGATTGGCTCCAGTTGTAAAACTGCAACAAAGTCTAACGCCTTTCTACACTGCACTTCCATATATATTGTTGTGAGGGGTTTTTTTTATTTTTTATGGGGGGTATACTGTATGCCTGAGCCCCTTCTAATTCCTCAATCCAGAAATGATTCAGTTGTTGGAATAGCCAGACCAGGTTCTTGGTGAGTTAATGGCCCCTAAGTATGAGATGTCAGGGGGCAAAGGGCACATTTCCCTCAACTTACTGGTATTGAGAAAGACAGAAGCCAGAGTTGATTGTGTGTGAATGAGGCTAGAAGCAGGCAGAAGCCAGAGAGTGAGGGACACACTGTGACAAATGGAGAAGCAAGAGCTTATGGGGTTTAATGCCGCGACCCTTCCATCCTAGGCTCAGATTGTGTTGTTTAGTCATTTAGTCGTGTCTGACTCTTCGTGACCCCATGGACCAGAGAACGCCAGGCACTCCTGTCCTCCACTGCCCCCCGCAGCTTGGTCAGAAGGCTCAGATTGTATATATGTGTAAATAAACCATATATAATAAAGACACCCAAGTCCCTCATTCCAAGGAAACCACACTATGGTATCTCATACTGCTTAGAGGTTGGGATGGTGTGCAACAATTTTACTTGTTGTGAGGAAGTGTTAAAGTTTAATAGTCCAACAATCCTGCTGATAATTTAAAAATAAACAAATCAGCATTGGAAACCAGTCTGTTCATCTTCTGGTGGCTCAGCACTGCAGAGCTGAGGGAATAATGAAAAATCCAAAGGCAATGGGTGCCACTCACACTGTCTTCTGCATGGCAGGTACCTCTTATTCTTGCACAAGAAAAATCAAACTGCATATAAATAATCTTTTCCACACGTGCAAACTTGTTCCAGATAGTTAATAGTGCACACTGCTTGTGCAAGGCTTGAACATCTGCACACAGACCTGGGTGAGTAATATTTTACTTCTTCCATTTCTGCTTGTGTTTATAGCCCAAAGATAAGAAGCTTTTTGTAGTTTTAAGTAGTCACCCAGCTAGCCTGGCAAACCAATCCATTTGTAACATTGATGTGTTTTTAAAAAATGGCAGATTGACACTCGTAACTCTTTGGCACAGAAATACATTTAGAACTCTAATAAATTGCAAGCAGCACATCCAAGTGCAAGGAGGTTTTTATTTTACTTTATATTTATCTTCGCATCTCAGTCTTACTGAGCTCTCTCAGGCAAGTTTCAACTCATTAGCAAAACTCATTTCTGTGAGGAACACTTATATAACTTTAAAATAAATACACTAACACAAGAGTGTTTGATTAATCTGCTCTTCATTAATTTGTATGGAAATGAGCAGTGTCAAACCCAGCTGCATTTTCTAGAATTGAGAGTTCTGACAACATTTAATTATCCACTGACAAATGCTCCTTATTTGTTTACATTGAGTCTACTCCCGGCTAAACACGATAATTGCCGTAGATATACACAGTCCTCTGGAAATGGGCAATTTGAATAAAAGAACATGTCAGGCTAAGGCCAAGAGAAATATTCATTGGGTGGTTATTAAAAGTTTGAACAACTTCACAGTCGATAAGGACGGAAACCATTTTTGGATGACTACCATTGGATGACAGTGGAGATTTGAAATGTCAGGAATAGATCTTCCAGAACCAATGAGAACTTTCAAAGTGAAACTGAAGATGCTGAAGCTCTCCTGGTTTCTAACATCATTAAAAAACCTGAGACTGGCGATACATACTGAATAATTCACACTCGCTGTTGAACATGCACTGAGTATTTAAAAACAACAAACAAACAAGTGTCTGTTTTTAATGCTAAATTGTCCCTTTGATTTATTTTTGAAAGAGAGAGAAAAAACTTTTGAGTTACAACTATGAATGGTCAGAGATGAGGTTTTTTATTATGAACCAATGTTTTAAGTTATCTCTGAGGCTAGAATTTATGTGAATCTTTTGAATTGCTCTCTAACCATAAGGTTGCTCCACCACCATGTATGCAGGGAGCAAATTTGCCCCATTACCCTACTTGCCCACCCTTACCAGAAAGGAATTAAAATGGAAAGAGTATTAAGGATATAGCACGTGTACTCAATGCTTAAAAGATCTGTAATAACAGCTGGGGTAGCAAAGAAAACCACAAACCTAAAAATGTGGCGGTTTAGGAGTGCTTAGGCTGGTTCACCTGCTTCTTGGGAGAAAAACGATGACAAACCTAGACAGCATCTTTAAAAGCAGAGACATCACCTTGCCGACAAAGGCCCGTATAGTTAAAGTTATGGTTTTCCATAGTGATGTATGGAAGTGAGAGCTGGACCATAAAAGAAGGCTGATTGCCAAAGAATTGATGCTTTTGAATTATGGTGCTGGAGGAGACTCTTGAGTCCCATGGACTGCAAGAAGATCAAACCTATCCATTCTTAAGGAAATCAGCCCTGAGTGCTCACTGGAAGGACAGATCATGAAGCTGAGGCTCCAATACTTTGGCCCCCTCACGAGAAGAGAAGACTCCCTGGAAAAGACCCTGGTGTTGGGAAAGATTGAAGGTACAAGGAGAAGGGGACGACAGAGGACGAGATGGTTGGACAGTGTTCTCAAAGCTACTAAAATGTGTTTAACCAAACTATGGGAGGCAGTGGATTCAAGCACTCTCCTATCCTGTGGTTTCGAGCAAGCAGTATTCAGAATTATTGCTGCCTCAAACTGTGAAGGCAGAGCATAGCCGTCATGACTAGTAGTCACTGATAGCATGTGCTTAATTTTCCCCAATGCAATCAATGGGATTTAACAGGGCTCAACTATGGGCTTAAGCGTGTTCCTATTTTTTCATCTGTGAGTTCTCATGAGCTGTTCCTTTTTTCTGCTCTTTTAGTTGCTATGAGACCAGACTGTGCGGGTAGCTCCTCAAGACAGCATGACATTGCCTTTATGTGATGGTGGCAATTTAAGAGAGTGATAGAAGCATTTGATCAAATTTACATACTTCTTTACACAAAATATGATTCCAGCAGGCTGGCATGCAAACAGGTCGTCTTGTGTATCCCCCCACCATTCGATTTACCTCAGAAGCATTGCACAGAGGAAGAGTTTCCATAGCAATGTCCTGTGGATGTTTGCACTTAGCTCCATTTGCTCCCCATTTTTCAATGCTAGCAAGCATAATGCGGCAAAATCAGGACTTGAAAATGGCAGAGATCAAGTCTTGACACGTGATGCTATTAAGGTCATGTAATAAATTGCAGGAAAACTCAAATGAAATCACCTTAAGCCCTTGGGAGCATAGAAATACAATGCCATAAAAATGAATGGATTTTACTTAGCCAGCCATCTTTTGCATAGACAAGTGATTGGTTAATCCCAGATATATGAAGAGTAATTAACAGCCCAGTCTGTTAACAGCCATAAATGACTCAGCAATGCCACCAGCATAGCTGTCAACGTTTCCCTTTTTTAAAAGAGAAATTCCTTTATTCTGAATAGGATTCCTCGCAAGAAAAGGGAAAAGTTGACAGCTATGGCCAACAGTAACCCAGCAGTAAAATTGGTTTCGATATTACTGATTATGGGGTGTGAAGCTGAGCATCCTACTTACTGTAGCAGAAATGGTGTAAGGAAATACAGAAGTGCTGTATCTCCAACCTTGTTAAAGATTGCCAAGAATGATACACATGTGAGGGGTAAACTACAATTCTCAGGATTCTTGGGGAGGGGGAAGCCATGTGCTTTAAATCCTTGATGTGAACGCAGCCTGTGTGTTTCTTTTCTGTTTGTTATGCAGATATTCCAGGCCTCAGCACATCTGTCAAGGAAATCTAGCAACCCTAGATTATTCAGGCTGTGCTGTCTGGCTCAGAATTCTCAATGATATACACCAGTTTATCTACTTAATATAGAGCGGGGCATGTCCTATGTTTATTTGATGAATAGAAATCAATAGATGTGTGTTAAGAAGAAGGTGCATAGTCCTCTCCTGGATCTCTTTAGTAGAGTAATGAGGGAGGCTGGCTGTTTGAAGATCCAGCCTAAAGGGAAAATTATACCCAAGGTGAATTCTGAAACAACTGTGTCAAACAGAAACTGATCCTTCAATGATCCTTATCTGCAAACTATGGGATATTTGTTCCATTGAACGTCACAAGGATAAAATCAGTCTAAAGTCTCAAGTTAGCTATCGGCAATGGCGTAAAGCCAATAAACCTGGGAAAAAGCTTTATTGCTCCTAAAACGTCAACAGAACTTTTGCAGCTACATATGCAGCAAAATCATTTTACGTGAATGTTTTACCTAATGTACAGTTTAGCTGTTTTCAGTATGGGCACCACTACTTACTCTCAGGCCCTCCTTGTAAATTTTATACCAGCAATGTATCAAGGAAACTCAAATTCTACTATAGACGTGTGACAGCTGATTCATACATTTGAAAAGGGCAAACGGTACACAATTCAGAATCTTTATGGGGCATCAGCTTAAGTTCATTAAACAGTTCTATTTACTGATCTTCAGCAGTGGGTTCCCACAGAAAAAGCTGTCAGCTATTTTGAACGGCAGTGGATTTGGCTAAACCTTGTCAATAATAAAAATGCTTTGCTTTAACTAAAGGCTTGCGATGTTTTGTCACGTTCATGTGTCATTCACAGTGCTTTTCTTCTAGAAAAAAAGAGGCCAGTACTGCATACTCTTGAGTACCCTCAGAAAAAAACCACTGCTCAATCACATTTGCTCTACAACATGGGTTTGATGGTTTTATTCTCATGTTATGCCATAGGATGTGGCACAAAAGTTTGAATTACTACAAGCATGCGGATGGTTCTAGTACCAAAGACTAAAATACATAAAGGGCATTCATGTATGCAGGAATTGTAAGTGAGCCTGTCAAAAACAAGGCAGATTTCAAATGTCTGCCAGATATTTAGATCAGGATTAAGAAGCGAGGGAACCCGCTTAATAGCATTGAAAAATAAATAAATTTCAGCCTCTTAAATGCACAGAGCCTAGGGCTTGCCAATCAGAAGGTTGGCGGTTTGAATCCCCGCAACAGGGTGAGCTCCCGTTGCTCAGTCCTGCTCCTGCCCACCTAGCAGTTCGAAAGCACGTCAAGTGCAAGTAGATAAATAGGTACCGCTCTGGCGGGAAGGTAAAACGGCATTTCCGTGTGCTGCTCTGGTTCCCAGAAGCGGCTTAGTCATGCTGGCCACATGACCCGGAAGCTGTACGCGGCTCCCTCGGCCAATAAAGCGAGATGAGCGCCGCAACCCCAGAGTCGTTTGCGACTGGACCTAATGATCAGAGGTACCTTTACCTTTTATGTGGTTGCCGTATGTTGCCAGGCAGGACTGGATATTACCGTGTTTATTTAACAGTATTTGGGGAGTGGGCTGAATGCCAACTGAAACAAAGAATCATCTGCACCGACTTGAGAGCACAACATCACAGTCACACAGTCTGGAAAAGGTTTCCTTCTGGAAACCCCATTTACTTTGATGAGCCTTATAGTGACAGAGGAATGAAATGCTAGAGCAGGACTGGGGAACCTGTGACCCTGCAGAAGATAAACTACAACTCCCAGCATCCCTCATCCCACGAGTTCCAGCCCATGAACCTCAACAAGAATATAGCTCATGGAACTCTCGAATTCGCTCTCTATACCAGTAGAATTACTCCTTAGTTCAATTATTTAGCCACTTGTCTGCATTTATCAGAACACCCAGAGAGGTAGATATACAATTCACAGCACACTTATGCACATCTCTGTAAACTCTATTAAATGTAATGAAGGGCAGGACTGTAGCCTTTATAGCAGTACTATTGGAGTACCATGTTTTGATTTGACCAAGTACTTCCTTGTCACTGCTAAAGGATGGGAATTAAAACCATATTAAAGCCATATGAGAGATTCTGTCAATAGTCTGGTTCTTTTGTTTTTTCCATAATGCCAAATATAGAAATGCTACCCTAATTAAAACGCTAATTGCATTTATTAGTTCCGAATAAGCTTTCATTTTAAAGAGGGAGCTTTTTCTCTCTTTAATTATAAGGAAGAACAAAGAGGAATCTCTGCCTGTTTGTGCTCAATACGTGTAACTACAAGGCCAACTCATACCTTACATAAAGCACATGGGAAAGGACAAATTTAAACTTAATGTGGCTTTAGTGCACACTGAGATTTTTTACTACAATGTTCATTTCAGGCATTTTCTTTTAAAGAGCTGGGTCATCTTCAGTCTTTTAATTTCAAACACAGTGTTGGATCCTATTTACGGTAAGTTTTCTTAAACAATTGATTTGTAAACAATGGCTTTAAATCCTGCTTGTAGAATATGAAAGTATGGGCAGGAGATATCCCAGACTGCCAGCAGTTGGTGCTGAGAATGCATATATTTTAAACTATGAAGTATGAAACAAGTGACAATGGAATAAAAGGCAAAGAAAAACTCCAAGGATTCAGTGCAATAGAGGCTCCTGCACAAGGGCTACAGAGACACAGCTCTCCCAGTGAGGATGTCAAGCAATTTTTCACAGCTCTCCAACCCCAGCCCCACCCACTCTTTCCAATCCCACACATATTTAACTTCTTTGAATTTAGGGAGGCTAATGGAGGCATTTCTGTCCATCTCCCATTCTCTGGCCAATCAGTTCTCTGCACCGCTTAGCCAATGCTAAAAGTATAGCTGTGGCAAAGATTCACCATAAAATATAAACATAATATGTTGTTGTTGTTGTTGTTTAGTCGTGTCCAACTCTTTGTGACCCCATGGACCAGAGCACGCCAGGCACTTCTGTCTTCCACTGCCTCCCGCAGTTTGGTCAAACTCATGCTGGGAGCTTTGAGGACACCATCCAACCATCTCGTCCTCTGTCTTCCCCTTCTCCTTGTGCCCTCAATCTTTCCCAACATCAGGGCCTTTTCCAGGGAGTCCTCTCTTCTCATGAGGTTGCCAAAGTATTGGAGCCTCAGCTTCAGGATCTGTCCTTCCAGTGAGCACTCAGGGCTGATTTCCTTAAGAATGGAGAGGTTTGATCTTCTTGCAGTCCATGGGACTCTCAAGAGTCTCCTCCAGCACCATAATTCAAAAGCATCAATTCTTTGACGATCAGCCTTCTTTATGGTCCAGCTCTCACTTCCATACATCACTACTGGGAAAACCATAGCTTTTACTATATGGACCTTTGTTGGCAAGGTGATGTCTCTACTTTTTAAGATGCTGTCTAGGTTTGTCATTGCTTTTCTTCCAAGATCCCCCTTCATGGATCACTGCCTTGCCGTAGCGAAGGGGCTTGAATAACTCAGAGAAGCTATGAACTATGCTGAGCAGGGCACCCAAGATGGACGGGTCATAGTGGAGAGTTTTGACCAAACGTGATCCACCTGGAGGAGGAACCGGCAAGCCACTCCAGTATCCCTGCCAAGAAAACTCCATGGACAAAGACAAACATAATATAACACATGCTAATCACTTCATCGTACTGTGCATACATAGAAAAAGTTCTTTTGGAGGAGATCTGTTGATAATTTTGCACAGTGGGGGAAAGCCCTTGCTCACCAAAAAAAAAGAAATGTATATTTAGGTTCCATTAATTCATGCTTGGTTAATCTGTGGGCAGCGGCCAAGAGAGCAACTGGTGTTAACCAGCCTGCTGGTGCATTGCCTGTAGCGCTGCTAACTTGTTAATCTGACCTTAAAAATAGATCTTGCATGATAAGTGAAGTTAACTATATCTGACCGGGCTAGTTTTAGCTGTTCATCTTAGCCTCTCTGTTTTTAGTAGAGGACAGCACAGGAGGCTGCAAACAGCCACAGTTTGATAAAGTGCCCATGGACTGATTGGCCATGAATCACGGTGTTGCAGACTCATTGTTTTATTGTAGAGAATGTTGTGAAATGGCCAGTAAGAGTGTGGCTCCCACTAAATCAGCAGAGCTGGTACCAAACATTTTGCCGCCTGAGGAGGAGGAGGAGGAGAAGATGGTGAAGTCAACTTCATGTATAGAAGCTGATTCAACTACCAGTTCAATCTTGTTTTGATGCTGAAGATGGGCTAGTGTTCTTCATGAGGACAGCTTGGCTGGGGTGGGTGCAGGAATGGCTATCGTCCAACACCTCCTTGTTGGTCGCTGTCCTCTCCAGCACCTGAACCAATGGATTCAAAGCTGAGCCAATGAATTCAAACTACAAGAAAGTAGATTCCAGCTAAACATCAGGAGGAACATTCTGATGGGAACAGTTTTTTGACAGTAGAACAGACTACCTTGGAAGGTGGTGGACTCTCCTTCACTGTAGGTTTTTAAACAGAGGTTGGATGGCCATCTGACAGGGGTTCTTCAGCTGTGATTCCTGCATTGCAGGGGCTTGGACTATATGACCCAAGGAGTCCTTTCCAACTGTACAATTATTCCATCTCCCTCACTCTGCCCAATAGTAAACCAACCTGTATAACGTGCTGAAAATACCAGCCATGCTCTGTAGGCCATCAGTTGTTTGATAATGCCTCTGCTTTTGCAGTCTTACCCCCCAAAAAACCCTTGAGTTGGGTGAACCTTTGATGGGCTTTGTCTACACACGGCCAGTGGGCTATGTTGATCAAAAGTTGTGAACATGTGCATTCAACAGAGGATGTGTCATTGTATTTTAGACAGCTCATTCCTGAAATTTGCTGAGCTGAGTTAATTAGCTGTGTAGCTTTGCATATGGAGGATATTGCTGTCTGCAAAACTGCGGAGCTTCAAGCAGCTCAGCACATTGCGAGGAGGAACTGTCTCAGATATCGTGACATTTCCACAGTTTAGTGCAGGCTTGCAAAATTTCTGAAAATCCCAGCTAAAACTGGTGCTGGATAATATTCACATATGAACGCTACTCCACCAGAGATGTCCAGTGTCTTTTTATAGTCTGCAGATGGAGGCTGCCAGCCCACGCTATAAATGGCACCCCTGGATGGCTGCCTGTTCACATTTGCAGAAATGCAGGTTTAGGATGAAAATGCATGTGATGTGGATCGCATAGTTTGCCCTTGAATGCAGGATTTCTCTTGCGGAAATAGCCAGTATTTGGGGGAGGGCTAGTTCAAATTCAGATGAGCATGGGGCTAGGGGGCTTTAACCCTTTGTGCCCTACTGCAGTCCCATTCAGAATCAGCACACCCCCCCCCCAATGCTCTCAATTTTCATGGGAGGTGAAAGCATAGGAGTGAATGGGATGCCTCAGGACCAGTTGTTTGGGTTCCTGGCTGGTTCTCACAGCCACCACCTCCAGGGACACAGGAACAGAGGAGTCAGCCAGCAAGACACAGGAACTTCAAGGTACTTGTCTAATATCTATAGCATGGGTAGACAAAGTAAGACCCGTGGGCTGGATGCGGCCCAATCGCCGTCTCAATCTGGCCCACAGACGGTCCTGGAATCAGCGTGTTTTTACATGAGTAGAATGTGTCCTTTTATTTAAAATGCACCTCTGGGTTATTTGTGGGGCCTGCCTGGTGTTTTTACATGAGTAGAATGTGTGCTTTTATTTAAAATGCACCTCTGGGTTATTTGTGGGGCATAGGAATTCATTCATTCCCTCCCCCCCAATATAGTCTGCCCCCCCAAGGTCTGAGGGACAGTGGACCGGCCCCCTGCTGAAAAAGTTTGCTGACCCCTGATCTATAGGCAAGGTGTTCCACAGAATAGGTGCTACCACACTAAAAGATCTGTTTCTTGCAAGTATGAAAGAAGCATTATGTGGCCCTTGTAGAAGTGCCAGTTGCACAGAACGAAGTGGTTCACTGGGCACATATGGAGTAAGGCTACACTTCAAGTAAACTAAACCATTAAGGGCTTTATATACTAACAGTACCGCCTTGAATTTGACCCGATAACAAAATGACAGGGAGCATGCACTTGTGCACAGATTCTCAGGCTAAATGTGAAAGATGCTACCATAACTTGTGGTATTCCTGTCTGGATTGGGGCGAGTGTGTGAGTGTGCATGCATAGGATCTGGTGCCCTGCATGAAATAATCCCATTAGCCATTGACAATACTGTAGCAATAAAATACACCTCAGCACGGTTAAATTTGTGATGCGATGGATGGTAGGGCCATTAGAAACAGCACTGCAGGAATAATATAGCAATCAGATATAATAGGCAATAAAGATAAACTTCCCATGAGTATGAATACTGAATCTTTGGGACTGCACCAGTAGCCAGATAACACTTTGCCACTGTGCTAGAGCACTGACGGAACTTTCTCATCACCTTCTGTTTGTTTAAACTTGCTACTTACATTTTCCATTCCAAGAATGTTGTAAAGGTCACTCTTTTCCATTAGCACACAGGGCTGTGTCTTGATCCTTGCTCTCAAAGGATCCAGTTCTGCCACTACATGTGTACCTGTGACCTCTTCATTTATTTATTTCTCTCCCTTTAAAAAAACAACGCAAGTTTCTCTATATTTGGGGACATTTATCTGCTGCAGGAAAGACACAAAGTCATGAACTCCAGCATAGCTAAGGAAATGAAATCAGATTAAACATTCAACGGTTTCAGATTCGGAACAGGGGCGCCATCAGGATTGTGGGTGCCCACCACCATAATGCAGCTATGCACATGCACACTTCTGCACATAGTGGGTGTGACGTCGTGTTGTATTTTGGGAGGGGACAATGGTTCTTCTTCCTCCTTCTCTCCACAGCCAGCAAGGCACCCTTTTCCATGGGGAGGGGAGAAAGACTCTGCCTCCACTTCTGAGCTTGGCCCCCCGAAAAGGGTGACTTGCTGGCTGGTTGCAGAGGATGGAGCTGAACTGCCTGGCTGGCTGCATCTCTCTGGCTTTGCTCGTTGACTTTGTGGGTGCCTGGCCCCCACAATTATATTATTGTGGGTGCCAAGCACCCACGGCCAAGCACCCAGGAGTTGGCTCCTGAAATTGGGAAACAAAATGAATCGAGCCTTTGCAACTCTTAGAGTGCAATCCTAATGCCCCATGTTGATGGCTACCCAAGGTTTAGGATGGCTTGTAGTTGCCAAATTAAGTTAAAGTGTCTCTCACATCATGGATCAGTTGCCTCCCGGAAGCGGTTCCAGTGGGTCTCAGTATGGCTAGGATAATGAGCAGAGCTGACTGCTGGACTTAGAAGCTGCTCATTATCGCTGTCATATTGAGACCATCGGAAACGACATCTGTGGGGCAGCTGATCCAGGATGCGACACACACTTTGCATAACTGATACGTGATTGACATTTTATGCACAAAGCGGCCTTTGCACTGAACCACAGGAAAAGTATAGGAAAGTTATATTGATAGAAATATATTCCAGTTATTTCCAGTTTATATCCATGTCTGTCACAGGCCAGGAGTTGGCTTCACCTGCTGAGCAGCAGCCTGAAGGAGCAGAAGGCGAAGTAACTCCACCTGCTTCTGATCAGCCTTCTTGCTCCTGATGAGAACCAGCTGGCTCCAGCTTTCTTAAGCAGGGTTTCCAGTCTCAGTCATTAGCTGGAAACAACATTTGTTGTTCCTGGCCAGACTTTTCTGCTTCTTGCAACCATGGACCCTTGGCTTTCTTGACCCCCAGATCATCTGACTATGTGAACTGAGACCTTAGTACTGGACTGAACCTTGTATATGAACTCTGCCTCCAGGCAAGTACCCCTCCTGAGATTTGACTGGTTCACTGGCTTCTCCCTCCACTGAGCTCTACTGTGGCTGGCAGCATAGGGCTATGACAATGACCCTGTGACCTACTATGGTTCCCCGTGAAAGGTATCAGCAAATATTCTGCACAAAAGATGCTTTGCTTTTTCTGCTCAGTTCCTGTTCACTCTGACCTGGTCTCTCTGAAATGGCCCACACTCACATCAACTTGCCCTCGTCTCATTGGATGCTGGGACTGCACACCCACCATCACTTCTGTTTTGAACAAAGGCAATGCTGGTTTTAAATGCAGTATAAGGAGTCTCTATAGGATTATATTGTATTTTAAAATGGGGTTTCAGAGTTTTTAGGGGGGTTTGAATGTCTTATGTATATTTTTCAATTTTGTGGTTCTGTATGGCACAGTGACAATAAAGATATCGTATTATATTGTATCGAAGAGGTGCAAAGAGCTTTTCTATGTGAGTTGGCATGGTAGTGGCTGATGTAGGTGCCCCTCACCATTGATGACAGGGCAGATGAGGAGGACATGTCTGTAGCATTTCGTAGCTCTGCCCCCTTTCCCCATGCATTATCTACACCAGGGATCACAAATGCCTCTTCCTCCAGCTTTTGTTATAGTCCAACTTCCATCAGCCCTAGGTGATAGTCAATGGGTAGGGATGCTAGTCAGAAACTTGGTCTACGTGGACTGGCAGCAGCTTTCCAATGGGATCTTTCCAGCCACAACTGGGGACTGAACCTTCTGCATACAAACAGGAATGCAGCCAATGTTGGGAGCCTTTGGCCCAAAAGATGTTGCTGAAATACAACACCCACCAGCCCCAGCAAGCATGGCCAATGGCCAAAGATGATGGGAGCTGTAGTTCAGCAACACCTGGAGGACCAAAAGTTTCCTCACCTGAAGTATGGGAATACTTGCCCACCTAGACTAGCATTGCCAACACTGACTGGCAGCAGCTCTCCGGGCATTTCAGGCAGAAGTTTTTTCTAGCTTTACCTAGACTTGCTTGGGAGTGCACCTGGGACCTTTGGCTTGCAAGGCAGTTGCTCTACCACTGAGATGGGGGCCTTATAATTTCCAGCCAGGGTAGCCAATGCTCACAGATGATGGGAATTATAGTCCAGCAATTTATGGGGACTGAAAGCTTGGGAAGGCAGCTTTAGAATGAGCTTACCCATAGAAAAAGACCCTAGTTTCTAGAAAAGGATTAAAACTGATACGTTAAATAGTGAAAAGTAAAGACTGAAAATGGTATATTACATCTCTTGCCAGAAACCAGTGGCATACCATACATTTAAAGGACATGTCCCCCCCCCCTCAAAAATAATAATAATGGGAAATAGTTACTTATGGTGCTGGGAATTGTAGCTCTGTGGGGTAAACTGCAGCTCCTAGGATTGGGGGGGGGGTGATTCATGTGCTTTAAATGTATGGGGTAGTATTCAACTAGCAGAAGTATTTCCACATGTGCAATGGGACTTTCTCCATCTCCTCCCCCCATGCTTGCCCCTTCCCCCCCAGATCTGTTCCAGAAGGTTGGGGGAACCCCTAGAACACATTTTAGGCATACACGGGGGGGGCGGGGGGGGGAGAATGTCCCATTGTGCAAGCAGAAAACTTTGCGCTGCTGGACAGTTCATGTACCACTATGCTGGATACAACCCAAAGAGTGCAAGCAGCCTTCAACTCAAGTTCATAGTAGTAACACTCGGCATGGCAGCAGATAGCCACACTTCTCATAGCACACAGGGTTGTGGGACTTCACTTTCACACACACTGTCAGTGTCTTTGGTTTATGGATGGTGGGGAAGGGGTTGCAGTGGCAACCAGGAATATTTATGTGGTTGAGTTCCCTCATGTTTTAAAATGCGGGGACACAGAAGCTATGTTCTTGCAAATCTCAGCTGCTGAACTATGGGTGAAGCTATTTGATGACTTTAATAGCTGCACCTTGAAGCTGTCACACAAGTTTCCATCACTGCAAGCAACCCAGTTTGCTGGGAAGTAGCACTTTGAGTCTAAAGAGACTTTTATGATCGCTGGCAGCACTTAAGATATTGTGCTGAGTAAGTTGTAAGTTCAACCGTGTTATGAGATGAACCTATTCACCCATGCAGACTGTTTGCCTTCATTATTGGTTTTTCCATATTACGCTTTACTGAGACTTTAGTCAGGCAATTCCACTCCTAAGTCACACAGGGTTGACCTGTAATAAAGGAATTTGGGGTGTGATAAACCACTTTCCCCTCCCCATTACATTTGGAGGGCTTGGAATATCTATTAAAATACAGTCTTGCTTTATAACAGTGCTTGAATGTGTGCTTTCCCAACCAATAATTATGTCCAACCTGATTCACACAGTGCAGGGATTGTCTAGGACTGTATCACACTGGTAAGAGTACCACATATATTCTTTGTCTGTGGCAATTTTAAAAAAGTGTATGGGTGAGAGCCAACGGTAAGGTAAAGGTAAAGGTACCCCTGCCCGTACGGGCCAGTCTTGACAGACTCTGGGGTTGTGCGCCCATCTCACTTAAGAGGCCAGGGGCCAGCGCTGTCCGGAGACACTTCCGGGTCACGTGGCCAGCGTGACATCGCTGCTCTGGCGAGCCAGAGCCACACACGGAAACGCCGTTTACCTTCCCGCTGGTAAGCGGTCCCTATTTATCTACTTGCACCTGGAGGTGCTTTCGAACTGCTAGGTTGGCAGGCGCTGGGACCGAGCAGCGGGAGCGCACCCCGCCGCAGGGATTCGAACCGCCGACCTTTCGATCGGCAAGTCCTAGGCGCTGAGGCTTTAACCCACAGCGCCACCTGCGTCCCATACTGGTAGCCATACTTAAATTAAACCTATTAAAATAAATGCAGATTGGTCTATTGATTTCAGTGGGTTTACTCTGAGAATAAGTCCAAGACTCTGGCCAAGTATTGTCTTAGGGTAAACCCACAGTGAGAACCCAGTTCATAAATCTCACAGCGAACCCCCCATACCAATACAGCAGTACCTCGGGTTAAGAACTTAATTCTTTCTGGAGGTCCGTTCTTAACCTGAAACTGTTCTTAACCTGAGGCACCACTTTAGCTAATGGGGCCTCCTGCTGCTGCTGTGCGATTTCTGTTCTCATCCTGAAGCAAAGTTCTTAACCCGAGATACTATTTCTGGGTTAACGGAGTCTGTATCCTGAAGCGTCTGTAACCTGAAACGTCTGTAACCCAAGGTACCACTGTATGTACATAATATGGTCTTCCAAGGAGCTTAGGGTAGTATACAATTAGTCCCTTCACTGCATTTTATCCTCACAACAACCCTGAAAGAAAGAACAGAGTTTGTTCTGTAGCCTGGTGTTATGAAAAAAATCAATGATACAGATGCACATGTTGGAATATAGCAAAAGTGGAAGGGGGGGGGGACTCTGGTTATCCTCTATTTGCAGCCTTGGCTCAGTTAGTTGCTTCTTAGTGGAAAGGGTACGGGGAGAGAACCTTGCATAATACGATGCATTTAAAAAGAGGAGCAGGATGCAGACAGCGATGTCAACATACAACTGATAGGCAGTTCTGCACCATCAGCTTTCTTTTTGACACCGACCATATTCCGTTAATACAACTGCAGAGTGCAATTAACTGCGCTCCATTCAAACTCCCTGCTCCCTGCTGATGCCGGTAGCCATGCTTTGTAATAAAAGATTCATTTCTCCAAATCCCTGGAAGGCAATTGGGTTATTCAGTCACCTAGGATACTCTTCCTGGCCTTGTGCTTGCAGTTCCATGTTCAGGCAGACTGCTTTCTTTAGCCTAATGCTGGTTACGCAGCATTTCTAGCTGGTTCATTCCTGGCTCTGCCTGTTGGCCATATAAAACCTCATCAAACTTGGACCATATCTACTCAGTTTTCTGTTCTTGCCTTCGGGATTCCCCCCCCCCCAAATCTCTTGATCTCAATTTGACTCCAGGAGATGGGTGAGGAAACGGTCTCCTCCCCAGATGTTGCTGTACTATGACTACCATAATCCCTGACCATTGGACATGCTGGCTGGAGCCAGTGGTGTAGCGTGGGAGAGGCCACGGGGGCAGTTGCACCAGGTGCAAAATTGTTAGGGGGTGCAAATTTTCAACACCTGGTGCTGCCTCAATGCAGCTGCTCACTGGGCTCCTTTGATAATGGCTTCGCCATGCGAACTAGGACATGACCTCTCCAGACAATGGAACGACTCGTCTCTTCTTATCTCTGCAACTGTGACTACCTGGGTGACGCGGACACCGTTAGGCAGTTGAATGTGCATGTGTGCCCGTTTCTGTCCCTCTCACTCACCCCCTCTGTGTGGCCCCGGGTGCTGGCAATACATGCTATGCCACTGCCTGGATCCAATGAGAGCTGGAGTCCAACAACATCGGGGGAGGGGGAGTAGGTTTCCTACCCCAGACTAGGATTTGGATCACCACCATTCCCCCCCCCCCAGCTGTTCATGTGCTGATCAATGAAGTTAGTGAACTAGGGAACGCAATGAAGTTAGCAGAAAGTGTTTACTGCTTGGAACATCTAGTGGATTTTCCTGATAGTAAGGCACCTGACGAATGCTAAGCACATCTGGCTGTCCTCTGCCTCACCATCTGATAAGGGTCAACATGTCGCCACTAAAAACCACTATAATTACTCTATATATAGTAGGAGGTAGTAAGGTAAAGATAAAAAAAAGGTAAAGGACCCCTGGACTGTTAAGTCCAGTTAAAGGCGACTATGGGATTGCGGCGCTCATCTTGCTTTCAGGCCGAGGGAGCCGGCTTTTGCCCACAGACAGCTTTCTGGGTCACGTGACCAGCAAGACTAAACCACTTCTGGCGCAACAGAACACAATGATGAAAACCAGAGTACACGGAAACGTCATTTACCTTCCCACCACAGTGGTACCTGTTTATCTACTTGCACTGGTGTGCTTTTGAACTGCTAAGTTGTCAGGAGTTGGTGCAAAGCAATGGGAGCTCACCCCGTCGCGGGGATTTGAACCGCCAACCTTTTGATCAGAAAGCCCAAGAGGCTCAGTGGTTTAGACCACAGCTCTACCCACATCTCTTCCTAGGAGGTAGAAGAGAGTGGGAAATCTGAGGTGGAAAGAACTAATAACCCCTTTTCCTTTTAATGCATTTCTTACAGAACTGCGAAAAGTCCATTTTTAAAAGTTGATTTATTGCACTTTAATTGCACATGCCTAAAGTTTCAGCATGCATTTGAAACCCTTCCACAAAATACTGACAGCCTGGAGATGCCCTTATACATTTTGTTGTTATGCAGTTTTATTTTTGTGGTGTCAGCTTTAAAGAGAAAGGCACTGTATACATTTGAGAGGAAAGAAAGTGTATCACTTTTTATCTCTGAAGCCATGTTGCTAGTACAATTTGAATTGAGTTTGCCCTGTTCATGCATCACCAGGAGAGGTAAGAGACATTGTCTAGTTGCTTAGCAATCACAGGACACACTCCCTATTCACTCAGAAACTTTATTGGAAGTCTCTTCAAAAAATATGCACAAGAAACTGCAAAAACTACAAAACCACAAAGAAAACAGCAAAAACCACTCTTTTCCTTGTATCAATGCCACTGCAAAATTTCTTTGGACAGTTAAAACTGTGACAGAAAAAATATATTTTATTATGAGTGTGTATTTAGTTAATTAAAAAGCATTTGTAAACTGGTTTGGTGCTTAGAATTTCTAAGCAGTGTGCACGAAAGTACAAACATAAAAACGGTAAAACAGTATCAGAAAAAGAGATTAAAAAATCAAATCAAACAGGATCCAGTCTTACAGATCAAGGAAAGCCTGGAGGAAAAGATAAGTATTGTAATTAAGGCTGCAGTCCAATGATCCCTGGGGCCGTAGGATTCTCAGGATTGCACTTTCCAAGGTTACATACACACCATACCTTTAAATCACATCCCTGCCTCCCAAGCATCCTGGGAACTGCAGTTTGGTAAGGGTGCTGGGAATTGTAGCCCTATGAAGTGTAAACTACAGTTCCCAAAATTCTTGGGGAATGTGTGTGTGTGCTTCAATTGTGTGGCATGGGTGAAGTCCAATAGAGAGGCACCCAGCCTTGGAGAGGCAGAACCAGCTTCATACATTTCCTCTGTGAAGCTGAGTTGGTGCCCCTCCAACGCTATTGGGTTCTGATGTTGAGAGGGCAAAACAAATGCATTCCCCCACTTTCTGTCTTGCTGGTGTGAGCCTTCTGTTCTCTCCCCACCACACTCTGCTCATAGATCACCCTGTAAGCGATTGTTAACCAAAGAATTAATGACAGAGGATAAATTTAGATGGAAACAGCTAATGCAGAGGATCCAAGTACAACTTTCTTAAGCATTCAGCCTTGAATTGGAAGCTATGCTGTACGACACAGTTATAGTTAAAGACTTTTTCAGAAGGGGACAATCTTTTACCAAGTCAGGTCATCCCGATATTATTCATTGCCTTTTTGAACTTCTTCTCTTACCTGAAAAGTAACGAGATTCATTCTAGAAACCGGTTTTCAAACTCAGCTCCAGTACTACAGATGCTTTATGTACACACTCAGCTTCAATAACATGAAGCCCACATGGAAATCCACCAGGTATTCAAAGAAAAGACAGGCTTTGATTAAAATTTAGGACTTTTCTCTTCATAAGCTGATTTCTAGAGGTATGAGAGATGTCACACAGCCCAGCTGTATAGTTGTTTACTCAGACATAAGTCTCGCTGTGCTCAGTGGGACTTACTCCCTAGTAAGTGGTTTGTTTGTTGGTTGGTTTTTTAGGACTGCAGCCGAAGTAACTTCTGAAAAGTTTTCTATAGTCATTTGTATACTATGAGTGGTACCCAACTAATTTATCCAACTAAGTCATATTCAGAGAAGACGCATTGAAACCAGTGGATTTACCTTAGTCAAGACTAACTTAAACCTACTGATTGCAGTTACAGATAGGTAGCCGTGTTGGTCTGCCATAGTCAAAACAAAAAAAATTCCTTCCAGTAGCACCTTAAAGACCAACTAAGTTAGTTCTTGGTATGAGCTTTCGTGTGCTACTGATTGCAGTGGGATTACTCTGAATATGATTTAGATGGATATCATCCTAGATGACCTGTAACTTTCCAAATTTTGTAGGACTAACTCCCATCACCCCTTTCCATTTGCCATGATGACGGAGTTTGATGGGGGTGAGTCCAGCATCTAGAGAGTCAGAGGTTCTCCATCAATGATCTATAGATAAGGTGAATCAAGGTCTTTTTATTTTCCTTAAAAGAAGGTCTGTATTGCCTTCGTTGTTTTTGAGGTTGTGCTGTTGTCTTAAAATGATTATATTGCAGAGGCTTACACTTGCCTTTCACAGTGGAAAAAAGCAATTAGAACTAGCCCTGTTTGCTAAAGCAGGCAAAGTGCCAGGTATCTCGAAAAAGGTTAGAATTCAGTTTGCTAACAAACAAAGCAGCTCCAATAATGTCATTTTGCAGAAAAGATAATGGCATATATAAATTTTGTAGATGCTCTAGAGACTCAGTTAATCTGCAGTTCTATACTTAGGGATAAGTCCCACTCAACGTGAGGCTTTCTGATTAACAAGGTTGCACTAAGTGAGAAATAGTTGCCAGCACCCATTGACAATGAAGTTACAAACTTTATTGTGTTGTGCAACGAAGCACTTTCTTCTGTGCCTGCTGATCCTACTACCTATCATTTTTTTTTATAGGACAACACCTGAAGTTCTACTATTTTCAGACATAATAGCTGTGGAACATGTTTTTGTGCCTTCAGTTGCATCCATACTATACATTTGATGATAAATGAATATGGGTGAATTACAGTTCCCAAAGAAACATAGGAACTGTAGTTCACCTCTCACAGAGCTATAGTCCCCAGCACCCTTAAACTACAGTTGTGGGATTCTTTGGTGGAAGTCATATGCTTTTAAATGCATGGTGTGGATGTAACATTCATTGTGTTCTTTGGTATAAGATTGGGTTTCTTTGTGATAGCATCATACACTATTGATTTCACATATGTGCAGATACTACCACAGCATCTTCCAGTATGTACCAAAAAGCAAACTACAGTCATACCTCAGGTTAAATGTGCTTCAGGTTGAGCGTTTTCAGGTTACGCTCCGCGGCGACCTGGAAGTAACGGAGCGTGTGCATGCGCGGAAGCGGTGAATCGCAACCCGCAGACGCAGGTTGCTTTCGCTTCAGGATGCGAATGGGGAATGGATCCCGTTCGCATCCAGAGGTACCACTGTATTCTCATTTAGCCCTATAATGCCAGCTCCCAAGAGACTGCGATCTACTTTCAGAATTAAAAACTGGCAGTGATCTACCAGCTCAAAGTTGTTGACCTTTTTTGGGGAAGGAAAGCCCCATTTTGGGTTTTGGGAGGGTTCATTTCAAACCCCCATTTTTTAGGGGTTAAAGAAAAAGCTTTTGGGGGGAGTTCTGTTTTTTTTTTGGAGGGGTTAAAGGCAAGGGACAAAGGGGTAAAGTCACTCACAAAAAGATCAATATGGATGAAAACGGCAGCACAGAGAAAGCTCCGTCTTCCCTTCCAGAGATCAAACAACATTGGAGGGCTGGGTGAGGGGGCGGAGCAGGAGTCAGTTTTACCAATGCTAAGGAAAGGGAGCTAGAGATCGACCGTGATCTACCAAAACCTCATGGGGATCTACCAGTAGATTGCGATTGACCTGTTGAACATCCCTTACTTATAGGAACCTGCAGAGTGGTACAGTTTGTAATGAGTAATCTGCACCATCTCCTACGTTGTGGTTCCAGTCCAAATTGGACCCATCCTGTGGTTGCTTTTAGCCACATACTCACAAAAGTTGGGCGATGCATTCATATATCTTTGGTGTCATATATAGCTTGGCCCTTAAGAATACTGCATTTGTTTCTTTAGAGCTGGGGCACTTGATTTGGACCCTTGGCACACTTGCAAACTGGAGAAACTATTGTGAGCACCCGTCCCCCTACCAATTCTATTGGCTATACCATAATAGGCCTAATTTCAAAGGGGAGAGTGGACCCTGTGGGTACCAGGGGAGTTTTCTCCATGCCCATCTGCATTTACAGGCCTCATGCTGGCGACCGCTGCCTTGGAACGACAGAAGCTGGGAGTGAGGCATGAGGAAGATTTACTATATGTATTTTCTCTTTTATATCTGTTTAGCAATCTTTCCGATGTTTGACCTCTACAAGCAGGGTTAACCTGCACTATATATGGAATGCACTTCAAAATTCATTAAGCATGAAAAAGATGTGGACCACAGCTTAGGTACAGAAGTGATTATTTTTCTAAGTGACTGTTTTTTATGCCTTCGTAAAAAAATAAGTAAGTTGGTGTCAGCCCAGCCCTAGTGAACTTGTTCACCTCTTTGTCTGGTTATACAAGGAACATGATTTCATTACACAATAGAAAAGGCATAATGGCAGTGTAAGACTTGCAATTTCCATTCTTAACCATTCTGGGGTAGATTTAAAGAGGAGGCCTGGAAAGATAAAGCGAAAAGAAGGTGTTGGAAGGTGAGGCAGGAGGGCAATAAAAGGTAGCATGAGAGCAGTGATAGGATGGTCCCGATTTTCCTTTACATTTAACAAGACAGTGATTCAACTCTGCCTCATTATAGGAACCTTTATTATCTCCCTGCCACAACAGTTTCGTTCCAGCACATTGTATGCAGGCAATTGAGGATTTTTGTTGTTGAATAATCTGCCTATTAAACCAAACACAACTCTAGTTGCATTCTAAATTGCAACCAAAGCATATGTAAAATGGGGTGTTTTCCTTCATTTCTTCAACCTTAAGCAAAAACCAAGCAACCCAGAATCATCTAGAATGATCGCAGTTATTACCCATGACAGATAAAGTATTCAGTTCAGTATAACTATGATTAGGAGTAATAGATTTGAAGTGACCCAGCTTTTCCTGTGTTACAAATCAGAGTTCAAGGGAAGACAACGCATTCACTGTTGTCATTTCAGAACAGTGTGCCGCCAGTAGTTGTACCAATGTCAACAACAAGTAAGATGACAGTAGAAACTGGTTCAGTGCTGATTTTCCACTAGGACATGCAGCTAGAAGATGAAATTCTGCACTGTACTGGGAAATTCAATATACTTGGCTGATATAAAAGGTCACCTCACTGGAAGGGGCCTGTTTCATACAAAAATGATGGAAATGCCAACTCTGTCATTCCTTCTCACCTTCCAGTACCTTCTTTCACCCCTCTAACTTTTTGCTGTCTTTTAGGCACACTGATTGGTCCCAGAAAGCCTGCTGCCAAACTCAATTCCATTCTTGCATTGCAAGTGTCCTTCTCTTGGGCACTTGGAGCAGATGATTGTTATACTACCCTTCCTCCCCGCTCCGCTATGAGATTTAACATACTTTTAAGCCAGTAAACATGTGGCGAGACATCCTTAAGCCAGCTATGGACTCAAACCCTTACCCACCAGCCTTTTCCTTATGGTTTTATTATCATATGCCCGAAAGTGGCCAGGAGAATTTCCTGTGCTGAGGGAACTTTGCAATTAATAGAAACATCCATTCCTTAGCACAGTGCAGTACCAGCATGAAACCTTTCAGAGACATTGCTTTAGGCTTACGGTGAAGGAGATGGTGGAGAGCGTTGTGTTGGTGTCAAACAAAATTACTTGCAGATTCTTTGTGACTGCAGCCAACAGTGAAGCTTCAGCTACTGCTTTTAACAATGTGCTGTGTGCTTTATGGTACACAGAAGTACCAGCCTTGAGTTCTTCTTCAGAAATTAGACTTGAGGGTGCACACATGAGATCATGAACCTTCTGTATTGATGAATTCAGTATAACTGCTCCTTCCTGGTTCTACATCAGTGGTCTCCAATATGACACCCATGGGCATTATGGTGCCCTTGAGGCCTTACCCGGTGCCTGTTAAGTCTCTGAGCCATGACACATCCCCTTGGTCATGAAGTGGTGAGAGCCATTCACCTTTTATCTTTGAACAGTATATAGAGTCTGCAGGAGGAAGTTGAAAGAGTGACCTTCTTCTCTACACCCTCTTTCAGTTGTATGTGCTTTTAGATTCTCAGATTACTGGATCTAATTTTTACCCAGATTCCCTGTAAAAATGAAGTATGTGTGTCCCTTTCCTCTTTCTGACTCAGGATCGGGGGGAGTGTGACTCAAATGTGCCCACAAGCCTTTGGGGGGAGGCAAACTCTGTTCCACATATACGACCAGTAACACCAATTATAATCCCTTATCTGTTATCAATATTCATAGAAGAGTAGCAAGAAATCAAATCCACCTTTCACTGCTTCAATTATGAGTACCCCAAAGTGGTTTAAATGTGTTAAAAGGTAGTTAATATGCGCTCAGCTGTTTCAAGTAGGCACCCTAATTTTATACAAGCATTAGTCAGAACTGCTAAATATAATAGGAAATAAAAAAGCTATGAGATGCAGGCATGTGATGCACAAGGCTCTGAGACAGAATTCAATAATCACTTATCAATTGTGCAGATGGTTTTCTCCAGTATGTCAACATCCTAGCCACAAAAGTCATCAAGGTGTTTTCCAAAACAAACTGCCCCTTTGAATTAATATTGCCTTCTCATATTCTCCAGAGCCCTTTTCATTAGCCAGCGCCTGCCTACTTCTAATTTCATCCATTTTTGTGATATCAGATGTTTCAAGGAACGTTGTGGACAGCTGCTATTATTATTATTATTATTATTATTATTATTATTATTATTATTTGCAACAGTTTGAACAGTTGGCTAAATCTACCAGAGAGATGAAAAAATTCTGCTTCACATGCTATCGGAAGTCGTCTAACAGGGTAACCTTCCTTTGAAAGGACTAATGGATGTGTAAGTCATAAAAGATTTTTGAGGAGACAAAAAGCATGTACACCAACCAAGACAGAACATGCCCACCAGTGAAGATGGTAGGCAAGAACACAATGTTTATTAGATGCATAGCTCACCTACTCATCAAGGTTTGGTGTGGATAAAGGTTTGGTGCAGATATACTTTTCGTTCACCTTCATAACAGCTCTGTACTGTGGGCCACTGTTACTCCAGATTCACAGGTAAGTAGTTGAGGTGGGCAGTTGGTCTCCCTAAGAATTTACAGAGTCCTCAAGTGTACATGATTTGGATGTCGTCACAAGATGCCTTTGCAGAGAGGAAGTCTATCAATGGCTATTGGCCATAGCGGCTATACAGAACCTCCAAGTTCAGTGGCAATATACCACAGGCTTCCTCTTCCTGGGGTGCAGAATAGGAAGGCTGTTTTTCTATTCTGCTGGTGGTCATCTCACTAGTTAACACAGCAAACAGCATGCTGGTCCAGATCAGAGGTAGCCAACGTGGTGCCCTTCAGATACTAACCGAAACCCCCATCATCCTTGACCGGTGGCTGTGCTGGCTAAGACTGATGGAGTCAGAGTCCAACAACACCGGACGACACTGCATTGGCTACCCAGGTCTAGCTGGACCTTTGGCCTAGACCAGAACTGGTAAGCAAAGAGGAAGGGAAAAACTGAATTGGGCCATCCTTATCACTTTCCACCCAACACCTCCATGATGTCACCGGTGTAATTATTAACACTTTTGGGTCCCTAGTGGTGTGGGGGGGAGGGGCAGGCTGCCTCCTCTCCTTTTGTGAACGGGGAAGAGCAACCGAGGTGGAACAATGCGAGGAGATAGCAAGGGGGAGGGAGCGCTCCGGAGGCGTGGCTCGGCGAGTGGAGCACTGGATAAATAGAGCGCGCTCAGCGGAGATCGCCCAGGAGTGACTAGCCCGGGCGGAGAGTCAGCACCGCGGACAGCGACATCTCCAGCAGCTGCAGCAGCACCGCCACCACCAGTCGCCGCCTTTTCTCCTTCCTCCACCCAAAGGTGCACGCCATGGCCGCGGAGACTTACCTACAAGGCGTGGAGATCTCAGCAAGCCAGTTTTTCGAGATCTGGCGTCATTACGACGCTGATGGTGACTACAACCCCCCCACCCCACTCCTTCTTCTCAACCTGTCCCACCTTGGCACCCAAGAGCGGGTGGAGAGGGGCTCCGAGGGCTCAGCTGGGCAGGGGACACAGAGGCCCCCGGGGGGAAGAGGACTTTCCTCGCCACTCCTCTGCCGCGCGCAGGAAAACTTTGCCCCGCGCGCGTGCCAGAACTTTTGCCTGCGAGCTGCAACGACCGGGAAGCGTTTGCGAAGACTTAACTGCACCGTTCGTCTCTCTCTCTCTGTCTCCTTCCCTTTCTCTGTCTGTCTGTCTCTGGGTGCCTTGGGAGCGGACCCTCTTGGGAGCAGGGTTCCTCGTTTTCCTCTCTGGAGGCACCTCAAAAGTTCAAGCGCACCCACTCAATAAAGAATGCATAGCCTTAGAAGTTACCTGGCGATGTTGCTTTTCTTGGGGACAGAGAGAGATGAAAGTTCTGTAAACACGTTGAAAGGCACCGCTGTTTTTCAACGCGCAAATGCCCCCCCTTCCCCCCACCTTTTCCAGCTAGTAAGGGAGAGTGAGCTAAACCTGCGCAGCTGTAACGAGCGATGCTCTCCCTTTTCTTTGTGTTGCAGGCAATGGGTACATGGATGGAAAGGAGCTGCAGTGTTTTATCCAGGAATTGCAGCAGGCGCGAAAGAAAGCGGGCTTGGTAGGTTAAGATTTCTTTCCTCCCATTGCTTTATCTCATCTTCATTAAAGTAGAGGAACTATCCTCAGGTGAACTCCTGCAATGAGGCGGCACCCGTTCTGGGTGCATACCTCTCGTGTAAAGTGCAGGTGAATATGACCTAGCAATTATCAAAGGAAAAGTGACTTTGGGAAATCTGGGTGAGATGGAAACTAGATAAGAAAGTTTCTTGGGTCCTTCTACAAGAGCAATCCAGGTGATGCTGGAGTTCTTAAAGTGATGTACAAAAATGTTCAAGGAAACGATTGTTCTGTTGCTTCTTCAGTTTTCCCCACCCCAGTGGTTAAGAAGAAATTCAGAATTAGCTGGATGCATTGTTAATACTTTGGCTGAAATACATTTCTGCCCCTTGGTGGCCAATAAACAGATCTGCAGATTAGCTGTAACTAGAACTAACTAGATATTAGATAATAGTTTGGTTTTAGGATAGTGGAATATTAGCACAAAACAGGGCTATCTGACTGTTGTAGGTGATGAACATGTTTACTGGGAAAAATGGGGGGGATTAAAATGGTAATCATTGATGTGTTATTTGGCGTTAAAGGTAGAAGATGTTTGGGAATTTTAAGCAAAAAGTTTTTAAATAATGCAAAACATATTAACTGCTATCCCTATTTGAAATAAGAAACTATCTCTTATCGGAAAAGGAAATGGGGGAAATAGGCTTGCTAGTTAATGAATATATCATTCAGAGAAATAAGAAAAATGAAGTATTGAGAGTCAGGCTTAAGATTATGTGCCAAATACAATGAAAATCCAATTAAGAGAGCTCAGCTCTGAAAGATAGTCAGTGTCCCTTGAAATAAAGCTGAAGTTATCCAGTGACATCTGACCAAGTCACACTTGGAATAGACTGACTGAAATAAATGAATTTAAGATCATTGAATTCAACTGATCAGTGTACTTCAAATTTGACTGATGTTGTATATTACCAATGATGTGTACTGTATTTGTAAAATATTTACACAGTTCCTGTAAGATTATTCCAACATTAAAATACATTTGAGCTGTCCTTTAATGATTGCAAGTTGACTGCATAAGTGAAAGTTTGAGTCTATCTACAAGTTTACAATTTATGTGCATATAGTTGAGGCTGCCTACAAAAATTGTAATCAAGCATTATAAAATACATATTTATGATTGCTATCAAGGACCTGAAGAGGTGATGCAAAAATGGATTTGTAATAACTTCAATTATTTTTCAAATGAAGTGATGGCTGGTCCCTATCACATACTTTTTTATTTTTGAGGTTTCTGCACTGTTTTCACTTTTGGCTTTGCAATATGAGTCATTGTCTGCATCTCTATAAGAGAAAAATAGATTCATAATTTATTTTCTGAAGCAATCACTATTAAATCTACTCTCTGTTTAATAAGTTCTTCATTCAACTGAAAATATTGCATTTTTTATAAGGCATTCATCCCATTTCCCCCCAGGTTTGAAAATGGTGTCAGACTCCTATTAACAAATTCAAGTGCTCTCAAAGTGATATATAAAATCTCTGTAGGCACTTTCTTTTGTGCCACCCACAGTGTTATATTTCCCTTTTTATGCCTGCTTTGAAAGTGCTCAGGTGTTCTTGTTCAGTTTTCCATTGACATTGCTTCTGGATAAGACTATTTCTGGAATTTTCTGAAAAGAACAGCACCAAAAGTTCAGTTCACTCATTGGATCATTCTTAGCTTCTTGATCCTTGAAGCTTTTCTTTTTTTCTGGACTAATGCATGTCAGACTATCGGTGGTTTCAAATCTAAGCTGATTCTTGGATTTAAAAGGCTTGTTTTGCAGATATTTCTTTAGTTCACACATCTTGTTTCACTGGATACAATTTCAAGCAGCTTTTGAGTTTCGTGTCCCTTCTCAAAAGCGATGTGTGGCAAAATTAATGTATGTTCTAAGCAATTTTTGTGGTTTTACCATTCTTTTCGTACACACGCAACAAAAACTTCAATTTTGCTTGCATTTCAGAAAGCTATTGTTCCTTTCCCTTAACAACAGTACTTAATGTATTTTTTACAACTTCAATTTAAATCCTTTTCACCTTGCATATCTTGTCTATATTTCCAGTTTTTTGTTTGTTTGTTTCAAAAAGACTGCTTAATTCTCTTTCCTCCCAATATTTATGACTTGTAATATATTTGTCTTAATTATGTTTTGGCATAGACTTGGTGGGTAGGATTAATGGGTGAAAATGAATACTCCCCTGTAGGATATGTAGCATATATTCTGTAGATCTGCCAAAGTCGCCTCCCCCCCCCCGCCCCGTGGAGAACTTCTTTCCTTCTGCAATTCTTAACCCCTAATAAAGAAAATAAGGCTTCTATAATCCTATGTATGTTTGCTTGTGAGTAAGTCTCACAGAGTTTGGTGAGTCTTAAGTATTTATAACAGTCATAGGACTGAACTGTATGCATAGTAAAGGAAGATGTTTCAGAAGCTTCAAAAATCTATATAGTTAATCTTCCATACTTCAAAGTTACCTCATCAATAAATTCTGAAAATGCATTGCTTTGTGCATCATCTTGCTGCCCAGAAACAATTCCCAAAGACATCTGGGGAAGATTTGTCTTAAGATCTGCTTTCAGTTGTGCTTTATGCCTGACTGACAAGTGCCCAGTACAATGAAGTGTGAACACAGCTGCTTAGTAACAACTTGATGCTTAATCATTAACTAGTTGTTGCTTGGATATAATAATCATTATGTTTCTCTTAAGCCCTGCTTGGGCATTCAAAGAATGTATGGAGGAATAAAGCATGGAGTATTGGGGTGGCAGCTCCTCAGGGGCTCCTCTTTAACCTCTCAACATTGAACAGGAAGGCCTGAAGGAAGGGATCTTCATGCATTCATGAACTCCCTTAGAATCCTCCCTGAAATCATGGTTCTGATTGCTTAGAGTCCCTGATCTGGGAGGCGATTCCAAGCATATTCAAATGTACACATGAAGAATCTTTCCTTCAGACGTTTGGCCTCACTATGTGGACATCAGGGAGGAGGTGGAGATGGAGATGGAGAAGGAGATGGAGATGTTGGAGCTGACCCAATGGCCTTTCTGGGCTTTAATGCCTCTGCGGTATAGGTGCCTGAACTCCATGTGGAACATTCCATTCCTCCCAAATAATATGAAAAGTGGTAGAGGTCCCCTTGCCGAGTTACCCACCTTTCTGTACTTGCTTGACTTTTCAGTACAATGCATGCAAGGATACAAACACATCTTTCTTATGGGGGTGGGACACACACATTAAAAACTCAAACTGCTCACCACAGAATTGGGAAATAGACCATAGCGAAGTGTGTATTGTTCAGGGATCTATTATTCATGGCAAATAAGATCTAAGAAAATATTTCAGCGGCGCCTGTAGATGCCTTCCATAGTTGTGCTAATTTTATACCTGCCAGTAGCAATCTTTTTCACTTCAGTATCTTTGAGAATACAACGTTATATGTTTTCACTGCACATTTGAAATAACTAGTGTGGATTTCTGGTAGGAAAATGGAAGTGAATTCAACGGTGCAGGGCATCTAGCAGTTTGGTCCTATGCAAGTTTCTCAAGAGGAAGTGCCCCTGATTTCAGTGGGACAGACTTCCAAAAAAAGCATCCTTAGGCTCTGAGTCCAAAGGCTGCAGTCTCATGCACAGTTGCTTGGGAAGAGGTCCCTGTGAATTTAGTGGGACTCACTTTTGAGTCCATACACAGGCTCAGACTGTACAGACATTGATACTCAGCTGACAATGAACCACTGTCTCATATATGTGATTCATCTTAGATATGTGATTCATCTCATAGCCAGGTAGTGGAACTGTGGAAGGGAGGTTTTTGTTTATTAAACTGAAGAAAACACTGATGGTTATTGTGAACAAACTCCTTTTGAATGAAATTTGTAGTGATGATGAGAGACAGTGTATGCTACTGTGAGTGTCCACAATTTGATCAATGTTAACAGTGACAAGTGAACGTGGACAAGCCCAGACAAATTTCATAAACGTCAAAAGACTCAGAGATACATCTGTCAGAGTTGACAGTCGGTTCAATGTGATTGTCAACATTCACTGCTATATGTTCATAAAATGGCATTCTACATACATTTATTAAATTTGTCTGAGGTGGTCAGAATTCATGCATGAATGTAAAATCAGGACAAATTTTGGACATTGACTGTAACATAAAATGAATTATACTGATGTTGTTTTATGAGTTAAGAAACTTAATGCTCTAGAAACTTAATAGTTTTTATATATTTACTTGCTTGGAAATAGTTTTAACCATCTCTGTGTTAGCAGGGTGGAGAGAGAGCGAGCAATTGCATGTTTAAATTGGGCTGAATTTTTGTGAGGTTGAATTTTTGTAAGGAAAAACAGCTGTTCTAAGGCAAGTGAAACTGTGAGTGGAAAACCTCTACCTTTCCCTCTTTTGCACATTTCCTCCAGCCTGTTTGTGTCCTTTGTGTTCTTTGTCAGCTAGTGCTGATTTTTGTTTTTACTGGAAAAGTCCTCTTCATTGCATGATTCTCGTCTTGGAGATACTGTCAAGAACATGGTGGCATCATGGGGCTATGTAGCCAATCAGATTTTACTGTGTGACAATATCACTGAGTGCAAATGGAACCCTCCCACTGCCCACACTCTCAGTGGGGAAGGAAAAGGGGCTCTGCCCACATTGCCCATCTGGGGTAGAATGAATGATAGAGATGCATATTCAGATGAGGATGTATTCCGTACTGATTGCATCATTTCCAAAGGAATATTCATTTGGATATGAATCCAAATGCACATGTTGGTCCATATCCTGTCCCAACTAGTCAAGTCGGAAGGACTGAAGGAGTGCTCACCTGGTTGCCTCAGCAACATGGCTGTGGCCTGTTTTTCATGCCCTTTTGCAAAGTGATGCAAATAACACCAAGAAAAGGGGGAAAACTTTAAATGGCGGGAAAGCACAATAGTCAATGTTTTTGCATTCATTGCTGGATATAATATTTTTTTGATATATGCCACTGTGTATAACTTTACATTTAACAACATTCTGTAAAATCTGAAAGAAGAAATTCTGCAGCTTAGTGTTTAATTTTGGAGCAGTTAAAGCCCTTAAGGCACATGGTTTTAGGCTCAGGATATTACTAGACGTGGCAGAACCATCACGGTAGGTTCTTAATGGCTCCTTAGTTTTAAAAAACTGCATAGGGTACAACCTACTGGGAAGCTCCTTTAGCACCATTCATTTCTGTGGAAATTGTGCAGGAGACATTCCTGCTATGGACTGTGTCTTTGGCTTTCTTTTAAGTAATAATCATTGTATTGCACATTTATAGGACCTGACCCCAGAAATGAAAAAATTTGTGGACCAGTTTTCAAGTTCTGATGGAAAGATAGGAATTGTAGAGGTAAGCTAACTGGTTTACTTACTGCTATTTAATGAATTTGTTTATTCATGTTGGTCATAGCTCTGCAGTGATATAGGCCTGTCTGCAAATATTTGTATTATTTGCTTTTGATGCTTCTTGGGAAATGGTTTTCTTCATTTTATTATCTTTTATTATGAAATTTATGAACTTATCATCATTTTAATATGAAAACATTTCAGTGTTTTCATTCTGAAGTTATCCATGTAAACAACAACAACCCAGTTCTTGATGACATTTAATCTTGAGACGGTTTTGCATAACAACAACAACAACAACAACATAAATGCAAAATCAAGCATAAACAAAATCATCACAGAAAACAGGTTAGAAATATCAAAGCAGAGACAAAAAGGGGGCATCTCTTTTTAAGAAATTCAAATTGCCAAAAATGTTTAGCTGCTTGAATAATATTTTGTTTAGGCTGACATTTTCTAAAACTGCTTTTCAATGGAAACCTCACAGCAAAAACCTTTCTGGTCTGGACTTAATTTGAGTAAACAATGATATGAAGAATGATATTGTTTCATTTTTGGAGTTTGCTGCATATTGTTCAGTGAGGCCTAAACATGCTTAGGTATGGTTAAATCATGCCCAGTGTGTTGGATATGGTTTTGTATAGCAGCTTCAGCCATTGACTGGTTATATAATGCCCTTTTAAAATGTTTATTGAAACTGAAGTATAGAAAACAGTAGATCTTGCTTTGCAAACCAGCTTAGTTGATCTTGAAACTTACTCCTGTTGTTTAAAATAATTGTAAAAATACAACCTTCATTCGAGAAAGATGTCAGTCATTGTGATAATAGGCAAGAAATGAGAGTTCTTGTTTCTAATTCTTCTCTAATAACTTATCACTGGACACTAGTAAAACCATACAAGGTTGATTCTCGAACGATGTGATTATCGATGTGATTATCTAACTTGTGAATGCTCTCAATAGCCATTGCTGTCAGTAAGAAAGGTTAATAGGGACCAGGTATCTGATATAAATCTGAATATTAGAATAGCCATTCATTGAGAACGAAGATGTAGACCGTAAATAAATGTGGACTTTTGTCCAAATAGACGTGCATAGAATGAAGCTTCACAAGAGTTGTGCATGTGAAGTCCTATAAATACATTCATAGAGTGATGTATTTATTTTTATTCATTCAACAGTGAATTATGAATCCAAAAGTTCAAGGCAGATTCTATAGCTTATGGTATAGATATTTAAAAAGACAGCTCTAGTTGCAAAGCCTCATCCTTTGAAAAAGGACGAAGGGAACTGGAGAGTCAAAGGGAAGAGATTCTATGAAAGATGGAGGCAATGAATCTTCAGGCAAAAAAACCACCCCATCAGAACTACTAAAAACAATGTCAGAAGAAGATTAATTTAAAGAAAACCATACAGCAGGATAAAAGCAGTAAATAGCATTAAGAATCACTTCTTTAGGAGTAAGACCACTTGAACTCACTGAGACTTACCTCAGAGGGACTTACCTCTGAGAAAAGATAATGATGTAGAATTATGTAATCTTTAGTACAACCATCATTCTTGATTAGTAAATAGAAAATGAGACTGGCATAATTTATTTCCTAGCATAAATCACCTAAATGCAGTTTTAGGAGGGTGTGGGTTGTAGTTTGCTTTGTTTTGTTTTAATTTAAAGGAGCAATTAAGAATGCAGGCTGGCTCACCCCTCACTTTCTGTGATTTTTCTCCTCCTCCAAGGTGGCCCAAGATACCTTCTGTTTCCAAAATATGTTTTCTTGTGAGACAATATTTAACCTTCTTAAAAGTCAAGCTGAATAGTTTAAGGCATTTTCAGCACTGCTGCTGCTGCTGCTCAAGTTAAAGAAAATTCTGGGAGCATCTTCAGGAGCCTGCATTAGTGTGTTTCCTCCCTGAGCTTTTATCCATTGCCCTCGGGCTAATGTGTAGAATTTGACAAGCCACTTGTTCTTCTAAAAGGCTCCCCCTCCCAGCACTCCAGCTTATTTGTTCAAGTCACTGCCTGCACCAAGATGAGGTTTCAAAAGCCCATCCTTTAACATTATCAGCCTGCAATCATTCCATGTTTGAATGATTCAATAGCTTTTTTTCTGCTAGGGAAAGGTGGTTGGGTGGTAGGAGGAAGGGATGTAATGTTGGAAATACACCTTTTCCTTGTTTTGCTTTTCTTTTCTTTTTAAAAGCGTGTACACAAGCACTATTTATCTATCTAATCATTTCATGACAGAACAGAATGCAAACTAGAGGTTCATTTAGTAATCCACATAAGAAGTAATTTTTAAAAACTGTTTCACTACAGAACAGAATAAATTCCTCTCTAGAAATAGCATTTTTTTCACAGCACCTTCACTCCTAAAGGCAGACCTGCATAATCTGTAGCCCATTAGTCATCCATGGTACCTATGTGGTGCTTGGAAACCCTGTCATTTTTCAGATACAGCCACACGGCAAAGCCATGAGATTTACTGATTCCCTACTAGGCTGCCATGTGGCTAGTTGATTGCGTATGGCTTGGTCATAAGGCGCTAATAATCAGTGTCCTGATTTTTTTCTGGGACCGCAGAAATGAGTGGCAATTTGTTGATCTGTAATACATGTGTTGGTGGAAGAACTGTTCTACCAAGCGTACCCTTCCATAATATAGGAAGTTGGGTTGTTGTTTTTGTTTTAAACCAGTTCTGTTTATCCATCTCGCGTAATATTCTGAGTGGCAGCATCTCTCCAGCTCTCAGATGCCTTTCCAGTTGCCAAAATACAGAATCCTATAGACTGGGTATACTGTAACTCAGTATACCCTGTAGCTCAGTAGAATACCTGTTTTGCATGCAGAAATACCTGTTTTGCAGCAGAATACCAGTAGAATACCAGTTTTGCATTGCATTCAATCCCTGGCATCTCCAGCAGGGCTGGGAAAAAATCCTGCCTGAAACTCTGGAGAGCTGCTGGCAATCAGCGTAGACAATATTGTGCTATATGGGCCAATGGCCTGATTTGGTATGAGGCAGCTTACTAGGTTCCTATGTAATGAGGATTGAACCAGAAACCTCCTCCATGTGAAATACGTGCTATGATCCACGCCCAGTAATTGATTGGCCCAGTTCTCTGCATTAGAATCTTAATTCTGTCGTTCCCTCCATCTTTTCTTACTAGTCACCAGTTTGAATCTAGGCTGGGATGCAGCTATTTCCAGAGCAGATCCAGGACTCAACAGGTTTTAGAACTTTGGAGTAATAGCACAGTAACTGAGAATATAATACCCAGAGGCACAACAGGCAACAATATATTGGTGGTGTTTTGGAGATTTTGAAGGCATACTGTAGTTCCATTTGGTTCCCTATCTTCCCCAGTGCCATTTGGGCCAGTCTCAGTGCCAGCCCTACCATTAGACAGAGTGAGGCAGCTGGTGCTAAGGAGTGATGAGTGGACAGAGCTGCGAGCGCAACTCTGTGCTAGCCTGCTGCTCTCTGGTGCAGTGTAGGATGCTGTGCCATTGGCAATGTACAAATAAGGTTCAAATGTACATCTTCTGTACATTGGATGTGCATGGATGTGCATGAGTGTGGCATTTTCCTGTATTTGACTTGGGCAACACACTGTCTTGAGCGGACCTGGCCAGCTTGTGTCCAGAGCGGCAAAGGGGTGTTGTTGTCACTCAGAAGATTCAGGCTGTACAAAGCGTAATTAACTTCCTGTCACACTGAAATCTGAGCCATGATGAATCCATTCTGGATTATATAATCCACTCCAGCATTTTGGCTCTACCAAAACTTCCCACAAGGACTCATTTCAATCTTTGAAACATACAAAAGTTAACATTCAGAGAGACAAATTAAAATGCTGAAAGTAAGAGATACACAAGACTGCATTGGCAGCAGTTTATTTCCAGTTATACTAAGGCAGATTCTCTGAATTATTGCTATTATATTTCAGCTGGAGTTTTGCACTGCAGCTTGGTAAATGGGGGTGGGCAGAATCCTGTAATCTCCAGTAAAAGGTAGAGACTGTTTCTTAAAAGTAATATTGGCTGCTAGATCCATCTTTCTCAAGCAGAATTCCAAGAAAGATTGTATAAAGAGAATTTTTTAAAAGTCATATCCATACCGATTTCTAAAGCTGCTTCCTTACTGATGGCAAAATTGCTGCAGTTGCTGCATTTTCATATATAATCACTGTTGCAGGCTGAGAGAGACGTAAAGACAGGTGACTTAATTAGCATGGTTTGTCATCTGTATTCATATATTACTGAACTCTGTGCAGCTTCTGTGCAAGAACACATACACAGCAGTGGAGTGTTTGGACTAGGGTCACTTGCAGTAGCACAGAAGCCCCAATAAACTTTGCAATATGTCTGTCTCTCGATCTATTTCATAAACAATACTGAATAAGTCAACCCAGGAAGATTCATTTCTTTAAAACAGGTGTGGGGAACCTTTAGCCACCCAAAAATGCCATAACTCCCTTCATCCCCTCTTGAGCTGGTGGGAGTTGGAGTTCAGTAATATCTGGATGGCGAAAGGTTCCCCACACCTGATTTTAAACCTCCAGAACTGTGAGGGGTGGATGCATTTGGATGTTGTCTTGCGCTTTTGTGCTAGTTCCAGATTTTGTGGGACCTTTGCTTTGGGGAGCCGCCCTCCTCCTTTCCTGTGTTGCCACTGGCCATTTGCTTGCTTCTCCATGGGGGCCCAATGGGGGCCACCTCCCAGAGAGGGAACCATGTGTGCAGAGGTTGCTGCTCCTTCTCCTTGCTCCTTTCATTATTTGCTCAGAGAGGGCAGGTGAACATGAAGAAATCACAAGGTGGAGCAGCAACAGGGCCAAGAGGCTCCATGGGCTGGCAGCAGGGCAACTGACTTCAGGGATGGAGTATGTGACAGACGCCCATCATCCTTGGTCATTGGCCAGGCTAGCTGGGATTGAAGTAGAACTGGAATTCAGAAACGTTGGAAGGTCCATGGATTCCCCATCCCTACTGGGTGAGGGGCTCAGCAGGTGCCCAATGATGCCAAGCTCTGATAGCTTTGGTGGGGTTTCCTCTGTTCTCGTTAATTGAATAGAAGGAGAAAACAGGTCTTTTCAGCGACATCTCTCCAATTGTGAAATGCTCTCCCTGTGGAAGTTCAACCAGCACCAACAATGTCAACTTTTAATCACTAGGCAAAGACATTTCCTGTTCTCCCAGGTTTTTAAGATTGTTATATGAGATTATTTATGGCCTGTTTTGGTGCTCATCTTTTAGTAGGGTGGGGAATGATACTTCTCTACGTTGGTGGATGAGCACTTTTAGCATTTCTATGTTTTTATTGTTTTGTGTGTGTGTATGTGTGTACTTTGTTATTTTTGTATTTTAAATATTTTTGTCAATCTCTTCCCCCCCCCCCAAGAAAAGGTGAAAAAAAGATTGCCATCTCATTGCCAAGCAGCATTCTTTAAAAATACAGATAGAAAGTTGGGCCTTGATATCAACCACTGAAAATGTTCTTAATATATATCAATATATTTGAAGGAAAATCATTAGATAAAGTGACATATTGATTTGGAAGTATCCCGAGTTAGCTTATGCATTGATTTTACTAAAACATTGGTTCACCAGTCTAATTTGAAGCAGAAAATTAAATATTTTGAATTCCAGTGTGGCATTAGAAGGTTGTCAGCTGCCAGAATGTTCGTTTGCCTGAGTGTTTAGTTCTCTCAAACCTCATGTGAAAAGTCAGCATCCATTTCAAGAATTCTTTTGTGTGAAATAAAACCTTGAGTTTACTTTTTTTTAAAAAAAAAAAAATAATAATCTAAATACCAAACATTGCAATTCAATACTTGGCTTTCAGTGTTTCCCATTGGTCTGGGCAACTTGAATAGTTCCTTTCTGAAATACTTAGAAAAGCATGAGGATATTGAGGTTATGCTTTGAGAACTGTGCTTATAAGAAACCCTTTGCAAAGACAACCCTTCAGACAAAGGCATTCTATTTCTAGCTCATCTAAATGTGTTAAAGCAAGAGCCTGTGGATTAGGAGACGGGAGCTGGGGACAACTAAGGTCCCAGTGTACTGCAGCCATGAAGCTCAAGTAAAGGCAATAAGCGAGGAACTGAACTTGGGGTTGGGACAAGGGAGAAGGTCAAAAGTGACATAATTTTAAGTCCAAATCTCAGAAGTCACTGAAGGACAGTTTTGGACATGGCACTGATGTGAGGGAGGAAGGAACAGGAAGCACTGCGGTCTTGTACTTCCTGTTCCCTTTCATGTCCATCCTGTCTGAAATAGAACATTCACATCCTGCAGTCCTGGTGATACAGAAAGGAGCTCTCGATTTAGGAACAGTTTGCTGGATGTGAAATGTGAATGTTATGTTTATGAGACAGCAGTGGAAGAACTACAAGGTACTTCCTTTTCCTCCATATCTGTATCCCATCAAAAACTGTAATTTAAAGGGATTTTTGGAATGCAGTGAAGATTCTCCTAAATATCACTTTGATATGGATATCTGAAGCTGGTTGAAACCATTAGACCATTTCAAAAGAAAGTTTTTGATCAGGGCTGGCCCATTCCTGAGGCAAGGCGAGGCAACTGCCTCAGGCAGCAGGATCCATGAGGCAACAGATCCCAATGTAGATATTTATTTCTCCCCCACCTTTTTCCTGATATTGTAGCACCCTGCTTGTGGTTAACGCTTAGCTGGAATGAAATATTCAACGCAGCAATAGAGAAATTAAAATAGTAATTTATTTGTCAGACAAATAAATATGAGGCACAGTGGTATATGGTTACCAAGCTCTGGCCTGGCCTCTTGCCATTCTGGCCAGCACTTATATTTCCTTAATCCAGCCCCCTTGCTCCTCCTGTGGCTGCCTCTGTCCAATCAGCCTGGTTGAAATTCCTATTGGCTGTTTGCTAGAGCCAATCACAAAAGATACACCCATTTCCTTCTTGCCCTTTTATGGAAATCAAAAAGCTATATATTCTTCTATCTATAAATGACAAATAAGTAGTAATATATCTTACATGTGTCTCAACAAGGAATCTTAATTACCAGCTCACCTCTTGCCCTCCTTGCCCTATTGCCTTCCAAAACAGATAATTAATCTTGAATTTTTATCTTATGCATGTCAAGGATTGAGTTCACATCAACATTGAGAGATCTCCTTCATTTGAAGGTTTCTAAACAAAAGGCCTGACAACCATATATCAGGAGTGCTCGATGGCGTCTCCTGTCTGGCAAGGGGGGGGGGGCCTGATGGCTGATGGCCCCTGTGATCTCTTCCAACTATATGAAATAAGAATCTAGCATTTCTTAAATCCTTTGCATAATTATATTTAAACTAATATATTTAATACATAAATAACCTTTTAAAAGGAAAAGAAATCTTAAAAGGATCTTAGTTTAAGAAACAAACAGCTTTTGAAAAGTCTTCCCAGAAAATGTTCTGTTTCTGCCAGCTAGATGCTTTTTCACTGCTCTTGACCTTCTTAACCTTAGGAAGAAGATATGGCTCATTTTACTATTTATCCACCCTTAATTTGTAGGGTCAGTGTAACCTTGGCTGTCAGCCTGTAATTCCCTTTTTTTACGACTTTGAGAATTGTTTTCTGCTATAAATCAGGGGGGCCCCTTGTCTAGGAGTAAAAATATCTTGCCAAGGTTTTTTGGCAACTGGTCTTCTAAGACTGGTCTTTTAAGATACAAGCCCTGATTAAACATATAAGCTTTAATAAAAATGCAGGCTTATGATTAGATGCCTCAATATAGATCTTCATTCGCCCCTTCTTCCCTGGAGGAGAGAGGGAGGCACCATTTTGTGGGTCCTCTTCAAATACAAAAATGTATTGGGCTGGCCTTGTTTTTGATTGTGCATCAAACACCATCCTGCATAATTCAATGCAAACTATATTTTTTATGCCTTTTCAGCCATGAAAATTATATAGCTCTGAACAGAAGTTACAAGGGGTCAACAGCAGAAGAGGCCTATTGCATTCATGTCCTGCTTGTGGGTTTCTCCTAGATATTTGGCTGGTCACTGGGGGAGCAAAATGTTGGACTAGATATATTCTTCATATACTCTTACATTATTTGAAAAAAAATATGAATATTGTGACAAAATTCAGGTTTATTAAAGGAAAGCATGCAGCAGTTTTAAAGTTCTGCAGCAGCTTGGAGCCAAAAGTGGAATGGAAGAACGTCTTCCACTGAAGACTCTGTCCGCAAATATTATAGATTGAACTTCTGCTTCCTTCCTTTGGCAGCATAATTACATAGAATATTTCAAAGTTTCAGTTTATCGTGCCACAGTTTGTTTCAATGTGGTATGCACAGAAAATCCTGGTGGATTGTACTTGGTATTTACAGACCATTGATAAATATGCAAGTTATTTGAATTTTCAAAACATTTTTTCTCTCCTAAAGCCTTAGTATGTATTACATTTATTTGACAAACAATTGATTTAATTCGGTCTTAAATATTTTACAGCTTGCTCAGATATTACCAACAGAAGAAAACTTCCTCTTATTCTTTAGGTGCCAGCAGCTGAAATCAAGTGAAGACTTCATGCAGGTAATCTATATAAATTTTTGCATTTTGTAAAATTAAATTGCCAGGTTGAAAGAAGTGTTTTTGGTTGTGCTTGATTTAGTTTTAATGGCTAACTTCTCAATTCCAGACATGGAGAAAATACGATAGTGACCACAGTGGCTATATTGATGCTGAAGAACTTAAGGTAAGAAGCTATCTATGTTTATTTATTAATATGCTTTTCCTGCCCCTACTCCAAATGCTTTTTTCCTGGGGTGGCAGCAGAATAAATTGCAAGAACAGAAAGACATAGTAAAACATACAATATATTAAAGAAATTTGGTGTGGTTTTTTTTAAAGCCCTTTCCTGACTTAACTGTTGAGCCCCTCAAAATGGCCCTGGCTGTTTTGCAGTGTTCCTTAAGGCGCTCAGGGTCTGGGCAATTCTGCAGAGAGTTCAAGTTCCCCTATTGTGGTGATTGTGGTGGGGACCCACAAAGCATGCATCTTTTTGTATCTTTGCTGTTGTAACGTGATGTATGGCTGGTGTCATTAATAAGAGGCACTTTCAGAAGATCTGAAAGATGCTTGGAAAGAAGCTGTCTCCAAGGCATTTTGGGTCGAAGCTATTCAAATTAGAGGGCTACACAACCCAATGCAGTCTTAATACTGTGCTCTTCGCATTCCAGTGATACAAAACCATGAATGCTTAAAGACGACAGGATTCTTCAGTGTTCCAAAACAATAACTCACATACCTCTGTATCATTTTTTTAAGCATTGTGGTTTTTGTCAATTTACTCCCTTCCTCCGGGTATCCAGAGCTGTCTTTCCCATTGGGTTTACTGGTGTGTTGTGCCAGGGCGCCGGCCTCTCAGGGTCACCCCCGTTAGTGGGGGAGCTGTGCGGCTTTGCTAGCAGCCTCCCCTTTCCCTCCTGCACGCCCGCCAGCTGCGCCCCGTCAACCATATGGCTGGTGGGCGGGCAGCTTGCCTCCCAAGCCTCTGCGGGAGAGCAATCCCCACAGAGGCTTAGGATGGAAGCTGTGCCCTGCCAACTATATGGCTGGCGGACGTGCAGCTTCCTTCCCAAGCCCCCGTGGGAGGAGAGCAATCCCCGCAGAGGCTTGGGAAAACGGGGGGTGGGGTACCGGAGGAATCTTTGCACCACTGTGCCAGATATGCTTAAGACGGCTCTGCTGGTATCATCATCATTAACTGTTCTGGACTATCCCACTGCAGACCACAGATGGGGATTATATGATTGAGTAGTCACCACTGCAGAGGTGGGTGGGTAGTAGCTAACTAGAAAGCTAAACACTGTGCTAGTCTTCTCTCTGCCTGGCTAGTTTCTATGCATAGGGAAATCATTTAATCATGTCATATGACAAATTAGGGATGCAGGTGGCATTGTGGTCTAAACCACTGAGCCTCTTGGGCTTTACAATCAAAAGGTCAGTGGTTTGAATCTGCACAATGCAGTGAGCTCCCATTGCTCTGTACCAGGTCCTGCCTAACCTAGCAGTTCGAAAGCACGCCAGTGCAAGTAGATTAAATAGGTACCGCTACAGTGGGAAGGTAAACGGCATTTCTGTGTGCTCTGGCTTCTGTCATGGTGTTCCATTGCATCAGAAGCAGTTTACTCATGCTGGCCACATGACCCAGAAAGCTGTGTCTGGATAAATGCCGGCTCCCTTGGCCTGAAAGCGAGATGAGCGCTGCAACCCCATAGTCGCCTTTGACTGGACTTACCGATCCAGGGTTCCTTTACCTTTACCTTACCTATAATGACAAATTGAGAAAATGATTCCTCTAGCTAGCAGGATCATTGGCCAGGGATGATGGGAGTTGTAGTCCAAAAACGTCTGGGGACCCAAGGTTGAGAAAGGCTGATCTAGAGAGTCTTGAGCTACAAGCTGGTTGGCTGGCTGGCCAATATTTGGAAAGTTATTCACTGATGGTCTAGGAAAATCCCTGTTGATTATCCCAGAGTTTTCTGGATATTTTGATACAAACCAAAGTGGATTGCATAGTTGTCAGAAGAAGGTGGCAAAGGCCTATAGCTCACTATGAAGCACCTGCTGTGTGTGTGTGTGTGTGTGTGTGTGTGTGTGTGTGTGTGTATACAAGGTCCCTGGCAACTCCAGTTGAAAGGCTCTTGGGAAGCAGTGCTAAGGGCTTGCGATGTGGGAAGTACTGCTGTAAGGCCAACAGTCTTGGACTAATAGTTAAGCTTGACCAAGGGAAACTTCATATATCTGCCAAGGTTGCCTACAGGCTGCTTGGTGCAGCTCAAGGCCTGGGAAACTACTCTGGCTTGGTGCCAGTGTGGGCTTAATACTTCCCCAACCAGCTACTCTCAAGATGTTTTGAGCTATAGCCACCCCTGTCCATTGTCTATGTCCCTGGGAGCTGACATCTAAACCATCTGGAAGACTGCAGGTTGGGGAACGCTGGCACAAAATTTTGAAAGGGTAGTTGCCAGAAGAGCACAAATCAGCTGTTCAATGGGTAAATTCTGCACTCACTGAATGCTCTTAAAGCTCTAGATTTAAATCTGCCTGCCCCGCCTCCACTGAGTGGCCTGGTTTTAAAACTGTTATTAGACTGGCTGCTCTTTTTCTCTTGTGAAGAAGAAAGCAGCTGGAATATAGCAGTGAAGCAAATCCACGCTGACAAGCCTTTCTTGAGAAATGGCTTTGTGGGAATCACTGCTTACTTGTTCCACCAGCTTTGTGCTACAACGTGGGCCTTGTACCCCCCCCCAATCAATCTCTGCTCCATTTAGTGCAAGACTCTCCACCCCCAACTATCAGAACAAGCAGAAGATCTTGTCTGAAATAGGAAAAGTAGCAATACTCCAAAGACTAATATTAAGAGGTTAGAACAGGTGTGTGTGCTTGAGAGAGATATGCTTCCAGGCAATAGGCATTTGCAATTCCCCAGCTCTCTAGACTTCTTGCTTAATAAGGATTTTAAATGTCATTATGAACTAGGACAATTGACTGGTCTTCTGAGAAAACAAGTGTCGTTTCCTAGATGAAAAACAGTATTTTTTCAAAGGTCAGCAAAGCAACTTACTGCCTTCCTTCGGTCTTATTGTCTTTTTTTACACTTAACACTCGTGTTTGTTTTCTTTCAGAGTTTTTTGAAAGACCTATTGCAGAAAGCAAACAAGCAGATTGAGGATACAAAGCTGTCAGAATATACAGACATCATGGTAAGAGTAGGAAGCTATTTCGTTCGGGGAACTTAGCTCCCTGTCTACATATTAAGGTGTATCTGTTCCAGAAGCTAGGATCTTCTCTCATTACTGTATTTTCCCCAGCCCTTATTTGAATTGTGAACTAGCTTGCTGCATAGGCTTCATAGATACCAAGTAGCAAAAGGAGACTCCAATAGATATACCATAATTCGAAGGAACATAGCAGGTAAGGCTGCAATGTAGCCTTAATTCATTTCAACGAAGTGTGTGCAAGTTCTCATACACAAAATCACAATACTTCTCTTGCTATGGAAAACCAGTGCATGTGAATGCCTGGCTGGTTTTGTTACAAGGACAAAAAAAAAAGAAAAAGAAAAAAAAAGGCAAATTTAATAGATTTATTAAATTGGCAAATTATTGTTTGACTGTGATATTTATGTTCTCCGTCCCTTCTTTTATTGCATCGGAAATGTTTGACATGTGCTTAAGGTGTCTCGGTTTTTTAAAAAATGGTAAGACAATGAAGATGGACTATTCCAAATCAAAATACGGTGGACCCTCCAGATACGATCTTAATTTGTTCCAGGGGTCCATCTGCAACCTGAAAAGTCCGTATCTGGAGGTACTGCTTCTGCGTGCGGCGCAATAGAGCGCTTCTGCGAATACACATGTGGCGAAACCCGGAAGTATACACTTCCAGATTTGCCGCATTCGCAACTCTAAGTTTATGTATCCAGAGGGATACATAAGTAGAGGTACAACTGTAATAGATTGCATCCAAAAGTGCCCTTCTGTGAACCAAATGGCTTTGGATGCAGCAGAGGCTTCCATGAATGGTGGAGGGGAAACATAGCGAATCTGTTTGTATACCAAGTCAGATCACTGGTCCATCCAGGTCAGTATTGTCTACAATGATTGGTAGTGGCTCTCCAATGAGCTACAATCCTTCCCCAGATAGTAGATACCTGCCACTTCCTTTTGTTGGCGCTGTGGGTTAAAGCCTCAGCGCCTAGGACTTGCCGATCAAAAGGTCGGCGGTTCGAATCCCTGCGGCGGGGTGCGCTCCCGCTGCTCGGTCCCAGCGCCTGCCAACCTAGCAGTTCGAAAGCACCTCCGGGTGCAAGTAGATAAATAGGGACCACTTACCAGCGGGAAGGTAAACGGCGTTTCTGTGTGCGGCTCTGGCTCGCCAGAGCAGCGATGTCACGCTGGCCACGTGACCCGGAAGTGTCTCCGGACAGCGCTGGGCCCTGGCCTCTTAAGTGAGATGGGCGCACAACCCCAGAGTCTGTCAAGACTGGCCCGTACGGGCAGGGGTACCTTTGCCTTTGCCTTGCAACCATCTTCCATGCTTTTCTGGAGGACTCATCAACCTTTCAAAACAGATTTTCTGGGGACACAGGCAGAAGCCAAGAGCAGGACTTTACTCAATGAACTTTGGATGCAGCCCAATGAAAAGAGTTATAAAAGCAGCCATAGGGTGAAAGCACGTTTGAGGAAACCTAACTGTAAAATGACCACAGAAACAAGGCATATTTTAAAATACCCACCTGTCTCTTAGAGGCCAATTCACTTGCACTAAACAGGCATTAAGAGACAGGTGACGATGTTAACTGTTTTTGGTTGTTGTTTATTGCTGTTATTGGAGAGAAAAAAATGTTCACACAACCCCTCCCTTTTCAGCTCAAGATGTTTGATGAAAACAATGATGGGAAACTGGAACTGACTGAAATGGCCAGGTATGTATTCTTCTAAGAGGGTGAGGGAATGAAATGAGCACCAATCAGCAGATGAAACATGAGAGGGGGAAATGGCCATATGTGGCTGAGAAACAGTTTCTATGAACTGCAAAAATTTGGGCTAGAAACCTCTCTTCTTCTCAGTGTTCAACTCTTTCATTACAAAGACGAATCCTATATTGTAGAAAGAAAATGTGCTGAGTATATATATATTTGTTGTATGTTGCTTATCAAAGCCGTTTACAAAGCATATTGCATCCCCCCCCCCCTAAAATACAATCCACAAGTGAATTAAATAAATAAAATTTAAGGGAAAGTTTGAATGGGACAAGCAGCCTACAAAGAAGGATTTTACAGTGGTACCTCAGGTTAAGTACTTAATTCGTTCCGGAGGTCCGTTCTTAACCTGAAACTGTTCTTAACCTGAAGCACCACTTTAGCTAATGGGGCCTCCTGCTGCCGCCGTGCCACCAGAGCCCGATTTCTGTTCTTATCCTGAAGCAAAGTTCTTAAAAGAAAGCACTATTTCTGGGTTAGCGGAGTCTGTAACCTGAAGCGTGTGTAACCCGAGGTACCACTGTACATGAAAAAATGTACTGGGGTTTTGCAGCTCATTTTAGTAAACCATTTCCCAGTCAGCTGTCAAGGTCATCTCTTTCGTTTCTTGAAAAGGTTTGCCTTTATACATTTTCAAGATATGCAGTTCAAGTTCCTACTGTAACCACTCAGCAATTGTTCTGACTTCTGCTTGTGTTTTTCTCCAAAGATTACTCCCAGTACAGGAAAACTTTCTCCTTAAATTTCAGGTATGTAACACGATACTCCTAAAAGTTTGAACATGCATAATATAAATTATATGTTTGAGTAGTGACCCAAACCACTACTGTTCTAATACCTGTTTTCTTTTTTAAAATTAGGGTGTCAAAATGTGTGGGAAGGAATTTAATAAAGCCTTTGATACATTTGATTCAGTAAGTAGACTACCTACAATATTTATAACTCGTTTTTATTTTTAAAAGATCTCTGACCTTACGTGTTCTGCAAGAAAAAACAATGTAGCTGAAAGCAGCTGAAAGAAAAGTTATAATTGCCTTTTGTTTTCAGGATGGGAACGGCTACATAGATGAACAAGAATTAGATGCTTTGCTGAAAGATCTCTGTGAAAAGAACAAAACGGTAATTCTAATTTTATTTCCATTAAAAGTGCACTTAAACTCTGCCCTCCCCCATCTAGTCAGTTAAGGTAGTTGCTCTGAATTCAATATATTTCAGTTTCTGGATACAACAGGAAGATAGGGTTGCCATATTTCAAAAAGATAAAACCAGGAAAACCCCAAGTCATTGAGAAATCAAAAAAACATAATTTTTCAATTAGCTTGTCTAAAATTCAGGACAAAGCGCCACCTTTCAGAGACACCCCCCCCCCCCCAGATATCAATTCCCCCTTTGAAATCCTGGTAATATCCTAGAAAATCCAGACATATGGCAGTCCTACAGGAAAGTGTACAGATAACTCTAATTTCACTTACCTGCCATGTGCTCTGGAAAAAAAATACACTTTCTGTTTTTTTGGCACAAGATCAAGGCAGCCATTTTGAGTGCCATGCAAGATCTCACCCTGAAAAAAATGTTTGGGGGGGTGAGAGCGAGGCGTGGGTCATGTGACTCACCCAGGGTTTCAAAAGTTGGATGGTATGATATCATAGGAAGCTACTTTCTGCTGAGTCAGGCCATTAGCTCAGCCTTGTGTACACTGACTAGCCATGGCTTCCCAGGATCTCAGCCATACCTGGAGACACCAACAACTGGCTGGGACCTTATGGATGCAAAACAGATGCTCTATCTCTGAGTTACAGCCCTTTCTCCTATCAAACAGCAGTAGTTTTACTCCCAAGTTATTTCCCATTTCTGTATAGTTCATACTACCACTTCAGTGGGCAAGTGTTGTCAATTCTCTGACCTTTATCTGCAGGCGGAGTAGAAAAACACTACTTGTCTTATGCCTTTCTTTGTATTAAGTGGGCACTGATGATACTGCTTCAAAAAAAGGGACCCTTTACTACCTGGTTTTGCTCAGTACAGAATTAGTTCCCCTTCTCCCAAACCACTGGCACCATCTCTTTCAAACAGCCCAGAGGATACAGCACATGAGTGGATTACTGTATAGCAACGAACAAGCTTACAGTTCAAATATTTTCAGGCAGCGTGATGCAGTCCTTAATGGCAGGACTCCAAGTTGATCTTCACACCTGCATGCTTACAGAGGAGCAGATTTTCCAGAGTGTGACTCCACAGTGCTGTGGAGCGATACCTCAGCTGTATGGATTGGGGCTGCTGTATGGGATTTCCCCCCTTGATTGGCACTTTGCTGAAAGAAAGGACACCAGTTGCGGGAGGCAGATACCATTGGCCTTCCATAGGTGGTTGCATAATTTACTCATGTGTGCAGATCATCCGTAGAACTGTCTAGCCAACACTCTCAAAACCATTTTTGTTCTCAACCATACTTAAAGTGCATGTGCTTGGGCTCGGCTGTCTTTTCTCGTGTAGCAATAACACTTTGTGTACCCACGTTAGTAACTGAACTGGGTTATAAAGCATTCTCTCTCTCTCTCTCTCTCTCTCTCTCAAAAACCCCTCACAGGAATTAGACATTAACCACATTGCAACATACAAGAAAAACATCATGGCCTTGTCCGACGGAGGAAAGCTTTACCGAACAGAACTTGCTCTCATTCTCTCTGCTGATGGGAATTAGAGCCCTCTGATTACTTCCACTTAACTAGTGATATATTATATCTTTAAAAAAATGACAACAACAACCCAACAACAATAACTGTGCACTATAAGAGGGTAGGCTTTACTTTCTTTTATATCTTGTAAATTTAACACTGCATATAGATAATTAGCCAGGATATGTGGCACATTCTTTTCAGCTTGTTTCTATACTGTTTGTAATGTACAGTTTTTTGTAACTACAAGGTTGATAAAGAGGATGTCTATGTTTGGGCCAGTCCGATTCATTTAAAGTAATAATAATAATGACTCTTAAGACAGAGAAGAGTGGGAGATTTCAACACTCAGATTTCACGGAGACTGTTTTTGGCTTGTTATGCACTTTGACATTTGGGGCTGCAGCAGCAATAATGATCTCCATTCATGAAATGGTTCTTCTCACTATGGTGGAGAGAAACTCTGGAGTGGGAAAACTAAAAGTTGTTGGATTGCAACTCCCACCAGCCCCAGCCAGCATGACTAGGCATGATGGGAGTTGTAGTTCAAAAACATCTAGAGGACTACAGCTGCCCCACCTGTGGCTTATACTCATACCCACCTCTCCAGAGCTGCCCTGCTGCCTGTCAGCTCAAGTCAGTGGACCATAAGGAAAACCACTCTTAAGACGTGGAAGGGCTACTTATTATAAGCTGTCCTGGAGTGGCAATCATGCCCACTTCAGACTTGTCCCGTGGCACACTTGCTGAAAAGTTTGGCCCTGACTTTGGAGTTACTGGAAGCTATAAAGAAATGATCAAGAAAGCAAGTCTGTTACTTGCAAACGATGCTAGGCACGGTGTTTCAACTGGGGGGCGGGGGAAGTCCGAGGCTCCTGGCAAACAAGCATTGATATTAGAGAATGTAGCAGCGCTGTAGTTAATTGCGTTAATTCCCAACGAGTCTTGCAGCTTTCCATTTCCCCCTGACTTCAGATCCCAAGGCCACAAGTACCTTGGGACACTGAGGAATTTAACTTCATGAGAAGCCTTTAAGCTACCTTGGTAGCCTAACAGGTACAACGATGTCTTATTGTATAAACTGCAAGCTTGGCAAGAAAAGTGTACAACAGAGGAAAGGCAGGCAGAAAAGGTACCACAAGCCAGCCTCTTTATAACTTTTAACGTTTAATGATTGCTGCTGTGTCAGAGAATATAACAATCCATTTTCTAAAAAGTATTTCCACTTGCAGAATATTATAATTATAGCAAACTGCTGTTTTTACATCATTCTGTGTAATCTATAATTAAATTTAATATACTAAGACTGCTGGTGTCTAGTCTGTCTACTTCCTATGTTCTGTTACTTTGGCAGGTGATAAAGAAATAACTTGCGCTTTTGTACAGTTAGGATCCACAACACGGTTTGCCCAGGTTAATCTCAGTCGCCACAATCTAGCCCAAACCCTTGTTTCCATGAGAGACATAATCAGGGATAGTCCTTTCATTTCAGCACTGCATGGCACCATTCCACTGAAATTCATAGGACTTACTAAGTTATGAAAATCCTATGCATCTTTATATGAGCACAGCTAATTTTGTTCATGAGCTGGGCATCCCATTCAGTTATCAGCACTGGAACTTAAACCACCTTTCATTTTTTTTCCTGGATTATGTCCATTGGCTGCAAAAGGAGATACAATGGCTGATATCCAAGTATTATTGCCCTGAACGTTTTGAAAAAGTGCATCCTGTAAGATTTCTGGACTACGTTAACAATTGTATGAGCATTTAAAATTGCATTACTTCTAGAACTCCCATGTGTGCAATGTGTTCAGTTCTTTGGTTTAAAACGTGGGCCCAATTTTAGAAAGTTAAAGAGGCGGTGGCTGTACATCCCAGTTAAATCTATGTAATTTCTCCAGAAATCTAGAAATGAGAGGGATATGAAATCATGCATATTTGTGTTAATTAAATGGGGTTGTCGCTGCTTATGAACAGGTCTGGGCTAAATTTACTCCATTTAAAATGCTTACAAAGGGTGCTGATTTTATCCTTTCACCACCGGATAGCTCAGTTGATTAGAGCATGGTGCTGATAACCCCAAGGCTGCAGGTTCGATCCCTGAATGGGACAGCTGAATATTCCAGCATTGCTGGGGGGTTGGACTAGATACAAAATGGCCTCCAATGAGCAAGTGCCTTGTTTCATTTCTGAAAATATGTACTAAATTAGGAGTGTCTCTAGGTGAAAAAAAGGCTTAACGCATTAAGAGGCTTAGTTAAGTTCGGTGGCCTATTTTGACAATTCCGCTACAAGCCGAGTGAGCTAATTCTTCACCTTCTCACTCACCTCTAACTTCTCTATGCAATGTAAAATATGACTGTATTCTGAAAGAGATACAATGATTTGAATATCTGCCTAGAGGCATGATTATGAATGGCAAAATGATTAAACTTAGATTGACAATTAAACCATCGATTTGTCTTTTCATGCTCAACTGAAAAGGGGAAACCTGTGAATGTGTATGACGCAAGACCGATCAGAGCAGTGCTGGGCTTAACTTTTTCCCAAATGAAAAGCATTGGAAATAGGATTCCATCTTTGTTTGCAAAGGATATTTTGGACTCCACTGTCTCCCTGGGATATAAAAAACTATTAGGGTGCTACCTTATTATGCCAAAAGCAAAGTATTGCAAATAAACGTCACCGTAAGAAAACACGAGAAATCTGAACATGGAAGAAAGTGTGCAAGACACACACCTTATTTTCGTTGATGACTATGGCTCCTTTTAAGGATCATGTTCTATAAAGTTAGCCTAGGCTTCCAGAGGCTGACTCTTATTGTGACTGTATTAAGGCAGAAAGGTGTTGGTGGTGGGGAAGATCTGAATTATCACCCCAAATAGTTGCCCCCAAAATTAAGGGCTTCAGTCTTCAATTTGTTCTTTGATGTCCTTCAAGCACTGACCAGTGGCAGTTAGCTCAGTTGGTTGAATTGTGGTGCTGATAATGCCAAGGTTGTGGGTTCGATCCCAGTATGGGCCAGCTGCATATTCCTTTTTTTAAAAAAAAATAATTTTTATTGATTTCCAAATTTTAACATACACAAAAACAACAACATAAAAACAAACACAAAAAATCATATTTTCTTTACCTTATTTCCATAAACCTCTTTTCCCGGACTCCCCCATACCTTCCCCTTTTTGCATCCTTAATTTTAAACAATTGTTCAACAACCCTTTTTAGCCAATTAAATGTAAGTTCATTCTCCTTTTCAATTCCACCCTAAAATCAAACACAATTTACTGCTGCAATTCTACGTCCTCCTTTCCCTCAGCATTTTAGCACCCCTCAATTTTATAATAATTCTTGAGATACGTCTTAAACTTCTTCCAGTCTTCTTCCACAGTCTCTTTCTCTTGGTCGCGGATTCTGCCGGTCATTTCTGCCAGTCCCATAAAGTCAATCACTTTCGCCTGCCATTCCTCCAGCGTGGGTAACTCTTGTGTCTTCCAATACTTTGCTAGAAGAATCCTTGCTGCCGTAGTAGCGTACAAAAAGAAATTCCTATCCTTCTTCGGCACCAACCGGCCGACCATACCCAAGAGAAATGCCTCTGGTTTCTTGTTAAAGGTGCACTTAAGCACTTTCTTAATCTCATTATAAATCATTTCCCAGAAGGCCTTAATCTTTGGGCAGGTCCACCAAAGGTGGAAAAAGGTACCTTCAGTCTCTTTACATTTCCAACATTTGTTATTGGGCAAATGGTAAATCTTCGCAAGCTTGACTGGAGTCATGTACCACCTGTAAATCATTTTCATAATGTTTTCTCGTAAGGCATTGCATGCCGTAAATTTAATACCTGTGGTCCATAACTGCTCCCAGTCAGCAAACATAATGTCATGACCTATATCCTGTGCCCATTTAACCATAGCTGATTTCACTGTCTCATCTATTGTATTCCACTTCAACAGCAAGTTATACATTCTTGATAAATTCTTAGTATTGGGTTCTAACAGTTCTGTTTCTAGTTTCGATTTCTCCACCTGGAAACCAATTTTCCTGTCTTGTTTGTAAGCCTCCATTATTTGAAAATAATGGAGCCAATCTCGTACCTTGGACTTTATTTTCTCATAACTTTGTAATTTAAGTTCACCACCTTCTTGTTCTAAAATTTCAGAATATTTCGGCCAATTTGTTCTCATGTTAAGTTTCTTTGCCTCCTTGGCCTCCATAGGTGAAAGCCACCTGGGAGTTTTATTTTCCAGTAAATCTTTGTACCGAATCCACACGTTATATAGTGCTTTCCTAACAATATGATTTTTAAAACCCTTATACACTTTAACCTTGTCATACCAAATATATGCATGCCAACCGAAGTTATTATCAAATCCTTCCAAGTCTAAAATGTCTGCATTTTCAAGAAGTAGCCAATCTTTTAACCAGCAGAAAGCTGCCGATTCATAGTAGAGTCTTAAGTCCGGCAGGGCAAACCCCCCTCTTTCTTTAGAATCAGTAAGTATCTTGAACTTAATTCTGGGCTTTTTGCCCTGCCAGACAAATTTAGATATATCTTTCTGCCACTTCTTGAAACAGTCCAGTTTATCAACAATTTGTAATGTCTGAAACAAAAATAACATTCTAGGCAATACATTCATCTTAATTACTGCAATTCGACCTAACAAGGAAAGCTTCAGGTTTGACCATGTTTCTAAATCTTTCTTTATCTCAGTCCAGCACTTATCATAGTTATCCTTAAATAAATTTACATTCTTAGATGTCATGTTAATCCCCAGGTATTTTACACTCTTTGCCACCACTAACCCAGTTTCCTCTTGGAATCTCTCTCTTTCAACATTTGTTAAGTTTTTTCCCAGTACCTTGGTTTTTTGTTTGTTCAACTTAAAACCTGCGACCTGGCCAAATACTTGAATTGATTCTAGAGCTCTTTTGGTACTAGTGTCTGGCTCTTGCAGGGTCGATACTAAGTCGTCTGCAAAGGCCTTCAATTTGTAGTGTCTGGCTCCGACCTGAATCCCTTTTACCAGCTGGTCCCCCCTAATCATATTTAACAGAACCTCCAGGACCGATATAAAAAGTAATGGGGATATTGGGCACCCCTGACGTGTCCCTTTTTCTATAGGTAGTTCATCCATAACCACATTATTTACAATTAGCTTTGCCTTTTGCTCAGAATAAATTGCACTTATACCGTTTTCAAACTTTTGGCCTACCCCCATCCCATGGAGATTCTTCTTCATAAATTTCCAAGATATATTGTCAAAGGCTTTCTCCGCGTCCACAAAAATTAAAACTGCCTTTGTGTTAATATTCACTGTCAACATTTCTATAATGTCAATTATATTCCTTACATTGGTAGATATATGTCTACCCGGGAGAAAGCCTGCCTGATCTTTATGGATCTCCTCCACCAGCACCTTCTTCAATCTTTTTGCCAAAATGTCTGCAAAAATTTTATAATCCACATTAAGTAATGATATAGGGCGGTAGTTCTTGATCTGTTTTTTATCAACCTCAGTCTTTGGTATAAGTGTAATGAAAGCTTCTTTCCACGTCTCTGGTGCCCTTTTCCCCTCTAATATCTCGTTACAAACCTCCTTAAGCGGCTGTGTTATCCAGTCCTTCAAAGCTTTGTAGTATCTGGAGGTTAATCCATCTGGCCCTGGAGATTTCCCCAATTGCATATCTTGAATGGCACCCTCAATTTCTTGTTCAGTTATTTTCTCATTTAGAAGCAGCATACTTTGTTGCAAAATTTTTTGTAATCCATATTTCTTGAGAAATTCTTCCATTTCTCTTTCGTTTTCCGGCCCTTGTGCGTACAGTCTTCTGAAATAACTCTGAAAGCAATTGCTGATCTCATTTGGTTTAGAGATGTTCTTTCCATCTACCTCCAAACTTGTGACTGTGTTCAATTTCTGTCTCTTCTTCAATTGCCATGATAGGAGTTTTCCACATTTATCTGCCGATTCGAATGTCTTTTGTCTCATTCGCTTAATTTTCCATTCAATCTCCTGATTCATCAATTCCATATATTGCTTCTGATACAGTTTAATTTCTCTCAAGATCTCATATGACTTTGGATTAGATCGCAATTTCTTTTCACTGTCTTTTATCTTTTCCAAAATTTTATCTTTCTTCTCCTGCTGTTTCCTCCTTTTCAAGGAATTCTGCTGTATCAGGAAACCCCTCATCACGGCCTTGCTTGCGTCCCAGATCACTCGTTTCTCCACTTCTGTCCTCAGATTTATCTCAAAGTAATCCTTCAAGGTCTTTTGGGCCTTTTGGTACACCTCTGGATCTCTAAATAAGGTGTCATTCATTCTCCATCTGAAGGAGCCAGCTGTTGTTATTTTCATTTCCATCTTTACCGCATTATGGTCGGAGCATGTCTTTGGGCAGATTTCCACTTTCTTTATCTTCGGAGCCATTCCACTAGTAATCCATATTTGATCTATTCTTGTCCAGGTCATCTGTGATTCTGAAAAGAATGTTCCCTCCCTCTCGAGAGGATTTCTTGTTCTCCAAATGTCAATCAGGTCCAAGTTGTCAGTCATTTCAAAGAAAGTCTTAGGTAATCTCCCGTCCTTGGAGATCACCTGTCTTTGTGCTTTGTCCATATTTGTAGAGACGACACCGTTCATATCCCCTAAAAGAATCACCTTATAATCCAAATAGTCCATTAATGTCTCGTGCAATTTCTTGTAAAATTCTGCCTTCCCTTCATTCAGTGCATAAATTCCAAATATCAAAATTTTTTCTCCTTGAATCTGTATCTCGATTGCCAAAATTCTTCCATGTTCATCTTTAAAAATCTGTTTTGGAGCCAGTTTCTCTTTTGCATAGATCACCACTCCTCTTTTCTTAACTTTATCTGATGAAATAAATTCTTGTCCCAATCTTTTATTTATAAGTAATCTTCTCTGTGCCCTTGTCACGTGGGTTTCTTGTAGACAAATCAGATCCAATTGTTCTCTTTTCAAAATGTGAAAAACCTCACACCTTTTTCTGGGAAGGTTCAGTCCATTACAATTCCAAGTTAAGTATCTCAGAGACATTATTATAGTTATTAGTTGCCTCCAACTGCACCCTGCAGCTGTTCTTCGTCCGTTGGTGGCCAGCTGCATATTCCATGAAGAGAGTTGGACTCTATTATCCTTGGGGTGAAGGGACGCGGGTGGTGCTGTGGGTTAAACCACAGAGCCTAGGACTTTCCGATCAGAAGGTCGGCGGTTCGAATCCCCGTGACGGGGTGAGCTCCCGTTGCTCAGTCCCTGCTCCTGCCAACCTAGCAGTTCAAAAGCACGCCAAAGTGCAAGTAGATAAATAGGTACCGCTCTGGCAGGAAGGTAAATGGCGTTTCCGTGCGCTGCTCTGGTTCGCCAGAAGCGGCTTAGTCATGCTGGCCACATGACCCAGAAGCTGTACTCTGGCTCCCTTGGCTAATAAAGCAAGATGAGCGCCGCAACCCCAGTTGGCCACGACTGGACCTAATGGTCAGGGGCCCCTTTACCCTTTACCTATCCTTGGGGTCCCTTCCAACTCTACAATTCTAATTCTTGGGCTGCATAGCCTGCCAGCCAGAGCAGATAGTATTTGGCTTAATGAAACAATAGTCTGAAAGCAGCTCAGTGTGTTCACCCAGCTGTTGGAGCTGCATAATGGGAGTAGACCAGGCTTCCACAACCTCGGCCCTCCAGATGTTTTGAGACTACAATTCCTATCATTCCTGACCACTGGTCCTGCTAACTAGGGATCATGGGAGTTGTAGGCCAAAAATATCTGGAGGGCCGAGGTTGAGGAAGCTTGGAGTAAACCAACATCTGGAGAGCCACAAGTCCCCCACTGCTGCAGATGGCCTGGTATCTTAACAGCCTCTGCTTAAATGCTTCCAGCAAACGTCCATCATATGTCTATGGTGAAACTTTTCTGCTGGCTGATAAATTACACAAAACATAAGCAAGAAGACTGAAAAGCTGCATATGCGGATATCATTGGGTGAAGCAAAATCTCGCTTGCATTTTCATCACCTGCGCTATTAAAAAATTATATATTGCTGTCAGAGCTGCCTCTAGGTCCCAGCTCACAGAGGACCAACGCCAGGCTGTCATTATGTACAAAAGTCTTTATTGAGGTTTAGTTTCCATTTCAAAGCCGCAGCGCGCAGCTCTACGTCTTAAAGCCTAGACCGGCGAAGTACCGTCTGAGTCTCCACCCCTATGACACCCGTTTAAGATCCTACCCCGGCTCCACCTTTTACGCTGCTCTCTCCTCCTCTGGGTCCTCCTGCCCGCTGGGGCATTGCCCTTTCTGGACTCTTCCGACGCTGAGTCGCTTAGCTCCTCCCCCTCCCTCCGGCGGGCTTTAGGACCCGGTTCCCAATCCTCATTCTCTGCTGTCCCGCGCTCCTGTACATTTGAACTTGCCTCTCGCGCCAACCCAGTGACCTTCCTCCTGACCGTTACACTACTTCTGTCACTGCTTCCCTCTTCCGGGATACTGGCCGGATCTGACCTCCCCTCCGTTGTCTGACTCTCCGATGGAGGTGTGGTCAGCCCTGCCTTATCTTCTCTCCCTGGTGGGGAATGCACTGGCCCTGATCCTTGGGACTCTTCCCCCCCACTCTGCTCTGGTGGGGAAGCTGGTCCTGATTTCCAACTACTGCTCTGGGAGTCCCTGCTGCCCCCTTGCTCCTGGGACGTTCCCCTTGGGAATCCCCTACTCCTGGCCACTGGCGCCCCCTTCTGTGAATCTTCCAATTCGCTGGAGAGGCTCATGGAATCCCTCGGTCCACTGTCCTCTTCTCCTACGCTCCCCTCGGATTCTTCCCCTTCGCTCTCCATCTCCTCTCTTCCCTGTGCCTCTGCTCCTGAACCCCTGACAATTGCCATCTAACATTTAGCAATCACAACCGGCATCAATATTCATGCCGATCAGAACTATCAGTTCTAGATGAGCAACATGTTGCTCAGCAATCCGTAATTAAGCACCTAAATATAAGTGCCCCATTTTTCCCAGCTGCTGCGTGGCTGCAAATCCCACCGGCATCAAATGGGAGCAGCCAATGCTGTGAATCTCTGTAAATCAGGCCAAGGCAGATCATTTACCATTTTCTTTTACTGCATTTTATGACTACAAGTTAAACTATAAGGATGCAAGTCACACTATGCTTAGTAGTTAAGTCCAACTTACATTCATACGAAAAAGTAGAAATTCCACAAGAACTCAGAAAGCCATCTCCTCCTCATTTGAAACATCAAATGAAGTTTTTCTTTTGTCCAATCCAGGAAAATAGGGTTTCACTTACCCACACTGATGTGGTGGGTAGTTGCAAGTCCCATATAACCCCAGTGTGTCAGTTGCCTCCGGTCAATTTCATTCCATTTATCTTGACTCTTGGTAGCTCTCAACTATATCGAAAGTTTGCCCCTTCCTGCATAGCCGTTAAAGCACACATTGGCCGCTGCAAGGTACGAATTGTGCCTCATCTCCCAGTTGCCAACCTGGAGGCAATAGGAGTAAATGGACATTGTGGTGACAATGGGACTTACTGGCTGTTTTCTTTTCTAGAAGGGAGGTCTAGCTTTTCAAAGTGGTCTTCCCATATATCTAACTGCTAGACAACACATTTAAGTGCCTGTTTTGTGTTTCTACGAGGTGTTTTTTTTTATAAAAAAAATCTCATTTCAAATATTCTACACATTTTCAGTACCATGGAATTATGCTGGTGCCAGCTCAAGATGCCACCTACGTTTTACTGGGCTCATTTCCCTACAGCAATTCAGCTTGCATAGGTAGGGAGGCTGAAAATCGCACAGGTTGTGTAAGACCTTTATGAGTTTTCATAACCTGAAATGTGCTTCTGGAGGTTTTCCTTCCTGTCTTATGGTTCCACCTAGTGGCCACTTTTGACTCGGAAGACCAAGAAGAAATCCTTAGCATCTCTGGTTCAAAAGACTGTCTTAAGAAAAACAGAACTGGGAAAAGCTTGAATTATGGGAAGCTACTGTCAGAGCGGACAATCCTGGGTCTAGAATGACCAATGGCCTCAACTCTAAATAAAAGAAGTTTCATATGAATACAGCCGGTCCCAAAGAAGAACAATCCCTACCAATCTCTAGGGCAGAGGTGGGAAACCCGTTTCAGCTGAAGATGCATATTCCCTGTGGAAGACACATACCTTGTGGGTAGGCATAGCCACGGACAAAAGCAGGAGCAGCAATGCATGTAAAATGTACCTTAGTGCAGTAGGCTAGTTTCTACATACATCCCTCTATATCAGGCATAGGCAAACTCTGCCCTCCAGATGTTTTGGGACTACAACTCCCATCATCTCTAGCTAACAGGGCCAGTGGTCAGGGATGATGGGAATTGTAGTCTCAAAACATCTGCAGGGCAGAGTTTGCCTATGCCTGCTCTATATCCTCTCTCCAGGAAAGCAAGGGGCATTGTCACAGTTCAAACATACATTCTGCAATAAAGCTGCTAGGCATATTTGCAAAGCTAAGCAGGGTCCAGTACAGTTTCATAGTGGATGGGGGAACACGTATTGGGATTCCTTCATTGCAAGGGGGTGGACTGGATGACCCTCAGGGTCCCTTCCAATTCCATGATTTGAGAAGAGTGCAAAAGCAGGACTGGTGAGGGGTGTGACCCAGGAAGATTTCTGAAGGGCAGATACAGAGGTCTGGAAGGTTGTGTTTGGCTCCTGCCCATCTGTCAAATTTTGTGGAAAGATTAAGGATCTGGTCTGCCAACTAGAAAAGGTTCCACATCCTTGTTCTATTGGTATAGCTGCTCCAGCTCTTGTGTGAGTTTTCCCCCAATCAAATTCACCTTAAACTTTTTTTCACAGAAGCTGTGTGGTTTTGTCAACATTTGATTACTGATGCAGTCACCTCAACAATCGTTCCATGATATCACTGCATCTCAGGGTCACAGATCAGATGATGACCATATTCTCACAATATTGCCATATTGCCACAAATATAGGGAGTTGGGGAGGGATGAAGCGCTGTCTCTCTCCTACTCATATATGTAGTTGCCTGATAATAACTGAAGTTTCTCCTGAGATGCAGAACTGCTTGACATAAATGCTTGACTTCAAACTCTAAAACCAAAACTCAGGCAAGATACAAGGCCTCATTCTAAACTGGCATGCTAAACAAAGTTGTTGTTTTTTTTAATATCACATACCAAACCAGCCCCCCAAATGAAACCACACATTACTGATCAATTTCTGTTATGATGCTTATTTAAAAAGCATTTAATATTGTGCTGTATGTAAATTAAAATTGTTCAGCCTTGAAAATGTATAAAAGTCAGTCAATTAATACCAACATTAGTGCTTGAATTTCTATATAAAAATATAGTTTGAAAGAAAGTTATGAGCCTTTTGTTTTCCTTATCATTTCTTCCATCTTATTCCATTCTTCACTGGTAACCTAGCACAGAAAATAAAACATTTTAGATGAGATACTAACTTCAGGTTTTTCCGTCTTTGAGTTTTATGCAGACATAATGGGCACAATCAAGCATCTTTCCCCATTGAAATGAATGTGATTAAAAGCTTGCTTTTGGCGGGATTGAACCCTAAACATATAATTTTCTACATTTCTGATGTTCAGGTGTGAGTGCCAGTGCTTACATTGCCAAAACAACATTATCCATGCACAAGAGGGAGGTATTAGAAGGGGGGGGGGGGCTTACAAACTTCGTTAAAAGGGGGGGGGGAATAGTGAAGACATAAACACCCTGAAAAAACTGCCCAATGAAAACTGAGCATTGTTTGGTGACACTGGAAGACAGAGTGACAATTTCAAAAAGGCACAGAGCATGCTGCAACATTTTTTTTACCAATCCGACTTGCAAATTATTACCTTGGTTAGGTGATTAAACTCTCCAGCCATAGAGACGTATTCACCACCATCCATTCTAATGACCTGCAAGATTAAAGCACATTTCCCCCCATTAAGCCACTCCCAACAATAATTTGAACTGATTTCAGTTGAACCAATATGCTAAGGAAACCTAGTACGGCCAAATAAAGTACTTTTAAGTCATTAATGTTTTCTATTTAGTAAAAACATAATGGAAAGCATCATTCAACAGAACTAGTTATGCTAGAATATCCACAAACTGCTTTTTCCATCAACTAAAGCCGCAAATAATTTTAAAGATGTAAAATTCCCAATGAATTTGCATGGAGCTTGTCTAGCCCCAAAGAAAGCATTTAGCCCCCTCTAATGGGACCAGGTGGAAATGGCTTCTGGATCACAATATTCTAGCATCAGTAGCAATGAGATTCGGGCACCCCTAACAACTAGAATGATAACTTACTGCTCCGTTAATCCAACTTGCATAATCACTACAGAGGTAGGTGGCAAGATTGGCAATCTCTTCTATTGTTCCCAGACGCCCACAAGGAATTCTCTTGAGCATTTCTTTCTCAAACACACCTTCTGGGTCCAAACGGCTGAAAGCTCCCTGAAGAAAATTATCGAGAGAAACTATTGCTTTCGGAACTCTGTTCGAGGCCATCTGAAAAAGTTTTATACTTAACAATCATGGGTAAAAGTAAACTGACTGTGTAGCACAGATCAAGCAAGTGTCAACTGGGGAAATAATGTGGGTAACTCTAGTAGATTTGTATCTACTGAAACACTAAATGTCATACATTTCGCCCAGGCAACCATATCACGCAGAAAAATACTCCTTAATGGGCCAGAAAAACAACAACACAAAAAACCTATGTTAGATATGTATAACGTGTAAGTTAGATAATAACTGGGGTAAGTAGATAATAATTTATGCCATGAGATTATCTATGTTAATAAGTATTTATTATTATAAATTGCATCTATAGGATAATTTTATTTTTTGAATTGTAAATATGTTATATTACTTATTGACCTATATTGTTTATTATGTTCTATTTCGGGACGTGGGTGCCACTGTGGTCTAAACCACTGAGCCTCTTAGGCTTTCTGATCAAAAGGTTGGTGGTTCAAATCCCCGCGATGGGGTGAGCTCCCATTGCTTTGCACCAACTACTGACAACTTAGCAGTTCAAAAGCACACCAGTGCAAGTAGATAAACAGGTACCACTGTGGTGGGAAGGTAAATGACGTTTCCGTGTACTCTGGTTTCCATCATGGTGTTCTGTTGCGCCAGAAGCAGTTTAGTCATGCTGGCCACATGACCCAGAAAGCTGTCTGTGGACAAACGCTGGCTCCCTCGGCCTGAAAGCGAGATGAGCGCTGTGACCCCATAGTCACCTTTGACTGGACTTAACCGTCCAAGGGACCTTTACCTTTTTTTTAACCTATTATGTTTTATTTATTATGCTACATTGTAAACTGTCCTGTGGCCTTTGATGAAGTGGTATATAATTTTACAAAGTTGTTTTTTAAAAGAGAGAATGAAAGTGGATAATGATTATATGTGCTTCCAAGTTCTATTTAAACCAGTATTTATTTGCACCTCTCCTTTTCATAAAATGGTGCTCAAGGCAGCTATGAGATCTGTCTCAAGCAGAACTTAAATTAGGCTCAGAGACCCAGTCACTAAAGTCAATCTGATGTCTCGGCCAATTCTTTAATGGCTACAAAACATGATCATGTACCTTAGTCTTTATTGGGCCTGGTTGAATCACATTGAATCTCATGCCATATTTACCCCATTCCGCTGCAAGAGACCTAGAAATTCATTAAGAGAGTTTGTAAGTATTCAGCATATAAAGAGGATTAGAAGTAAAAATAAAAATGCATCTGGGCTTACAGGTTTTCTGTTCATAGGTCCCTTCCCAATGGAGAAGAACTACACACAGAGGGAGAAAACACTTTCCCAAAAATCGGGGGAAAATAAGGAGGAAGTGTATAGGAAAGAAGGAACTCTGATGGGATAGACGAATGAAGCAGCTTCAGCAGGTGTTGGGCTAACATGAAGTGAGGTTGCCCCTAGGGCAAAGGTTGCCCTTCTGTGCTGTAACCCTACCCTGTTTGTGGGCTACGTCCACTGAGGATAATGCAGGAATTCCTGTAGGTTATGAATCACGTGGATCTGTTTTAATCATAGTTCAAGCAGAGGCAGATTTAGGACTGGTTCTGCTACTGGCTGCTGAGCCTAAGGGGCGCTGCTGGGCAACACAGCTATGGTCTGGTGAACTGAGCAGAACAGAAGGCAAGAGGCAGGGGGAACCGAATTTTGTTCTTGCACAGGGCACTGAAAGGCCAAAGTCCACCTCTGATTCAAGCACAATTTGGGGAATGCATTCGACAGCTGGAATGCGACTCTGGTCATTTGGCTGCTTTTGATACCTTTGATCAAGTATCCTCTTGGACTGCCTAGGCAGAATGGGTATTGGGGTTAATATTTTATCCTGCCCTACCTATGGGGCCATGTCCAGAAAGCAACAATGGGAGACTGTTGCAGCACCACGGTCCTTGTACTATGGTCTACAGCAGGATACAATCTTGTCCACAATGCTGTTTAACATCTATATGAAGTCATTCGGATTTGAACTTCCGGCACCTGCTGAATAATTTGTTTACTCCAGTAGGCATTTTAACTGAAGCCTGATTTTATAGTTCTAACCACTGTTAGCCTTTTTTGTATTGTATTCCTTATAAAACATTTTGAGGTTACTGTGGTTAAATGGTATATGATTTGTTAAAATAAAATAAAAACCCAATGAAAATGAATTTGTTGAACCCACCACAATGGCAAACAGCCACTTCTCACTCCAATTCTAAGCTGTCTCTTTTGGGTTGGTCTATTTCAGCCTTAAGAGGGAGTGTTTAAAAAAAATAAAAATAAAAAAATGAGGGGGGCAGTTGCTGAAAGATTACTTACTTGCACAGGCCTTCAACGCCGGCTTTGGCAGAAGCGCTTGGCGACACAAACCCTGACCCACTTTCTGCATAAATTGTGGTGATGGCTAGAAAGGCTGCTCCTGGAAGATGCAAGATTTTTAAAAAATTAATTATATGTATTGCTCTCCTTTCCAAATTATCAGTTTCCTAAAACAGGTCAAATTAATGAAGGAGAGAGACAGAGAGTCAGTGGAGGCTGGACTCTACAATTCTATAATTCTATGAAAATAAAGCTTGAGGTTTTCAGGGTTCTAAGAAGGCTCCACCTCCCAAAAAATCTATTTCTTGTCCAAAATGGTATTCAGTAAGAAAAGGACAAGCTCTGTCAGTCTCAATTTACCTTTTCGTGCTTTAATCAGTTCTTTTCCAATTCCCAGAGTTATATAGGCAGTACCGTTAAGAACAATATCTGTGATTGTCCTCCATGCATTTGGGGAAAGACGTTCAGAAGGAGATACAAAATTTCCAGCTGCATTATTTATTATAACCTGAAAGGGAGAAAGAAAGCTTAAATATTTGCCGAAATTGGTCTTCTGCACATTTAAGATACTCGTTGGTGGTTTCAGAAATTCCAGGAGAATTTTTACAGAAAAACAGAGTGGCCCAGTTCACACATGGTTTAGCACAAATAACAAGAGTGCAGGTTCCTGGAGGGAAGATCAGAGCCATCCTGCTCATTCCCTGGTCCTGCTGCCACTCCACTGCTTGGGGCTAAGGCATGGTTTGCCTCTGGCTAGAACTGAACCAGGGCTCGTGGTTTGTCTGGAGCAAGACAAACTACAAGCCTGGGTTCAGACGTAATGCTAATCCAAATTGTGGCTTAACATCAGCTAAGGAGGCAGCAGCAGGACAGTGTTTCAGGTGACAATTTCAGTCCAGGAAACCACATCTTGGTTCATGTGTGCTGAGCCATGGTTTGGCTTAAAGGTACACACACTCCGAGTCGGTATAACCTACCAGCACCTTTTGCAACAGCAAAAGATCTGCAGCGCAGAGAAAAACCAAGTAACCATTTTGGTTTTAAAAGCTTTTGCATCAATTCCAGTATGTGTTCCAACCAACCAAGCAACGCCAGTCAACCACACTTGTCCTCTTGAGTTTAACTCACAAGACACGAACATAGAGATGGTGACTTTATCTAACTGCCTTTTGGCCAGTAAAAAGTATCTGAGAGCAGTGGAACCCTCCATTAACAAAAAATAAATCTCCTATCCACAGCTTTCAAGACTTTTAACAAGCTAATTCCGACAGGTTTGTGATGCAAGTTGGAGCTGCAGCAAAATGTTGAAGCCGTGAGTGCTCATGTGGAGCTTCAGGCAATCAGCCATACCTTCTTCCAGGATAGTCCAATCTATTTGCCTTCACAACTGTCAGTAAGCACTGTGTGGCCACTGAGCATGCTCAGTCCTCACTGGGATGTGGGAGAGGCTGGGGGTTCATGTGTACACACTGGTGCCCATCCCAGTTACAACAAGGTCATGTTGACATCGGGCAGTTAAAGTCCACAGCTTCCTCAAAATACTGCTGTGACCTATTCCCATGGATTTTGTTCTATGGGTAGATTCAACTGAACATTACTTTTGAAAATATTAAAATCTTTCAGAATCCTTTTCAATTCATTAGCTTGCTTACATTTAGAAGGTTGTTTTTTTAATGCACACTGAGTTGGATTTTTCCAGTAATGATTAATTAAAGTTTTGAATTAGGATACTCACACTGGGATGTCCAGCCACTTCAATTAATTGAGAAATTGCACTGCTAACAGATGCTGGATCTCTCACATCGCACTGAACTGCGTGGACCTGTGTAATAAACTATTATCAATATATCCACTACCAATAGCAGAAGAGAAAAAGAAATAATTAAATATATTCTTACATATATAAAATCCCATAACTGAATGTACCATTAATAACATTTGTTATTTAACAATACCTTATTTCCCGTTTTAGAAGAAATTTCTTCTGCGGTTTGTTTCAATACATCAAGTTTCCTATAAATAATTACACGTTACGGTTGAGTTTCCATTACAGCCATATACTGTACATCAAACTTCTGGGGTTTCTCTCTTAGCGTTTTGGTAAAAGCTTAGCAGTGATTCCATGTGTGATGTGGCAGGCTGACAATGAAGAGCTTTGTCCAATGCTTGTCCCATTCACAGCAGATTGACTGAGATTAATGGACCTAAGTTATTAATGTTCATTCATTTCAGTGGGTTTACTCTGAGTAGGACTAGCATTGGACACAATGCAGTAAGTTCTATTTCAGACTGAAGTTGTATTATTAAATACAAACAGAGGTTTCTCATTGGGAGGCAGATACTCTTAGTGCTTGCTCATTTATTTCTGAGGCTCAAAATTCATGTCCCCACTCCCCCTGCTCAATTTAAACCCCATAGGGTTTAAATAGGGCAGAATATTACCTGCACCCTTAAAGGAGTAAAAAGTTACTTACATTCCACTATATCCCAGGAGCATTTAACATCTATGAAGATTTTATGATTTTCAAAATAATTTTTATTTCTTTTTGTTCCTTCAAATAAAAGTTCATGTTTGGATGAAGATGAGTGTTTTGCCTCTCTCAATATTATACCATTAAACAGAAACAAAAAGTATTGTTTAATAATATTTTCCTACACAGTGGTACCTCAGATTACATATGCTTCAGGTTACAGACTCCGCTAACCCAGAAATAGTACCTCAGGTTAAGAACTTTGCTTCAGGATAAGAACAGAAATCGGGCTCCGGCGACGCGGCGGCAGCTGGAGGCCCCATTAGCTAAAGTGATGCTTCAGGTTAAGAACAGTTTCAGGTTAAGAATGGACCTCCGGAACGAATTAATTACTTAACCCGAGGTACCACTGTACATATAAAAATGTAAGGATGTCATCGCACAGCCCTTATCGGAGGATTTGTATTGCCTAATGGATTTGTATGAAGTTAGAGTGGGAGCCAAAGAGAAGGCAGGTTGCACAATCAAGAAGGGGGGGGGGCACTGAGAGGGGAAAAGTGGTAGTTTAAATCGATGGCCTGAATTTGAATCAAGCAGGGATGGAGATAACAGAGAGGAAAATGGCAGTTTCAAACAACAGCAGAGGATTCAGTAAACTAGCTTCAAACAATGGAATATCTGAGGGCTTTGCATCCTTTATCTCTCTCACATGAGGCAGCTGAGGAACGGAAGAGAGAGACAAGTTTGACCAAAGCGAGAATGGAGAAACATTGAAAGCAGAAAAGTGGGTGTTTAAAAACAACAGCAGAAATTTGAGTAAAGCACACTGAGAGGAAAATTTTCAGTTTTGAACATAAGAAGATGCAGGTCACCATGGGGTGGGGTGGGGTTGTGGCACAAAAAGAGAGGGGAGGAAGCGTTGACATGGGGGTGAAGGTTAAAACAGGGGAGGAAAATGGAGCTAACTCATTCTTATGAATTTAGTTCAGTCGTGTTTTTGGGCACAGTCACACTTATTTAGGTAAACAAACGGCGCCCCCAAAAGGACCCCACAGAACAAAAATCCGCTACTGAGTGTTGGTGCGGTTGTCTGAATGAATGGTCCTTCAGTGTCAATTCACAACACACTGCTCAGTGAACTTGGATTTCTCAAATATTGCCTGACTGCTTAAAAAAACCAGAAGAATCCATTGTGCAATCCCAGGGTTGCATCCCACGAAGTTAAAATGAATGCGCCTAAGTTACCTTAGCGTCATTGAGTAGGACTAACATGTCTACCCTAAATGTGTTTGCTTCCTCCCTGTGCTCAGCGGGTCTTAGTGCCAAGTAAGTGTGCAGAGGATTCCATACTGAGAAGTGTACTCTCCATTTTAAAAGACTACATCATGCAAAATGGAATAGATGCTCTTACCGGCTTGCTATAACACACTCTGCTCCCAAAGCAGAAAGAGCAGCTGTCATCCCTTTTCCAATGCCAGTGCCACCTCCTGTGATAAAGGCCACTTTGCCATGAAAAGTATCTGATGGCAGCATCACTTTCTGAAGTGGTGCGAAAGCACGATCAGCTTGATACATTACTTTTGTTCCAAGGCTTAAAAGCTGAAAAAGGGAAAGAAGATAATTTACTATGTTTTACAGGTTAATAAAACCTAGATAATTCTCAGCTATAAAGCTACTGTGGATATAGTTATTTTTTAAAAAACACACCATTGCTGTGAATACCAACAGCAATACTTAACATCTGTGTATAGAACTTACAAGTTGAAAACTTTATGTCATGCGTAGGCAAACTAAGGCCCAGGGGCTGGATCTGGCCCAATCGCCTTCTAAATCTGGCCGGTGGACAGTCCGGGAATCAGTGTGTTTTTACATGAGTAGAATATGTGCTTTTATTTAAAATGCATCTCTGGGTTATTTGTGGGGCATGTACAGTGGTACCTCAGGTTAAGTACTTAATTCGTTCCGGAGGTCCGTACTTAACCTGAAACTGTTCTTAACCTGAACCACCACTTTAGCTAATGGGGCCTCCTGCTGCCGCCACGCCGCCAGAGCACGATTTCTGTTCTTATCCTGAAGCAAAGTTCTTAACCTGAAGCACTATTTCTGGGTTAGCGGAGTCTGTTACCTGATGCGTATGTAACCTGAAGCGTATGTAACTCGAGGTACCACTGTATAATATATATAATATAGTCCAGTCCACCACATGGTCTGAGGGACGGTGGACCGACCCACAGCTGAAAAAGGTTGCTGACCCCTGCTTTATGTGCATTATCTAATTGTAAACTTAACAGCATGAGTGAAGAATTGGCTCTGGCCAGCAGACCAGATCCTTAACTTTCCCCACTGTCACCCCACCCATGGGATAAGTTTGAAGTAAGGAAGCCTGGGGGGGTTAATTAGTGCTGTGGTGTAGAGATTCTCCACAACTACATTATATCAATTCTGTAAAGTAAATCTGATTTATTTATAAGAGCCCTTCTGAATCAGGCCTAAGGCCCATCTGTTCTCACAGTGGTCAATCGGCCCATGGGAAGCTCACAAGCAGAACCTTAGCACAACAGCACTCGCCCTACCAGCAATTCCCCATACTGTGTGGGGAGAATTGACCTGAGAGTTGCTTGCCTAATGAGCTTCTCTCTTAACCATATATCAACTCTCTATGAACAAATACAAAAAATCTTACCTAGCCCATTTGAATGAGTGCTGGACATTCATGCCATCTCAGATTTGATAACAGCTTAAGAAAACAACTTTTAAAAGAAAACTGTCATTCTCAAACACCAGGTTCAAAGTTCACATTCCTGCAGCCTGATCTTATCTCCATTTAGAGCACAGGCTTCAAACAAATAGCTCTAGATTGGCCAATGAGCCTCTTAACTGAGCTCAGTAAACTGTTCAAATGCTGTGGACTTCAATATTGATACAATTCCCACTGAAACCAATGGAGATCATTACAGTGAGCTCCGGACTCTGGAAAAGTACTGAGCAAATGCCAGTTAAGCAACCTCCTATTTAGCCACAAGGGTGGGGGTTCCAAAAAGCTGCTTCAGCCTGCATAAGGACCTTTTTCTACTGTGGAATTTTGGAATGAAAATCTGAGCAGCTGATACCCCGCCCCTTAAACACTGCAGAATGGCAGTGGTGGAGTTACAGTTCTCTGCTGCTGGTACATCTGCTGATAAGTGGATTAAAATTGGCATGATCCTGCGAATGAACATATTTTTCAGCACCTTTAAAGGCTGTCCTATTTTATGCTGTCCTACCTTTTTTTTTACATTTTACTTTTAGTTAAATAATTAAGATACAGATATATAGATATACACATAGGAGTCAATTCCTAGGGGCAGAAATCTGAGGGTAATTCCTATTTAAATATGTGTGTGTGTGTGTGTGTGTGTGTGTGTGTGTGTGTGTGTATAATGTCATGTGATTGATCATGCGGGGTGGGGCTTACCTGCCCCCTCCCCCCTATTTTATTGAAGTTGGCACCCCTGCATATACACACACAGCGCCTTGCAAACAGAAAACTAGCAGAGCCAGGGAGAGGAGTGGTCTTTCTATGTACGGGGAAGATTTGCTCCTCCACCCGATGCATAAACAAATTTATACATACTGTATAGCTTAAAGGCAGATGTTTCGCAAATTTACACCACTTATTCCCGTCGGGAGGTGCGGCAAATTTCCAGCGTATGCATATCCAGGCGGAGCACATAGCACCTTACCCGTACAGGTGAAGGAAGCAGCCGCGGGACTAGCCTGGCCCGCACTCCGCACGACACACACAGCACCGCCGCCAACGCCATCTTACCCTACTTCTGAGTCCTCTGCGAACAGGGAGTTCCTCTAAGCCCCGCCCCTCCTGCCCCGCCCCCTCACAGTCCAATCAGAGATGGAAGGAGAAGCTGAAGGGCGGGGCTCGATGGAACGCGCACGCTTCGGCCACGCCCCCTTCGGCAGAGAGGCCGCGCCCCACCTCTCGGAAAACTTGAATGACCACTGCGCCGATGTATTCATTGCCTGCAGATTTATCAATGAGCTTGAATTGATCTAGAGCTGCCAGTCCCCGAGGCGCAGAAGTGGAGTCATATGGAGAGCAGGAGTGCCTTTGACCACGTGCGGAAAGCTGTCTTTCTTGGCCGCTGAGTAACCTTCATCTGCCTGCGTTGCCACCTGTCCTGTATTCATCCAGGATTGTCCCGTATTTCAATGTAAAATGTTACATCCTGTAATGATACAGTTTTGTCTTGTATTTCAGGTTCTCTCTCTCTCTCTCTCTCTGCCAAGTTAGGGATCCTCTCCAAATGCACGTGTTTGAAAGAGTGTGTGAAAGGTCATGTATTTAAGGTAGCCAAGCACAGACAGATTTACAAATTCATGTGTGCGCGAGTACGTGCGCGACAAATGTCAGAGGGGCCATCCTGTTAGGCTGCAATAAATTGAAGTAGATTGCTTTGAAGTCACTTCACTACCAGATGGGGGGGAAATCGTCCACCAACCGCCCTGCCCTTACCCCCCCCTCCCCCGCTTAGCTATCCCATATCTAGGGATAGACTTGCAATATTTCAGATTGAGACATAGGTCTGGTTTCAACATTCCGGGAAAACGAAGGGAATCGGGAAACCGCGTCCCGACTATTTTCCTACTTCTGCTCCCTTAAGAACTAGCCTACTACTAAACTTGCTTAAAAAAAAAAAATAGAGAAAAGGTCACGCATGCGCTCAATTGTCGGAGGGCTTCCCTCCGCTCTCTGTAGGAGGCGCTGTTCTCTCAGTCTGGGCTCTCGCGATGTCGTCGCTGTGCCAGCCTCCTCGAAAGGCGCATGCGCGGTGTGCAGAGAAGAGGTGCGTCGCCTCGGGCAGCTGCTCTGAGGTGGAGAAGAAGGGCTGGGGAAGCTGGGGAAGATACAAAGGCGAGACGAGACGGGCCGGGCCGGGCCTTCCGGCTTCTTTCCGGCTCAGGATGTGGAAGCTGAGCCCAGCTGACGAGTCCGGGCCAGGTGAGGAGCGGAGCCTGAGGGGGAGGGGCGTGTCCTGGGCAACTGGTCTGACTCCGGTTTGACGCCTGTTGGTTGTACCCGCCTTCCGGCTTCTGCGTGTTGATTGGTTGTTGATTGTCCTGGCTCGCCGCGTTTGGGCGGGTTGGAGAAGCGGCAGTTAGCCAATTAGCCGATGTTTACTTTTGAAAACTTGGGGGGGGGAGGGGAGGTGGGCTTCGCATTGAGAGCAGGTCTGGGGAACTATTGCTGAAGCACGACTCCCATCAGCCCCAGCAAGCATCGCCAAGAGCAAGGAATGATGGGAGTTGTAGTCAGCAAAACATGGGGGGGCGCAGGTTTTCCACATCCTTGCTGTAAGGTGGAAGGGGTGGCTAAAGTCCTGTCTCCAACTCTCCATCCACATGAATAAACATTAAAATCAGCGTTATACCATCAGAGGTTAATTAAAATTTGGTTGTGTTTTTCCCATTTCAGGACAGTCATACCACCTTTTAGTTGGTGTCGAGTATGTTGTCGGACGTAGAAATTGTGCCATTTTAATTCAAACGGATCAGTCCATCAGCCGAAGCCATGCAGTCCTTTCAGTTATTCACCCTCAAGTGAACCTTGTAAGTACCAAATGTACAGCATTATGAATAGGGGGGTGGTTTGGGGTCAACCACACCCATCATGCAATTTTTATCGTACTTTATGCAGTTATAGAATGTACAGCACCGCCTCAGTCAAGTCACAGATAAATTTCTTACTGCTCCCAGATTTTTAGACCTCATCTAACAAGATTATGTTTTGAATGTGTTTTACTCAATATGTTTACCAAGTAAAAAATGTAGCTATCAGATATAGGAGCCTTCATTAGCTTGGTATCCTCCTGGTATTTGGGGCTAAGACTCCTGTGCTGGCTGTCACTTAGGAAAACTATAGTCCAAAACACCTGTAGGGCACCAGGTTGAGGAAGGCTGAGATAGAGGGTTAATGCTAGAAACAAAAAACACAATGACCCAGTTTGCATATCACAATAAACTATAGATAATTGTTTGCCATCAACCCCTCTGTCTGAGTGAAACATAGGGAAAACATTTGATCCCTTGCTTAGTGTTACATCCAAACCAATAATTGTGTTTTGGTTTGCTTCAACAAACCACATTCAGTAAGCCAAGAGTAAATATTGCCTATAGATTGTTACACTCCTAACAAACCATGATGTGTGGTTTGGCTAAAATGAACTCATTTGCTATTGTTGGTACCTGAAATGTTATTTTTATTTTCAGAGTCAGTCTTCTACCTTTCCTGTGTTAACTTTAAAAGACACTTCTAAATATGGTACCTTTGTTAATGAAGAAAAACTAGCAAATGGTACTACTAGAACTTTGAGGTCCGGTGACAGAGTCACTTTCGGAGTCTTTGGAAGCAAGTATAGGTAAGATCAATTTGTTCTCATCTTAAAATGTTCATGGCTATACAGTGGTACCTTGGGTTACATACGCTTCAGGTTACAGACTCTGCTAACCCAGAAATATTACCTTGGGTTAAGAACTTTGCTACAGGATGAGAACAGAAATTGTGCAGCGGCAGCAGGAGGCCCCATTAGCTAAAGTGGTGCTTCAGGCTAAGAACAGTTTCAGGTTAAGAACAGACCTCCAGAACGGATTAAGTTCTTAACCAGAGGTATTACTGTACTTTTTTGAAAGTCATGGAATATGTCTGAGGACTAATTAGAAATGGACAAAAATAGTCATTCTCAGCTGTGAATCTTACAAAGGGTGTGAGATCCCTTGCAAATGTCTCTACTCTTAGATCATGATACATTCCTGCCATAATCTTTGCTTCTGTAGCTCTGCCTCCCTCCACTGTCTGAAGGCCTTCTGTTCCTTCAAATATTCCACCTTAGCTCTTCTGTACTGTTAGAACTGCCTCCTAGAACACTGCCATGGTGCCAACTCTTACTTCTTTCAAAATCCACCTTTTCTATGAGACCTTTGCCACAGCCCCTTAGATGGTATTCTTCACTGTAGCTGAACCTGTAATTGAGCTTAAGTACATGCAACTGAGGGACGCAGGTGGTGCTGTGGGTTAAACCACAGAGCCTAGGGCTTGCCGATCAGAAGGTCGGCGGTTCGAATCCCCGTGATGGGGTGAGCTCCCGTTGCTCGGTCCCTGCTCCTGCCAACCTAGCAGTTCAAAAGCATGTCAGAGTGCAAGTAGATAAATAGGCACCGCTCTGGCGGGAAGGTAAACAGCATTTCTGTGCACTGCTCTGGTTCGCCAGAAGCGGCTTAGTCATGCTGGCCCCATGACCCGGAAGCTGTACTCGGCCAATAAAGTGTACTCTGCCAATAAAGTGAGATGAGTGCTGCAACCCCAGAGTCGGTCACGACTGGACCTAATGGTCAGGGGTCCCTTTACCTTTTACATGCAACTGAAACCACTCTGTTGCTTCCCCTGTGTCAAATTTAGATTGATAAGCTCCTCAGGGCAGGGACCTCTCCCTGTAAAGGACCACACACAGTTGCTATTATTTAACTAAATAAAGTAATAATATTGTGTGTTTCTTTTAACACTGCTTTCCAGAATATTCTATGAGCCTTTGGTAGTGTGCTCTTCATGCTTAGCTGTTTCACAGAAAAATGCTTTAAGTAAAAATATTCTACAGCTGGGCGGCCATGTAGTGAATGAGTGGAAAGAAGGATGTACTCATCTTGTTATGGACTCAGTCAAACTTACAGTTAAGGTGAGTTGTGACTTTTCAAGTGCATCTGATATGCAAGCATAATACTGATTTTTCTGAACTGTGCATTGCAGTAAAATGGTCTGTAGTCCTATATGCTGCAAACCGTTCTTTCGTATTCCCTTTCCTGTCAATTCACTTTAATATTTCATTGGAAAATTGAGACTTCCTGGCAGCAGGCACAGGAGCGTTGTGACATTTTTTGTGAGGCATCTTTGTATATGAAAGATGCTTTAACAATGCAGTCATGCACATAATTACTTGGAAGTCCCAATATGTTCCATGGGGTTTACTCTTATATGTGTGTAGTGGATTACAAATAGCCATTATGGAGTCAAATAAGAGGGAGTGTATTTTTGGCATTCCAGAAGATGTGGAGCAGACACTGATGGCCATGCAGGAACAATTTAATAGAAAGATAATCACAATGAAGTTAGGATATAGGAGGGTGTGGATTTGGCATAAATCTTTGGATTCGAGTGCAGGAGTGAGAAGAGAAGTTGAATTGTAGAGAGTTAGCGAGAAAGCTTCTGTAAAGCATATGAGTAAAGGAGATGAGTGATTTAGAGGTACTTAGAAGTTGAGTGTAATTCAGGCTTCCTCAACCTTGGCCCTTCAGATGCTTTTTTCAGACTACAATTCCCATCATCCCTAACCACTGGTCCTGCTAGCTAGGGATCATGGGAGTTTTAGGCCAAAAACATCTAGAGGACCGAGGTTGAGGAAGCCTGGTATAATTTATGGGGCTCAGTTTGGTAGTGATGTGTTTGGGAGTGATGGGAAGGTAACTATCCTGGCAGAGTTCGTTGTTATATGGGGAGCATTAAGGTGTGCTGCTGCTGGGAGTAATTGAGAAGGCAGTGAGAATGGTGTCCACAGACAATGGCAGCAAAAGGGTTGTAGTTTTCTGTTTTAAGAGGGTACCACTAACCAGAGGGTACCACTAACTAGTGGGTTGCGAGACTGGGGTGGAGAGATGTGAGTGAAAGGCTGGGAATGAGGACAGGCTAGAGAGAGTGTGTAGTGTTTTTGTACTATTGTAAATTATGGTAGTGATGATCTGCTTTATCTTTAGGCAATATGTGCCTTGATCTGTGGTCGACCGATTGTGAAGCCAGAGTATTTTGATGAATTAATCAAAGCAATTCAGGCGAAGCGGCAGTTACCAACACCTGAAAGGTAATAAGTTATAATACACGCCCTAGATTTAAAAAGGATTTGATCATTATAATTTGAACTATTATGTTCTACTATGTAGCACTTGGCTTTAAAAACTCCTGGAGTATGCCCTGCTTAGATATAACCAGTGCTTTTTTTCTGGGGGTACGCAGGGGTACACATACCCCTAAACATTTTGTGAATCTAAGTTTGGCCTCATTGAGGGGCAGTATTCCAATACTGTATGAGTAGGAAAATGAGAGTACACTTTAACATTTTTTTAAGAAAAAAAAGCACTGGATATAACCATATTCAAGTCATGTACGCTCATGAATTAAATATGATGCATAACATACATGCTATAGTTATCTATGCCATAGTGTAATTTTATACGTCATCAGATTAAATCATATGTTTACACACATTCGAAATTATATGGAACATTTATGTTCTTGAAGTATAGCAGAAACATTTCTGGCCCACTGTTGTCTACTGACTGGTAGCAATTCTTCATGCATCTGTATACTTCTTTAAGTAGAGAGTATCTAGAATAGACACTTTCACAACTTCTTAGACCCATGTAGAACTCCAGAAGAAAGCTCCCATAACAAATAATAGCATAGACTTGTGTGGAATTCAATAAGGAAAAATATCTGTCTCCCAGCACCACCTTCTGTAATCTTCTAGTGGAGAAGTAGGGGATCATTGGCTTTCCACATGTTGCTGTACTCCAGGCATGGCCAAACTTGGCCCTCCAGCTGTTTTGGGACTACAACTCCCATCATCCCTAGCTAACAGATCAGTCATCAGGGATGATGGGAATTGTAGTCCCAAAACAGCTGGAGGGCCAAGTTTGGCCATGCCTGCTGTACTCCAACTCTCACCATGCTATTTCTGGTTATATGTGCAAATCATTTTGAAAGTGATCTTTTACATATACCATTTTGAGAGCCTTTTGGTGGAATGCAAGTATTCTAATCAAATAAATAAAATACCACCCTGGGGTATCTGGAGCTGCTTAGGCAATTCCTATTTATTTGTCTAGGAAAGGAGGATTCTGTACTGGTTTGTAACTTCCCAATTCATGTCGATCCAGTGAAGACTTCCTCAGCTATGGTCTTTAACTATTTCCTCTTTCAGACTAGGTGAAGCAAAGTGAGGAAGGTTAAGTATAATTATATTTAATTGGCAAAGTCTTGTACTGCTGACTCGTTGCTATGAGCTCTTGGGGAAATGACAGGATATTTTTGGGTGTTATGCGAGTTGAATCATCTTCATTTTCACAGGTTGCTATAGAGATCTCTTTGGTAATATCTTTTGAAGTGGTGCAAATACTCTTGGGAATATGAACATTAACAAAACATTGCTTTAAAAATAAATTATATAGTTAATAATTGCCTTGGTAAAATACATCTCAATTCACAATCTGAGATCACGTTCATGTTAAATTATTTCTGCTGATGAATAAGATTAACAGTTTAGTGATGCTTTGATCTTCAATTAAAACTAAAATTTATATTGCCTTTAGAGAGGACCTACTGTCCATATAAACTGTATGGAACAGCTTTTATTTTTTATGTACAGTGGTACCTCGCAAGACAAATGCCTCAAAAGACGAAAAACTCGCAAGACGAAAGAGTTTTTCGTTTTTTGAGTTGCTTCGCAAGACGAATTTCCCTATGGGCTTGCTTCGCAAGACGAAAACGTCTTGCAAGTTTGTTTCCTTTGTCTTGCAAGTTTGTTTCCTTTTTCTTAAAACCGTGCATTCAGGGGGTGCAGTTGCGACTTGACTTTGAGGAGCAACTCCTAGCATGCGGTGTGGTAGCCTTTTTTGAGGTTTTTGAAGACTTTGGTGATTTTTGAAGCTTTTCCAAAATCCGTGCTTCGCAAGACGAAAAAATCGCAAGACGAAAAAACTCGCAGAATGAATTAATTTCGTCTTGCGAGGTACCACTGTAATTTGAATTCACAACTTTTATTTAAACCTTTGAACTTTTTTTGCAGACAGGTTATACACAGTGGGCATGTCATAAAAACGTGCCTGTGGAGTTTTCAGATTTTTGTTAATCAAATAGATAATCAAATAGGTAATCAAATATTAGGGTGCATGGTTGTGGTCTTTGCCTTTGTCCAAGACCGACTTCAAGATTGCGTTCAGCAAGGGGGGGGGGCTGGATAGAGAAAAAAATGAACATGTGTTCAGTGATTCCTGGGCTCTAGGACTACATGCTACATGGGTGCAGAAGAAGCAGACGTTTATTGTTGAGCCTGTGTGCAAATGGATAATGCCTCAAGATTACTGTGTGCAAGATTGTGTACAACATAGTAAACCAGCTAGATGTTGGATAGAAAAACAGATGTACTCAAACTAGGTAAGCAATGTAGAAATGAATGACAGTTAATAGTAGTGTAAAATGTAAGCTACATTTTTACAATCATTTCTTCCATTCACAGATTTTACCCTCCTATTGATGAGCTGAGTGTTAAGAATAACAAATTAGATCTGGCAACCTCTCCCATAAGAAGAACAATATTCAAAGGAAAAACGTTTGTGTTTCTAACTGCTAAGCAGGTAACTGGCACTGTTCAAAGCTTGACAAAAGTAATTTCAAATACTTTTATCTACAGAGATTATGTTAATAGCACAGGTTTTGTGTACTCATTAGCCCTTCTTAAATTTTGTACACATGCAATAATGAGAAGGAGGTTTGCACTGCTTGGCCTACTGATGGCCTTCTCAGTATTGGCTGTGGAACACCCTCCCTTCAGATGTCAAGGAAATAAACAACTCTCTGACTTTTAGAAGACACCTGAAGGCAGGTTTTAATGTTTGATGTTTTAGTACATTCTGATATATTCTGTGAGCTGCCCAGAGTGGCTGGGGAAACCCAGCCAGATGGGTGGGGTATATATAATAAAATTATTATTATTATTCATGACATCCATGGACATCGAGTGTGTGAATGCACACAGGGATCTCCATTCACATGGATTACATATGCATGTCCAGCTACTCTTTCATAGGTGCCGTTTTGCTCAGTGTCCATGCTCAGTGTGCAGATGTTGAGATTATGTCCCTGGGGGTTGTGATGTTGTGAGTGGAGCCACTGATGTGTCCATACTTTTTCTTATAAAAACTTGAGCCCCTACTATTTATTTGTCAAAAAATTTTTTTCACTCAGGTGCCTCAAAGTAACTTGAGCAGTGAAAAATAAAAGTAACAAAGACATTTAAATTAGATTATTCGATATATGAACATTTGTAACCCAAGTTAAGGACTTTTGTACTCATTGGAGCTCAGAACTTGACTTTTCAGTCAATTTTCTACTTGTCTTTATTCAGAGTCATCTATTGAGCTGCATTCATGTTAACAAAAGGCACATTGAACATGCAGCTTTTAAAAGTGAGCAGAGAACTGGCTGAAAGACCACCAAGGGCTTGTTCTCTGATTGGAAGAAGGTCTTGGGCTTGCCCACTTCCTCCCATGTCTTCGCCCATTGCATTACATGCACCCACATGCATTACTGTGTGTACAATGTAGTGTCCAAAGTGGGTACTCTGGCATTTTTTAAGAATGCAGAACCTGCCTGACTCTTTACTATCTTGCTAAAGGAACTCAAGTTGTATGATATAAATCAGGGATGGGGAACCTGTCACTCTCCAGATGTTGCTGAACTATAATTTCCATCAACCCCAGCTAGCAATAGCCAGCAGCATTTGTAGTCCAGCGACATTTGGAGGATCACAGGTTGCATATTGCAGTTGATAGTCTTTGTAGACAAGGTAATATGATAAAATGGTAATAAAGAAGAAACCTTTGAAATAGTAATAAACACACCTGTAACATTCTCTGTATATACCATTGCATTTATTGTCACTTGTAGAGTCCTCATATTGGTTACATTACTTCTTAAGTTATGAAATGGTATGCTTATTATAGAAATGTGTCATATTAATGTGAGCTCTGTTCTTTGAACCTTTGGGCTTTGTATTTAATTTTAGTTTGCAAAACTGAGTGCAGCAATTAAACTTGGAGGAGGAGAAGCGAAACTGATAATGGAGGAAGCAGAGATTGTTTCTTCTTTGGTAGCACCTGATATTTGTGTCATTGAAGTAGGGTTGACAAACTCTCAAGGATCCATTTCTGACTTGGACAGGAAATGGATGGATAGAATCACAGCTGTCTTCCAAAGGTAGGATTGCTGAAATATTAGTAATTGAGTACTGAGGTTGTTTTTTTTGTTGTTGGAGGGGCTTTAAAACCATAACGGATACAAATAGGGTCTGTAAAATATGTGTGCATATCTAATGTTAAAGTAAGTCCATAGATTTCTATCACATGCAAGAAACGATTGTAGCTGAATTAGAATAAAAAAAAAGCTCAACAACTTTGGCCCTTTGGTTGGCCCCCACGGCCCTTCACTTCATCAAATCTGGCCCTCTTTGAAAAAAGTTTGGACACCACGGGACGGTGGTCCTACAGATGATGTGAATTACAGCTCCTATTACCACTAGCGCTTATGCTGGGGTTTGATGGCAAACTGGGTTCAGTCACCTTGAGATGCTTCAATAAAATGCAGTATATACATAGTGATTATAAATTAACAACATCTGGAGTGTCTTCCAGACTTGTTATACAGTGGTGCCCCGCAAGACGAATGCCTCGCAAGACGGAAAACCCGCTAGACGAAAGGGTTTTCCGTTTTGGAGGTGCTTCGCAAAACAAATTTCCTATGGGCTTGCTTCGCAAGACGAAAATGTCTTGCGAGTTCCTGCGGGTTTTTTCCCCTCCCCCCCTTTTTCTAAGCCGCTAAAAGCCGCTAAGCCGCTAATAGCGCTGATCCGCTAAGCCGACAATGGGCTTGCTTCGCAAGACGAAAAAACCGCTAGACGAAGAGAATCGTGGAACGGATTCTTTTCGTCTTGCAAGGCACCACTGTACATGTGCAGTCTGAATATGAATGAATGTAGGCAGGAAACTGCAGGTTAATAGAATTAAATGTTTCACTGACAATTTCCCTTGGGCCATTTTATTTATTTAAAATATTGTTAGCTCACCCTTCATTATAACCCAGCCCAGAGTCTTGTTACAATGCCATTTATTTTTTAAACAAACACTGATATCCATCCCTTGCCGATTCACAGGTTGCATCCTGCATGATAGTCTGTTTCTTTGCTGTAATGTTTTAGCATTATTTTCCAAGGATGTTATTTGGTGAATGACTTCCATTTGTTTTTCTGACAGTGTGTTTTATTTCTAATAGGAAGCAATGGAGGACAATAGCTGAGGCAGAAATTGGTCTAGCAGTTATTTTTTCATCCACAAAAACATACTGTAATCCTCAAACTCCACTAGATGCAGGTAATTTTTAAAATCTATTTTTAAAAATCTTTGTTAAGCATTTTTTACTTTTAAGGAACTGAATTCAGCAGACAGCTTGAAAGAGGGAGCATATTATTTAAGAGTGCTTTGTTTTAGGATTACAGATAGCCTTATGTTACTGATGACCCTACATTTTTTTGCTTGTAGATTTAACAGATTTTAGATAGCTTTCAATTGGAAAAGTAAAAAGCACCAGTTTTAGTATCCAGTTTTGACAGCAAATAAGCTGAATCTCACTTTCATTCACTTCCATTTTTTTCTGCAGCATAACTCTGTAACTTCTTTTTCTAATTAATTTGCTTATATGGGAGAGGCCAGAGACTTGCTCCCAGTTCATTAGGTATGGTTGACCACTGGATAGTATTAGTTCTGGATTAGCCCTTAGTTTTAGGATGCTCAGACGCCTTATGCAATAGAATTTTAAGTAAGAGGATATCCTAGATTTTAGGTTTTGGTATTAAATAGTCAGGTCAAGTTTTTAAATTATATGACTTGTTTAATGTCTTCAGTTTGAACTTTTTTTTTTGGCATGGGATTTGATGAAAATATAACTTGATGCTGAATGTGTTCATGGTGATCTTAATGACAATATGCTTGTATTTTTTTATATAGCAACAATAGAAAGCCAGAACCTGCATAGAAAACCAAAGGTTTTAAAGTTGCATTGTAAAAATACTAGTACGGTGGAACCTCAGTTGTTGAACGTAATCCATTCTGGAAGACCATTCAACGTCTGAAATGTTTGACAACCGATGTGCAATGGGCGGTTGGAGAATTCAATTGAAAAAAATGAGAAATGCGCCTCGGAAGCTGTTTGACTTCCGAGGCATGTTTGAAAACAGAAACAGTTACTTCTGGGTTTTTGGCGTTCAGGTTCCGAAATGTTCGGCTTCCGAGACACTCGAAAACCGAGGTTCCACTGTATCAAAGAAGCAAGATGGGGAGATAAATGGACACTTCTTAATAGGAAGAGTTGCACAAAAATATATTTTTGAATAATATTTGTCTGAAATGGCATGATTTATATAGTTTTAAAATGTTAATATTTATTCTTCTTTGCTGCTTTTAAACTGCAGGTGTAAAACCCACATCAGCATCACTTGTTACAGGACCAAACCTTTCTCAAAGTGTAGTAGATGAAACAGTCATGCCCACCATTGCAGCATACGTAGCTGACACAGAAATGGACCAACTGATGGACACATGGTAATGTACCAGCAGGAGCTCTTTTGATTTGCTCTTTCTAAATATGGCTTCATGATGAAGCCACAGTTAGTCTGACTGTGATGCCTTTATTTTCACTTGAAAATTTTCATCATATGCCAAAAACTGCATGGGTAGATTCTTGAAGTTACAAAAGAAGGGACTCCTAGTTTATGGAGCGTAACTTTCAGTACTGCATCTGTCTTTTGTAAAAAAAAAAAAAAGAGCCTGCTGGAGTTTTTAAGGCAGGAAAAAACCTGCAACATTTCATGTAAACACACTTCAGTCATTTTATTTGTATACTGTTTTTCTGTGTACATGCACTCAACAAACCAGTGTTATTTATTTCATTCATATTCCACCTTCTTCCAAACAGTTCAGAGGAGTGCAGCCCACACTCTAGCCACTGTCCAAGGCCAGCCCAGGGTCTTGTCCAGTCAAGTGTTAGTGGAACCCTTGACATATAACTTCAGGGTATATTATGTACACACAATTGGGAAATAGAGCAAGACTATCACTAGCCACATTGTGCAAAATGTGGTATGTTTATTACACATGAAATGTGGGTGAGGGGAGAATTGCAGATGGTGGGAAAATCAGAACCAAAGGTAGCCATTACTCAGCATTACAGAATTAAAACAATCCTATGTGTTTGCTCAGAAATGCATCCTGTTGTATTTACTTGCTGCTACATAAGTACAGTGGTATCTCGGTTCTTGAACGTAATGAGTTCCGGAAGACCGTTCGAGTTCCAAAATGTTCAAAAACCGAGGCAAAAAGGCTGTTGGCAAATTCAGTTGAGAAAATTGAAAAATACACAGTGGAAGCCGTTCGACTTCTGAGGTGTGTTTGAAAACGGAAGCATTTACTTCTGGGCTTTTGGCATTTGGGTTCCGAAGTGTTTGTCAACAGAGACGTTCGAGAACCGAGGTACCACTGTATGCATATTTAATGTGGCGTGTATCTGCTGAAATCCTTGACATCAGTGAGAATGCATGCTAAAATAATATTAACAGTATAATCTTATGCATGTATACTCAGAAGTCACATTTAGGGCTGCATTTTAGATTTAGAATATTTAGGCTGCATTCCTACATACACTTGTCTAGGAGTAACCTCTATTGAACTCAATGAGGCTTCACTCTGAGTAAGCATTTATAGCATTGCACTATAAATCCAGGAAGATTTACAAGTGATATGGAAGCTGCTTTGGTGACAGAACTGTTTGCATCTTCCAAACAATGAACAAAGGAATGTTTTTGATGACTGAAGGGTGGCATATTAGGATCTTATTTCTGCTCTTTAAAAAAAGTCAGCCAAAGTCGCAACAAACTTACAGGAGGCATCTTAATAGGGCTCAACATGCAGAGGCAGTGTTGAACTCTGTAGTCAGCTGTAGCTTTGGAATCTTTCCTCTGCACCATTTAGGAACTGCAGTGGTGCCTCGCAAGACGAAATTAATTCGTTCCGCGAGTTTTTTCGTCTTGCGATTTTTTCGTCTTGCAAAGCACGGACTTTGGAAAAGCTTCAAAAATCACCAAAGTCTTCAAAAACCTCAAAAAAGGCTACCACACCGCGTGCTATGAGTTGCTCCTCGAAGTGAATGCACGGTTTTAAGAAAAAGGAAACAAACTTGCAAGACAAAGGAAACAAACTTGCAAGACGTTTCCGTCTTTCGAAGCAAGCCCATAGGGAAATCCGTCTTGCGAAGCAACTCAAAAAACGAAAAACTCTTTCGTTTTGCGAGTTTTTCGTCTTTTGAGGCATTCGTCTTGTGAGGTACCACTGTAATGGTTTGCTGATCGGAAGGTGGAATTTGCTGGTGCACTTAAGCCCTGATACCTCTCTTTTATCTCCCAAAATTAAGCAGGGTGTTCTGTACAAACTGTTATTGGTGAGGTCCTCAGGTGCTCAAGCTGCAGTCCTAATTCCACTTACCGGGGAGCGCTCCTGTGTTGACATGGTTAGGACTGCAGCTTTAGTCACAGTGATATTAGCATTTCCTAGACTACATAGGATTTACTGAGTTCCACTTATTATTGACACAGCCAGCTGTTTTCAAAAAAGAAGAGAGTCATTGAAGCTGCTGCTGGAGGGGAGTATAGGAAGCTCGAGGGAGGAGAAAGGTGGGCAGAGGGACAGGTGGAGAAAAGCAAGAAAGTGCAAATAGGATAGAAAGGAATCAATCAGTCAGAAGGAAAGCAAACTAGTTGGTATGTACTGTACCAGATGGAAGAAAAAAATAGCGTCTGGAAGCATTACTAGAGTGCAGGTGTGTGCTGCTGCGCTTTTGAATTTGTTCCAGCAATCCCTACTGATACTGGTAGGTAACATCTACTTTGCAAAGGAGCAGATTTTTCTTCCTCAGGCCCTGCCCTTCTCCTGCAGTTTTGTCTTGCCACTGCAATTTCGGTGGGCAAGTTGAGGAAGAGGGTGGACGAAAGTAAGCAAACAATGGAAAGGGAAGAAATGGTTTTCCTTTTCCTTTCACTTGCTAAGTGTGTAACCCACCCAGGATTAGCAGAGCAAACTCATAGATATGCAGCACCAGTGGCCATGCCCTATGTTTGCAAGCATACTTAATAGTGCTTTGTACCCAAGTCCCTTTAAGGAACTAACAAAGATGCATGCATGTAGGGGAGCTCAGCAGCTGCCATTCTAAAATGCAGTTACTACTATGCCTCCATTTCAGGGTACTGGTAGGGAGGTGGGTGGCCAAGTGAGGATGAGATTAATGAGGGGCCCATCTGAGCTCATGGACCCTCAGCCAATGCCTGATTATATCAATCGCTGCCATCAGACCTGTTACTACTCCCATAGCAGATGATGATAGAGAAATTTCAAATTCCTCGTAGCTGGCAAAAAAAGAGAAAGAAATTCATTTGCTTCAATCTAGCAAGAAATTCTCATCTTTAGGTGCAACGCATGCATGGACCTTACAGATACCTCACATTTCTAGGGATCAGCAGAATAACCAGAAATTTGAGAAACGGATTATAGATCATGTAATGTATGGTACAGGCTTTGGTCATTGACTTAATATTTCCTGCTCTGACCTATTACTTTTCTCCTTGTTTACACAGCATGGAAGTGTCAGGAGAGAACAGAAAGAGAGCAACAACTCCTATCAGGGAACAAAGGAAAAAATCTTACCCACTGGATATAACTACTGTTAATGAGACTCCAGCAGGAACTGGCACTGTGAATGTTGGGGCTACATTACCCAGGTTGAATGCAAGGCCCGAGACTAACCAGAGTAGCCTTTCGCCCTCTCCCTCTAAAATGTCAGGGAATAGGAGAAACAAAGAGGGCGATTCACAGCAACAATTGAATTCAATTAAAAACTACTTCCAGACAGTTACCAAAAAAAGGTATGTTCACATAAATCTCTTGCAGTCAGGCTAGTTCTAATATTTATTCCCTAATTTTTGGTCTTTACTTAGCTTTCAAAGATCTCAGATGTTTCAGTTCCATAGTTAACTGAAAATATGTGAAATCCTCACAAATAATGCATATTGATAACATGCTGGCTCCAAGAAGCTTTGCCTGAATAATGCTAATCAGTGCTACATTTTAATTTTAAGTTTGCTTATGAGTAAGCTACCTTTTGCTGATTGCTCCTAAGGATGCCATCACGATGAATCCCATTTGAAATTAGTGACACTACAGTGCGCAGTTAAATGCTTGCTATGATTATTACAAGTGCCATCTGAGTTGTACTTGATTGGATTCAGTCTGTCTAATCTAATCATGTCTAATCTCATCATAAAGATGAGAACAAGTATGTGTTTGTGATCTGTCTGTGTATATCCATTTGTGATGTTCTGCTTGTGCAAATAGGAACTAAGTGTCCCTTTCCTCCCTCCTTTGCACCAGCAACATTTGCTCTAGAGGATTGGGAGACCAATCATGTTCACTGGCACGATGTTAGGTTCTCCCTCAATCTGAAGAGAAAGTCTAAAATGCTTTTTTTTTTCTATTCAAGGGAAAGGGATGAGGTTGAAGAAACATCACAGTCTAAATATGCAAAGATAGAGGAGAAGTCATCACTGGCTTCTAGTCATACTCAGCCTGTAACTTCTTGGCTGTGGGAAAGCAAGGCAGGAGGATCTCAAAAAGGGTCATGTACCTTGGACCAGAACACAAAGAAGTCCTGTATAGGTGGAAGTAGAAAGTCTATTGCGGAGACTAGCCAGTTAGAAAATAATAATAATGAAAGCATTGTTGCATCAAAAAAGAGAAAAGAATTGGAAGACTCAATAGAAGATGAAGCATCGTTAGAACTTGTCTTTGCAAGCCAAGAACTGGATTGGGAAGACGATATAGGAAATCATGGTGAAGGCAGTACTCAAGGTGCAAAGAAGAAAAGGAAATTGGAAATGAAAGAAGAGAATTCAGATATGGAGACTGGGAGACTTCAGGTAGTGACATTTTTTTCTGTCTCAAACACACACACACACACACACACACACACGCAGAGAGAGAGAGAGAGAGATGCCACAAACCACAATTTTAGACTATTAGCATAAAGATAAAATTATTTTGAATTTGTATCAATAAAAGAAGGAAGAATATAAATGCTTTATATCATTTTACAGGAGGGATAACAAGGTGGGTATATATTGTACTCAGACTTCTGGAATTTTAGAGGGTGGGCTTCATAGAACTACTCTTCAGATCTGCCAAAGTGGGGGGACATTTAGAACAGGGCCAAGCCACTGATGGATTAAAAATATATTTGGTAAATTGATTATCTAAATATTCTGTAACATGGTAAAATATTTAAATCATTGATTTAGAGCATCGGGCATTATCAGTAACTATCCCTTTCAGGTTGAGATTCCTTTTTGTTGCTTTCACCATTTTTTGTGTAGTTCGCATTTCTTCCTCCCCAGCCCCCAAATGTGTGCATATCCATTCTAGCATACTCAGATTTCCCCATGTGCTTCACTTGAGGGGCAGCTTCATGTACTTCATGTTTTTGCACACGCTTTCTCGTTGTAAGGATGGAAGCCACTGGGCACAGAAACTCCATGTGCTCATTGAACATGAAACAGATTTTTCGATGCAATGTGCCTGTTTCTGCTAGTGTTGGCATTTGGTATACTCACACTCACAGTGGAGAGAGAGGTTTGTTTTCCTTTAAAGCTTTTGTTTTCCTTTACAACTTTTACATGGAAGAACTGTGGTTGCCTAGTACACCTAAGGTTCAAAAACAAAACTAGTCACAATCCACTGCACAATTAAAAGCATTTATGTCCCATTGAAACCACAGGTTTATGTATGTTGAAGTCTATATTGAATTATGCTGGAAATCACAAGTGTGGAGAATGCAGTTGCCCTCAAGTCCTGCATGCAGGACCTCCCATAGGAATCTAGTTGATCACTGTGATAACTAGATCGTGGACTGTATGAGCCCCTGGCATGATCCAGCTGGGTTTTTCTTACATTACTATCTAAAATAGCCTTTATCCATTTTTTTTTTAATGACCTCTCGTGAAAACCTACTTTTGTTGGGTCGGAATTGTTTTCCTGAATAACTTCACACTATTCTAGAGATTTTTTTGTGAGTATGTACTGACTCTTTTACATCCATCTTTTATTGTGCTGCCACAGTAAATCAGCCACACTGCTCTGCACAACAGCAATTTTAAAGTTGCTCATTAATGAAAGCGATTATTTCTTCTTTTATACTTTAAAGCTGTGAAAGTATTTCACTTGGAAACCCAAGAACTAGGTAACAAGTTAAGTTCTGTTTTTGCAAGCTGTGACCATAAATAAATTCTGCTGAATAGAAGGCTTCTTTAGCTTGGGAGAAACCATGCTGAAGAACTCTTTCATTCAGAGTAATTTATTTCAGCTCTCTTGTGTGGGAGCTACCACACACTTTGACAGAAGAACCATTTGTTATTTCCTCTCTTTGAGGAGTAGTCAGAGACAGATGAGTTCAGCATTTGCTAGCTAGAGTTCAAGCAAGTAGCTTTCAACCTACAGTTTTCAGCCTCATTCTACTGTAGTGGTATAAAGTATATGTTAGACACTTAACAATACCTTTTGTTAAACAGCAAGAAAAGAAGCAGTCGCTTCCAGTTTTAAACCAGAAACAAGAGAAAGAAGAATCACCAAGCTCTGCAAAGAATGACTCCAATGTAAGGAATATCTTCATGTTAATGTTTTTTAATGTGTATTTAATTTTTGCAATAGGTAATGTGGTAGGAAATGCATTCTTTTAAATTAAAAAGATATTCCAACATTGAGGCTAGTGACATTTAGTTTTTTGAAAATCTATCTGAAAAAAATAGCATCAAGTAACTTGTAAAGTTGTCTTTAAACTATTTTGTTAGCATTCTATTTGTTCCCTTCCCTCCCAGTTATTAATTGAAACTATCAAACTTTCACTGTTTTGCCGGTGAACTAGGAAATAGACCCATTTTCCTGTCCTACTTTGTAGGAGGAACAGGCAATTTTGTTGTCATGTAGAAAATGAGTGAAAGGTGTGAAGATATTGAATGTATAAATTGATGCAGACATTTCATAGTTCATTAAATGGCTATAGGGAGATTTTGGTTTTCCTTGAAGAAACTGATTTAGTTAGAAAAAGTTTGGAAATGTTTTCAAATACCATCTCAGAAAATAGATGACTAAGTACAGTACCTACAATCTTATGATGAAGAATAAATGTTTATTGTAATAAACAATCTTGATTAGAATAACCTCAGTAATTGCTCTAATTCTTTTCCCCCTCCTAAATAAGAATCCTGATAGATGTGTGAATGACTCTAGCAATCTGCCCAGCAGGCTCCTACTGACTGAATTTAGATCATTGGTTGTTAGTCAGCCAAGGAAAGATGGTCGTTGCACTGCAAAAATAGATTATGGACATCTGAACAACTTTAAAAAGTTCAAAAAGGTTGGTACATGCTTTTAAACTCACAAGAAGATATTACTTAGAACATACAGAAAAGGTGTAAAAATACAGTCGTACCTTGGCTCCCGAATGCCTTGGGAACTGAATGTTCCAGTTTTTGAACATTTTTTTGGAAACCGAATGTCTGGTGCAGCTTCTGCTATTGTTTCCGGCATGCCTGTGCAATCAGGAGTCGCACCTTCGTTTCCAAACTTTTTGGAAGTCAAATGGACTTCTGGAACAGATTCCGTTCGACTTTCAAGGTACGTCTGTATTAGCTAAATCTGACCATCTTCTGGTTTTGGTTGGTTGGGTGTGTCTTTTAATCTAGAGGTTTGCAGTACAGTGTGGGGGAATAGAGGACTGAATTAAATGTAGTCTTAAAAGCTATTGCAAGGGTATCTTGAAGCAGAATGCTTCTGTGTTTAAATTATATTGCACTATTTGGGAATGATCAGAAATTGGTATTGTTATTGTAAAAGGACAAACTTAGAGCAGATCAGTCAAAATCCATTTGTAATGTTGTTAAGCTTGAATAGAAACATTAAAGATATACACTTTTAAGTGGATAATTGTATTTATTATTCCTGTACTGTATCTGAAACCTGCATAGATTGTATAGTGCCTCCTGCTCTACAGCCCAAACCTAGAATGAAAGACTAATATTCAACAACTGTATTTAATGTATTCTGAGTTTTCTTCAAATGATAGAATGCAATAATGACAAAGGGCATCCTTGTCTGCTTCTTTGCAGCTGAATTGAGTAAGTAGCTGTCTCGGATTCCATCTTTGCATAGTGAGACTTGTAAATGCATTGAAGCCCCAGTTTGAAACCTGAGTTAAATAGAGTTGAGATTAATACATCTTTCCATTTGACAGGTAGCTTATCCTGGAGCAGGACAACTTCCATACATTATTGGGGGATCGGATCTGATAGCTCATCATGCTAGAAAGAATTCTGAGATGGAAGAATGGTTGAGGCAAGAAATGGAGGTGAGGAGCATGAAGTAGTTAAAAGCAAATAACCTGCAACCTTGGCATTATCAGCACCATGCTCTAACCCAACTGAGCTATCACAGTCATGATCGTGAGCTGTAGGTCAGTGTTTCATACACGGCTGGGTGAGGGGCTGCATTGGGAGTGGAAGGTCATGGAAAATTGGATGGAGACCACTTGCAAGCGGCCTCTTCCCACTTTCCCCACTCCCACTGCAGCCCCACCGTCCTCCCATCCCTGGCCTTTTTGTAGGATCTTCAGAAGAGACCTTTTGGCACAGGGTAGGGAGTATGCAGTGGGGCGGAGACGGTAGGGAGAATCCCTTGTTTCCTTGTGCTCATGCAGTATTGGATACCACCCATTGTATTTATGTGTGAATGCCTGACAGCACTCAAATCATGCTGGTTCAGAGCAGTTCATATTTGGCAGAATTTCTCAAAGAATCATTTATTTTTATAGGAACAGAGTCGCCAAGCAAAAGAAGATTCGCTTGCAGATGATCTCTTCAGGTGAGGGTTCCCCTCCTCCCCATAATGGACTCAAGGGTGGAATCTACACACATACAAAAATGTTCTGAAAATCCTTTTTAAAAAAATGTTTTAAAAAACACATTGGATTTTCCATAAGGCTCTCCATTGCCATCTAGTATTACATTGTGCTGTATATTGCACTTAAAACGTTTTATTTGCAGCTATATAGCTGAGTCCAAGGACTCATTGTATGTTTGCTCAAACTGCATGTGACTGTCTGTTCTTCCCTCCAAACAAATAACAAACTATGGAATTGACATAGCTAGCTTTTCACTATATAAATAAATACACCAAATCAATACTTGGTTCATCAGAGCAGACCAAAATCAGAATTAAGAAGCAAGGACAACCTTCTGCCCCATTTATGCTTCTGGAAGGAAAACCCAAAGATGAGAATTTTTAATTAACATTTTTTTAGTGACAAATTTGATAAGTGACAATAATTTTTGCTGCCAGTTGAAACTGCTCTTGCTGTTGGGTGATAATAGGCAGGAAGCCTCTGATCATGTGGTGGAAACTTCTACACTCAGTCTATTGGAAATCTGAAGAAGCAGTGTGCATGATAATGCATGGCTCACTGTGCAGCAATAGACTGCCCAGAAAGTATCGAAGTAAAGTAAAATGTTAATTCACCCTGGATTAGTCTGTTTCCATTTGTGTGTTCCTTGGCAAAGGTCACGCTGCTTGGGGAATATGTCATATCATAAGTATTTAGAGACCCTTAGGTCAGTCAGTCCCAAATTCCCACTGGGCATGTCGGCACCCATTTTGGATCTGAGACTTAATGACAGAAGAAATGTCTCTGATACAATCTGCACATGTGCTCACATCACCATCAGAGACCCTGTTCTGTGTTCTGCCATCAGAGGTATGTGGGCCTTTTCGGTCAGTCTGATACTTAAGCTGTAGACTGTCCTCCCACACTGGCCCCATGTGGCCTCATCACTGCTTAATATTCAACAAGAAATATGACTGTTTCAGCAGTGGATTGCATTGTTGCTAATGGATTTGAGATTCAACTGCTCCTTAATGGTTTTATTTATTTATGTTCCAGCTTCCTTCCAAGCTCAGGTTGTTGTGACCCTGCAACAACCCTATGAGGCAGGTTGGGCCAAGAAGCAATGACTGGTCTATTGACTCAGTCAGCTTCATGGACAAGTTGCAGGTCATGTGACTGTGTTTTCAGTTTTACTGGATTTCAGAATCAGGCATTTATGCATTTTTTTGTTCCATTTAGATATGATCCCCATGTAAAAAGAAGATAAGGTGTGCCTTGAATCAGACCTACAGCAGAAGAAAAGGTTGCCTGGCCCGCTGGCAATAAATTGCAACATCAGAGTTAATTTTACGCTGATCATACTTCCTGAAAACCTGCTTTTCATATTGAAGAAAGGATGCAAGACTTTGAACGGTTCTTCAAACATGTTACAGCTAGTGGTGGATCCATGCGTTATCTGCCCACAGCGTGAAAGACTGGTCTAGGCCGACTTTGTAATGCTCAATACAAAGATAGCATTAAATTCAAACTAGAGTAGAACTGAAGCCATTTAACTCCTCTCCTAGGTTTTGCTGCTCTGGCAGTGAATAAAAGAAGTATCTCTTCCATCCCTGACACTACAGTGGCTTCATGCTTTAATGGCTATTGACTCATGTTAGCAACACTTGGGAAATGACATTATTCAACAGTACTTCTGGCATCCAGCCTTAGCAGCATGCCAGATATTAGGAAACTGAGAGGAGACCTCCCTCACTTCTCCTGCCATCACTGCCCCTTTTGGAGCAGCAACAAAGACAAGTGTAGGGGTCAGAAACATGGGGGGACACAGAAAGGTGGTTGAAGGAGCATTGGATATCATTGGGAAAGTTGCAGGAAGGATCAAACCTTGTTGTACTACCAATGAAATCAAGACCAAATAGGCTCAGAACTGGATTTGAAAGGGCCCAAGTTATTTTCAGAGTTTGAGAGGTTGGGTGCAGAGACATACTAAGGGGAGTTTGCCCATCGATAGTTATAGCACACAAAGCCTTTGAAATTCTTTTTCAACTTGCATTCTCTATCCAAAACTTTGTTTTTATCAAAGCAAATAGGTTTCTTTTTTTAAAAAAACCACACATTTGTTTTAACCTATTTTTTGTATGGTATGATGACTATCAGAATTGTCAAATGGCAACACGGGATTTGTAACATAAGTATTGCTCACTTCTGTACTGTTTTGCATCTCTCAAACTGGCTTTGATCCTTTTAGTAAATTATTAGTCTCCGTATTGATGGGAAATCTTTTCTTTGCTTCTCAGAATTTTGTTGCTTACAAAGACTTGTGCCTATTGCAGATAGGAATAAGAGCAGCTGTCTTCAAATTAGTTTATTTTGCCTAAGTGGTGTTACATCTGTTTGGTGCCTTACATGAGACAGGGTGCTATAGGCCCAAATCTGCCATACTTCTGTTAAATCAGAGGAAAGTAAAACGGATACTTCTTCTCAGATGTGTCCCATAAACTCCTTAGATTTAGGAAAGTTAAGTATCAGTTTGACCATCTCTAGCATATACTGCATGTCTGCTCCCATGCATGGCTTAGCCAAGCTGGTTGAAACAGGTAATGCCTTTTAAGAGTCTAAAGCAGGCATCTCTCCACCCAATGCTGTCCAGATGTTTTGGACTACTATACCTATCTGCCTCAGCCAGCATGGCCAATGGTCTGGAATGATGGAAGTTGAAGTCTGAAGCATCTAGCAGACAGCAGGTTGGGGAAGGCTCTTCTAAAGAATGCTTATGAAGACTAAACATTTGCTCCATGCTTCTAGTCAGTCCATGCGTGCAGTCTAAGCAGTAAGCCTTTTCTGGGGATAATTTTTGTGCTTAAGTACCCATACAGAGCACTTTCCCTTGGATCGAAGGGCGGGGGGGGGGGGGAATCTATTTGGGTTGCAGCTGCTTGGTGATTTCCCTTAAGAATAACTTCCCAGAAACACAGGTAAGAATGACTGGTAAATGCTAATAAAGTATTCTGTACACACATTAATTGCTTGGTTTGCAGACTATATACCAACCCGTAGAAAAAGATATATGGCTGCTAATGATGTCAAATATTTATTAGTCAATTTATTTCATAATCATGAACTTCGAGCCCCCCCTTCTGATCGGCAAGCCCTAGGGCTCTGTGATTTAGACCACAGTGCCACCTGCATCCGGGTAACTCTTAGCAGCACCCTTAAAGTGGCTACCAAGTTTTGTACAAGTAGATCAAGTCTGTAGCCATAGACACATTTGAAAAGAACTGGGTTTATCAATCTATATTTCTCTAGCCTTAAAGTAATAACTGATAGTTTCCCAGATCCTGTGCATGCAAATTTTTGTATGTAGTAAAACCTATTAAAAATAAATACAGTGGTACCTCTGGATACGAACGGCATCCGTTCTGTTACTTCAGGGTCGCTGCGGAGGGCAACCCAAAAACGCTCAACCTGAAGCAACTTCAACCTGAGGTATGACTGTAGATAAATTTCAACGTCTAGTCCTTGTTTTGGAGATAACCTGAAATACACACACAGTATAGGCACTGGCAATAACAATTATAGTTGCTAAGCACTGGAGTTCAATGTTTACCACCCCCTCCCTATTGCCTTTAGAAATATTACACCACCCCAATTTCTACCACACCCCTTGGCAGCCATTATCTCACTTGCCACCATTGTACAAAACAAGGGAGATTAGTTTAATGAGTTGCATATTTTATTAGCACAGCATTCCTTGCAGGTGTGGCTAAATCACTTCCATTTGATCAACACTGAATTGTGGCCAGTACAGTGTGCAAGTTGCTAGCCTTAATAACCCAAGTGTAGAAAGGCTACATTTGCCAGTTTAAATGACTAGGCCATTTCCAAAATATTGTGGCAGCTAGCACATTTTAAACATTTGGAAAATAAATTATTAAAAGCAGATCTCCGCAACAGAAAACCCACAGCCAGCTATCCAACTTGTCTGAGTCTATTTGACCAGGAAGTATATGACAGTCCTCTCTGCAACTGTGTACACTTCCTGTATGCTCGACTTGGTTCTTGCTAGCTCAAATGCTTACACATTTACCTACTCCATTTTAGTAAGTTACTTAGTAAGTCCCTGTTATTGATTGGTGACACATTAGAATTTTCCACTAAGCATGTTATCTCTAGATTTTGTGTTTTGCAAGATGTCTAAATTTATTAACCTGTAACTAAAATGTTTTTTTTCTGCTTTAGCAGCAAGTCTGTTTTGAAATAAGTTGATCTAAAGTCAGTTCTGTCATTATGCCTCTTATATTTGAATTAGAACTGCCACTAATAGTTGGAAAGAGGATTCCATCTTTTTAATCAGATCAAGCCATTATAGTGAAACTACTTTAGCCACGTCTACACAAAATCTGTAGAACAGTGAACTAGAAATTTAGAACAGTATTGAGGATGCTGCTCTTGGTGTTGAGCCTAACTCAAACTGACGCATAAGCAGGTGCAAAAGAAAGTCTTCCCTCATTCCTGGGTGAAAATAGGCCATTTGGAGGTACTATACTGTGTGGGAGAAAGTGCTGATCATTGCCTCAGTTCTGAGAGACCTGTATGTCTAATTTCAGAAACTGTTCCTACACTACAGATGTGGGGGATTCTTGAACCAGTACACGCATGGATGGGAAATACTATGTTCTGTAAAAAAGAAGCAGCAAATTACATACAACCATGACACATTTTGAATTAGATAACCTTTAAATGCTCTATTAAAAGAAGTAAGTGGAATAACCTTCATTACCAGAGGCATGTAGCTTTCCATTCACAATTCTCTGACCTAGGGAGTTTAAAGATGTCATGTCCTTCTACATTAATTGGGTCTTGAGTCACACATGTGACTTCCATTATTACAATTAATTATAAATTATTGCCTCCAAGGATTTAAAATAAGGACTGTCAATTTACAAAACCAAATCCTTCTAAAAATATTAGCAACTGACAGCTTTTCCTGCCCTAAGTTAATTTCCACTTACATAAAAGTGGATAATTTCTTGGTATCACTTCAGCCAATAAAAAAAAATTCACAATCTAGAGGCTTATTTTGAAAATTACCACCAATTTAACAACCTGCAATCTGTATTTAATTTCAAAACAAAGCACCTTTGCAAAGAGAAGCTTAACATTAGTATCTGGGTGGTTGAGAACTATCGACTTAAGAGGCTAACGAGACTCATGTAACTTGTTCAGCTGCGTCATGTGTTGCAAAACAGCACATGCTTGGTTGTTTATATTGCTTTCATTAGTGAATCTTACCCTTTTCATTCCACTTGCAGTTTTATCAGAGCCCTGCTCTTCCTGGCAATAATAAACTGAGAATACTACAGTGTGAGTGCAACACCACAGACAATATTACACCAATATTATAGGGAGATTGTCATGGGCACAGCCAGGATTTATTGGGGGGGGCAGGCTTTATTCCAGGGGGCAGAACCTCATTTAAGTATTTTTATTGGTTTATTTGATTTAGAAACATTTGCAAGATCCTAAAACTTTCTGCACTACCAAAGGCTTGGAAGAGGGAATATTAACAGGTATAATGCTGTATTCTGGCAGAACAGCGAGCAGATAAAAGTACTCCAATGAATTAGCTTTGGGTAGTCCTTATTCTTCTGCGTTTATTGAATTATTTCACAATTCTTTTCAAAGGTAGTTTGTAACAAAATACACAGCAGCTATCATTCAGATGCATAAATGCATTTGGGTTTATTGGCCCATTTTCCCTTGATCATAAGACAAAAAACTACCAAATCTCCACTCTGCTTTTTAAACTGCCCAGGCTTAAAAAGTGATTTGCTGCTCATAAAGGGATCTCTACAGAAAACAAAATGCCCCCAATTTATCCCAGTATAATCACAAGCTCTATCAAGAACAGTGTGTGTTGCCTCTTTGGCTTACAATAACTTAACTTGTATGTGCCTCTGAGGCCTCAAAGCCTGAGTTCCAAGTCCAAGTGCTAGTAGGATTTGTGTAAGAGAGAAAAGGCAGCTTAGTTTTTTTAAACAAACAAAAACAAAAACCCTGAAGTTCTCCATATGCATTTGGATTTTAGTTTAGTGTTCAACTCCCAAAATGGTAAACTGGCAGATTTGCAAAAAAGGAAAAGGAAATTTGAACTTAATTTTGTACAACCGTTTAGGCTCCTCGTGCAACATGAACCCAGAAATACTATCGTATACTGCAGAGCACATAAGAGAATAATCTGAATTACTGCAAGTGTTTTCCCTTGCTAGGAGTGATTGTGGTAGAGAAATTTTTGTCCCCAAAATTAAACACATTACTGTTAAATTATATTTTGATCACATTTTTTCATGTTTCCTCCATTGTGAGCAAACATAGGTTTAAAAGTTCTCTTTAATTAATCAAATCCCAACAGTTAAACAGTATGCATGGAGAAGCTGACTAAGGAAACTACTGAAGGCAGGCAGGTGTGATTTGTGTGTTGAAGGTGAGGGAAAACTGCTTACATGCAGAACTGACATATATACACAGGGAATGCAGCTAATAGGCAAATCCAAAGAAAGTATGCTTAATACCCTTTGAAATCAAAGTTTTAGAACTTAAGGTATTCATAATTCACATCATTTAGTAGTGTGTAAGGAACCACATCCTTTTTCTTGTGGTTTTTATTGCTGCAGTTCTTTTAATCAAGCTACTTTTATTTCATCATTGTTGATCTGCAGTAATGAAAACTACAGGTGTTTTCCTGTCTTTACATACTACATTGGAACATGATGTGCATGGTAAAAAGCAATTTCAAAGGGACCTAAAGGTGAGTTTAGTCATCTCTGGACTGGGCTGTGTGCGTCCAATCAACACTAGTTCTGTTTGAGACCAGAGAGATCAGGCACATCTTGAATGTTGAGAATCCTGTGATGCTCAAACTGAACAAGACTTCCATGCTGAGCTGTTACTGAAAATACATTTTACAAATAAGTCCTGTGACAGAGCAGGGTATTCATATAAAACACTTTGTTTCCAAGGCATTGTTTTTACTACAGCAGTAAATCCATTACGTGATCCCTCGTAACGATGTTACATAAGCAGTACTTCATTTTACACCACTGTAGAAGAGGCTAGTGTGCTACATTTCATATGGCATGCCTGCGTACTTATGACAACTGCTTCCAACTACAAACTATGCTGGAATATCAATCTGGAGTATCATTTAACTTTCCGTTCGCAACTATCTTTATTTTACAGGCCATTTTAAAAGTTATAAATACTTCCCACAACAACCAAGGGTAAAATAAAGTACTTCCTGCAAATCAACTGCTGAATATTTTTTTTACTTTGTCTTAAAGAAAAGCTTCTATATTTCAACCATGGTCTAGTTTTATATAGCAAAACTATTAGTTCATGAGTAGAAACCATTTTTCTCTAGAGTGGTAAATATTTTCTCATCAGCGTACAAAACCAAATAAAATCTGCACGACTTATAATCATTTACTGTTTCTTTTAACTGGAAGCAATTCCAGTAAAAACAATTTTTGTACAGGCTGGAATACTGTAGTCTCATTCTCTACAAGGCAATGAAAGTATGAAGAACACTTATGGATAACAAAAACAAGGCTGCCAATGACTAGATGTTATGGGTCAGTTATTAGCATATGCCTGTAGTCCCTTAGATGATGTCTACGGCTGTTTGGTTTAGGGAACTCCATCTCCTTCTCTTTCAGCTATGAGTTGATGCTTCTGCTTCGTGACCAAATGCCGTGTAATGCCCAGTGCCCCCCCTTTTAAAAAACGTACAAAATTGTCTCCAATCAGTGGACCTACTGCAAAAAGATTGGGTTCCTTTGTGCACTCATATGTATATGGATCAATTTCAATAGGGTTACCCTTGCACGTAATTGGTTCATTTGGGTTATGGCCTATACCCTGGCCTTGGCCCTTCAGGAAGCATAGGTTAGGATGAGAACCTATTAACACTAAGGCTACAGAGAACTTTAAGATCTTCTTCAATCCAGAGGCACTCTGCAGGACACATTTCATATCTGGCTGAAATGAAAGGACCCGATGTTCTGGAAAACTGGTATAAGCATGGTGCAAAGTATAGTCTGTAGTGACTGACTGAGTGCACATCATATGGTAGACCTTATGGTATTCGGGGTAAAGCTTTTTAGGCAACTGTTTGAAAATCAAACTTGGATCAGTAACCCTCCTACGGAATGCATGAATTACAGGGATGTTGTTGTTATAAGCACACAGAACTGCATCAGCCGCTGTAAGTCCACCACCTATGATCAAGACTGGATCTGCTTTCCCACATAATATTCCTTTGTCGACAGCAGCACCAAACTCAGATATGGAATGCAGAACGAAAGGAAAGTCTTCACCGTCTACTTGGAGTCTGCCAGGAGAATCAAAAGTTCCAGTGGCAAGAACAACATTCTCAGCAAACAAACAGAATGGCACATGAGAGCCATCCGCTGCTCTCTGATAACCTCTGATTTCCCAGTTTCTCTTGATCAGGATAGTCTGTCCACCTTGCTCTTCCAGTTGCAAATGTTGTGGCAAAACATCTTCACTCACTTCACTTTCATCTTCATGGTCCTGTTCTCGGTAAAGCCTTGAGACAGACGTTATGTACGTGTTTTCCCTGAAGTTTTTTTGAAGGCCCATGACTTTAACATAGTGCTTGTAATAGCTAGCAATTTGCTCTGGCAGAACTCTGTCACACTTTATATTTCTGAAAAAGATAAAGATCATATCTGATTATTCACATTTAGTTTACTGTTCACATTCACCACAGGAACACCTCCTTAAACTTGTAATGTGACTGTACGACCATATTCAGGTCAGATTGCTACAGAAAGAATTTTCAGCTTTTGTATTAGATCAGTACATTTGTTATTTCTTTTTGGCATGATTTCTTTTTTGAAATGTTTTCACTGCTTATACTGGATTTCTTTTGCCCCAACAAGCCAGGATGGTTAACCAGCATTAATGTATGCTTTGTTGTTGAGATATGAATTCTGGCTTTTTAGGGCAAAATAAACCTATGAACACGAGTTTGGACATAATGCTAAGCTATCACCTTCCTGGTTTGTTTCCCTGCTCACACACGGGAGGAGTGAAGCAGGAGAAATGGTGGTCCTGCATCTCTGTTCAGTTCAGTATAGTATGGGTTGTTAAGCAAAGATTCTTGGCTTTCTGTTATGCGCAGATGCAGACAGTGGCTCTCAAAGCATGACGTTCCAAGCAAGGCACAGACATTTGTGAGTGATGGCTCAAACTCTTTTCTGACTTTTGCATATGCACCTGTCAATCAACCCCATATTGCAATTAAATAAAATAGTATTTACATTTCCAGCCCCTGTATTGAATGGAAGGGCTGTAGATCATATGGAATATATATAACAATGTGAGGCCATATACCTGAGATCCTACCCCAGGAACCCCAAAAAGCTAGTTTATTATTTTTACTTAGCTCTTTAAACATACAAGTCTGAAAACCACTTTCAGTACAATCAATCTAGCTATGAATGCAAGCATCAAACATATTTAAAGAATTATGTAGTAACAGAAGATTTGGTCTCAGGGAAATTATGATATACCGTATTTTTTGCCCTACAGGACGCACCGTCCCATAAGGCGCACCTAGTTTTTTGGGGGGGAAATAAAGGGAAAAAAATTATTTTCCCCCCCAGGTGCGGGGCTGGGGCGGGGGAGGCCCGAGCTTCCCCCGCCCCAGCCCCCAAACAGGCAGCTCTCTGCAAGCCGTGGGAGCCCAGCGCTGGCTCCCGCTGCTTGCGGAGAGGTCCGCGAAGCCTGGACGCGCTGAGCTCAGCGCGCACAGGCTTCTGCATGCAGGCAACTCTCCGCAAGCAGCGGGAGCGCTCCCGCTGCTTGCGGAGAGGTCCGCGAAGCCTGGACGCACTGAGCTCAGCGCGCGCAGGCTTCTGCATGCAGGCAACTCTCCGCAACCAGCGGGAGCGCTCCCGCTGCTTGCGGAGAGGTCCACGAAGCCTGGATGCGCTGAGCTCAGCGCGCGCAGGCTTCTGCATGCAAGCAACTCTCCGCAAGCAGCGGGAGTGCTCCCGCTCCTTGCGGAGAGGTCCGAAGCCTGGACGCGCTGAGCTCAGCGCGCGCAGGCTTCGGCATGCAGGCAACTCTCCGCAAGAAGCGGGAGTGCTCCCGCTCCTTGCGGAGAGGTCCATGAAGCCTGCAGAGCGAGAGGGGTCGGTGTGCACCGACCCCTCTCGCTCTCCAGGCTTCAGCGAAAGCCTGCGTTCGCCCCATAGGACGCACACACATTTCCCCTTCATTTTTGGAGGGGGAAAAGTGCGTCCTATAGGGCGAAAAATACGGTAGTTTTCCCAGAAAAAAACAAATGAGAGTCTATAGAATGTACAACAAAGATTTTTTTTTCCTAAATTTGTTGCCCAAGAGGGAATTTTTAAATCATGAGCAGCTAAGTTCAGCTTTAAATTCTGAAATCATGGATTTTTACCACATTCAGCGGAACCCACTGGCACTCCTTTGCTCACAACTATGAGAAGTACTTAAACTGAGCCAAAACATGCTAGGCTAAGTTGATCACTGAATTTTCAAAAACACAGAGGTCAATGCCGAGACTATGTGAGCTTTTCAAAAATAGGGGAGGTAGAAAATTTGGCAGTCAGTTCTTCGGTGTCCCATCTCATCCTGCAGCCCTGGTTATCTAATCTATGAATTAAATTAAATTAAATTAAATTAAATCAAATGTCTTAAGCTTAAGTGTCAGAATGGTAGCCCATTGTTTACAAGCTGTTAGCATTATTAAATTACATGTACAAGAGGATCTTGTACTTTTGAAAAATAGATCACAGAAACATTGAAACTTTCAATTCTTCATCCACTGACAGAAGTAATTTCCCCTCCATCAGTCATTACAAGAATGTTACACTCCTCACCTTCGCTTGGTAGCAGTCCAGTCTTTAAATGAATATCCAGGTAATTCCATCCAATCTCCAAAACTGATAGTCAGCATGGAACCTTCCATATTCTATGGAAAAGAAAATAATACCAGGACAAAATATTTAAAGTATTGCTTAAGGTAATCTCATTCCACCTTCATTTCATAACAAACAGAAAAAAGATCCCATGAATCATGTTCTAAAGGACCAGCCTATGTGCTATATTATCTGCTTTGCAGAAAGCTTCAACTTGGCAACTCTTCTTATTCCAGTTGTAATGTTTGGGACAGCTTGCCATGCACATCTTCAGGACAGCATGGTGTTTCAACTCCCAACATCTGCTGCTGGTATGAGAACTCCCTGAGTGATCCAGAGGATCCTGACAGCAAATTACACTAGACATTACAGCTAAGGAAATAAAGTCAGGAGGAAATCTCCTATAGCAGGTAGCCTACAGCCTTTGGCCTCATTTCTAGCCTTCCATGGTCTATTTTGCCAACTATGTAGCCCCACAATATTCACAAAAAAATATTACTAAAAATGCCCGTAGTTAATTGTGCAGGATGATAGTTCTTGGGGGTTGGGAAGGTGATAAATGGCCTGTGCTATATTATCATTGTATTGGCCCAAATAATCAAGTGATGTAACTTCACTCAGGGTGTAACTAAGTGTTGATCCTTTTAGAAACATATATATCTCCATAAAATCTAATACGAGGAGTGCAACGTATACCTAGTTTTCTACAAAAGGCAAGCACAAAAATGTAAGCCTTTGGAAGTGAGAACAAAGATCATTTACAAAATAGGTATGTAGTATGTGAAGTTTTCGGGAATTCTTTACACATTTGTTTATTCATTTAAAATATTAAGACACTCCCCATGATGCAGCGCCAAAACATGAACCTCCTGAAATGGGTACATGCCACAGGACTTACAACCAATCAGGAACAATGTGTGGTAGGTACCCATTGTTCCCATAGCCAACATGTAAGCTGAAGTTCTCTGATCAAGTGTAGTTCCAACAGCAAAATGGAAAAAGTTCTCACATGCCAAGCACCACCAGGTGGTCCTTTGCCAAGCACCATATGAGGGATATAGTGCTCTGGTTCCAGTTTCCAGTCAAGAACAGGTGGATAGTTAAATCCAAAGTCAGCATCAGGATGAAGCAGTGTGTCAAAGAGAACTGCAACAGGATTCGAAGACCGTCCTTCTAGACCTTCCGCCAAGTACTCCAACTCCTAATGTGAGAAGACAGTTTTAAACGGCAATGTAACTTTTCCTTAGAATATAAAATAATGGGCAGTAAAAGAGCTTTAACTCTCTATACCATGTTTCTCAGGCCTGGCTATATATAGATATCAGATGTACCAAACTTGTACTAGTTGTTTGCTTTTATCCCTTGGTTTCCTGATCACAATGAGTGCAAACAAGCTTCATTATGTCATCTGGCTTCTCCCCACGGATTACACACTTAAACCCTTGGGAATGATTTTAATGGAATCAAGTTTGAGCTGCAATTGATACAAGGAATTGATAGAATGTTTTCTGTATGTCATATGATTAGTCTCTTTTTAGCTGATGAAAAGAGACTAATCACAACAATAAAACAGTACAACAGTACAACACAACACAACACTCTAAAATCATTCATTATAAAATTAATTTAAATCAAGCCACTGGCAACCATTGGGCCAGAGCTCCGCGGAGATTGCCGAGGGAGGGAGTCAGGCTGTGCCCTGGCCAAAGGCCTGGTGGAACAGCTCTGTCTTGCAGGCCCTGCGGAAAGATGTCAGAGTGCCAAACAAGATATATTTTGGAGGCAGCTCTTATATTTTAAATACACAGGATTGTCATAAAAAAATAATTGGCATTTTGGATCCCCAAGTCCTATTTGACACTGAAAAACCTGAGAAAAGCAGAATACTTTGCTTCTACCACGATGCACAACAGAAATGTGAACTAATTTTTCTAAGCCAAGAGTATGTAATTGTATATTATATATGTAATGCACTTTTCTTCCAGCCCTGATATGCAATCAAATGTGTAATTTCATAATTGGTAGCTTACCTGATCAACAATAGAAAGATGACTAGATTCTTTTAATTTATTATGCAAAATAGGATTTGGATGTTCTGTTGCAGGAGACAAATATGGCCTGTATCCAGACAGCATGTATGAGAGGCAAATTCCTGATGGTCCATTACCTAATGGTATTTTAAAAATGATATAAGATTTACTAAAGTTTAAAATTATATCTTGTAATCTGGACCAAGATAATGACCAAAATAAAGACTTTAAGGCATGAAAGTCAAAGATATGCTTATCTCCCCCTCATTGCAATCAAGGAATTTAAAAGAGCTCGGCTTTTGCTATAGGATGCCTAGTATTTTTGCAGATATAGTCTAGAATATTATTTGCCAAGTTTATTACCTCAATTCTGATCAATGAATTTCTGACTCTACCAACACTGACCTGCTTATTGGTTGCTAACTTTCTGAATAGTGGCAGAAGAGCTAAAAGTCCCTTGTGTCCACACATATTTAGCTAGATAATCAGACATGTAAAATAAAATTTTACTTTTACTGTTAAAGTGGAGCCAGATTACTTTTTCATTTAATGTGAAGTTTCTTGGCTTTTTGACAGCTTTTTGGGCTGATACACAAATTTATTTCGCAATATAATATAGTTTTAATTAGTTTATAGGTAATTAGTTGTTGATAATGTAATTGCTTTGAACCTGTATTTGATTACAAATCTGTGTTACTATTTGTTACTTTTTACAAAACAAGTTTGTTGCTATTGTAAATTGAAGGAGTGTTATGGGTGGGTGGGTGGGGAAGACTCTTTTCCTAGCAACGAGATACCTTGTGTTGTGAAAAGGCAGAAAAACCATCTGCAGCACTTTAGAACAATATTTGCATAGCATCATGTCACCGAAACTGATCCTAGGGCAGCATAGAGCCTCAGCTATCGTAAAATAATAGTACTTCCTCCTTCAACAGTATAATCCAAACCACTTTCACTTCTAGGTTAACATCTAATATAAAACATCCAACATTTTTGCAGGCTACATATTTTATTCCAATTACTGTATAACAAGAAATTTGTTTCATTGTTTCATGGTTTTAATAAGTCCCAATTACGGATATTCTCCCAGTCACCAAATATGGAAACAAAGCTATTTTGCCATTCAAAAACTGGCCTCCCAAGTTATTTCCTCCCCGACCTGAAGTAGGAGGGGCGGCCAACTGGAAACAGAAAAACAGCTAAGGATGAAACACTCTACTCTCCCTAAAAAATGGAGGTGCTTGAGTCCTCTCATTTTGATTACATGAGTTTCTGTGTTCTTGTTGTTAGATACTTTTTAAAAAGTGCTTAATTTTTGTTGAAGTGCTGTTCAGATACAAAAAGATAAAGCACAGGTAAAGGTAAAGGACCCCTGGACAGTTAAGTCCAGTCAAAAGCGACTATGGGGTTGTGGCGCTCATCTCGCTTTCAGGCCGGGGGAGCTGGCATTTGTCCGCAGACAGCTTTCCGGATAATGTGGCCAGCATGACTAAACCGCTTCTGGCACAACGTGACAGAAACCAGAGCACACGGAAACACTGTTTACCTTCCTGCCACAGGAGTACCTATTTATCTACTTGCACTGGCGTGCTTTTGAACTGCTAGACTCATAATCAAATAGACATGATACAAAAGGAAAAAGAAATGAGGAGGGGAGAGGAAAGCGAGCATTAGAGCAGCTGCTCCTTTACAGACATGACCAGGTTGCATGTAACGGGTATATAGGGCCCCAAAGAGCTAGATTCAGTGACAAGGAGGTACACTTTGGCAATTCCTATTCTACTATACAACATTACCTTTTTCCCAGTTATGAAGGAAACCATTATAGCTCAAATATTTTTTCAGCAGCATCAAATCACACTATACCTGTATAACATGATAACTAGAACTCTCAATTATATCACAACTTAATAAGCAGTCCGTGATAAGGCAAGGTTGTTAAGTTATAATTAATAAATTTCAAACACATTCAATATTTTAGATTCTTATTCATATACTGAAATTCTGAGAATAACTCACCTATTACTACCACTGGCAAACTCAGTGGTGGGTCCACAGGTAGAGTAGCTTCTTCTAGTAAGGGCATTGTTTTAACATTTGTCCCAAAGCTGTCACCAAAATACTGCACTAAGGAATTCAAAAAGTGTCCTTCGGTTTCAGGGCTACAGTAGTTTCTATTTAAAAGGAAATAAATCAGTTCATCACTACAACACATTCTTAATAAAATAAACTTAAGTTAATATAAAGTCATCGGCCTGATGATATATAAGCAAAAGAAAGTCTGTCAGCGTTTAGGAAAATTTCAGAGTTGCAAATCCACTTTTCCTTTTCTTAAACTGATACTGCTATTTTGGAATCCTACAAGGAAAAAGTAGGGGGTTTTACCCATATATGTTTACAAAAGGACAGAGGAGTGTGCATGTTGAGTGACACAGATTTCTTTTACAATAAATTGTCTGATACAATTTCTATAACTAATAATCAGAGGTAACTGGTCATATGAAGCTATATTAATTTTTTGATATATTAACTAATGTTTGTGACTTGGATCCTTACTTTCTCTTCTACAGAAGGCTCCTTCTATTTGTGTTTTGAACCCAGAGGACACACCCACTGGTAGAAGGGAGGAGGTGTTTTTGTTGACTTCCCCTTCCCCCCCACCTTCCAGATGGTTCCTGAATCCTCCAGGGCACATTTTGGTGGGGCACCTGCAAGGGGAATCAGCAAAAAATTGCCTTCTCCCTTCCACCAGAGAGAGTATCCCATGAACTGAGTGCCACTCAAAGGATCTTTGGATCAAAACCAAAATATTTATTAAGAAGAATGTATGAATTGGTTCCAAAATAGCTTCTAAGAATAAGTCATTGCATAATCTAAGGGCAATGCAAGCGCTTCCTCAAGAATTTGAATGGAAATGTAGAGTTCTGCAGTTGGTTCCCTCCCTCCTCCTACAATCCAGGAATCTGCCAACTCTGACACTAATTGTATTTCCCATCAAATCCACCTCTAAGCTAATATTTAAGTAGGCACTGCTGGCTCTAAGGCTGCTTTTGCACAGTCCTACAGTCGGTACATGTCAGCCTCAAGCATTTTCCTTTCTTTGGTAAAGCTCATGTAACCTCATCCAGAATACAGTTGTCTGCCTCCCTGCAACCAAAAACCACACAGGACATTCATGCATGCAAACATACTTATATGCAGCTAAAGATACAGATTAAGCTTAGGACAAACCCTGCTGTGCCATACATGTGGCAAATTCATGGTTAAAATAATAGAAACCATGGATAATTGGAATCAATTCAATGCTTGCTGTCAACCATCAGGTCATTTAAATGGCTTAAATATAGGCACCTATGGTACTCTACTGCAGAATATATCTCAATAAAGTTTAATAGGTTCCCCACATCTCTGTTGTGGCTACAAACTAAAGGAAACTATGTTGTTTTGCAAAACCACAATGTCTGCACGCTGACAAGTGTACCTTTTACTGCTGTCCTCCCTTGTAATCTATGGAGTTTTACATGAAAGGCTAAAGGAAAAAAGTATTTATGGGCTTTTTACAGGCATCTGTGGACAAAAGGATGCACAACTAGATGGGCCCCAGGTCTGCTCCAGCAGGACTCTCATTCTGTTCTTACACCAGTAAAAACCAGCATCAATAACACCTTTTCTACACTATACCAGTCTATTACAGTTACACATTCATCTTCACAGGAAATATGTTCAGATATTTAAAATACAGGATATGACATAACACAACATCTGTTTAAAAGAGTTTGTTAAATATATGGCAGTTAAGTTATGCTTGCTTATGCCAAGAAAACAATTAGCATGATAGCACTAGCAAATATTCCAGCCAGCCACCTTACACCAAACACCACCAGAAATTACAGCAGAAACTAAAATGCAAATGCTGCACTGTAACCCACAAAACAAATGACTGCATACCCTTTTTTGGGTAGTGTCAGCTACTATAAGTAACAGATCCCTATGAAATATCCCTATGGAATTTGTCAAAAATCTGAAAACCATGATGAGGTATTCAACACCCTTTCAGAGTTGACCTACTATTTACCTATCAATTTAAATTTCCAGAGATACAGGCTATGAGTTATGGGCATTGGGTAAAATTATTTATGGCTCTACAATAGTCTGGGTCTTGAAGTCTAGGATAGCCTAACTTTCTGAAGACATTCTTTTACCAGTTGACTACCAGAAAGTATCATTTTGCTCCATTCTATATCCATAAATTTAGCCTGCAACTGTAATATTTAATCAAAATCCAAAATCAAAAGTGAAGCAGCAATGGGGATGATCAGTGCCTAAACAATGGTAGACCTGCAAAGAATCTTACATACAACTAGTTTCATCATGGAAGAATCTCCAGAAGTGAAGCATAACCTTCATCTCTAAAAGCTTACACCATACTGAACGTGTTAAGTCTTTTTAAGTGCCCCAAGCCTCTTTTGCTGTTTTATTCATGGAAGAAAGATAGAATACAAATATACTATATACACAAACAAGTGAGGTGGCGTGTGTGTGTTTATATAAAGGACCCCTGGACGGTTAAGTCCAGTCAAAGGCGACTATGGGGTTGCGGCACTCATCTCGCTTTCAGGCCGAGGGAGCCGGCGTTTGTCCACAGACAGCTTTCTGGGTCACGTGGCCAGCATGACTAAACCACTTCTGGCATAATGGGACACCATGACGAGTGAGTGCCAGAGCACACGGAAACACAATTTACCTTCCCACTGCTGCGCTACCTATTTATCTACTTGCACTGGTGTGCTTTTGAACTGCTAGGATGGCAGGAGCTGGGACAGAGCAACGGGAGTTCACCCCATCGTGTGGATTCGAACCACCGACCATCCGACTGGCAAGCCCAAGAGGTTCAGTGGTTTAGGCCACAGCACCACCCACGTCCCCCTATGTGTACACACACACACACACACAAAAAAAAAAAAAACCATGTGTGCACATAAATGCCATGTGTGTTGCAGAGAGGCGATTTCCAAGCCTACCTGCTGGTCATGCAACAACATTTCAAATCACGACCCATCTTGGCCATTCAGAAATCTTCCACCGCTGCCGCCATAATCATCATCTATGGAAAGGCGATGTTCCTTTTCATGTGGCTCATTTGGGTGGGCCTTTGCTTTGCCTCCTCCCTTCCCTACGTCCTTAGGAGCATCAGTCACCTTACCTTGCACACCTTTGCCTCTCCCTCCCTCCCTCCCTCCTCAGCACCACCACCCAGGATGCTCTTCAAAGCACCTCACCTTCTCCCTTCCTCCGCTTACAGAGTGCGGGCACGCGCGCGCGCCCCCGGCCGACCCCGTGACCTTCCTCCTTCGCTCCTCCATCTCCTCCTCAGGGAAGCGCAGGCCGGCTGGCTGAGAAGGAGCAGCAGCAGCAGCGGGCAGGAAGGCATCCCGCGCCGACTCCCACATCGCGTCACCCGCCGGCTCTGAGAGGAGAGGGAGGAGCCGGAAGAGAAAGGGGAGGATGGAAGGCGCCTTTTCTGTCTCTCTCTCTCTCTACCCCCCCCCGCCGTTCTCGTCCCCCCGCCCCCCGCCCTTGATCCACAAACCTATTTCCCTCGGCCGGCCTGGCGAATAAGCGTTACCTGAAGTGACCGGCCAGGGAACACCGGCAGCACCAAACCGTCATGAGGGATTAACGGGGGTTGGGAGGGGGAGGGGGAAGAGAAGAAGCGTCGAGGCGGCAGATGGGGGATGTGGCCGTTGCTGCTGCTGCTCTTCCTCCGCCGCCTCTTGTTCTCCCTCCCGCCGCCGCACTGGGGGCCGCTGTCGGCCGGGCGCCTCTCCTCCTCCTCCTCCCTCCCGCCTTCTTGCCTCACATGCGGCACTAGGCCAGTCACACGGGAGCGAGGGAGGAGCCTCCGCCTGGCACCGGCGGCGGCGGCGGCGGAGGAAGGGGAGGGAGGCGCCTCAGCCCCCCGCCAACGCCTTCCTCACGGTCCTCCGCGGAGGAGCCGCTACTCCGAGGGGGGCGGGGAAAGGAGCACCGCTGTCCCCAACAACGGCCGCTGCTGCTGCTGCTTGGCGGCGACACCATGTGATAAGAGATGAAAGTCGGCTGCGAGCGGGAAATGATGGGGGTTGCGCAGTAGATACGCCGCGCACATAACGAGGTCACCGAAAGTTGGGGGGGGGGATGAATCGGGGTTTATCGACGCCTCATAAGTGGCACAGTTTCCTTAGCTTCTGTCCCTCCCAAAATAAACGCGACCGGATGTCACCGTCTCTCTACACGCTTCTTCTTTTCAACACCCTCTTCCCCATTTCCGAACAACATTCTCACGTGCAGCCACGCGGAGCCTGAGGGAGCCGGTGCAAATACTGCTGCTGCTGCTGCTATAGTTTTACAGCTGAAATGGTGGTCCTTATTATTTATGATTTTCAGTTTCATACATGTCAACAATTTTACAGTCATTTTGACATTTCAAAACTCGACTTCCTTCCCCCTCTTTCTGCGGTTACTTAATTCCCCCCCCCGCATATTCCAAATTAACATTTACTCATTTATTCATTTGCTTTAAATGTATACTCTTATAAAAACTGCAGGTTATTACAATAATCCTGCCAATGTTCTTTTCTGTTTACAATTTATTAGTAAACATTCAATAAACCATTTCCATTCTATAAAAAGTTTGTTATCTTGATTTCTCATTTTTCCGGTAAGTTTCGTCATTTCTGCATATTCCATAAGCTTTTTGTATCCATTCTTCTTTCACTGGGACTTTCCATTTTGGGGCAAGTAAAATTCTTGCTGCTGTAGTCACGTACATGAATAAATTTATATACTGTTTGAGTAGTGCTGTCCCTATACTGTAATTCCCAAAAGGATCTTTTTAAGCACCTTTATCTCTTTCGCATTGTCCTGTGCAGGTGGGCTTCTGGGTCCTGACATCTTGTGCCTCATTCCCAGCTATTAAGTGCTGGGGTGGGGGTGGACATCAGCTGAAGTATCATTAACAGATAACAGTCAGTGCTTTTCCACTAAGTAATTTGGGTTGTCAGTGGGGCTTCGTCCCACATGTGTCAGATGATACTTAGTGGAACCTTTGAGAGAGGAAACAGCATTTAAGGTGAAGGTTGTGTTCCCCACCAACTCTCACCATTTCTGACTCCACCACTTCCTGCAGGATGTGTGGGTCAAGGACACTGGGCTGCTGCGAGTTCCTCAGCTGTCTTGCACGTATTAGTGCAGAGATAATCACAAAAGTATACCCATTACAGAAGCTTTAACTATTATGCCAAATGCCAAACCAATGATCAGAGAACTTCTAGAACATCCCACTGCTGGTAATGGCTCCCCCCCCCCCCAATTTTAATCCTCATCTCCCTAACTTTTTTCCTTCTTGGAGCGATGCAATCACCCAATCACAAGGTGGTTGTGTAAAATTTAGCATTGATTGTGAGCTTTTTAAAAAATCTGTTAGATGCACAATTATTTAGGAACCAGCACCAGTTCTTGACCAAAACTATTAACACCACTGAAGAATATCACATTTGCATCTTCCCTGGATCATCTGGATATCAGTGACAAAATAACGAACCAATTGTATTAGCATTTTACAAGCAAGAGGGTAGCCCTGCCTGACAAAGCATCTCAGATGTCATGGACTGGTTGGATGCGGAGGAATGGTGGGAGGAACCAGCTGAGGAACCTCCAAGGGAAGAAGGCTCAAAGCCTAGGGAGTGGTGGTGGGATGGCAATGAGCGATCAGAGGAAGAAGACAGGGAAGAAGGTGTCAGAAGCTGAAGAGGTAACTGAGCTGGGAAAGTCTTGTGTCAGAGAGAAGTCCAGAAGAAGCAGGGGAGGAGTGAGGCCAAGAGGTAGAGATAAGTCAGGCTGGTATAGAAGCACACATCTCCCCCTCCTGTAACATGCTCCCCTCCTCCCCCAGTCTCCTAGGACCAAGAGAGGCATGAAGTGAAAGGAGCAAAGGCACACAGGCGCAGTCTTAGATTGCTTGGGGAAAACCCTGGAGAGGAGGGGACTTAGGCAGCGTTGCTGTGCTCATTAGGCCTGGCACCCCTGTGAAGATCCTGTTTTTTCTCTCATAAAGAGCTGACATCACTTATTCTGATTACTGCTTGCTCACTCCTGACATCAGCTGCAGTGGCAAATAAGGTAAAAAACAAGTTAGGCAGTTGTGTGATTTCGGCAGCAGGGCAAGGAGGCCAAGGTAATCAAAATTTATATGTTGTAGTGACCAGCATAGGAGGGTAGCTGAATGAACCACAGCTGCACAATGGAAATGGTCATAACCTGTTTTATTTTAAAAAATAAAGATTGATGGAATTAAAAGAGTTTTTACAAACCTATATTCAGGAAGATTAAATGCAAATAAGTCATGGGAATATAAATGCTTCCCTGGTGAAGAATAATTCCATTATTCTACTATCCCTTGTAGTACAGTTTATCCTTTTTTCTAAAATTCTCTGTGTATTTGATTTCCTGGCACATGTACTGGGGGATTATTAGATTCAATGTCTAATTGTTCCTTTCCCAATGCTGTAAACAGAACAGCAGTGTTTTAGTCTGCCATGCAAGTTCCTGAGGGATATGCTGTGTTCAGTGAATTCCTCTGCATTTGTTCATCTTTATATCACACGGAATATAAGCGACAAAGCGATGGGACTTAAAAGTATTAAGATTAGGGCATTAAAAAAAAAAAAAAATCTAAAGGGCTATGAACGTTATCCATTACTGTTTTTCAGTAAAATTTGTAGCTACTCTTTAAACACAAATGCTAGCACAAATAGTCAAATACAATGGTTGATCAGTCCTAAAAAAACAGAACCTTTAACATATTTTCTTGTAAGTTTTGTTTCAAGATAATAATTTGGATTGAATGAATTCTAATGGAATCTTAATTGAGCAATTTATGAAAAATAAGGACTTACTAGTTTGCTCTTAGGGACGCAGGTGGCGCTGTGGGTTAAAGCCTCAGCGCCTAGGACTTGCCGATCGAAAGGTCAGCGGTTCGAATCCCTGCGGCGGGGTGCGCTCCCACTGCTCGGTCCCAGCGCCTGCCAACCTAGCAGTTCGAAAGCACCTCCGGGTGCAAGTAGATAAATAGGGACCGCTTACCAGCGGGAAGGTAAACGGCGTTTCCGTGTGCGGCTCTGGCTCGCCAGAGTAGCGATGTCACGCTGGCCACGTGACCCGGAAGTGTCTCCGGACAGCGCTGGCCCCTGGCCTCTTAAGTGAGATGGGCGCACAACCCCAGAGTCTGTCAAGACTGGCCCGTACGGGCAGGGGTACCTTTACCTTTACCTTTAGTTTGCTCTTAAAGCTTCCTGTTCAAATCTAAGGGTTAATAGGGTCATCTTCACATATAGTTTAGATTGGCGAATAGGGTTCAACAAGTTGGACCTGTAATAAAATGTTGACACAGTGGAGTGCTTCTGTGTTCAAGCCATGCCATTTCCCAGGGCATTCTATTCTATCCCCTATTTCCTGGCCTCTTTCTTCTCTCCAATAGTGAGCCAACATTCTGTTTTGGCTACCAATGTTTTGGCTCTGGGAGAATACATTTGATAGCCAGCATAGAGGACTTGTCAGCGTCAGGACTGGCTCTTTGCACTGGACTTTTGGATCAGGATGATTAAATAACTTGGCTTCAAGGCTCCCTCCTCCCAAGTAGGAAGCCAGAAGTGATGCAGAGGTTGTATTACATTAAATAATGTAAAAGGTGACTGATAACAATGTGAAAAGTAAATTAAGTAGTCCAGGCTCTTCTGCAATAGACTTGTTTGTTGAGTAGAGATTGCACAATAACATAGTATTGTAGATTCGCTGCTGAGGAAAGGTGTTAATACTTGTATCTTGCACTAACAAAGCAGATTTGTTGTGTAAATAATATGGTTGTGTGGCAAGGATTCATGTTTAATTAAAAATAAATTAATAAATAACCCCCAAAGCAATTGCAGGAATTGGCCCTTTAGTTACATAAAAACAAGCAGCCTGGTTAAAAATAGAAATGAACACTGTCTGTCATTCCATAAACAAATCCCTTCCACTACAGACGAGACATTTTTCTAGCTCCAACAATAGATGCCTTTATTTACCATTCAATAACAGTAGAAAGGTCAAAACCATTGCTTTCTTTCCATAGACACTATTTTTAATTGGTCAGCACTTTTGATTCCCCCCCCCAAAGGATCACTTTCTATTAAATTGATTAACACAATATAAATGGCTGAATAATTGCATCTTCCTAAGGATCAAAGGTCTGTTCATCGAAAACCACCATGAGCGAAAACCTATGCAGCTAAGCCTGCAGTCCCAAACACATTTACTTAGGGAGTAAGCTTCACTGAACATGGTGGGTTCAGCTTCTAGAATTATTGTGTGTTGGTTTTGTGTTAGCGTTGCTCTAAGCCAGACAAGGATTCAGCGACGCTTGCATAAATCACTGCCACTTTATTTCCTTCAATTTTCCTTTTCCCAACGATGGAAGGAAACCTCTAATATACCAATAGAGGCTTGGGTTAATAATATCTGGAGTATTGCTCTATCAGAATGCCACACATACCATTGGTCACTAATCAAGCGCATCTCCAAAAAAGATAGCTTTGATACTATCTGGTCTCCCCTTTTCTCTTTTAGTGAAGAACAACAGGATATTTTAATACCGTCATCATCACAGAGGTGTCTGTGGAGGGGATATATTCATTGAAAATTTTAGCTGTGCCGCCTTTTCTTTTTCAAAAAAGGAACCTACCTGTTTGTTAAGTCTGGCACCAGAGGTCATTCTCTATATATCCTTGCCACTCTGTAGGCTTTCTTAATAATAATTACTATTATTTACAAGCTGCTATGTGACTGGGTTGCCCGGAGAGCCACGTTTTAGACATTAAAAAAAAATGCCCATGATTTTAACTGATCTTCTATCTACTGCTTTTTATATTTTTACTGTTGCTATGGTAATTGCCATTGTTTCTGATGTTTTTGATCTGTTTCATATTTGTTTTATGGTTCTCTTTTGCAGGCTATATTGAAAATCTAAATTAATAAAATTCCAGAAGAAGAAGAAGAAGAAGAAGAAGAAGAAGAAGAAGAAGAGGAAGAAGAAGTTCCCCACCTAGCAATTACTTCTGCTGCTGAGGAGGTTTCCCCAAACTCAGAATACTCCTTTGTTGCTAGGGGGCTGGCATCACATTTTTTATAAGCAATATGAAAGCTTTCTGCAAGAGATAAGGGACAGCTCATAAAAGCATAATATGCATTTCCCCCTAATGAAAGTTGTTTCATTTCAGTGGTGGCACGTTTTATTCCAATAGCAGTTTGAACTTGTATGCCCTGTTGCTAGGTTTTCATCCACCGACACCATTAGAAGAAGCAAATTGGTGATCTGGCCCCCTAAAAATAGCAAAGAACATTTATGGGCATCAAATGGTGTTTAATATGTTACAATAAAAAGAAATTCAACCTTGATTGGTTTTTATAACTGCTATTTTCTGTCTGCAGCTACCCAACTAGAATAGTAGATAGCTGTCTTTTGCAAATGGACTTTTTATAACAAGCGGGAAATGGGTGGTAATGGATAATAAGACATTTTCACACCTCTCCTGTCCTGGACCTGTTGTTGTTCAAGGTTTTTATAAATGACTTGGATGAAGGAATTGAGAGGATGCTCATCAAATCTGCAAACTAGGAGGGGTAGCTAATGCTGCAGAAGACAGAATTGGGATACAATATGACCTTAACAGTTTGGAGAACTGGGCCCAAGCTAATTCAAATAGGAACAAATGTCAGGTTTTGCACTTAGGTATGAAGAACAAGCACATATGAAATAAATAAATAAACAAATAAATATTTATTAGAATGCTAACTATCTTTTGTGTAAGTACTAATATATAATTTTTTTACCAGTCAGTCACCACTGGATGCAAGCCATTTCTGAACGCTCTTTTTTGCAACAAAATGAGCTCCCAGTTCTACTCCAGAGTGTCACTAATCTGAACTTGTGCCGCTCTGCATTTGATTCTGCCACTGTCTTGGCTGCCACTGTCAGTTATTACCCTGCCAACATTTGCCTTTCATCTTTTCCCAAAAGTCAACTTAACTTCTATTACAAAGGAAATGAAATGTTCTCCATGCTTGCCAACATTCTGAGAGAATGGCTTTCTCTAAGAATGACTCAAAGTTCCCTATTCCCACACCCTGGTGTTACTCTGAGAACAACTAAAGTAAACTTTTCAGCAGCGGTTATTTGTTTTAACACCTTCCCCCATTGTAAAATGTTTGGCACTAGGTAAAGAACAACAGTGCTAATTTTATCTAGATTTCACATATCCCCTGGCCACATAAGCAGGGCCTATTTGTTCTTTAAAACCTGAGGACAAAAAACAAATGATGCTGTGTCAACCTTTCTCTCCCTCATCCTCTGCCAGAGGAAAAAGTGGAGTTAAGTAGCTTCAGGGCATTCAGACAGTACAAGAATAATGGGGGGTGACTTTTGACTGACTTCTTAAGAAAGCTCACTGCCTCCCCCCCAAAAAATATCCCCCCTTGAAGCAGCTTCAAGGGGGGATATTTTTTTTGGGGGGGGGAAGCAGTGAGCTTTCTTAAGAAGTCAGTCAAATATGCTATTAGATGAGGACTAATCTGGAGTCCAGGGACGCGGGTGGCGCTGTGGGTAAAACCTCAGTGCCTAGGACTTGTTGATCGCATGGTCGGCAGTTCGAATCCCCGCGGCGGGGTGAGCTCCCGTCGTTCGGTTCCAGCTCCTGCCCACCTAGCAGTTTGAAAGCACCCTTAAGTGCAAGTAGATAAATAGGTACCGCTTTATAGCGGGAAGGTAAACGGCGTTTCCATGTGCTGCGCTGGTGCTGGCTTGCCAGCTGCAGCTTCGTCACGCTGGCCACGTGACCCGGAAGTGTCTTCAGATGGCGCCGGCTCACGGCCTCTTGAGCGAGATGACACACAACCCTAGAGTCGGACACGACTGGTCTGTACGGGCAGGGGTACCTTTACCTTTACCTTTAATCTGGAGTCCAGTCTATATTGTTCCCACAAAGACTGACAGTATATCTAGTAGTGATTGTTTTAAGTAGGTTCCTGCTGGGACTGGTTTAGCTGCTGTGGGACTCCATACTCTACTGATTTATTTTAGCCTCTGGTTGGGAGACACAGAAGCAATTGGCTTAGAAGGATAGCACCATTCATTATGAACCTGAGGCACTGAAATTCTCTTTGATCTAACCTGATCTATGAACCGCAGGTACCAAAGTACCCTTCTGAAGCAGGGTTAGTGGACGAGCTAGGCTTACATACATATCAAATACGACTGGATGTCATATTGATGTCAAATAGCAAATATTCTCTGAACATGCAGGTACTGTATTCAAGGAACATTCATCAACATAGTTATAATTTTGAAGTGAGTTGGGGTTATTGTGTTTTTGGTAGGATGGGGAAAGAAATTACTTTTAGTTACAATTTTTGATTCTTTAAGAAAAAAGATACAACACAAAGATTGCACGTGCTTTGGCACAACTATTTCTGACATCTCTAGACAACATTCACATCATTTTTTAACCCAAGTTTATTCAAAACAGAAGCATATTTAACAGGCAGTCACCCTCTGCTGCAAATACCACATGCATTGCTTGTAATATAAAATGCTTTGGCTGGAAGGGGGGGGGGGAGTTGATCAGTTTATGCTTTGTGTTCATTCTATTCAGTCAATTGCATATTCAGAAGGAAAAAGCGGTAGTTGTTCGGCACTGATAATTATCACTGGCAGCACAATTTGCTCCTTTAGCTGTGGTAGTATAGAGACATCTAGCAAAAGAAGAATCCTAAGCATGGCATGTGGGATAAAGACATCAAGCTCAGCTCAGCCACACTCAGAATAAAAAAAATGTCAAGGAGGATTATAAATCCTGAGTACAGAATTGTATCCATAACAGAACACCTGTGCTTCTCCAACAATGCTTTGCATTCTGCTGAAGACACTGCTGGGATCGTCGCTGAACATGCCTTCCTTTGTAGCACAATGGTGTCCTGCAAGGGGTTAAGGCAGAAGTCACCAGTGTGGTGGCCTCCAGTCGTTGCCTGACGAGAGCCCTGACCATGGACCATAAGGGATGTGGGGCTGATGGGACTTGATGGGGGCCACCACATTGGCTACTGCTGCAGTAAGGCAATGTACTGGGTGCAACACAGCCAATGGCAGGTGCTGCACTGGTGCTGAACCTGAAGATCAGGTGTACAAAGATCAGTTCAAGAGCACAGGGCAACTCCTTCCTGTATCATTGATAGCCTTCCACCGATTTTGATAGTCCATTGCCGCAATGCAGTTCCCCACAGATTCAGACTGAAGTTACTACTTCGATTTAACCAGCACTGAATGAAATGCATTTGCACGTTTTCTGTGTAAAAGTCTTACAGCAAAATCCTGTGCAGGTCTGTTCAGAAGTCCCATTGAGTTCACTTGGGTTCCTGGGCATAGGTTTACAGCCCTGCAGCACCTTAGAACTAAAAAATTAATACATGGATGCTTTTTCCTATGCCCTTTTGGGGAAAAGGTTGAGGTTGGAAATGCATTTATTTTTAGTTCCTCCTCTTCACATCATTTTACGTTTTCCTTCCCAGATCTCTACTTTCAATTGGCAACCTGAAGACATCTATAATGAGCTCCTTAAAGAAATCCTAGCACTTATTGCTTGTTCCTATATAGTGTACCTTCTATTTTTCAAATAGTGTATAATTACCAGCTATTGAATCAGCATGGAGACATCCTCATGAACTGGTAATCAGACAAAGGAAAGACTAAGAGTGCAGCACAGATTAAGGAACATCAAAATGATGTACAATACAGTTGTGCATGGCTTGGCATGGCCCAGGAAGACAAAGGGAACATGTCCCAGTGACGCCGGAGTCTTCAGGTGGAGAAAACAGTCCAATTTGTTCTACTTGGCTTTGGTTTCCGATGTCTCCGTTTCAATATCCAGGTCAGTCAGACAGCAACAAAACAGCATCTGGGCATACTTAGTGGCTGTAGCTACAAGATAAAACAATTATATGAAATTATGAAATTAAGAACTTCACTGATGTAGGGTGTTTCTGCCTAATATCAAAAACCTAGTGAGCATGGCAGTCCTTCCCGTCATTGGGCCATTGCAAAGGGGGCTGCGATATTGCAGGGATAGCCAATGTAGTGCACTCCAGATACTGTTGAACTACAACTCCCATCATTCTTGACCATTGACCATGTTGGCTGGATCATATGGGAACTGCAGTCCAAATGCATCAGGAGAAAACCAGGTCTGCTACCCCTGGGATAATGAGTGATATGACTATTAGATAACAGTTGACATAAAAACTTTAAAATCCACTAAAAGCCATAATGTATTGCTGCCTAAATAGCAGTTCAGCATGCACTGAAGTACTTCCAGACAGAAATTACATAACAAAACCGCCATTTTAAATACAATAAACATTTCTTACCTGAAAGCCTTCGCAGGTACCAAGGTCTCTTTTCTACGGGTAAATAGACTCCCAAAAAGTAAGCGGGAATTCCAGAGAGTGCTATACCAATTCCAATAATGGAATTGATTGTGTCGCTGAAGAGTGGGACTATGACTAGGAAAAGGGTGCACAGGCAATACACAATTGGGAAGAAGAGGCTGAGCTGCAGGTACAAAAAGAGGAATGCAAGTTATAGGAAAGGCTGTGGGGCAATTGCAGCATGACACCACATCATATAATAACATCACCTAGTTCAGCCTCCTGTTCTCACAGTGGCCAACCAGATGCCTGTAATCCTGCAAGCTGGATGACTGCAACAGCACTCTCTCCGCCAGTGATTGCCAGCAACAACCCCGCCATTTTATGTAAGCATTTCTATAGCTGCTAACATTGCAATATACTAGGTGTTAGAATTCCTGCTCCATGATTGCAGTCATAGGATTGTTGTCTTTCACATGACAGTATAATATGCTTTGACTCCACAGAGTGGGAAGTGACGGAGACAGGATGTTTGTGTTACTGTGTTCCGTGAAGTGGGACTATTGTCCTTTGTCCTTTTTCTCTTTGCTGTCTGATGCTAGAGAGAGAGGGAGCCATGTTGCAGTGCTCCGTGTGTGTTTATATGTAAATAAAGTAGATTAGCCAAAATGCTGAGTTCTGTCACGTGAAATGTGCAAACTGCGGATCCCTAAGTGTGCTGGTGTCAGTTGACATCGGTCGCTGTGTGAGGTTTGGGCTGAAGAAAACTTATGAAGCTCCCGAACGATTGACCAGGAGGGAGGGAACATGCCAGTCGTGCATGTGTCTCTGCCAGAGTCCTACTCGAGGGTAGGCTGAACTCCTGACACTAAGTTCTAGAATACACATGAAATACTGTTAAGTTAAGGATACAGCTGTCTAGAGCAACCTTCCTCAGCCTGATGTTTGGGACTATGGCTTCCATCAGCTTCCCCCAGTACATAGGGAACCAGGTTGAGGGAGGCTGTGTTGGGGTATGAATACTCAGGCAGGATAACTCAGGAGAGTAGCCATGATAACTAAAAATGGAATCTCCATAGCATGCCTGATCACAACTGTGTCACTGCTGAACATAAGAAGAGCCCGCTGGATCAGGCCAATGGTCCTTCTTGCCCAGCATCCTGTTTTCACAATAGCCAACCAGATGCCAGAGGGAATCCTGCAAGCAGAAGAGCGAAAGAGCATTCTCCCCTCCTACCATTTCTAGTCACTGGTATTCAGAAGCACTTTTGCCTCTGATAGTGGAAGTAGACTGTAGCCATCATGCCTAGAAGCCATCAATAGCCTTTTCCTCCATGAGATGCTGGCAGCACTATTTTCAGAGCAGCTTCCAAAAGATAAATAACTGTACTTGATGCTCAGAATATTTCTAGGTTATGGTCTGACCAGGAATTTTTTCTCTCACCTCAATGCTATCAGGAGAAGATGGGTATCAAGGACCAATTTAGTTTGCACTACAGTTTAAAGGGGTTTTAAGCAGGAGAAAATGTGATTCTACACGTTCTTGATAGCAAAGCTGCAACACACTCACACCTATGCGCACGTTTTGAAGCTTCTGCTCTGCTATTTACTTACTTTAATGGGTCTTGGCCTGTCTGGCTGGGTATATCTTAAGTATATTAACCCTGCAATGGATAACCCAACAAAGAACCAATAGCTGAAGCAATAGTAATTAATCAGCAGAAAGACATCTTCCACAAGGAGATAAATCAAAGTCATTAAACCCTACAAAGAGATAACAAAAAGAAAAGAGAGAGATATAATTTCCTAAACACCACATTCTAAACACAGACTTGATAGCACACTACACACAATGTTCTTTGCTTAAAGCCTGACAAAAACATTTTGCATCCTTTTTGAGATTTTGGGAATCTTCTGCAAAAGCACATGCAGTTTCTTAAATCCTTCCAAGGGTTTGATTATATTATTGATTATTATTTTTTAATCCTTTGACAGTTTGTTTTCTTTTTCTATGGTTGCATGATATTTTGTGATGTGGGCAGTGCTTTTTTCTGGGGGGACGCAGGGGGACGTATACCACTAAACAATTTGTGAATCTTTGTACTTTTGTCCATTTACTGTACGTATTTATTTTCCCCGATTTGAACTATAAAATGGTGATTTTCTTGAGTCAAAATGAGAGTACCTCTAAACATTTTTTCTTAGAAAACGAGCACTGGAAATGGTCACAGGTGCCCCTGATCCAACAAGAAAGCAGATCAGAGTCCTCCTGCACATCTGATCACTGCATAAACAGATCCCTTGGCCAGATGCTTGCATCCAGCAATCAAGACTGCATGCAGAGTGATTAGGATCTGCATATACAACTGAAGATGTGGTCCCCTTTGGAATTGTATAATAGGGATGGGAATATCCAAAAGTCACTGTACTTAGCTATTACCATGAGTGTGTTCTTAGTTGTGAGGATGACAACAAGGAACTGGCCTGGTAAGAACAGAGTGAGTTTACTTGGCTGAGTTCATGCAGTACCAGTAGGATTGAGAATGCACTGAATGTAGATTTCAGAACAAAACAAATATACAGTGGTACCTTGGTTTTCAAACATAATCCACTCCAGAAGACCATTAGACTTCCAAAATGTTCAAAAACCGAGGTGCAAAGGGCGGTCTGCAAATTTCATTGAGAAAATTGAGAAACACACAACGGAAGCCATTTGACTTCTGAGGCGCGTTCAAAAACTGAAATGTTCGGCAACGGAGATGTAAAAAAACTGAGGTACCACTGTAAATTAAAATGAGCTTTTCTTTCTTACACTTTGTAATCACTTACATTAAAAACGAGGGCAGGAACAGGTGTGAAACATTTTATATGAATCAAGCTCAGGCTATCTGGGAGTTGTCCTTCTCTGGCTCCAACGTAGAAAAGCCTGCCGCAAGGTTTAAAGAAGTCTTATCAGTGCACAGTCCTATTATATTCTAAGGTGACACATGACATGGCTCTCTAAAGAAATATTAAAAAACAGTATTACACAATATTAGGAACAGTTCAAAATAAAATTTACAGAAGTGAGGTGGGTTCTAAAAATATACATCTCGATAAAGAGGCACATCTTCAGCATTTGCCAAAAGCTGTGTGATGAAGCAGTGGCAGACTTTGGGCTCTCAAATTTCAGCAGTGCCCCATGTGACACTAAGATCTGTCCCCCCACCTCTCATGCTCCGGTCTATAGCATTGTTGTGGTGTCCCCTGCAGCATGGGGACCCAGTGCCACCGCACCGGCTGTGCCACCCTAAAACCGCCTCTGGTGCCAGATACTTTCCTCTGTTGGAAAGTGGTTACTCCACAATTGCTGTGCTAAGGTGAGAGATCCATGTCATCCGTTCCATGTAATTCCTGTTACTGGACTCGGTCATAGGAAAATGACAACTTCACCAGACTCGCAACTTCTGAATCAGCCCATAGTCACTGCTATCTGCAAGGAATGGCTAAATGCGCCCTCAAAATCAGCGTAGAATCTCATTGCACCAGTGTAACATGGGCAGGGTAAAGGAATAAGGGTACATGTTCATGTGTCTCAGTCCAGGCCGGCCCTGCTGTTAGACTGTAGGAGGCGGAAAATGCAGAGGGCAGGAATTGGTGGCAAGGTGTTGGATGGAAGAGTTCTGTGTGTGCCATGCATGGCTTGTCCTACTTCCCCCGCCTCCCCGCTAAGCTGCTGCCCTCAGATGCGGCAGAGGGTGTTGCCCTGTTGGCAGTGTTGAAGGGAAATTCAGTTGCCCGTCTCCAGGCAGAACTGGCCATCTTTTCCTTTGCTTCAGGCGGCAAAATGCCTTGCACCAGCCCTGGTATCAGTATTACAAGGCAGCTGTGAGGAACCCTTGGGCCTCCAGATGATGCTGGACTTCAACTCCTGTGAGTTGCAGCAAGCATGGTCAATGGCCAGGGATGATGGGAATTGTAGTTTAGAAAAGGGCCAAAGGTTCTCTATACCTGCTGCCAGGTGACAAGGGGGACTTGCATCCCACAGCTTGTTACGCCAGCAGAACTCTTTGCAGAACTCCTGTATTATTTGTCACAAAGAGTGATGAAAATGCAAGAGTTTATACGGCTTATGAGAGAATATTTGCTTGGTGCTGTATGCTTGGCCTAAGTGGAATTAGGCATGGCAATACAGTGGTACCTTGGGATAAGTACTTAATTCGTTCCAGAGGTCCGTTCATAACCTGAAACTGTTCTTAACCTGAAGCACCACTTTAGCTAATGGGGCCTCCCGCTGCTGCCACACCACCGGAGCACGATTTCTGTTCTTATCCTGAAGCAAAGTTCTTAACCTGAAGCACTATTTCTGGGTTAGCGGAGACTGTAACCAGAAGCGTATGTAACCTGAAGCGTATGTAACCCGAGGTACCACTGTAAAAGGTTTCTGCATTCCTAAAGTAGACCACCAGGTGGCAGTGTGCTTTCGAGGTCCTTTTCAGTCTCATGTCATTTCCATGCTGCTGAGTTACCAGTGTATGCAGAATTACCATTAATTTGTATTTTTTTTAAAAAAAAATGCAATGAATAGTAGTCTAAGCTCTTCAACTTTCAGTGGAATGAGGATCTGGAGTTCTGAACAGCTTTTTAAAAAAAAATCACATAGGAAATTCAAAAAGAAAAACAGAATACACGTTGCTATGTATCCCCTTATAATTTATTATTGTGCAATTGAATTAAACCCAATTAATCCTTGCTATTAAATGCCTAAAACTGACTAGCTCTGCACAGCAGAATCTCAGATGTAAGAGCTGACTCTGTTAACTGACATTCAATTGTATTTTACAGCCGTTTTACTGCTGGATTTTTCTTGGGGCGGGAGCAAAATCCATTTAGTTTATAAGAGAAAAAGTGACAGAAGCTTCGCTAAGTTGTAGCAGTATGATACTCTATTCAGTAAAATCATTTCTGGCAGAATGCTACTGGCTCCATCTGCACAGTGCTAGTTTCTGAATTCCACATACCTGGAAGCTGCAATAATTGATGAGTTTAATCCTCCATAACAAGACATCGCCACTGCAATAGGGATGATCCACTTAGCATGGCTAAGAGTCTCATTACCAAAAGTCTGCAAAAGAAAAAGAAAGAAAGAAAGAAAAGAAAATAGGCTCACTCAGCTAGTTTCACAATGCCAGCCAACTGTCACGGAAATTTACAGCTGAAGCACAAAGTCGGGCGAGCTCATTTTTGACAACAATGCCCCACCATAATCTTGGAACAGCTTTTTAAAAGCCACACTAATAATATTTCAGTTATCTGTCACACGCAGCTAAATTGCCAGTGAGTGGATGGTTAAACAACATGAGAAAGTGAAACTAATATGTATTTAAAAGATTGATCACAACCCAGTGGTGGGATTTAATCGCCACTGTGGGATTTTGTGAACTCCTAAATTGTGTACAAGGGAGCAGAAGAGATTATTACATAAACTGTACATTCTGCAGTATGCTCTGCAATATACTTATAAGATGCAAGGAAGGGTTCCTTCTTCACCCCTCTGGAAGCAGACAACAGGGAAAATCAGCTACACATGCATTCAGTCAACAAGTACAGATGTATGGGCCCAGATTTATTATTCTGCAACAGCTTTCCATGTATAATTGCCTGAACATTTTGAAGTTTTCCACTATTTCAAGAACTGGATATGAGCTGGTCACACAATCCAGGATATTAGGATCTGATGGATCTGATGGATCAACAGTTATGGGTTTCAGACAATAGCTGAACACAAAAATATTGTTGAGTTGGCCCCCCACTGACTCCTTAAATCCTATAGTAGTTTTAAGAAGTGGGCATAAAATGTACAGTAATCTAATTTGGTTAAGAGATGCTTTCCTAAAGCCTAGGACACTTGGAATGACAGTTTAATGCATATGCCAATGCATGCTTTCAAGATATGTAATTTGTGATTATAATTTTCAACTAAAATTGCCAGTTTGCACTAATGGAGTCAGTTATGCTAATAAGACATGTTTTCCTGGCTGCTGAAGTTTGAGTGCACAAGAGAGAGAATAATAGATAGATAAGAAAGAAAGAAAGAAAGAAAGAAAGAAAGAAAGAAAGAAAGTTTGGGCAGAATTTGACATTTTTGCCAGGTACTCGTGGGTAGTGTGTCTGGAGTTTTCCCATTCTAATTAATTCAAGAGGGTTCTAGAAGCTTCTCTGTGTGAAAGAAACAGGCAGAAGGTTCCAGATGTTTGGGTTATTCCTTCAGAGAAGCTGAGTACAGCTGGCTTAAACTGGTTCTGTTATTTCTTTCTGTCATAGTCATGCTGACTATAATAATAGGCAAGGAGGAGTCTTGGATTCATTTTCTCTTTTCCTTCTGATGTGGTGTTCTGTACATAGTATACTTAGTGTTAAGGTTTAGACTTATTATAAGTTATGGTAAGTTTAAGTTGGGAAACGCGGGTGGAGCTGTGGTGTAAACCACTGAGCCTTGGGCTTGCTGATCAGAAGTTCGGCGGTTCGAATCCCCGTGACGGGGTGAGCTCCCGTTGCTCGGTCCCTGCTCCTGCCAACCTATCAGTTCAAAAGCACGTCAAAGTGCAAGTCGATAAATAGGTACCCCTCCGGCGGGAAGGTAAACATCATTTCCGTGCGCTGCTCTGGTTTCACCAGAAGTGGCTTAGTCATGCTGGCCACATGACCCGGAAAAAGTGTCTGCGGACAAACGTCAGCTCCCTCAGCCAGTAAAGTGAGATGAGTGCTGCAACCCCAGAGTCGTTCACAACTGGACATAACTGTCAGGGGTCCTTTACCTTTTTAAAGTTTAAGTTTAGTCTGCTGCAACTGGATTTCTTATGGACAGTGCCAATCCTGAATGGATTTGTGACCATTATGCTCATTTGCTTTCAGTAGCAGTAAAGCTCTGCTGGATGGAACATTAATTGCCTCTGGTTTATTTTTGGGCAATTCCTGCAACGTGTTTAAGTTTTAACTCTGCTAACTATACGTTGGAATCTGCCCCGGATCAATACCGAGTAGAATTACATGACACAGTGGAAGGCAAGAACCAGCCTTCCACAACCTGGACCCTGCAGATGATGTAAAATACAACTGAGCTCATGATGAGCCCATGGTGGACTTTCTTTCATTAGAGGTTTTAAAGCAGAGGCTGGATGGCCACCTATCAAGGATGTTATAGCAGTGAATCTCCCGTATTGGCAGGGGCTGAACAAGATGTCCTTTGAGATCCCTTCCCGCTCTGCGATTCTACAAACTCATGATTTGTGACATACCACGGCCACAGCATCACTCCCTAACAGAGCAGGCATGTCCAGCACAACATAGTAGGCCACATTTGTCAGCAGGTAAATGATGGTCACGATGGGCATTGAGATTGCAATGGAGAGGGGCAAGTTCCTGCAAAAGGAAACGAAACAGTTATTTGCAACCAACTGAAGGGTAAACCAAAGGGGAAGCACATTAGAAAAACAATAACAATGACCTGCTTGAAATATGCATAAAACTTCGGCACCTAATGCAAGAATGCTATGACCCAAGACAGGCATGTATACCTTTCCGGGTTTTTCATTTCTTCCGTGACGAAATTCAGTGTATCCCATCCAGAGTAGGAGAAAAGAGCTGAGTAAAGGGCAAGTGCAATGAATCCTGCGTCTGCTGTGGAGCCTTCAAATGGCTCCTTGAGGTTATCAGTTTCTCCTGTGGAAACATCAGAAGCCTGTGGTTATTCATTATTATTATTTACATCTACATGCCTACACACAACCAATATGTAGCTTATAGGAAACAGGGGCAGAATCAGAATGTTCCCTACATGAAAATGCTGAACGAAAGTAGCTTCATATCGCCTTTACCGTGTGTCATGGCATCCACAAACCTGCCAGCATTGACTATAGGGTGTGTATATTCCTGCTTCATGTAGCAACTTCTCACTTGATACTTGGGATACTTGGTTCATGTGTGAAGAACATAACAGTAATAATAATAATAATGATAATAATAATAGCCCATAATTAAAGTATGAGCTAGACCAGAGTCTATATGCTGTTCAGTTTTGCTATCATATTTACACACAGAAAGTAAGTTCTTACCTTGGGTGATTTTATAAAGACCCACAGCTATTACCACAATAAGGGCCATGACTTTGGCATATGTGAAAAGGTCTTGCACTCTGGTTCCCCACTTCACATTGACACAGTTAATAAAGGTCAGGGAGCCTAATAAGAGAACAGGATACAAATTAGATAAACCCAGTTAGCTGTACTTCATTAGAATACTGATGACTTGGACGTTTTTCAATTAACATAACGGCAGCAGAGATCAACTGGCTATGATAAGGACTTAAAGGGGGGGGGGACCCAAAACAAACAGTCATTTGAATCAGGATCTGACCATGGGCTATGCTGGCTAGGCCAGATAGGAGTTAATACTTGGAGAGCCACCGATTAAGCACTGTAGCCTCCCAGATGGAAGGCAGGATTGGAGAGACATTGGAATGAAGTCAGTTTTTCAGTAAGGAAACAATGGATCTGCATATTATCTGTTTTATAGTGTTGCATTTTCTAAGCATGCCTCAACAGACTCAACAAGAATAGGGAGAAAAGAAAAATGAAAGAAAAGAAAAATAATAGAATCATAGAATTGTAGTGTTGGAAGGGACCCTGAGGGTTATCTAGTGTAATCCCCACTAATGCAGGAATCTCAACTAGATAATACATGACATATGGCTATCCAACTTCTGCTTAAAAACTTCCAAGGAAGGAAAGTCCACCACCTCTTCTGGGAGTCTGTTCCACTGCTGAACAGCTCTTACTGTCAGAAAGTTTTTCCTGATGTTTAGTTGGAATCTCCTTTCTTGTAACTTGAATCCATTGGTTTGGGTCCTACCCTCTGGAGAAGGAGAAAACAAGCTTGCTCCATCTTCCATGTGACAGCCCTTTAGATATTTGAAGATGGCCATCATATCTCCTCTCAGCCTTCACTTTTCCAGGCTAAACATACCCAGCTCCCTCAACTGTTCCTCATAGGGCTTCATTTCCAGACCCTTGATCATATTGGCTTCCCTCCTGTGCCAAGATGTCAATGCACAGACACCCAATACAGCCCCAGTTGATAGAGCTGGTTTTGGAGAACTTGTGCCACACAGTGAGCACAGTGGAAGTTCTTTGGGAATAAACATGCATAGGATTGTGCTGGCTGGGTTTAAGTCCTACTTGTGACACTGACTTGGTTTTGGACAAGTCACTCAGCCTCAGTTCCCAATCTTTAAAATAGACATAATAAATGACCTACCTTAAAAGACTGTTATGAAGATGAACAAAGGGTTTATTCACAATTTTTAAAAAATGTATGCCTAAAAAAATAAATTAAGGGTATGACAAACAGGCATCTGAAAACCCCACATATTTTATAGCTATACTCTTCAGAAAGCTAAGATTGATGCAGGGTCAGTTTTTGGTTGGCAATCCAAGTAAAATCTTAAAACATCAAACAGTGCTGTCAATATGAGTGCAAAACAAATAACCCGAAACTGTTTTCAGGAGGGGGCGGGTGTTATTTTTACAACTCCAACTATTTCACTAACAAGATAAGAGCACGGTGAGAACATTCTTTTAGTGCCCTCTAGCATTCAGAGACGAAGTTGCAGTTTTGCTACGAAAAATATACTGTATTGGCTTCTGGGGATATGCAGCCAGGGTTGCCCGGTTTCAAACAGTGAAAATCCAGACAGAAAAGTTGTTGAGCTTTTTACAGATTTCTGCCTGGACCCTGCTAGAGACAGCAGGATATGTCAGGGAAATTCCGGTCTCAGATTATGAGGGGTCTCTTAAAAAGCTTTTGAGAACAAAAGTTTAAGTTTTTCATAATTGGTAAAAGAATAAAAGGACAAAGAAAACAGATTCCAAAACTGTCATATCCGGTGACAAAAAATATACCCTTCCCAAATAGCATTTTTGGGCTAATGCTTTGGGAACTGTTCAACCTGAGTGCCTTAGCATGTCTTAGGGCCACATTCACATCATATATTTAAAGAACTGTGATACCATTTTAAGCAGCATGGCTTCTTCCAATAAATTCTGGGAGCTGTAGTTTTTTTTAAGGTGCTGAGCTTTTTTTTAAGGAGATCTTTATTCTCCTCCCAAAGCTGTAGTTCCCAGAGTAAGCAGTTAGACTACACACACAGTATGAGAATATCATCCTCCCACCATCACCTCAAAATGATGTCTTACTGGATCACACTGCTGTCTGTCTCAGGGATGGGGAAACAGATGGTTTTGCTCCAGATGTCCTCAGCCCCAGCTAGCCTGGTCAGTGGGGTCAAGGATGAGGGGAGTAGTTGTGGTCCACTAACATCTTGAGGGCCATAGGCTCCCCATTCCTGACTTCTCTATCCCAGCATTCTGTTATTAACAATAGATGTTCATTCCTCAGAAAAAGGTGGTGAATACAGTGGTACCTCGGGTTAAGTACTTAATTCGTTCGGGAGGTTTGTTCTTAACCTGAATCTGTTCTTAACCTGAAGCACCACTTTAGCTAATGGGGCTCCCGCTGCTGCCGCACCGCCGTTGTGCGATTTCTGTTCTCAACCTGAAGCAAAGTTCTTAACCTGAAGCACTATTTCTGGGTTAGCGGAGTGTGTAACCTGAAGCGTATGTAACCTGAAGCATATGTAACCTGAAGTGTATGTAACCCGATGCACCATTGTACTGTTGTTTATCTCTAATATCTGAGAAGCACAAGGAAAACCCTGGAAAACTAGGAGCTTTCTGATCCATGCTGCCTACAATGTATGACTCTCCAGGGTCTTGGGCAAAAATCTTTGTTTCTTTCATAGCCCTGTAATTAACAGATGGCTACTAAACTGCCTTAATATTTAACACACACACATCCCATTTTCCTATCAAGTCTGTTGGAATCCAGACTTTTTCCTCTGATTCAGTGGCAAGAGCCTAGGTGTTTTGTATGCAACCTTCCCTCAGAAGACACATGAAACTGTCAGTTCGTGGCCTGAACTTGCATAATCAAAATAAATTGTTGCATTGACGGACTAGAATTTTACTTACAGATGCAGGCAGCTGCAATCAACCTAACTGCTCCATAGGGTGGCTCACAGAAGGGAAATATCGGCTGAACAATATAATTCGCAAAAGTGATGGCAATGACGGCCTGAGTTGTTGGCTCAATAATGAGCAAGGAAGACCATAGTCTGATAAAGGCTATAAAACCTCCAAAAGCTTCTAGAATGTAGGCATAGCTTGCTCCTGATTTAATAATGGATGTCCCCAGTTCAGCATAACACAGTGCTCCAAACAAGGAAAAGATCCCACCAAGGGCCCAGAGGAGGAGCGAGAGTCCATACGAGCCACTGTACATCAAAACACCCTTGGGAGCCACAAAAATCCCCGAGCCGATCATGTTCCCTACTATCAAAGAAATGCCATTAAGCAAGGTGATCTCTTGCTTCATCTGCATTTTTTCCTTCTTGTTCTCTGCCACTGAATCCAATTCATGCAATCCATTCTTGGGTATGCTCTTTTTATTGCAACACGTCGTCCAGGAGCCTGTCATGATCTTCAGTTAATCATTACCTGGAAGCGAGGAGAAGAAGAGAATGTTTTGTCTGCAAAGCTGGCAGGACAGAGAGAACCAGGAATCGTATTGTAGCTGTTTTAACTGCATAGTGGTGTAAGGGGAAATTTGATTTGAGTCGCATTTTAACGTGAACCGAAATACAACTGTTCTATCCAAATTTTGCGAGCAGTTCTCTACTCATATCATGCACATAAAAAATGCATATATTTGGGGAAAGTTTCCATGAAAACAAATATAATATTAGTGAAATTAGCATACAGAAATGCTGTTGGTCGAAAAAGGCTGACAACCCTGATCTAAAGAGTGCTTGGGCCAATGGGGCAGTGAGCCACCTACCTCAGTCTGCCCTCACCTCAAATGCCTTGCCTTCTTACTCACCACCAGTTCAGAAGTCGTACTGCCTGTCAGCTTCCTCCTTCGTCTCAGTGTTATCCTTGTCAAACAGAGCTAGAATGGGGATGGGAGCAAAGCCAAAACTACTTGGCTCTGCCTCTCATTGGCTATGGTTCCTTGTGCTGTTTGAACTCCCTGCCTTCCGCCCCACCACTCCCAATGGCCACCAGCTACTACTGTTGACTTCATCAAATCCAGGGGTGAGAAAACTGTTCGCAGCCTGAGGGCCACACTCCCACCTGAACAGCCTTCTGAGGGCCACATGGCTGTGGTGGATGGGGCCACAGGCAAATGTGGGCAAATCAACTAATGAAAAATTTGCCTTCGTACCGTAAGCTAGTTTCTACACACACAACACTCCATCCTTGCTCCATATGAACAAGAGGCATTATCGGAGCTCAAGGATAAATTTCCTGTAAGGCAAAGCCACTCAAGGCAGGAAGCAAGACCAGTGAAGGGTGTGGTCTGGGGAGAGTTCTGAGGGCCAGGTATGGAGGCCTAGAGGGCCGCATACAGTCCCTGTGCTCGAGGTTGCTCACCATAGCTGTCAACTTTTCCCTTTTCTTGCGAGGAATCCTGTTCGGAATAAGGGAATTTCCCTTAAAGAAGGGAAACGTTGACAGCTATGTTGCTCACCCCTAATCGAACACCTCTTCTTGGTGTTGCCTGCAACAGTGGGCTCTGCATGGATAACATTTCAGCCATTGCAGAACCATATCGGCTAGATTTGTTCACTTACTATCTCACCCTCCCCTTTCTCCTGCAAAATCCTCCATTACTCCAGTTGGCGTGAATGTAACTGGAAAGTTGTGCAGCTGCCATCAACTACGTCATAATTTAACACAGCCACATGGAGCAAGGAAAAAGACTATCCCCACTCCCAGAGTTTGTTTATAGCCTTGTAAACTTAGGGGTGTTGTAGAGGAATGGCTCACTGACCAATCTGGTTACTGATCACTGTTCTATCTTGCATCAAAATACAATTTTGAAAGAAACCCAGTAGCACAATATTACATAGGGCTTGTTCACACAATCAGAGATGACCCCAGGTTGTTTCCAGATGGTTGCCCCCGAGGCTGTTCATGTGAACCAGACTTGTTATTTCAACTGAACTGTCATGGATTGAACAGGGAGCAGTTTTCTGCTGCCACAAATGTCTGCCAGACACGCTGTGTGCTTTCCGCAAATTGGCAGTGCCAAGCTTTAGTTCATCTGAGGTAACTGCTGCTTTCTCCACTTATAGCACATCCCTTACTTTAAGATCAAGGGAAGTTGAATCATCAACTAGGGATTCTTTCCACCTCATTCATGCCAATGACTGTGCATCCAAAGCAAAAGAAAGTACTCTAGATTAACTTACCTTGGGTTTCTGGTTTTTGTTTTGTTTTCAATGCCCTTAATCATTGATGAAATACAGTAATTGATTGGTAAATGTTTGTTAAAAACAGCTGTTGTGAGCCAGGCATGGCGTCAGCCCTCGTGCTGGAAAGCCAGTTGTGCTTGCTTGTATCAAACTTCAAAACACAGCTATTGAGCATGTCCAAATGCAAGCTGGGAAGTGAAATGTTTCTTGTATGGACACAGGCCAAGCTGGGAAGAAGCCAAGTGTGCAAAACAAGGCTTGGTGTCATAAAGAGATAACCCCCCCCCAAGTCATATCATAAGCCGCCCATCCAGAAAGCACATTGCAGTCTGGACTTACATTTATTATCCAGTGTAAAAAGCTGAACACCCCCCTTCACGACTGGAAAATAAAAAGACCTGGTTTTCCAGCTTGTCTACAATTTTTAGAAGTAAACTCTAAATCGACACATGCTCTACCCTTCAAATGCCCCATCTCTCGTATCAAAAGGAGGCTATTGTTCTGATCTACAGCTGGTAAATAAATATCAGAGGACGGTTAATGCTTACCCATGGATCACTGATGTCCTGCCCTGTTTAACAAGAAGATGGCTGTAACTTCAGGAACTTAAGAGTGAGCTAAGGCTGAAAGTAAGCAAGCTGCTGCCTGGCAGGAAGGGTAAGTGATATGAATATGAATGCCCCCTTCTCTGTGTGCTGCTATTTGTATCCCCACAGCAGGGTAACCAAAATCAGCAGCAGCAGCAGCAGCAGCAGCGTATCAAGGAAACTGCTTTCCCCCAAGCAGCTCAAGTTCGCTAATGAACAACAACTGCCAGGGCTACAGCCAAGTCCTTTCCCCCCAGAATTTCTAGGAAATTCACTGATGTTTGCTGAAGACAAAGGAAACTGCCAAGTCGATTATGTTTTCCTTCCTCTACATTCTTAGAATCTTTTTTCATGACCACCTTTGATGGTACTGTGGCTCATTGTATTTTGCAGAGGGTGCTGGTGTAAACATCCATTTCCAGAGCAAGTGGAAGTAAGACTATGTGTGGGCAGGAGGCAGAAAGGCATTTGTGTGTCCTTACTTCAGACTCAAATCAGCAGAACTAGGTAGAGAGGCCAGGAATTGGCTAATTTTGTGGCACAGTAAACCAGGTTACAATGGAAGTGTGACACTAATTCAAAATATATCACATGGAAAACCCCATTTAAATCAATGGGATTCAGTTCCGTGAACAGAATCATGATCCACTTTCAGAGCCACTTTCACATTCAAGTATACATTCCAGCTGCTTTATTGATCTATAGGTGTCTATTCCATCACAAAGGAACATCCTGAAACTTCCTAAGGACAGCACACAGCCTAGGGAAAACAAAAGAACCTGAGATATATTGTGATGTCTTTGGGTGGGGGGCGACCACAGACACAGCTGCAGGCAAATTCAGGAGAAAAGAACTACATGACTTAAATCAGGACAATATTCAAGAAAAATAAAGGAGAGGTCTAAAAGGAATGGGTCAAAACGAGTCACTTGAGAGATGATGAATAAAGAAAAGGATCTCACACCAAGCCTGAACAACATGTGTGAGAATGTCCCGACCTACTCATAACAACTTGCTCAGTAAAAGGGTATATGCTTCTTTTACTCTGTACATTTTATATATTTAAGTCTGGCTGTACCAGGGTGGTGAAGGCTGGCAGAAGTCAGCCCATTCCAGAGCAGACTTGGAGCACTCCTGTGGACTCCAGGGAGATTACACTAAAGCCTGCTTCCCACTTAATTGTTTATAGTCAGCTAGAAGATGAGCAGCCCCATCAATTGTGAATATGGTGCATAGGTGCAAGTGTCCATGTTCCCTTGCAAGAAAAATAGAAATGGCAGTGGGCAAAATCTCTGTCCCCTCCACTTCAGTTCTTATTGCAGGGAAATCCAGCCATTTAAATGTGCACAGGGACTTGGATATTTTCTTTCTAAGTCAGAGATCGTAGAGTAAGGTTGTAATGGGTGTAAAACGTTCCAATTCCAGTGGAATTGCATGGGAATTCATACATATTTGGGTACTTTTTATCCCCAAGTCCAAAAAAAAGTAACACAAGACTTGGCCCTAGGATGGGTTAAATTGGTTGCTAGGTTGCTGGCGGCTACATTGCTGAAAATGTTGTTCCCAGTAGGGAATCTAGGTTCAAATCCCTGCTCAAGTATGAAGTTTGCTCAGTAACCTTGGGAAAGTCAGTTTCACTCAGACTAATCTCCTTTACAGGTTGAAAACATGGGGTTCCACAAGAGAGGGGCACAAATTTAGCAAGAAGTGACAAATGGGGAAGCCCACTCAATGTGACTAAATTAAGCTGGTGGAACCTCCCTCTCCTCTTGGGTCAGTTTGATCCGCTGGTGTGGAACAGTGATGGAATGGTCACTGCACCCGCTTCCCAATGTTCACCGTGTCCTCTTCTGAAGACAAACAGATGGGAGGAAAAAGTTGGGGCATTGGGAGAAGATCTCTATCCCCGGTTGGTCCACATAGATGATATAAGAATGCAAGAAGAGCCTGTCGATCACGCCAATGGCTCATCTGCTCCAGCATCTTGTTCTCACAGTGGCCAATCAGAGGCCACTGGGAAACCAGCAAGCAGGATTCAAGCACAAGTGTACTCTCTCCTGTTGTGGCTTCCAGCAACTGGTATTCAGAAGCATCACTGCCCCCAACAGTGGAGGTAGAACATAGCCATTGCAAAGCCTTCTCCATGAATTTGTCCAGTCCTCTTTTAAAGCCACCCAAGTTGGTGGCCATCGCTGCCTCTTGTGCGAGTGGGCTCTACAGTTTAGTTATGCACTTTGTGAATTAGTACTTAATTTTATCTTTCCTGAATCTGTCAATATTCAGCTTTGCTGGATGCCCACAAACTCTTGTGTTATGAAGAGGGAGGGGAAAACATTCTCTACCTGCTTTCTCCATGCAGCGCATCATTTTATAAGCATCTATCATGTCACCTCTTACTCTACTTTTCTCTAAACTAAGAAGTTTCAAATGCCACAACTTTTCCTCATGGTCTGTTGCTCCAGGACAAAAATCCCCTGCAACCTTTGCAGTACTGGAAGCTTACTTTTCTCTGCCTTTTGTTGGAACACTTCCATGTGCATGTTACATTTCAACACTGGTGTCTGAGCACAGGAACACAGAAAGCTGCAGATCAATGGTCTATCTTGCTCAGTATTGTCCACATTGAATGACAGTGACTCTCCAGGGTTTCAGGCAAGGGACACTCCAAGCCCTGCCTGGAAGTACTGAGGACCAGCTCTGAGACCTTCTGCCCTCAAAACAGATGCTCCACTAGAGAAATCCTACAATTTTCTTTTTAATGCTCTAAGATTTTTTAAAACACACACATGCACACAAAAGAAAGAGAGACTTACCAAGGTTTCCTGACCTGTTGTCCTCCAAAACGATAAAGGCTCCTCTTTGGAAGTGATGTGATGGAAGCCAAGGCCCAGAATGAAGCAAAGTGCAATGCAGTCGAAGAAACTGAACAGAAAAACAGCCCTGGCCAGTGTCTTGTGAGCAGCAGCTTAGGAAGTTAATGAGTGTAGGAGAGCTATGAGGCAGTCAAAACAAAGGGGCCAGGGTCAAGGAATGCATTTGTGTTCCTAAAGTCAAAGAGCAGCTGGAAGGAGCTTACTGAGCAGCCTGTAGCCATGGGGATATGACCCAGGCCAGTCAGGCCCTGCCTTGGTTATTTTTTCCCCAAGCGTCTGCTGGTTATTTTCCCAGCACTTTTTGCTCTCCCTCCCCAACTTCCACCTTCTCCTTCATGCATACTGGCTGCCAGGATTTATCATCAACCCAGCAGTAATCAAGGACAGATCAGACAGCTCGTATCTGGGATATAAAGCCATGCTTTGTTGGTGCTTCTAATTCCCACTAGGTACCACATCCCAGGCTGCTCTCCTCCCACCGCTGCTGGTCCCCAGAGGTAACAGCCGTCACGGCTCTCTAGTTTGGTGTGCATGGCCACAATTCAGTGGCAGAGTTAGGGAGGGGCTAGCCTGTGTGTGCAACCTGGAGAGTTGCTTCCAATCAGGGCAGACAGTACTGAACTAGATGGACCAATGATCTGTCTCAGTTTAAGGCGGCTTCCTCTGTGCCCTTGCTGGTGTGTTTTTACTGAGATGATTTCAGCTATTGTCTAGCCAACTCTTGCATCACGCCCAACTTTTAATAGCCTATGAGTCAAGAGAGAAATTGAGCCACTCCAGGCACAATGGAAAATGCCAACCCTGCCTCCTCTTTCTCTACAGTTGCTGGGAGGTGGCCTTGCGGAAAAAGAAAGGAGGCCAGGGATGGGCGTGAGGGTATGCAAAAATGTGGCGCCAATGCCTGCCACCTGTCCCCTCTCACCTGTCCAGAGTCTGTGGTCCTGAGACAACCGCTTCATCATGCCTCATGGGCGCACTGGACTTGCTGTGTATATGGTGCAATTTGCAAAAATAAATAAATGAACCAACACAGCCCAGCCATTTAAAGCAGAGTTTCCCAGCTGTTTTTGGACTACAACTCCCATCACCCCTAGCTAGCAGGACCAGTGCTCAGGGATGATGGGAACTGTAGTCCAAAAGCAACTGGAGACCCAAGACTGGGAAACACTGATTTAGAGTAAATGCTGAAAATCGCAAAGTCACGATAAACATCCTGAAAGTTCCAAAAACTCCATGTTGGAGAAAAGCTGCCATACTGGAAAATCACAATTATCTATTTGTTTAGCTAAACTAAGGGCTCACTCACACTTCTGCTTGTCCCAATGCTTAGAAAGCACAGGTTCAAGCAGTTTTCCACTTGTCCCATGCTTTCTAGGCATGGGTCCGAGTGGTTTTGAGGCATCTAATCATAAGCCTGCATTTTTATTAAAGCTTATATGTTTAATCAGGGCTTGTATTTTAAAATGAGCTTAAAGATTTTCAAATGTTTTATGCCAGGCAGAAGACCAGCTGCCTAAGAACCTTGGCAAGATGTTTTTTCTCCTAGACAAGGGGGCCCCCTGATTTATAGCAGAAAACAATTCTCAAAGTCGTAAAAAGGGAATTACAGGCTGAGAGCCAAGGTTACACTGACCCTACAAATTAAGGGTGGATAAATAGTAAAATGAGCCATATCTTCTTCCTAAGGTTGAAAGGTCAAGAGCAGTGAAAAAGGCAACTGGCTTGGCTGGAGAAGATAGGTTTTCTTTCTTTCTATTTTTGAGGCTGAGAAACAAGAGAAGAAGAGCTGGCAGAAAGAAAGAGAGCATTTTTGGGAAGTCTTTTCTAAAGCTGTTTCTTTCTTAAACTAAGATCCCTTTAAGATTTCTTTTCCTTTTAAAAGGTTATTTATGTATTAAATATATTAGCTTAAATATAATTATGCAAAGGATTTAAGAAATGCTAGATTCTTATTTCATATAGTTGTAAGAGTTGTAACTATCCTGAAATTAAGTCAGCCACCAGCCCAGCCTCCTGCCAGACAGGAGACGCCATCGAGCACTCCTGATATATGGTTGTCAGGCCTTTTGTTTAGAAACCTTCAAATGAAGGAGATCTCTCAATGTTGATGTGAACTCAAAATCCTTGACATATGTTTAAGATAAAAATTCAAGATTAACCATCTGTTTTGGAAGGCAATAGGGCAAGGAGGGCAAGAGGTGAGCTGGTAATTAAGATTCCTTGTTGAGACACATGTAAGATATATTACTACTTATTTGTCATTTATAGATAGAAGAAAATATAGCTTTTTGATTCCCATAAAAGGACAGAAGGAAATGGGTGTATCTTTTGTGATTGGTTCTAGCAAACAGCCAATAGGAATTTTAACCAGGCTGATTGGACAGAGGCAGCCACAGGAGGAGCAAGGGGGCTGGATTAAGGAAATATAAGTGCTGGCCAGAATGGCAGGAGGCCAGGCCAGAGCTTGGTAACCATATACCACTGTGCCTCATATTTATTTGTCTGACAAATAAATTATTATTTTAATTTCTCTATTGCTGCGTTGAATATTTCATTCCAGCTAAGTGTTAACCACAAGCAGGGTGCTACAGTTTTGCCTCTGCCCTGCTTTCCCCCAGAAAACCTGCTCTTTAGTGCTTGATTGGAACAAATGGCAGTCTGCGAAAAACCCAGTTGCTGCTTGTTCTGATTCAGCACTAAACCTCAGGTTTTCCCCAGGGGAAAGTGGCAGAGGTCTGAATAAGCCCCAAAGGTAGTCATATCTCAGAAATTTACATGAAATATCTGAATCTAACAACTGAAGGGAATGTTCTTGCATTCAAAATGGCCTCAAGTTCTCAGAGAAGAATTTGGGATATGAGTTTGGTGGACTTTCCAAATGTTTATTACCACACATGCCCTTTTATTTTAAATACCTGGGTCATATACTAGTTTAACTGGACTGCAAAGCTTCAGCAACAAAATTACAAGAGAATATATATATATATGGAGAGAGGGAGAGCCACAATAATGTGGAATACTTAGAAAAAATTAAAAGGAAAAAGAAGGCAATTGCAAAATAGTAATTTGAGAGCGCTCATTGCTGTAAACCTATTTCTAGGCCTGAGAAATTCTATTCCTCCTGTATCACCATAATGGCTGTCCTATTTTAAGCAAGAAGGGGGAGAGGGAAAGAATGAAAGTAAAATGATACCATGTATTGCACCTGCTTTGGCTGGCAAATGTGTGCTAGGATTCAAGTTTCAGAAAGCTTTTCCCACCCAAAAAACAGGGTGTCCCCCATCTACACAGACATGTATTGAGCAGGAAAAGAAACTGTGAATCCTGCTTGCCTGTGGGGGCACTTCTTGCTAAGTATGAGCTGCAAAACACCTCACATATGATGCTGCTGGCCCAGCAGAAAGCAGTGATGATCTTCTCCTCTTTAAGCATTGCAGGGGAGAGTTACTCTAGTTATGTTTCTCTCTACAGTGAATGATCAGCAGATGGTTGTTCTGATCACCGTCCTTCCCTGCATATAACAAGGAAGCTGGGTGGGTTCTTTGGCTGAAGTTTGTGAACTTGGGTGACCTACTTATACAATTCATCCTGATTTGCTGCACAAAGCTTACCAGGAGGTTAGAGGATGCTTAGTCTTTATAGAGCACTCATTCTCAGGAGTGCCAACTTGAATAAAATATTGACGAGGCAGGTAAGCCCCACCCTGCATAATCAATCATATGATGTGGTGTGCACACTCCATCTGAATGGCAATGTTCATCACCTTGGGGGGAGGCCCCATCAAATATTTTATTGGGGGGCTGAAGAGACCTTGGCCCTGAGGTGGTGGCTCCTATGCTCATTCTTATTTGTTTGTGGGACTGTCACATGACAGGGAGCATCCAACCTGATTCCACCTTGATTTGCTTTCACACTGGTTCACACTTCCTGTTAATTAAATGTTTATCCCACACATTGTAGTGCATTTCCCCATTGCTTTCTTAACCACAAAAGTCATTTTGTAAAAAAAAAAAGGGGGGGGGATTTGTTGTGTCAGAACAACAGATCACTTTAGTCGACTTTAATTGCTTGGAGCAAAATTTCCAGTTTGTGACTGAATTCTGTAGGTCTGGAGGTGACTTAGATATATCTAAGATATATTGGAAGTACTGATTTCTTGGGTGATTTTCCTTATAACTAGCTTAAAGATTACATTATTTGCAAAAAGCAAAAAAGCAAAAAAGCAAAAAAAAAAAAAAAAGCTCAACAACTTTTGTGTCCGGATTTTCACTTTTTGAAATATGGTAACCCTGGTTTACTAAGCATAATACATGTGCACTTTTTCAGTTCTTTTCTCTAGTTCCTACAGTCCAGCCATCTAGCTCATTACATTTTTTTTAAAAAATAAATAAATTATTTTTTATTAGTTTTCAAAATTATTGCAAATCAAACCAAATCACTTTAATTTAATACAATCTCTTAAAAATAATCATTTCCTCCTGTAGCCACATCATCTCTTCTTTAATATCCACTTGACCCTTCACTTGTTGTAAATCCATTCTTGCAGCTGACCATCATTCTCTTCTTACATACAGTGCCTCTGTTACTTCTTATAAATATAAAAGCTCATTCCTGGTCCTCTTGAAAACAGCAGCCAATGCTGCTGACAAAAAAACTGGGGTTCAATATGACCTTAACAGGTTGGAAAACTGGGCCAAAGCTAACAAAATGAATTTCAATCAGAACAAATGAAAGGTTCTGCACTTAGGCAGGAAAAATCTGAGATGGGAGACACGTGTGAAAACGATCTAGGAGTCTTAGTTGTTGTTTAGTTGTGTACGACTCTTCGTGACCCCTTGAACCAGAGCACGCCAGGCACTCCTGTCTTCCACTGCCTCCTGCAGTTTGGTCAGACTCATGCTGGTAGCTTCGAGAACACTGTCCAACCATCTTGTCCTCTGTCGTCCCCTTCTCCTTTTGCCCTCAATCTTTCGCAGCATCAGGGTCTTTTCCAGGGAGTCTTCTCTTCTCATGATGTGGCCAAAGTATTGGAGCCTCAGCTTCAGGATCTCCTTCATGGATCACTGCCTTGCCGTGGCAAAGGGGCTTGAATAACTCAGAGAAGCTATGAGCTATGCTGTGCAGGGCCACCCAAGATGGACAGGTCATAGTGGAGAGTTTTGACTAAATGTGATCCACCTGGAGCAGGAACCGGCAAGCCACTCCAGTATCCCTGCCAAGAAAACCCCATGGACAAAGACAACAGGCATATAAAAGGAGTCTTAGTAGACCACCAGCTTAAGTCAACAATGTGATGCAGGAAACAAAAAATGCTAATGCTATTCTAGGCTGCAATAACCGAAGTATAGTGTCCCAATCAAGGGAATTAATAGCATTGCTACTTTCTTCCTTGGTCAGACCACATTTGGAGTACTGTGTCCAGCTCCGGGCTCCACTATTTAAGAATGATATGGACAAGAATATTTGCAGGGGAGAGCGAACAAGATTACCAGGGTCTGGAAACCAAGTCTTATGAGGAACAATTGAGAGAGTTGGGTATGTTTAGCCTGGTAAAGAGAAGAGAAGGACTGTCAGGTGGAAGATGGACGGCTGCGCCCCCCCCCCCCGAGGCTCGCCCCTCCTCCTGGGACATCAGTCCACTCCCTGGGACACTAGCCCCGCCCCTTGGGACACTAGCCCCACCCCCAGGTGCACACTGCTCTGGGTGCCGGAGCAGTTAACTCCGTCTCTGCTGCTTTGCGTATGTACTGATCTGATTTATGCATTAAAGTCTTGGGCAGAAACCAAGCTGGGAGTTTGAGTTCTTCGTCTAGCAGTGAGTTCCAGGATACATTGTATCATGGGAACCACACTTTGGTGACCCCATAATTGAGCCAAAGCCTCACTTCACTCAGCCAAACTCTGTATTCCATTTACGTCACAAGAGACTGCTGTTGTCAAAACCTTTGCCCTCTACAGCTTCCTGCATTCTTGCACTGTACGTCAGGCCTACCACGCTTGTGACTCACCAAACCTTCCAAAACTCCTTATAAATCCTGCTATTGCTGCTGTTGCTGCTGCTAGATTTATTCTGTTACATTATTTCAAGGAATAGAGAACACAAATGAAAGCAATAAAGAATACTAATGGGAAAAGGAAAAGTGATGAAGCATATGGTCATGTAAAAATTGGGGTTTGGCTTTTGCTGCTCAACTCCCCATGGGACTCTGAGTTCCCTAAGTCCATGATGGGTCAGAGCAGAATGGATGGAGGCAGGATCCAGTGGAAAGCAAGGCAGATCTCTATTTCTCTGTTCAGAGTTCCCTCCCCTCATTGCAAGGAGGTAAGAGAGACCCAGAACAATGGTGTGCAAGCCCCTATAAAGACGTTTTAAATTGCACACTCCTTAGCCCAAGACCACCCCAAAAGCATCATATATACATCACAGGAGGCAGTGTCCCACAGAAATTTGAGCATGACGCTTCTCTCCTGTCTGCCAGGATATCTGATATTGCATTTCCTGGGCAGCCAGGGCATTGCTTTTAGTTTCTAAATTCTTTATTTACAAACTAATATCTATTGACAGCTTAACAGAAACTTGCCAGACTGGGTTTGCAGGGAGGGGTAAGGCCCTGCATCCCAGGCAGTTTTATTAACAGGATTTGCAAGTGAAAAGACAAGGGGGAAGCTTCCCCCATTTCCTTCCCCCAACCGCAGAGGAATATTTGAGGTCATTTTGGGAGATTGTTCTGTGTGCTAAAATAAAGTGTCATTTCTCTCAAGGAATTTTCCTACATGTGCACCCTAAATTTTACAGCAGTGGAATGGGGGAGAATGGAGAAACAAAATGGTTGAGGAAATCAAACTAGCTTTCCATACCTTGATTCCCCCCCCCTGCCCCACAACTATAACTGTTCATTTCAGAATTCTCTCAGAGCAGACAGGCAATTGTGAAGGCAGACAACTCCCCTGACTTTTAGGCATGCAAAAACATCAACAACCCAGGACACTCACTGAGCTGTGCTTCACAATTCTCTTCATTCCTTCAGGAAGCACTGCAGTCTACCATCTTCTAATGAAGCAGGCCAAAACCTTACTTCTCTATAACTCAAATGATCATTCACTCCTTGTTCGTAACATAGAGGTCCCGGGAAGATTTCCAGAGCCCAGTACACTATCTGAGGATAGGGCCCTCTGCCCCATTCACAAAAGGGGAGTCAATGGCCTTAGCTTTAGATCTGATTGGGCATTCTGGTACATTCTCTCCCTTCAAAATAGCTCAACAGTAAAAAACGCTAACAGTAAATACATTTTCATCTGACTTCCTGCTGGCACTTGTCATGACCCAAAGCAGTTGACATTGACACTGAATCTGCTACCGTTGCTCGTTTTGGCCTCTTCATCGTGACCTGGTCCTGTAATAAATATATCCTTAAATTAGCCAGACCAAATGTTGGCAGGCTTACCAAGTACATAACAAGAGCCAGCTGGCCCATCTAGTCTTAGAATTAGAGAATCACAGAATTGTAGAGTTGGAAGAGACCATGAGGATCATCTAATCCAACCCTCTGCATTGCAGGAATATGCAGCTGTCCCATACAGGAATCAAACCTGCAACCTGGGCGTTATCAGCACGATGCTCTAACCAACTGAGGCCAGCATCCTGTTCTCATAAGGATCATCTGGATGCTTTGGGAAACCCTCAAGCACCTGAGCACCAAGGCTGTTTTGGAACTTCTCAGGCCTCTCCTTGTTTCCCTATCCCCAAAGTGTGGCTCCCTAAACTGAGCCAGCTGCTGAAAGAATTGTAAATTTCTGCTCCACTTGCCAATGATGCCTGTGGCTATCCAAGACGACTCAGGATAAGGGAGCTCCTTATGTTCCTATCATGGATGTGGAATTACATTAATATGTTTCATTTGCAGCCTAGACATGGAAATCTAGGCAGTCACTGTAATGTGCATGTTCAGTATGCTCATGCAAAAGCTTTTCTGTTCCTTTAATGGGAAAACAAAGCTTCTCATGGGAAAACAAATTTTATGTGCATGGAAGAGAACAGGAAGCTCCTGCATTTGGAAGTTTTGGATCATGACCCTGTTGACTTAGGGGGGAAAAGCACTATGGCTTATTTATTTTTTACATATTTACAATCAGCTGAAAATATGTAATAAGAAGTCCTGTATTATTTATATACCATCGCCACAGTAGAAAGACACCAGAAAGAATCAAAATCTCATTTAGAAAAGAATGTAACTGGAGGCTGTGATCAAGGAAAAATATCCCAGAACTTTAGGAGGAAAGTACACAAACTGGGTAAACCAGATTTCTCAGATTCATGCACTTTGGTTTCACTGAGATCTACAAGATCAAGATGACTAAAAAAAAAAATCAAGCACTCATTCTAGTTTTAATGGTTTGTGAAATATTGTTAAAACATTTGTTGTGTTAGCCATATATGAATTGTACAAGTATGTCTCTGGTAAATTTACCAGGATCCAGAGTGGAGTGCCCATTCCTGTATTTAAATTTTATGTTTCCATGATTTAGATATGTGATTTTGAAACAGTAGTTCCGGGGAGCCTTAGGTTCTTTAGAAACTTATCAGAGGCTCTGACTGACAGCACTGACCGATAACCTTTTCTGAAATACAACTTGCACACCTCCCACCGCAGAGAGAACTTTGTTGAATAGGCAGTATTTAAATGCCTGCCTGGCTAAATAAATACATCTTCTCCTGTAACCCACAGCTATAAGGAAGTGATGGGTTTTTGTAAGTGCACTCTCAGTTCACGTGGGCTGCCACATGTTGGTCAACAGCCAGCTTATGTCAAGTGGAGGACCTCTGGCTCTCCAGATGTTGCTGAACTTCAGCTGCCACCATCTGGGCCATGCTTGCTGGGGCTAGTGGGAGCTGTAGTTCAGCAACACCCCTGGACCTACCTGGCAGCAAGCCAGCGTGCCAAGTCCTCAGTCCAGGATCAATCCACATGTCCAAACTGAAGCCCAGTGCCACCAAGATCTTGGAGCATCCAAGCTGAGGTCCTTCAACATGGGCAGCTGAGCAGACACAGCACCTCAGCTCTGCTTTGCTTTTGTACTTTGCCTGTTGATTGCAGCATCTGGGCTTAATGAGGTATCTGACCCTCACCTGCTCCAAGCCTACTCCAGCTGAGGAATCACACATCTGCTTCCAGAGCTTGCAAGCCCCTCTTGGCTAGCTAGTGAGCTGGGTTGTTGCCTACATCCTAGAGCACCCTGCCCGCTGCTCCCTATGCCTCAGAGCCTTCCATGTTTGTGGAGATGGTTGCTCTGGTTCTGATGATGGGTCCTGCTGCTCTGGTTCATGTGCACTGACCCCCATCCCCTCTCCATCCTCCGTCACCCTGTGAGTACTTCCTTCCCCACCCCCTGCCTGCCCCGGTGTGTCCCAGTCCAAGTTACACACCTCGCAAGGATCCTCTGCCTCCTCCCCATTGTCCTGCCAGTTCATGACAGATGATTTGTTAGTTTACTTTGGTGGCCCTCCAGGTGTTGATGGATGACAACTTCCATTATCCTTAACCATGTGCTATGCTGATGGGAATGAGAGTTCATTGACATGTGGAGGACCAGAGTTTCCTTGCCCCTGTTTTAGTGAGAAGTGTTGCTTTAAACATACAGCCTTCTGTGGTTCTACAGAGGAGTGCAAAAAATGGGTAAAGCCGTACCTTGGTTTTCAAAAGCCTTGGAAGTCGAACATTTTAACAAAAACTGGAAGTGATTGTTCTGGTTTCCTAATGTTCTTTGGAACCCAAACATCTGATACGACTTCTGTAGCTTCCAATTGGCTGCAGGAACTCCCTGCAGCCAATCGGAAGCTGCGCCTTGGTTCCTGAATGTTTTGGAAGTCGAATGGACTTCCGAAACGGATTCAGTTTGACATCCAAGGTACCACTGTATTTGGAATGTGTATAGTGATCAGTGCTCCCATATATTGGGCGTCACAGAAGCTGGCATGCCTGACATCATAGCAGACCGACAGGGCACAAGAGAGGAATATTTTGTCCTCATTCATATATTTTTAATCAGATGCGCCCCCCTGCTTAACTTCACCTGGCCTCGGGGGGTTTCCAGGGTCTCTTCACTGCTGGGATGATGGGGTAAAGCAGCTGCTTTGGCTCAAGGCCAGTGTGCAAGGAAAGCGCTCTGCCCTTACAAAGATTGGGAGGAAGTGAGCAGGTTGAGGAAGGCAGCTCTGGGTCAAATTTGGCCCACCAACAGGAGTAGGAAATAAGGAAGTAGCAGGGGCAGGCGAGAAGCTGCAACTCTCAAGGCAGTGAAATAGCAAAGTCTGGGCTGCGAGACCAGATGTCTGCAGAGCAGCCTTCCCCCTAACTTGATGTCCTCTCGGTACTTTGGACTACAACTGCCATTATCCTCAGTTAGCGTGCACGACTCATGCTGCATGCCACTAATATTTGTGTGGTATTTATTTTACAAGGTTTGTATCCCCTTTGGTTGCAATGGAAGCTTTAAGTGGTTTACAAAACTAGCAAACCAAGAAAACCAACAGCAGAAACAGGTTTAAAGCAACGATTTAAATAAAAAATAGTTAAAATCAACAGTACACTGAAAAGCAGATGTCGACATTCTACATATTTAGCTAGGCTTGCCTAAACAAAAATGCTATTAGCTGGTTCCAAAAAGAGTACAGTAAAAGCCCCTGCAATCTCTGTCTTATTCTTGTTAAATAAAATTAAAGCAAAAACAGTTTTCCTGTCAGACAAGCACCACAGTTAAAACCTCATAGTTTGGGCAGGGAATACCATAATGGGTTTAACACAACTTACCACATGTGATATTTATTCCTCTGCTCCAGATGATTTTCTGCGGAGTACTTACCAATTCCAAGAACTCATTCAAGTTTATGTTGCTTCCACTTTCTCACCCAGTCAGCTAATGCTATTGATAGATGCAGTTGTAAAATGTTTCACAGCAGATCATAACACATTAGAAGAAAAAACCAATCACATAGACTGAATTTCCAGTGCTTCATTGAAAAGACTTGCTCTGATTAAAGTGCTGGTAAAAATACACCCTGTAGGGACCCACTTTCAGTCAATAGGACATATATCAAATCAGTCTGTTTTATCTATCTAGCCCAGTATTATCCACTCCAGGCATAGGCAAACTCAGCCCTCCAGATGTTTTGGGACTACAGTTCCCATCATCCCTGACCACTGGACCTGGTAGCTAGGGATCATGGAAGTTGTAGGCCAAAAACATCTGGAGGGCCGAGTTTGCCTATGCCTGATCCACTCTGACTTGCAGGTTCTCTAGGGTTTCAGGCAGAAAAGGATCTTTCTCAAGAGCGACAATCTGATCCTTTTTAAATCATAGAATCATAGAATCATAGAGTTGGAAGAGACCACCAAGGGCCATCGAGTCCAACCCCTTGCCAAGCAGGAAACACCATCAGAGCACTCCTGACATATGGTTGTCAAGTCTCTGCTTAAAGACCTCCAAAGAAGGAGACTCCACCACACTCCTTGGCAGCAAATTCCACTGTCGAACAGCTCTTACTGTCAGGAAGTTCTTCCTAATGTTTAGGTGGAATCTTCTTTCTTGTAGTTTGGAACCATTGCTCCGTGTCCACTTCTCTGGAGCAGCAGAAAACAACCTTTCTCCCTCCTCTATGTGACATCCTTTTATATATTTGAACATGGCTATCATATCACCCCTTAACCTCCTCTTCTCCAGGCTAAACATGCCCAGCTCCCTTAGCCGTTCCTCATAAGGCATCCTTTCCAGGCCTTTGACCATTTTGGTTGCCCTCCTCTGGACACGTTCCAGTTTGTCAGTGTCCTTCTTGAACTGTGGTGCCCAGAACTGGACACAGTACTCCAGGTGAGGTCTGACCAGAGCAGAATACAGTGGCACTATTACTTCCCTTGATCTAGATGCTATACTCCTATTGATGCAGCCCAGAATTGCATTGGCTTTTTTAGCTGCCGCGTCAACAGAAACCCTGCCCCCTCTGACCTTTGCACAGGGAGAGCAACTAATCAGCCACAAGAAACACACACAAGAAAACCCTTTTTGCTCCTTCTTCAGCTGCTGCCCTGCAAGCTCAAATAGGAGATGGCAAGGACTGAAGTGTAGACCTTCTGCATATGAACACTGAGTGTCACCCCTGACTGAGCTGTGCCCCCTCCCAAACACAAAGTGCTAATAATTGGTCCCATCTTTGCTATTATACATTTAAAGCAGCATCAGATCACTTTTAGAAGTCATGGCCTCACCCCCAAAGAATCCTGGGAAGCGTAGTTTAAGCGGGCCGAGAGTTGTTAGATGACCCCTTCCCCCCTGCACAGAACTACAATTCCCAGAATTCCCTGGGAAGAGGGGAAGGATTGCCAGTTAGACCACTCAAGAGGACAGTAAATATGTACAGCAGTCCTATGACACATTCTTTCCACAAAGAGCATGGTCAGTGAGCAACAGGAAGATGAGTTTTTCTCTGCTCTGCTGTTTAAAGGAGTTGCCTTCTTCTTTCAGTGGAAAACAGCCTCATAACTGTGAAACAATTCTCTTGAACCAACCAGAAGCTGCGGTAAGAATGTTTCTTAACAGTGATTATACTCCTGCTCCATCATCCATGTGTCAGTTAAGACTCACCCACACCTGCTTACCCCATGAAAACCCACACTTCACTTCTGAATTGGAGCAAACATCTACCAGGTTTTCTCTGGATTGTTGTTTTAAAGAGCAGGTTTTTTTGGGGAAAGTGGTGGAACAAAGGCAAAACTGCTTAGACTCATGCCTAGAAAACGTGGGACAAGCAGAAAGAAGTGTGGAAAAGATCTTACTTGTAAATTGTAAATTGTAATTGAAATGCTTGGTTGTTAATGTTTGTATTACAGTGTTGGCTTTTATTTTTTTACTGCTTTGATGAAGCATTTGTTTCGGAGACTGAATAGTTACAACGCGCCTATGTTTCTCAGCAAGAACATTTAGCAAGCTCCAGTTACAGATAGGTAGCCGTGTTGGTCTGCCATAGTCAAAACAAAATAATTTTTTTTCCCTTCCAGTAGCACCTTAAAGACCAACTAAGTTAGTTCTTGGTATGAGCTTTCGTGTGCATGCACACTTCTTCAGATACCTGAAGATACCTGAAGAAGTGTGCATGCACACGAAAGCTCATACCAAGAACTAACTTAGTTGGTCTTTAAGGTGCTACTGGAAGGAAATTTTTTTTTATTTTGATTTAGCAAGCTATGATTCACTAACGTCTTTTAACTGAAGTCAGTGGGGCGTTGAGTACCTCTGGAAAAAGAACACACAGTGGATTTCCCCAAGAAATAAGGAAGAAGTAAGCCTAGAATAAACACAAGTCACTTCCACAATGTTTTAATTTTTCTTTTTTTTAGATTTATGGTTTTCAAAGGATGCACTGGGCAACCCTGGGGTTTATTTATTGTTATTGTTTGAGGTTTTTCTTAAACCTCATCCTCCCCAGGGCAGTATGTAAAATATATAAATCCAAATGTCTCTCCATCCATCCATCCATCCACAATCACAATAAAACCATCAAACTCAAACAGCCATCACAACATAAAATGGTAAATGGCAGCAACTAGTGGTCAAAGCAGTCCTCAGATTATGGACCAAAGGCTTGAATCTTACTGGCATTTTAAAAGGCAGGGAGACAACCAAATTTCCCCAAAGGTAAATTCCATGCACAAGGTGCCACCATAGAGAAGGCCCAACCACCACTGCCCCTTTCACCAGTGTCATCAAGTATTTGGGGCCCAAGCCATTTACAGTCCCAAACCTTTCTTGAAAACTTACATTTTTCAAGGGAAAGATCATTCTCAGTACACAAGCTTGTCTACGGTTCCTGATCTTTTCCTACATTACACAGCTGCAGCAGTGGATGTTCTCCAGGGAGAGTGCTCTTGCTTATGGGATGCGGCCCAAGAAGTCTGGTCAAGGTCTCTGAAAACTGACCAGGAGCCTCAGAATATGCCCTATAATCTCCCACAATGCACAGTAGCAGTAGAGCAGTTAGGGTGTAAGTCCCACAGCAGACGAGTCAAGGCAGAAAGGCTTTGCCCTTCATTAAGAGGGCTTGAAAACAACTTTTTTAGAGCAATTCTGCCAACTTACGAAATCAGTAATCTTGTTCTTCTTTCACAAAGGTAGTTTTGACAGATGAGAGAACGTGTATAAAGATAGTAAAGCTGTGTGCACTTTCCCCATTTTTTTTTTAATATTTATGTATTTTTATAGATCCACAAAATACAGAAGTCTCCACTGAGATGCAGTGTAAAAGCAGTTTTTAGAACTTAAAAAAACAACAAGGGTGTCATGTAATACTTTCACTTGCCAGGCTTCCCCCTGACCCACCCACTCCAAACTTCAGTCTAGAGTCATGTAGCAGTGACATTTCAGAAACAGGAATCCCAACTTTTAGGGAAACACTGCAAGGTCTTTATACGGATGTTTATCAATTCAAAGATGTGGACCTGCAGGGAGCAGATATATTTGGATAAGGCTGAAGTCCCAGCTGTTTGTTGTCTTTCAGTTTTTGCACTATGACTCGAGCAACTTCCTCGCCTTGGCTGTCGGTCGTATCGAGCAGCTGCCTGACTTTTGAGGTCCTTGTAGGTTTTGTGCTGATAAGTTCATAATCCTCTTTCATGATTAAATCCCTTGAAAGGAGGGCATCCAAGGACTGGTTAAGGCAAGCCTCCGTCATCTGGTTGACTATGTCTTCTCTTCTGGTTTGGATCCATTGGTGAGCCACAGTTTCATCTTGCTGCTCCTGCTGCTTCAGAGTCTGCAGAGTCTGCAGCATAAACTCTAACAAAGGGCAGAGGGGAGAAAGATGTAAAAGGTGTGAACGCATACGAAGAGCATCAAAATGCAGCAGAACTATTTGAGAGAGAATTGCCTGCATTTCAAAATACCAGAATTATCTATCTGTGTCATTTCAACAGTGCCAAATCAACAAAAACCTCTAAGCAGCTTGCATAAAGCAGTGCAAAATATTCATAATAAAAAATACCCCAAATCTGAAAACCAACTACAGTCGTACCTTGGAAGTCGAATGGAATCTGTTCCAGAAGTCCGTTTGACTTCCAAAACATCTGGAAACCAAAGCACAGCTTCCGATTGGCTGCAGGAAGCTCCTGCAGCCAATCGGAAGCCGCAGAAACCCTGTCGGACGCTCGGCTTCCAAAAATAGTTCACAAACCGGAACCGTCACTTCCGGGTTTGCGGCGTTCGGGCGCCAAAACATTCGAGAACTAAGCTGTTTGAAGGTACAACTGTAGACATAAAATTTATCAAAATATGAAAACCAAACCAAATATGGTTAATAAAGATTTAGGCCTGCCTAAATCTTAAGCAGGAACTGATAATGAGAGTGCAAAGGAGTCTGCCTAATGTTTATAATTAGTATTATATTAGTCAACTGAATCAATTTACAGCTTCATTCAAATAAATCAGATAAGACTCTTGTAGAGTTTAGATGACTAGGATTCCAATCTTGATAACTAACCATTGCTTATCAGTCAGATTCTCAAAAGAAATAAACACATTTACAAGTACATTCGAACTCCTTCCTGCACTGCAATTCTTTCCCACCTGTAACAGTTTCTCTTTTTAACCTTTTTGTTTTACATTCACTTGAATTTGCAATGTATTTAATGATGTGAATCAAGTTAAAGGTAAAGGTAAAGGTACCCCTGCCCGTACGGGTTATGCGCCCATCTCACTTAAGAGGCCAAGGGCCAGCGCTGTCCGGAGACACTTCCGGGTCACGTGGCCAGCGTGACATCGCTGCTCTGGCGAGCCAGAGCCGCACACGGAAACGCCGTTTACCTTCCCGCTGGTAAGCGGTCCCTATTTATCTACTTGCAACCGGAGGTGCTTTCGAACTGCTAGGTTGGCAGGCGCTGGGACCGAGCAGCGGGAGCGCACCCCGCCGCAGGGATTCGAACCACCGACCTTTCGATCGGCAAGCCCTAGGCGCTGAGGCTTTAACCCACAGCGCCACCTGCGTCCCTGTGAATCAAGTTATCAGAACACTAATAATAATGGTTTAAATAGATGCACAAACCAGTTATTTTGCAGACATTTGCTGCCCAGTCCTCCCTGCATTTATTCAGAAAGAGGTCCCACGGTGTTTAATGCAATTTACCCCCCAGTTTGCAGAAACAGCAGCCTCAAAGTAATAAACAGTCCACCCCCAACTTACAGTCTGAAGGACTTTATTTATATCGTTGCTCAGAATGTGGTTAAGTAGAAATCATTTGTGGTACGTTCACAAGGAAGCTTTGAAAGGGAACAGTTGCAGAGTAACATTTTCTGGTCAGAAAAACTGTATAAACTCATCTTCAGAAACATAATCAAAGAGGCAAAAGAGGGAAATGCGGGTGAATTTGCATAAGCTGCATCAATGCTTCTGTGTTCAGAGACCTGATTTAGCTGTACTACAACCATGCTTCATGGCAATGTTACTCAATACTCCAAGTGATAAAGTGAGATGGAGACAAGGAAAACGAAGGTTCCACTTCTGTACCTGAGTTACTTCTTGGTGGCTGACGTGGGTATGGCGTGGAATTTGAGGAATCAGAACTATCTGTGGTGGACGAGCAGGAGTTTTGTTGAGATGCATAAGACGGAATAGTCGACGGCAGCGAGCGATTTTGATTCAGGCTAATCAATGAGTGAGGTTCATCCAAAGAGTCATATTTACCTGTAATGAAGACAGAGTGGTTTGCATGGTTTTTTCAATTTTGAATTCGAATCACACCAAAAGTAAAGCCAGAAGTCATTTTGCATGGTTAATCCTGCATCCAGTGTTCTGCAGCCCAGATAGGAGCTGAAAAAAATCACACCTGGCAAGAAATGCAGATGTGTACATGGGTAGACGAGTCTAAAATGCCTGGGACCACACATTTTCATGGCTCTTCTAGCAGCTATGGTGCCTCATTCATCAGGATTTGTATTTTGCTCTAGGAGACTTAGTTTGGTCAGAATCGAATATACACCTCTAGAGTTAAAGCCAAACGTATTACTATCAGCCACCATAGCCACTAGAGGGCCATGAAAATTTGTGCCCTGGGCTTTTTAGACTCGTCTACCCTTGTACTAGGGGCGCAGGTGGCGCTATCGGTTAAACAACAGAGCCTAGGGCCTGCTGATCAGAAGGTTGGCGGTTCGAATCCTCGCGATGGGGTGAGCTCCTGTTGCTCGGTCCTTGCTCCTGTCAACCTAGCAGTTTAAAAGCACGTCAAAGTGCACGTCAAAGTGCAAGTAGATAAATAGGTACCGCTCTGGCGGGAAGGTAAACGGCGTTTCTGTGTGCTGTTCTGGTTCGCCAGAAGTGGCTTAGTCATGCTGGCCACATGACCTGGAAGCTGTACGTTGGCGCCCTCAGCCAATAAAGCGAGATGAGCACCGCAACCCCAGAGTCAGCCACGACTGGACCTAATGTTCAGGGGTCCCTTTACCTTTACTTTACCCTTGTACTATCTGAGTCATGGAGTCACATCAGTGTAGATGCACCCCTTTGCTTTGATCACGGTCCACAAACGTGAGGCTGCAGCCCATAAATGGAGGAGCTTGCCAGGGCTGTCCCAAGGCATGGTGCTGCTCCAAGCTGCAGGGCCGAACAATTAGAGCTCCGAATCTCTTTTATGCCACTCAGGAAGCTGATTCTAGGATCATCTGCTGTAGCTGTGCAAGATCTGGAATCTGCATCCCACGAGCCTTTGCAACACTGAGAGAGTTTGGGGAGGGACACTTAATGCATCACATGCTATATCACTGGTACCTCAAGAAATAGTGCAGGGGTCAGCAAGGTTTATCTTGTCTGGGCCAGATTGGTCCCGCGGATCATGCGTGTGCACTGGTGATTTCCGGTGTCTGCGTGTGTGCAGATGTGATTTCTGGTGCCGCGGAGGCGAGTCCCCGTGCCGCACTGTGCTGATTTAGCACAGTGCTAAAGTGGGCAGATCGTGGGCCAGTCAAACGACCTCCGCGGGCTGCTTCCAGCCCATGGGCCTTAGGTTGCTGACCCCTGAAATAGTGTGGTTTGAAGTTTTGTGTGGCTGGGCTGACTCCAATCTTTTTCACTCAGTGCAATATGATGACAATGTAACATAGCAGCTAGAAAGAACACCCAATCAACTTGTGAACAGTCAGGCCAAACCTGTTGTAGCTTCATGGCTCCCAAGCTTTCCTTCATATTTCTACTACTTCTTCAACCAATTAGTATTCCACGCATCCTTTAATGGAGCAGACAGAGGCTGCATTCAGGAAGCACTTTAACTTTGCTTTTCTGACATTTTCTTTATCTGATAATCTCTGCATTATATGTAATCTGTCACATGACATAAACACCACTTCTGGAAATCTTGCAAAAGTTTAGCAACTTGTTTCCATGTTGCTTTGAGGAAAAAATTGTCCGGAACCCTGTTAACATGGAAAATAATGGGATTGGGAGGGGGGGTTGTGTGTGTAATGTTAATCCCTACAGTTTCATGCCATGTGATGAGATTCATTCTTCACTGTTGTGGGTGAATCATGGGAAGGGGGAGGGGGGAAGAGGAAAAGAACGTATGGCCATGAAGGGTGGCAATCCCCATTTGGGGCAGCTGCATATCCCTGCACTGTTAGGGGTTGGACTAGATGGTCTTCAGGTTCCCTTCCAACTCTATGATTCTGTGACATGTCAAAAGATGTCCACTGTTGTGTCACACCCAGTGGTGTGAATGAAACTCTGTACGGCATCGCAGTATATTGTCCAAAAGGTAACACAATATAAAATGAACATTAGAAACCAGAACAGCATTATAACCCAGAAAACTAACATGATAATCCTCATGTCTGATTGCACCCTTGTTGTCTGTTGTCCCAGAATGTCGGACAAGAAGCAATAGGTGGAAATTTCAGAGAAACATATTTTATATAAAGTTGGGCTAGGTCAAGAGGGGTTACCTTCCGAGAGGAGATTGCACTGTTTCGATGCATCCCAGACAGTGTTTCGTGAAAGGTAGCTATCACATTGCGATGAAGAGTCCTGCAATGATCACAACATATGGAGCAAACATTTGATAATGGTATTTACATTGCATTCCTCCCCTGCAAAATCTCCCACCTGAAGCCCTATGAAGGGATTATTACTATCCCATTTTAATACACAGAACATAAACACAACTTGATGTATACCTAGAGGGTGGTATTCAACTGCATTTTAATCAGAGCAGACCCACTGAAATTAATGAACCTGAGGTAGTCCTGTTCATTAACTTCAGTGGGTCTACCCTGAGTAGGACAATCAATGGATATAAACCATTATTATTATTATTATGTCCTGTCCATTAATTTCAAAGTGTAAAACTTCATTGAATACTGCTCAGCGTTCCCTATTGTCTCCCAGGTAGATGTAGACCAGAGTTGGGCCTGCTTCGAGTTTAGCCACAATACTGTATGTATAATGTGCCTTCAGACCATGCCCTTGCAGGTGGAGGGGGGGGGGACTGGGTCTGGCTGGCTCCTTCCTTATCACCTCCCCCTACCCTGTGAGCTATGTTTCACAGGTAGGTGAATGATATTTTACCCCATGTGGGCAATCAGCTGGTTGTCAGAGCTTGCAAGGATCTATGCAAGGACCTACGTCAGCCAAATGCACAACCATATTTGGGCCAGATGTGTCTTTACATGTCCCACAGCTGATATGTCAGGTGTAGTTCAGGTGGGCATGGCTTAGCCAAACAGCCTCACAGGCTAAATGGCTTCCTCATCAGAGACCCGCTTGCTACAGATGTTTGCATCACACAGTCAGTCTACTTCAGGGGTCAGCAAGCTTACCAAACGATGGTCCAGTCCATGCTCCGTCCGTCAGAGGGTGCACCCGGGTTGGAAGAGCGCCCGTGCGCATGTGCACAGGCGCCATCAACCTGGAAGTTGGTCCCCGCACCGACTTCCGGCGGTGAGCCAGCGGCAGGGGTCACCATGGGGTGGATAGACGAGCCCCATGGGCTACTACCGGCCCATGGGCCTTAGGTTGCAGACCCCTGGTGTACTTAGTGCAGCCATGCCCTTCACTCAACACAGGAGCAAAGAAGGCCCACAAAATAGAGCTAATGCACAAAAGGAAAATGATTTAACACATGCAAAGTGCTTTACAGTATATTACATGGTCCCTTCCAATGCTACAATTCTCTGCGTTACAGAAATACTAAGGCAATAATAAAAGAAAAGGTTGCTTTACCTCTTGTGTACTGGGATTTAAAGGTATATTTAGAGATATTGATTCACCATCGGGCTTCTTGCTAGGCATATGAACACATCGCCACTCGTATTCAGCCTGAAAGAGACATTAGGAGGCTTGTATCAGTCACCTTTGGAACTGTGAAAAGAGGATACATTCTAGGTATACAATTTCAAGCTCCAGTAACACGGCCATCATGTTTCTTTGCGTGGACAAATAACTTTCACTTTGTGTATTTTCACTTTGGGTTACAACGTAGACTTACTTTGGCTTTTTTTAACTGTATCACTGCTTGAAGCATAGGTATCTCATCAAAGGTTCTCAGCACGGGCTCAAGCTCTATTAAGCACCCTAAGCAAGAAAAGAGGAAAGAAACCATATTCAGCCCTATACTATTAGCTCTTATAACAGTAAATTACTGAACTTTTGAAATCACATTTATGGGGGGGGGGGGAGCGACTTAAGGGCACACACCATAAAACACACTGTAAGGATGCCAACCCCAACCCCCTGCAGAAGCAAACTGCAGGCTTAAAAATCCCAGTGCACACACAGATCTGGGATATTCAACAGCCATGCATCGAGAAGGGTTACTAACAGATTTATTTATATAGGCAGGCCATCGGCATGTAAAAGTCGCAGCTTTCAGGTCTCCTGCAACTGGGGAGACCAGGATGTCAATGTTACCTTGGCTTTCTGTTTGCACTGCTCTTTGGGTCGGGAAATACCCAGATTTCTATGGATAAATTTATTTTTTGATATGGACTGGAATGAAATACCGTATTTTTCACTCTATAGGACACACCCGACCATAGGACACACCTTGTTTTAGAGGGGGAGAACAAGGGGAAAAAAAATCTCCCCCTCTCTGCTCAGCGCCCCTTCAGCGAAGCGGCAGGAGTATACAGCCCCTTCCATTTCTCCTCCTGCTTCGCTGAAGGGGCGCTGCGCAGCTCTCCCTCTCTGCTGAATCCAGGAGAGTCTTGCTCTCCCGGCTTCAGCAAATGGATCCTGAAGCCTTCAGAGCGCAGCGCAAGTTCCCACTGCGCTCCAAAGGCTTCAGGCGGCTATCCCTGAAGCCTGTAGAGCGAGAGGGGTCGGTGTGCACCTTCCCCTCTAGCTCTCCAGGCTTCAGCGAAAGCAGCGCGAAGCCTCTGGAGCGTGGAGGGAGCGCTCCCTCTGCACTTCGGAGGCTTTGCATTGCTATCGCTGAAGCCAAGGAGCCTGCACTTGCTCCATAGGACGCACACACATTTCCCCATACTTTTTGGAGGGGAAAAAGTGCGTCCTATAGAGCGAAAAATATGGTAAACAACAGACCCAAGAATATAGTCCTTTGAAATATTATTAGTTAACTAAGGGGGCGGGGAATTCAAAGCAAGCAGGACTCTTTGCATTCAGCGATACACTGCAAGCTATTTGCTTTCAACGTTGTGTCTACATTCCACACAAAATGCTTTCTGCTCTAACAACCTTTTACGACTTAGCATTAAAGAAGCACAAACTCAGCCATGATGATGTGCTTCCTTCCTCCTTGTGCAGCTAGCCAAGCCCTAGCAAATAGCAGGGAGGCTGGGAAACTAGCAAGCTCAATGCTCAAGTGGCCACACAAAGATCAACAGGATTTCTGCCACTACAGCTGGAGTAAATCTACCTCAAGGCGCTGATTTCAAGATCCCTGATCTAGAAGGTGGCAGCTAGTAACTGGCCAGCCTCCTGTTATTTTTTACCAGGGCCTCATTCAAACCATACATTTAATGCACTCTTATACCACTTTAACCATCATGACTTCCTCCAAAGAATTATGGGAAGTGCAGTTTGTTAAGGGTGCTGAGAAACCTCCTTTTCCCTCCCAGAACTACAGTTCCCAGAGTTCCCTGGGAAGAGGGATTGACTGAAGAGAAAGGTGGGAAAACAGTAGGCTCTCCATAAAGATAACTGGCAAAAAGGCATCCAAAAGGATCAAACAAACTCTGGAATTATGAAGTCAGAGCTTCATTTATGGTACAGCTGCATATCTGGAAAAACAAACTGTCAGAGAATAGTCTGCAAATGACTTAAGGCAAGACCACATTATTCACAAAATTTAACTTTCTGACTTTTCCCCTGATTATTGCAAAATGAAGGGAAGTAGGAGAATCTGGTTATTTCAACATCTGACAAAGCTTTTGCTAGCAGCTGCAGATAAGTTTTTTTTAAAAAATGGGGGAAAGCAAAAAATTTAAAGATGGTTCTTGGCAAGATAAAAAAGTGTATAGCCCAGTTAAATCTTACAGGCAGAAAACTAAAAAATAAAACAGAAGGGGCAGTCACCTGAAAGCTCCTACAGTGAGAAACCTGAAAAATTAGCTTATTCACTCTGGGCAGCTTACAACACATATAAAAACATAAGAAAACATCAAATATTAAAAACCTCCTGATACAGGTCTTCCTTCTGATGTCTTCTAAAAAGTTGTATCATTATTTATCTCCCTGACATCTGATGGGAGGGCATTCCATAGGGATAAAAACAATTCTATCCTAGGCCTATAGATGTAGGGAATCTTACAGAATTCTTCTTCCTTCACCTTTTCTGTTTTTTTATTTAACTGGTGTCTTTTCCACTTCACTTAGCAGTTGGCTAAATTTCCCATCAGAAACATGGGGATAACAGTAATATCTTCATTGAGGTGGTGGTAACAACAACAACAACTTTATTAATTTAACTAGTGCTTAATGCCAAAATAGTCTTCTAAGTGGTGTCAAGCAAAGCGAGATCATAGAATCATAGAACTGTAAAAAGGTAAAGGACCCTTTGATGGTTAATTCCAGTCAAAGGCAAATATGGGGTTGCGGCGCTCATCTCGCTTTCAGGCCGAGGGAGCCGGTGTTTGTCCACAGACAGCATTCCGGGTCACATGGCCAGCATGACTAAACCACTTCTGGTGCACGGAGGACTGTGACAGAAGCCAGAGCACACGGAAATGCTGTTTACCTTCCCGCCACAGCAGTACCTATTTATCTACTTGCACTGGTGTGCTTTTGAACTGCTAGGTTGGCAGAAGCTGGGACAGAGCAACGGGAGCTCACTCCGTTGTGGAGATTCGGATCCCAAGTGTCATCTAATCCACCCCCCTGGCAAATAGACATTCTGCTGTGCCGACCGTAACCAAGGTTTAAGGTGGCATTTGGTGCCTAGCTTATATGTCCAACTTTCTAACACTGGTTCTCTGGATTCTTTGGGGGAAGCCATGTGTTTTAAATGCATGATGAGTACACAGCCTAAATTGAGCAATCTCCTAATCACACAGCCGGCACACAGCTTCCACTCACTGCCAAGAGGGGCTTATGTGGAGGGCAATAGTTATGCTTCAATGAAATTAACAGAGATTATGCAGCAGCAGGAGAGTTTAGTGCCTGCCGCCTGCCAAGCTCCCTACCCTGCTATGCAAAAGGTGAAGCTCACTTGAGAAAGAAGGCCTTTCGTCTGGATTTTGCCCCCAGCCGGATTCCATTAACGACAGCATCAAGGCTCGGTGAGGAATGTCTAGCGGAAGATACTCGTCCCCGGTGTCTGGACGTTTTCCTTGCGACACGCTATACATAATCTGCAAGGGGTTTATAACATCTGTCAAAAGTAGATATTGCGCACTTATTAGAAATATGTGTACTTCTCACGCCGTGGCAAAACAACAACAACACACACATCCTGTGAACACAGAGACAATGTTGACCCTCTTAAATTATAAGATATTGCTACCAATCCTCCCTTCCTTTCCAAGTCTTCACAGTATCATTTATTTAACCAAAGTGGAAAAAAAGTCATTACAAGACTTTGTACAGTGGTACCTCGGGTTAAGTACTTAATCCATTCCGGAGGTCCGTTCCTAACCTGAAACTGTTCTTAACCTGAAGCACCACTTTAGCTAATGGGGCCTCCCGCTACTGCCGTGCCGCCAGAGCCAGATTTCTGTTCTTATCCGGAAGCAAAGTTCTTAACCTGAAGTACTATTTCTGGGTTAGCAGAGTGTGTAACCTGAAGAGTATGTAACCTGAAGCGTATGTAACCTGAGGTACATTACATTACAAGAAAGAACGGTCATTACAAAAAGCAGTAATAATTAGGGTTGTATCTAACGCTATTCAGAGAAGACCCATGACTACATTAGGTTCAATGGGTCTCCGCTGAGTAGGGCAAGCACTGCATTATTTCAAGGGGCAAGTTCCTTCCAATTGCTGCATGTTAAACCCAATCTTGCTGATTCTAAACAGAAGTTATGCAATGAAACTAAAGAAAGTAGTCTGACCTTCAAACGGCTGCTTTCTTGACAGCACTTCCCACATAATAATGGCATAGCTGTTCAAAAGTAAAAAAAGAAAAAAGTACAACATAAATGTAAATCAGTCTGGGACAAAATATACTCCGCCCCCTGGTAGGCTTCCAAATGTAGTAACTGAGGGGACCAGGCTACAAGTGGACTCCTGAAGGCAGTTGGAGAACACAAGCATTATAATGTTTGATGTATTACGGTATTTTAATATTTTGTTGGAAGCCCAGAGTGGCTGGGGAAGCCCAGCCAGATGGTTGGGTTATAAATAATAAATTATTATTACCATTATTATTATTATTATTATTATTATTATTATTATTATGGAATAAGCACTCAGTGGCTGTTGCCCTCCACAGCTGCGACCTGAGGTGTGCCTTTCTGCATATATGTGCAACTCAAGGGTGAGTCCTGTGCAAATGTACGTACAAAAGAAAGTGGGAAGAGCTGTTTCAGACATGCATGCTTGGTAGCCTCACTCACACAAACCTACATGACTGGATGCTACAGCCATCTGCTAAGAAACATGCATGTGTGAACTCATCCTTCCAGGGACTCTGCAGCCATTCTAAATATTTGGTGCAGTCCTGCCACCAGAAATCCGTTGGTAACGCTGCACATTGAATGGGTGAGATGCAAAACTATTATTTATTAAATTTGTTGACACCCATTTATCTATAAAAATATTTGTATACCACTGTGTCATGCTGGCTTAAACCTTCAGAAATGAGTCTAATGTAATTTCAGATGCAATTGCAACCCTGAAGTAGTAGGAGGTTTCAAATTTTGCCATGTCTAGGGTGTTAATTTTGGCAAATGTGAGGGTCATAAAAATATATTTTTTGGGTGTGAGGAATTTTTGTGACTGGAAAACATTTCGCTTGGTAAATTTACAATTGATGAAGATGCACATAAACTGCTTTCAGAAATCCAAAGAATGTTAACTAACCCTAACTAATAATAATAATGATAATAATAATAAAATGAATAATAATATTAATATATAGTATAACTGCAAAGTACTTGGCAATCATTTCTATGCAGTTTTACACACATTTTATTTACCAACCAAAACTGGATGATATCAATTTAACCAAAATATCTTTTGAATTCCAAAGTCATGTTACAACCTTTTAGCACCCCTCATTTTTTGAATTCGAAAGCTGAAAAATTCAACACACCCTATGATACACCCAATACACCCAAACATGCAAGGGTTTTTAAAGAACATAAACAACAGTGTGCATCTTTTCTTAACTCTGTAATAAAATATAAATACCTGTATATATCATGCTTTATAGTTGCACGCGTTTTCTGACTGAAATCATAATCTTCAGGTGGCATGTAGATAATAGTCCCTCCCTCAGGCATTGATTTCTCACCGCGTGACAGTGACATAGATACCATGCGCCACTTTGACAAACCAAAATCTGCAATCTGGAAGGAGAGAAACAGGAACTCGGGACAATCCACAAATATAGAACCCAGTGTGCCTGTCGGATACACTGGGGTGGATGCCAATCAGGTATGGGGAACCTCTGGCCCCCCAGGTGTTGCCGAACTACAACTGAACTACAACTATGGTGTTCCATTTACCATAAACATTCTAAAAAAAACCTTACTCAGCAAATGGTGCAACACCCTTGCATGACCACCCAAATCCTTACACAGCTTTATTACTTCACTTTTCAAGGATATATTTAGTGCACGAGTCGCAAGACTGAACTCCACCCACTAAAGTCCAAACCAACACAATGGAAACCGTTCTTTTTTCCCCCTTAAGAAAACATAGTTGCATTATAGATTGCCGCTTAATGAATAGCCAGACGAAATAAGCCTCCCAAATTCTTAAGCCACTAAAAGCAAATGTTTCTTGAGGCAATTTTGTGACCACAGTTCATTTTTTTTTAATGACAAACCCCCTCCAAAAAACCAAGTTTCTAATCACGAGTGACAAGTATTGGTTCATAAGCATTTAGGCACTGTCTGGTGAAGTCTCAGGCTTTTAGGGTTCAGCAATACCTTATAGTGATGAGAGAGAAAGAGTCATTCTTCATATCTTTGTACAGCCTTAAATTTGTAATTTTGAGTAATCTCCTTCTCTACAAAATCTCACCCTCAACTGTTCAGCTGCTCTCTATGTACTGCAGAGTAGGTGTGGCAAAAAGCAGATTAAGATCTACAGGTAGATCTCTAAGTGATTTGTGGTACATCAAGAATTCCTGACGCCCAACCATTTCACAACACCAACAGCAGACAACACACAAAGACACTACTGAAATGAAAAAAGCTAGGGGAACCAAGAATGGATTTGTGTGTGGAAGAACTGTGAGCTCAGTTCAGTTCTGGTATTCTTCACAAATCTCTGTGCTCAGCAGCTGTTCAGAGGGATCCTGCTCTTTAATTCTAAGGCTGTGTACATGCCGTACACTGAAAGCACACAACTCCCCCAAAGAATCCTGGGAATTGTAGCTGCTAAGGGTGCTATGAATTGTAGTTCTGGGAGAGGTAAAACTTCAGCTCCCAGAATTCTCTGGGAGAAACCATATGCTTTAAGTGTATGGTGTGAATTCAGCCTCAGTGTCTTCTGCACAGGGCTCCATTTGACAGATCTTGTGAAACACAAAATAGAGCTCCAAAATCCAAAATGTGCCCTCCCTTGCTGTAAAGAATCACAGGCCCTAGAGAGAGAAACACGCTCATACCTTAACATGAAAGTCACTGTCAAGCAAAATATTATGCGTCTTCAAATCATGATGCAAGAGAGGAGGACTCATGTTGTGAAGATAATTTACTCCCAAGGCAATTTCATAAAGAATGCGAAACCTCAATGACCAAGCAATGTCAGGATATACATTTTTCTATTTGAGAGAGAGAGAGAGAGAGAGAGAGAGAGAATGATGAAACACAAATTTAGGAGTAAGGCCACACAGTTAAAATGATTCCGTATCACAAAACTAAAGTGACACTGAAAGGGGAAATAACTCATAACTTAAAAGTGATAAAAGCAACAAAAGAACCAGAAAAATGTTATGCAATGTGGTGGACGTTTCTTCACTATGCAAATGAACTGGTCGTAAGGAAAAACTCTCCGAAGCATCTTTGCCGATATGGCTATCCTGAACAGTATGGCTTGAGTTATATTCTATCTGTGATGGTTGTCCTAGGACATTAAATACTGGATAATATGTATGGAATAAGAAACATCATTCATGTCAATATGCAACCCTAATACCTGGTATGGGAGGATGCTATGTTATGTATCTGTTATTATGCATTTTAATAAACCTCAATAAAAATTATTGAAAAACTTACTTCAAACTACAAAATGCTCCTTTAAACCACAGATTCAATAGCCCTTTGGAGCAGGGCTGGGGAACCTGTTACCCTTCACATTTAGCTTGGCTCCAGCTCACCCCTGACCAGTGGCCAGTCTGACTGGGACTGTTAAGAGTTGGTTTCCTGCAACACCTGGAGGGTGATAGGTTAGCCCACATTTTCAAGGGGGAAGTGGGACCTCCTGCCCACAACAAGTTTCATCTGAGAGCAGGCCCTCCTTTCAGACTAACGCTATATGTGTTTGACCAGCAGAAAGGGTCTTACGCCCTACTCAGGTGTTCAGAGAGTTGGGTTCAACTGAAGAGCATCGTCTCTTTAATTCCCCTACTCCCTTAGGGGAAAAAAGAAAAAGCCGTGGGCTCAATATACTTACACTGTGTAAAAGTTGGTTCAGTGACCCACTTGGCATATATTCCGTCACAATGCCCAGAAATTCAGGTTCGTTGCAAATCCCCAGAATTGGCAGAATGTAACTGAACCTCGCCTGGTGTAAAATTTCAGCTTCTTTCAGGAGATTGTCTCTCTCGCTGCAGGGACAGGAAGAGAAGGACAAACCAGTTTTACCGCATTTGAAGCTTGAAATATGCAGCTGTAGGTTAAAGCTCCAGAAGGAGTTCATTCAAGCAGTGTGCTGAAAACCACACACTGTGAGAGGGAAGTAACGGCTGGGGGAATACAGTAAATTAATACTAATAAAAATGCATTAACGGCCTTTCTCTATGAAATCACATTCAAAGTGGTCTGCAATCAATGAAGTTGAACAAATATCAAGGGCGCCTCCAGCAACCCAGTTATTGAGTATGTGTCCTAATCTGCTTGCACAAAACTCACACGGGTTAGATTATATACAGACTTAATGGTGCACCAGTGGCGTGTGGTGAAATTTTTCATAGGGCTTTGAAAAGGAGGAACTAGGCCTCTGACAAAATGCCCAAGCATTCTGGCAGATGTTTGGCTTAGTGCTACATCCAAACCACCTCTCTAGTTGCAGAGACTAGAAGTGGGTTGCACAGAAGTGGGTAGGACTTGTCTTGCTACTGGACTGGCATTTTAGGGCTTTGAAATACAGCAAATGAAAGCAATTTATCTTGTTAAATCACTTTTGAGACTTTTTCTTTTGTATAAAGTGTCTGACAAACAGAAGAAGAAGAAGAGGGAAAGGATCGCCCACAAATACAGCGAGATCTAGTCTTCTTCACCTTTTGGCATCCTTGAGAGGTTTGCATTGAGCAGAGTTAAGGGTTAAAGGGAAAAGGGAAAAGAAAACAGAAAACACAGCACTGAGTAATTCTTTCCAGCACTGCCCAGTCCTGCAAGAATGAGGTAGTGAAAATCCCCTAAGCCACTCATTAACCAAAAGCCACACTGCAGATTCACTTGACTAAAAGCACACTTTTCAATTGCACCTCCCCGGCTAAAACTACAAATTTATATTTAGCTAAATTAACAAAGCTAGCTAAATTTCAGATTTCCATGCACCTTCCTTCCTTCACAGAATTTAAGGCAGAGTAAGTGTGGTGACCCTCAGGAGGGCAGTCTCCTATCCAGCCACTGACCAGCCCCAGACCTCGACCTCATGTGCCTTCAAGAAGCACTATTTTAAAGAAAAGCCAGGCAGAACATTTTCATGAACAAGTTGTGGTACATTCCCCACTACTAGTGAATATTTGCTGTTCGAGTTCCAGCCAGTCAGCCAAGCTCCCCTTCAGAATACTATAAGGGCCTCAAGCAGGAAATTCCTCTCTTCCACTCCCCACTCCCCAATTTCTGTTTTACTTTCCAATTCAACACTCATTATTTCACAGCTTCTGGAGCCCACTAAACATGTTTTTTGGGGTGGGACGTTGTTCTCTTTTGATTTAAATAGTGGGTTGTTGTTTTTTTAAAAAAACTTTTCCACACCTGAGGATGCACCTGGGCATTCAGATGCTTCCCTCTTATTTATCAGTTGCCCCCTTGGGCTCCAATCCTATTGCCACAGGGGTACTGAACTGGCTATTATTAGAGAGAAATAATCACTTCCTCTTCTGATTTAGGTTGGTCTAAAAAAAATAATAATTATGCTCAGTGCTTCTCATAAGTCAGTGTTTCTCGAGCTTGGGTGCCCAGCTGTCGTTGGACTCATTTTTGAGAAACAGTGTCATTAAGTGCATGAAATTATTTCTAGGAATTACCTAATTCTTACAACAATGCTACAATGCAGGCTATGATTGTCATCATACCACACATAGCACATTCAGTAGAAATAAATGACTTATTCAAAGCTGCCCATTGTGTTTGTGGGCAAGCTTAGCTTTCAAGTGAGCCCTTAGCAACATCACCCATGTTGGAATGGCTTCTCTATGTGCTGCATTAATTGCATTGTTTGCAATTAATAGTTTTTTTTAAAAAATTCCAGCAGGACTGCAGTGTGTGTGTGTGTGTGGGGGGGGTAGTTTAACCATTTCCTCACCATTTATAATTCCTCTATAATTGCTAACTGTGTGGGGTGATGGGAGGAGGAGGCAAATTCTATTGCATTAATTCCTGGAGGGGAAAGGGTTAAAATTCACACATTGTGCTCTTGATAGAAACTGTCCTGCTCCTAAGATGAAAAAAATAAAAATAAAACTTCTGATGTGGTTGCAAGGCACACAATTACTATGATATGTAATTAGACCCATTAGTAATTACAATGTACTTTCTGCTTACTAGGATGCTGCAGGGAGACGTGTAATTGACTTGCACATCCACTGTTCACATTTCAACACCATGTCTGAAGAAGGATTGGTGCTTCTCCCTTGAAGGACAGTCAATTAGCTGCACCCATATCAAGTGGAACTGAAAGACTACTCACACATCACACTGAAATGGCAGTGTGCCTTTATGGCAAAAGAGCCAGTGTGGTGTAGTGGTTAAGAGCGGTAGACTTGTAATCTGGTGAACTGGGTTCACTTCCCCGCTCCTCCACATGCAGCTGCTGGGTGACTTTGGGCTAGTCACACTTCTCTGAGGTCTCTCAGCTTCACTCACCTCACAGAGTGTTTATTGTGGGGGAGGAAGGGAAAGGAGATTGTGAGCCGCTTTGAGACTCCTTAGGGTAGTGATAAAGTGGGATATCAAATCCAAACTCTCTCTCTCTCTCACTGAAAGGGAAATGTCCCAAGGTCCCCTCCAACACGTTACAGAAGTTCCCCATACCTTATAGAGCAAATTTATGGGATGTGTAGGAAAAAGAGAGGACACAAAAGTGCCACTGTGCAGCTAAAATCCCTTGCACTTGCAGACTTGTTCAGTAGGATACTGCCGGGGTGGACTTCGGTACTATGAGCAAGCCCAAAATTTGGCACCCCCAAATGGATTTTCTCAGTTGTTAACCTTCTCAATTTTGTGCCCCCCTCGGTTCAGTGCCCTATGCACTGCCCTAAATCCAGTGCTGGATACTGCCCTTAGTTTTTCAGGAATTTCTTCAGACTTGACCTAACTTTCACAGTTGCCACTTTCACTGTGTTGTTAGTTTTTATATTGTTTTTTCAAAGCATTCATTACTTGAGAAGCTCAACTTCTTAAGTTGCCAGAGCACCCTCCCCTGCAGCTATGGTAACAGTGATCAATAAATGCTGAAAATTCAGAAATCAGACGAACCTAATATTCGGAATCGTGCTATACCATTCTTCCTTCATTGAGCTACCTTAAAGCACAAACAGCCACTCCTTCTCCATCACACACACCTGCAAATATTCCCTGCTTTCCTTCCACTGCTTGGCAACCACTAGCAAGTACATCTTTGTAGCATTTGGCTCCATTCCCATTCAAAGAAAAAGAATATAACATGCTTTATGGCAAAAGGCCACAATAGAGTTGTCAGGATAAACAATCAGCCTATCATCCTCTGGGTGAATTATTTACTCAGAGTGAATTTAGATGGAAAAGATTTGATTTAGATCAAGTTTCTCCCTGGTCAGCAGAGGCTGGTCTACTGGGACAATTAAAAAAATAATAATTCCCACCAAAATCTCAAAGCCACACACTCTTTCCTGTCCCACATACATTTTATACTTTTATCTGAACTCAATACAACCTCTGCAAACATTTCTTGGATAATTATATTTGCTTACTGAGATTTTAAAAAATTGACCTGAAAGAAAACAATATACGCAGATGTTTAAATGCAATAGGTACAAAAAAACCCAAACATGGGCATACAATATCCAAAATCTATACAGGCTGAGTCTTGCCCCTTCTAAATACCTGAAGCACCTTTTGGCAAACACATCCCCTCCGTAGAATTATCTGATTGGGTAGAGGAGGTTGTGCATTTCCATCTTTATTCACATAGATTAAAAAAGGAGTCCAAATATGTCAATTTTTTCCTTGTTAGAAATTCTTCCAATCCTCCATTTTGATAAGCTAAATGTTCCAAAGACCCACAGCCCAAATTTTGGCCAACCAACCTTTCATAGAGAATCCTGTGGTTTCCCAATGACCTGCTAATCCAAGACGCATGGCTGCTAATAAGAGAGCTACCCATTCTAACTGAGATCCAGCAGAATTTCGCACTGTCAATTGTGCTAAGGACAGGTCAGGAGGGAGAATTTGGCCTGTGGTGTTATCTCATATATTTCCTAAAGAACGATGCATACTAAGGGGCATAACTAACAGTACAAGACACTCATACTATCAATAGGGGTATCTTATATATTCCATTAAGATCAATGAGTTCTACCTAGTTTGTCTAACTACACAGAACATTCATGCTGTACGGGAGTGGATAATTCTTTCTAAAGTTCCTGCCTGGTAAATTTCTGCTCCTCTTCCTTTATGTAAGGGCTGGAGACGCTGGACTTCAGTGCCCACCATTCCCAGCCAGTATGGCTAATCTGAAGGACCATAGTTTCCTCATCTCTACTGTCCCAACTTCTCCAGTTTTGTATGCTGCAACCCAGAACCACAGGCTCACTAGCAATCCAAAATCTTAGCTTACTCTCTTGGCTGGCCTAGAGACAGATGTCTTTACCTGCTGGATTGCCAGACTGTGGCCATCTTCTCAAGACTGTAACAAGAACAATAAAACACATTGTGCAGATAAAATACAACAGATAGAATTCTACAGGATGTGTTGTTAGTGTGTGAAGACAGGCAAGATCCAAGGATCCCCAGGCATGCACCTCTAGGTGGTGGAGTTGTCAGGAGACATCTTGCTGCCCAGGCATCTTCACTTGGTCACAAGTGGCCAATATACACCTGGAGCCCAGTAAATTTTGAATGGTGCTCAGTCACACTATACTTTAAGATAAATTTTATATCACTTCAACAGAACAATGGTTTCAAACCAAGGATCCTGGGAACTACATCTTGCTAAGAGTTCTGGGAATTCTTGGGAGACTTTTATCCCCCTTGTAGAAATACAATTCCCAGAGTTTCTTGGGAAGAGGGATTGCTTTTTGAACCAGTTTAAATCTGCAGTGTGAGTGTGTCCTTGGTTATACACAATATAAACCCATCCACACAACGGGCTGAACTCCCATTGCTCTGTCCCAGCTTCTGCCAACCTAGCAGTTTGAAAGCACGCCAGTGTAAGTAGATAAATAGGTACCACTGCAGTGGGAAGGTAAATGGCATTTCCCTGTGCTCTGGCACTCGTCATGGTGTTCTGATGTGCCAGAAGTGGTTTAGTCATGCTGGCCACATGACCTGGAAAACTGTCTGTGGATAAACGTCAGCTCCCTCAGCCTGAAAGCAAGATGAGTGCCGCAACACCATAGGCGCCTTTGACTGGACTTAACCGTCCAGGGATCCTTTCCCTTTCCCTTTTTTTAGACCCAGTGAAATGAGTGGTCCTTAGTTAGTCATGCCCCTTAATTTCAATGGACCCACTCTGTGTAGGAGTCACTTTGGATGCAACCTTTTGCATCAGTTTCAGTGTTGAGGTAAACAGCGCCTAATCCCAGTCATTCCCCATTATCCATGCTGCCACCTCAGTGAAAGCGCAGTCTTGAAAGGCATGTGCACATTTGCCACACCCAGTTGTGCTATAAGTTATGTTGCCAGTTCACACTTCAGGACAGTCCCCTGTCACTCATAGGACCTAACTAGGCCCCTGGGATGGTACAAGGGATCTATACATTTGTTAAATCTATATACCGCCCTTCATCCAAAGATCACAAGGTGGGTTACAACATTTGGTATCTCCTCAAGAGCTTAATACCAACTCTCAAGCGAATACCAAGTTGTATCATAGCAAGGAGTGGCAGCCAACTGACCAGAAAGCGTTACCAAATGCTGTTCTTTGCCAGTGGTTAGAGGAGACCGGGCCCCACAACCGGCATTTGTGAATCGCTAGTGCTGGAATCATATTGCCCAACATAATTTGTGTTCTTTATATCGGGCCACCTATGTACACCGGGGTTCAAATCTGTACTCAGCTGTGAGGATAAAATGGAGAGGAGCAGAACCACTGCATTCCACTACGAGCTCCTAGGGGGAAAGGGTGGGAGATAAATGTAATGAACAAATAAAATAAAACCTGCAGCCCCCTGCATGGAGGTCATTTGAGAGGCAGTTCTGGACATCAGGAGAAAAGGTGAAGCCTTTAATGGAGCAGGAGAGATTTGGATGGTGTATTCTGACAGTGATACAGAAATCTGGGCCATAACTATGGTGTCCGAGAGAAGGACAGGGCAACCTCGTCTCATTATTGCATAAGAAGAATTCCTTCCTCCTTGCAGTTAAGGAAGGTGCAGGAGTTCTGCCTTCCTTAGCATCTGGTCATACAAACCAGAAGTGAATTTACAAATGCAGTCAAATTAGACACTTCCCCAAAGTAGGGTTTTAATTTCACCATGTGTTTTGCAGAAGTCCTAAAGGCCCTGGTCTGCGGTTTCTAAGGAGTATGCACAACACAGTATATGATAACAATTTAAGAAATACTCCATCTAGGTGGGGACCGGATGTCTTGCAATAGGGAGGGTACAATTTTTTGCACCCTGATATTAATAGAGCTACAACACTGAACTGATTACCAAAGAAAATGTACTAAAAATATGCCCAGGATTATTCAGTATATACCTCTCCAGAAATATCACCCCTACATGCAAATTCACAAACTATGTTTATCATATCATAGCTCAATCAAAATGTCTTTAATCAGACTGTAGTTTGCTTAGATCTAAAAAGGCAAGCGCCTGATAATTCAGAGTATTCATTTCATCCTCATATGACTCAAGCTACCCATAATCTAGATTAATTTAAAAAGAATATTAAATACTCTGCACCTCAAAAGCATAAATACAGTAGGTACATATTTGATTTATTATCACATACTGTATTTATTTTTTATTACATTGATATCCCATCTTTCCTCCAAGGAGCTCAACGTGGCATATGTTGTTTTCCCCCATCCCCATTTTATCTTCACTACAACCCTATAAAGTAGGTTAGGTCAAGAGACAGTGAATGACCAAAGGTCACCACAGCGAGATTTATGGCTCAGTGGGGATCTGAACCCTGGTCTCCAAAGATCTAGGCTAAGGTCACATTTGCATGATGCATTCAACACACATGGCTTCCCCCATAGAATCCTGGGTAGTTTCATTTACCTCTCAAACAGCTACCATTATCTGCATCCTTAAACTACAGTTCTCAGAATTCTATGGGGAAGCCATGTGGCTTAAATGTATGGTGGAGATATGACCAAACACTGTAATCACTACATCACAGTGAAATGTGTGTGACTGACTAGGCACATTAAGCTGAACTGACTCATCAGAGGTGAGTCAGGTAGGAACCATTTAATTAGATGAGTGTTGTTCTGCGGTTTCTCACAGTCATCAAGGAGGGTCAATTAATATACAGCGTACTTTTGTACATACCTTCTCCACAAAAAGCTACAAGATAGCTTCTATTAAATTACCATCCCATCCAGGATCAGCTATTTAGATTCCCCCTAGTTTATTAGTAGTCATTAAATGTATGAGTTGCCCCATGCCAAAGTCTCCAGGTGACTTACAATAAAATTTATTTAAAACGTCCAATATAAGCAGTGCAGAGAATGCAATAACTTTAGCAAAGCAACCATAGCAAAAGAACCAGATAAACAATAATAGTCCCACCTCAAGCCCAAACAGACTTAACAACTACAGCGGTACCTCGGTTTACGAACTTAATCCATTCCAGAAATCCGCTCTTAAACCGAAACTATTCTTAAACCAAGGCACGCTTTCCCTAATGAGGCCTCCCACTTCTGGTGCCCTTCTACCATTCAGATTCTATTCCTAGACTGCGGTAAAGTTCGCAAACCGGGACACTACTTCCAGTTTTGTGGAGTTCATAAACCGAATCATTCGTAAACAGGACTGTTCGTAAACTGAGATACCACTGTACTTGCTTCACGTTTTTTTCAAAAACGCCTTATAGGTAATCCAAACAATGTTAATAGTCTACAAAAAATAAAGAATTACTAGACTGCTGAGGGCTGGCAGAGGAGGAATTGCAATTGTTGCATTTCTATGCTGGGTATTCAGAAGGGATGGGGAAACCCCCATCTCTTCGTTGCTAGCCCACTCACTTGAGGGCATGCAATTCTCTGCCACCTGTGGATCCTAGGCTAGTGCTTCAAGCTCCTGGCAGTGGCCATGCAGTCAGGAATCATGTCCACAACCCTTGCGCTTGTATTGGCCAGGGCTGCTGGTGGTGTGCATGTGGAGAAGCCGAGGGTGGGGAATCAAGTCATTGAGGAACCAGCAGGCTGGCATATCAGAGAGGATCAGGTCAGTGCTGTTGCTGTCACGTGGGTCAGCAAGGGAATCCCAGAGTTGCTTAACCACCCAGTTCCACACAATAGGGAATAAGCTGGTTTTGAGCGCCTTAGCAATGGCAGTGCTTGGATAAAGCCTTGGATGAATTTCGTTCAATCTGACTGCAGTTAAACAACATCTAGCTGGGATCGCCTAGGACATTTTCTCTGAGATTCATATGCAAGGTGAAGCAGGGAACATTCCTCCAGAACCATGCCTCTCTTATCTGGTGAAATGGGGGGCGGAAAGGGGCATGAGATGTACGAAGCCGCCTACTGTATAAAGGCAAAATTCACATATTACCCTGCCCACTCTTTGCTGCTGGTCCCTCCCACCATTTGCATGTGGCCCTTAGAGGATGGCGCTGTGGGTTAAACCACAGAACCTAGGAATTGCTGATCAGAAGGTCGGAGGTTCGAAATCCCCGTGACGAGGTGAGCTCCCGTTGCTCGGTCCCTGCTCCTGCCAACCTAGCAGTTTGAAAGCACGTCAAAGTGCAAGTAGATAAATACGTACTGCTCCAGCGGGAAGGTAAACGGCGTTTCCGTGCGCTGCTCTGGTTCGCCAGAAGCGGCTTAGTCATGCTGGCCACATGCTGGCTCCCTCAGCCAATAAAGCGAGATGAGCACCACAACCCCAGAGTCGGTCACGACTGGACCTAATTGTCAGGTGTCCCTTTACCTTTACCTTCGAGGGTGGCCCAAAAGGGAATATGACCCTTAGTCTCAAAAACGTTTACCAGCCCTGGCCTAGACTAATCAGTCCCTTGAGGGAAGATTTTGTACCAAGCTGTAAAAGCTACCAAGCTACCAAGCTGTAAAAGCAGCTATCATCAGAACAGATTCAAAGGTAAAGAGTTCCAAATGCATGAGTTCTAGAGTGCTAAATGCAAGATTTGTGTTCTGAACTGAGGAAGCAAGACAACTCCCCGGTCAAATTAAGAAGATAAAGCTTAGAAGTTCCAAAATGCCCAAAGCAACGCTAATACAGCTTCAATTCAAACCTGCTTACCTGTGAGTAGGCACCAGTGGACTCAGTGGGACTTACTTCTAAGCAGACATGGATAAGAAGGTTGACTACTCAGAATAGAGTGCCTACTTAAGTATGTATTGTAGGCCTGCCTTAAGTAGGTTTGCTCAGAAATAGGCCCATGGAGCTCAGTGGGATCCATCTTCAGAAGTGTTTGAAACTCCCATTGTTCTAGGCGCATTTTGCGACAGGGGATTTCATTAGCGCAAGCAGTAACTGAGTTCTGGGCACAGAACTGCGCCTAAGATTTCAGATTAAAACTGCAGAGTGGAAGGAAAGGAGGACCTTTTTCTACCTCCCCACTCTCTGAAGACTGGAGAAGAGACCCTCTTAAGAATATCAGGGGGTGGGGGGATGGGCAGGTAAAAGACTAGACCAGGGATGTCCAACAGGTAGATTGTGATCTACTAGTAGATTGCGGGGTGTCCGTGGGATCGCTGAATCCTCCCCCCACCCCTAAAAAAGCTCAACAACTTAACAACTTTGGCTCCCTTCACAAAGCTCAACAACTTAGGTAGATTACTGCCAGCTTTTTTACAGTGGGAGTAGATCTCAGTCTCTTGAAAGTTGGACATGCCTGGACTAGACCATGTGAAAAATGAACATGACATTTTAGCTTCAGTTCATTCATTTTCAGCTTTGTATTCTTGTTATTAAAACGTGTGCCTAGACATTCCGTTGTTGCTCCCATAACTTAGGTTTAAGGTGCCATTTAGCTCCTAGCTTTCATATCTCAATTTCTAACACTGATTTTCAGGTAAGTGTGTTTAGGGTTAGAGTCCAATCCTCTATGTATTCCCAGAATGAAGTTTTACTGGCTTCAATAGGACACCCGTTCAAGTTGCAAACATATAGGTGTAGACTTGGGTGAAGAACAAGGATGTCTGAGTAAACAGAGAGAGAACTGCTTTGGGTGTTGCACAATGTAGACTTCTAATCTCTACTAAATAAAGAGCTTTTGGGAGAAGGGGCAGAGAGGAACCACTACAATCTCTGAACACAGCGTTTAAAATCCAGTCAAATCTAAAATAAAAACAAGAAGACTAACCACAGGAAGCTGCCTTTATACTGTCAGGCACATAGGTCCATTCAGCTCAATATTGTCCAGATTGACTGGCAGGTCCCCCCCCCCCCCGCCTCAGTGTTTCAGCCAAGGGTCTTTCCCAGCCTGCCTAGTAATTAAAACTGGGACCTCCTGCATGCTATGGCTCTTCCAAACAGAGGATGCCCTGCATATCTTTTCATCCTGGCCAGAAACAATACTGCATTGACAAGGCTTGCAGCAGGAAGAGGGGGTGTGGTTCTTTAAATCAAAGGAGTGAGGCAAGGGCTAAGGGCAAAATAGTTGACAATACTCTGGTCCCAGCAGAGAATGCCAATTCTGAGTAATGGCTTACACTCAGTATTGACTTGGACTGGAGAATCTTGGGGCCAAATCCCAGTGTAGCCATTATTTCAAACCATTGTCCTGAGAATAAAAGGGAGAGGGGGGGGACCATGTTTTCCACCCTTTGAAGAAAGGAGAACATGCTAGGAACACATGAACCTGCCTTATCCAAAGGCAGACCAAAATCCCATCTAGGTCAGTATAGCCCACACTGACAGGCAGTGGCTCTCTTGCAGGAAATGCCAGGGTTTGAATCAGGGACCTTTTACATCGGATAAAAAAATATTAAAGTTTCTCGATTTCACAGCTGCAAATGGGGTTGAGGCAGCCAAACCACCCCACCCACCCGCAACCGTTACCTCTCTAGCAGGGGTCCCTGCAGGCACTTGACAGCCACTGGGATCCGCCAGTCTGCGTGGCGCGCAGAGGACACCGTGCCATACGCGCCGCGGCTGATGAAGCGCAAGTCCGGGAGCTTGTTGGAGGAGATCGTGGGGAGCGTGTAGCTGATGTCGCAGGACGCGCAGCTGCCGTCGCTCCCGCCGCCACCGTTCGTCCTCATGCCGGCGTCAGCAGCCATCAAGTCAGGCCGGCTCTGGCCTGTGCCAAGTGCGCGCTCGCCAATCCCCGGGGCCGCCCAGGAGCCGCGGAGCCTCTTCAACAACAGTAGCCAAAGTGGGCCAAACGCGCGACGCGTCTCCAAGAGAGCAGAAGGTCCTCTCTGGAACCCAGAGCCTCTAACATCCACCGAAATTTCCACAAGTTCTTCTGCGCCGGGCTGCACAATTTCTCCGCCTCACATTATGCTGTCCAAGCGGCCCTGACTCACCCGTTTCTCTCTAGAGAGAGCACCGGTCTCTCCACGTACCCGCGGCGAGCCTGCCAAATTCTACAGCTCGCACCCGTCCCTGCGCTTTAACGCCCAATTGTCACCCTTGCCAAATTCTCTCGCCATCGCACCCAAACTCCGCTCACCTTTGCTCTTTGCCCCACATTCACAACCATCAGCCTGGCCTCTTCAAACCCCACCTCCCGATGCAAACAAAGTTTCCGCTGGACGCGTCTCTCCTGCGCTTCCCTTCCCCTCGAAGAAAAGTTTAGACAGTCGTAAAAAGTTCCAGATCCCTTCCTTTCCCGATCTTTCGTCTCAAAGGGCTTAAGATCCAAAGCAACGTTGCAACTTTGTGGGGTGTTGTGTGTGTGTATAAACCTTTTTTTCAGATCTCCAGATGAACTGACGATAATCCCCTGGTACAAGGAAGCCATATCAGATGCGTTGCTGCTTCTCCCATCTTGGGAATCCTCCAATCTGCCTATGAGGGCGGAGGAATTCAAGACGATGAGCGGGGCAAAAATAAAACACGAGTGGGACCTCTGTCCGTTCTCCGGCTGCACCAACCACACGTCAATGGCGACTGGAGAGCCCCGCCTCGACGCGCGCAACAACAACCTCCTCGCCCAGCCTTTCCAGAAGAGAACAAGGGAGGAGGCGAAGGCTCCGGGCCAGAAGACTCCGCCCACCCAAACTGGGAAAACAACAGCCTCGCCATCCGGAAAGTCTGGCTCGTCCTGTGATGTGAGTTCAACGTTGCGTGCGGCCACGCGGGGAGAAGGTGAACATCCCACTCGCCTTGCCTCCCTTGGCGCTGTTTGAAACCGGGAGCCGGGCGCCTCCACGCCGCAGCGCCAGGACGCACTGCTGCTCCGCCTTACCTCGTTCAAAATAACTCCTATTTTTCTCTGTTGTCGAGCGCGCTTCCAAAGGGAATCCACTCACTTTTTGGCCACTCCTTGCAGGCTGCGATCCCATCCCACGCGCGCTTTCAAAGAGTAAGGGTAACACAGTCGGTGTGGCTGAAGTAGCTTAGTTGGGAGATCGTTCAACTGGAAGATTCAAAGGTCCCTGGTTCCATCCCGGGTTTCGGCAACAATAACTTTCATTTGGGGTTGGGCTAAACGACTCTCGGGTATATTTTCCAGCCCCAGAGTTCTATTATTCATCCGAGTCGCTCCACCTGCAAGTTAGTTCCCTGAGGATGGTAAGAGTTTCCACAGGGCAATCCTACGCGTGTTTACTTGGAAGTAAGAGTCCCGTTTGAGGCCGATGGGGCGTGTCCCCAACCAGGTACTTATGTTTTAGGACTGCGGCAGTCAAGTGTATTCCATGCTTACTGGGCAGTAAGCCCCATGGAACAATCCTAAGTAAACATGCAGCTCCTGGCAATCTTGGGCAAGTCTATTCAGAAGTAAGCCCCACTGAAGTCAAAAGGTAAATTGCATAGGATTGCTTTCTAACTTTAAGTTAAGGCAAAGTGTCTGTCCGTCTCTGCTTTTTTTTGGACCAGCGTTTGTTTTTAAATCTTGTTCTTTTCAGTCTTTTTGATAAAGCAGACACTTCATTCCTGCTGAGACCGCTCAATATTTTTATCCCGAATTACAAACAATCAGCGGAGCATCTTGGAAACAGATGAATGAAGTTCTTGTTCCCTCTCTGGGCCTGGTTTTGATCACATGCACATACCAAGCTTGGGAGGAGGAGGGCAACATCAAGTTCCGGAAAAAACACTTGGTTCAGACCTAGCATTCAGTGGGAAGTAGCAATGTGCTTTGTCTTCTAAAGAAGGTGGAGAGAGTAGACTTTAAAATAAAATAAAATTAACCTGCCTCTAGCCAATAAGGAAGTATTTTTTTAAGTTTCCAATAAGTAATACTTGTTGTTGTTTAGTCGTGTCCGACTCTTCTTGACCCCATGGACCAGAGCATGCCAGGCACTCTTGTCTTCCACTGCCTCCCTCAGTTTGGTCAAAATCATGCTGGTAGCTTCAAGAACACTGTCCAACCATCTCGTCCTCTGTCATCCCCTTCTCCTTGTGCCCTCCATCTTTCCCAACATTAGGGTCTTTTCCAGGGAGTCTTCTCTTCTCATGAGGTGGCCAAAGTATTGGAGCCTCAGCTTCAGGATCTGTCCTTCCAGTGAGCACTCAGGGCTGATTTCCTTCAGACTGGATAGGTTTGATCTTCTTGCAGTCCATGGGACTCTCAAGAGTCTCCTCCAGCACCATAATTCAAAAGCATCAATTCTTCGGCAGCAGCCTTCTTTATGGTCCAGCTCTCACTTCCATACATCACTACTGGGAAAACCATAGCTTTAACTATACGGACCTTTGTTGGCAAGGTGATGTCTCTAAGTAATACTAGTAAGACTTAATTATGTCCTGCCATATCTGAAGCCACATTCCAAAATTGTAATGGGGAAAAATTGGCACCCATCTGGCTTTTTGCAATAGCGATGTTTATCTGGGCAAACATCCTCTGTTAGGTTGACTTCCTGCTTCACCACAGTTAACCTGCTTTTAATTTTTTAATATCTCTGTGAGTGCTAATCTATTCACCAGTCTTAATCCTCTCTCTTTATGACTTTTGATGTAACTGCATATTGATCACAGTGAAACTTATTTCTGAGTAAAATGCTATAATGCTATAAGTGCTAATTATCTAGAAAAAGATGCTGAAACTCACCTGGTTCTCTTATAATGGTGATGGAGCCCACCTGAGAGGTGCTGGCTTGGGAGAGCACATCTTTGTTTGAGACTCTGCCCTGCCATGTAGGCCCAAAACCTTCCTGATTGCAGCACATGTGGAAAGCATTGAGGTGTTTCTCTGGCTTTTGTAAGTTGCCCACGACTCACTTCCTTAAAGCAGCATGCTCAGCACGCAAGCCTGGAACCATGCTGATTGTAATCAGTGCTGCCTGTGAGCAATGCAATGCAATGCAATGCACAATTATAAAAACAATAAAGCTGTCACAATAAAAAAACAAGTGGTTATGCTTTGTGTGAAGCATCCCATAAACGTGTGTGTGTGTGTGTGTGTGTGTGTGTGTGTAAGAGAGAGAGAGAGAGAGAGAGAGAGAGAGAGAGAGAACACTATGCATTTCTATGTTCAGCTATAAAATGGGGCAGAGATTGACTTTTCTATAAACTTCAGCATTGCCTTGCTATGGACAGATGCTTTTAAGCCTGGTATCTTACTTACTTATTTATTAAATTTGTATTGTCAACCTTTTCAGACCCAGGACCCTTTTTCTACATTTCTTAACCTTTTACCATCTATTTGCATGGTGGTTGTGCTGCTCTTACAGTCCCCCTTGGATCAGGCCATGTTCCCCACTTGTGGGTCCCAACCCACCAGCTGAAGACCACTGCTCTAAGCCATTTCCCCCAGCTCAGCACCAACACTGGAGGTGAGCCAGGCTGGAGGGGAATGGCTTGATGCAACTACATGTGACAAGGTGAGGGGCATCAGAGGTTTCACTTCCTCTTTTCCCACGTGATCATTTTCATAAGAAATGTTCACTCCCTGCTTTATAGTGAAACAAGCAGATACTGTATAGGGCCTTTGCTCCATTGCAGAGCTTCTGCTTTTGCATGCAGAAGCCCCCAGATTCAATTCCTGGCAACTCCAGGTAGGGTCGGGAGAGAACTATACTTGAAAGGGTTGGGGGAGCATGTCTTTAAGAAACAGGGTTTATTTTACACCTGGGTGTAGATGGAGGGAGTGCAGGGTTCACATCTCAAGAGGGGCTTGTTCGCCACAGCAGTGCAGCATCACATTCCAAGACATCTATATGCCGTTGTCTCAGCCTGCCTTCAGCCAGCTCACTAAGATGGTTCTGCCCTTCAGCCCTTGCAGGGAGTTTTGCCAGCTTCCTTTCCTGTTCGCAGAAGCAGCCCAAGCAACTCCTCCCCTTCTGTCTCCTATTCCAAGCCTAGTTTTATACCGGCACATTTTTTCTGTGTGACATCACACCTTCCCCTCTCCTATCCTTGGCAACCCCTGTTTTGCACAGACCCAAGGTTCCTTTTTTTATGTGTCTGGCCATTGTTTCGTAATGCCTTGCATTCAACTAGCCCTGCCAGGCTAGTTTGCATAGGCTGAACCCAGAAATTTCTATGTTTGATGCAGAATGGCAATCAAAAACATGGTAACTTTTCCATTTAGTTAAAACAAGTGGGACCTGCAACAAAGTGCTGAAGTGTGTGGAGTGATCCTGTTCAGGGTGTCAGCCAGCCATCAATGCCTTCTTCCCAAATGGTCCATTTCATTTTGCTTCTCCCCTGGTTTTCTGTTTCCACTGCCCCCCCCCCCATTCAAAAAGTGATTTATGACTACAGAGTACACTTGGTCTTCATTTAGCTGTTCGGGGTTTCCCTACCATCAGTAGGGTTTCCCCTCCTAAAAACAGTTCTATACTTCTGCAAAGCTTGGATCCACACTAGAATACTGTAGTTTTGCTATTAGTATACTGTATATGATACTTTTTAAAAATGCAATTTTACAGCATGGTCCAGTGTCTACTGATATGTATAGCCTATTCAGGGGTTTTTCTCCCAGATAAGGGGGTTAGGACTGCAAGCTTACCTAATTTCTGTCATTTATATCTCTGGGTACTTTGATGTAACAGACAAACACACTGCTGAAAATGGGGGGGGGGATAGAAAAAAGTGGAAATTCCCAGCAAACTAGTATAATTTGCACAGGGTAACCTTTGAGCAATTCCCAAAGATAACTTGGGAAAGTCCCCACTGTGGTTACTTTGTGGCTTGGAATCTTAAGTAATTTGGAAGGCAGCCTGGATACTTCTGACCTTGGTTATGAGCTGTTGGCATAAACAGCTGTCCAAAAAAAAAATATGCAATTTTTGTCGGTATGTCCACACATTGAAAGGAACTGGAAAGTGAAAGCAAAGTCCTCTGCCACCCACTTCTCATTTCATTCTTATGAAATGTTCCATTGATTTGTCGAATGGGACTTACCATCTTCCTCCTGACAGTGTGGGGTTGGACCTTAGTTTCTCATCTGTGACCCTCATCTCCCAGCCGTATATGGTGATGGGGAGCTAAAATGTGTCTGGTGGGTAGGAAGCAGGAGTTCACAATGATGATGCTCCAGTTCCAGTGGTATTGGGCAGGGGAAGGTACAGTTGGAATGGAGTGGCAGACCACTATCTTGGGTGGAGGCCTAGATGTTTGGTGTCTGTTCTTTGCTTCAGCTGTCTCACTCCTCTAGAAGGTAGCTTACTGCTTGGATATGCTGATGCCCCAAAGCTCCATTTATCCATAACACTGGACTCAGGAGGGACTGTGTAGGTAAGGTAAAGGACCCCTGGACGGTTAAGTCCAGTCAAAGGTGACAATGGGGCTGCAGCACTCATCTCACCTTCAGGCCAAGGGAGCCAGCATTTGTCCACAGACAGCTTTCCGGGTCATGTGGCCAGCAAGACTAAACCGCTTCTGGCACAATGGAACACTGTGATGGAAATCAGAATGCATGGAAACACCGTTTACCTTCCCACCAGAGTGATACCTATTTATCTACTTGCACTGGCATGCTTTCAAACTGCTAGGTTGGCAGGAGCTGGGACAGAGCAATGGGAGCTCACTCTGTTGCGGGGATTTGAACCATTGATCTTCTGATCGGCAAGCCAAAGAGGCTCAGTGGTTTAGTCCACAACGCCACCCACATCCCTTGGACTGGTGCCGTGGACTGGTGCTTGAACGCAGCAGTGTGGTGGATGAAGAAAAACCAGCTGAGCTTGAGCCCTGGCAAGACAAAGACACTCTGGGTGAGGAGTTCCCATGTCTGAGAAACTGGTCAATTGCTTACCCTGGATGGGGTTGCATTCCCCATAAAGGACCAGCTTCAGTGTCTGGGGGTGCTGCTGGATACAGCCTTGTCCTTGGAGGCCCAGGTGGCCTCAACAGTCAGAAGCACCTTCTACCATCTTTGACTGCTACAGCAGCTATGGCTAATCCTGGACCAGGTGACCTTGGCCACAAATTGGCTATTTTCAAGATTGAGTTACTACAATGCACTCTCTGCAAGGCTTGTCTTGCACTTGATCCAGAACTTTCGTTAGCATGGAGTGCTGCAGCATGGTTGCTGACAGAAGTGGTAACCTGGTCAGCATTTAACACATCTGCTCAGAGACTTGCGCTGATTGCTGATCTGCTACCAGGCCAAGTTCATGGTGCTACTGTTAGTTATGGCACCAGTGTGGTGTAGTAGTTGGAGTCATAGAATCGTAGACCTGGAAGGAACTCTGAGGGTCATCCGGTTCCATCCCCTGCAATGTAGGAATCTCAGCTAAAGCATCCAGGACAGATGACCATCCGACCTCTGCTTAAAAACTTACAAGGAAGGAGCGTCACCAACCTCCTGAGGGAGTCCGTTCCACAGTCAAACAGCTCTTACAGCCAGAAGGTGTTTCCTGATGTTTAGTCAGAATCTCCTTTGAGAGCCAGTGTGGTGTAGTGGTTAAGAGCGGTAGTCTCGTAATCTGGTGAACCGGGTTCGCATCCCCGCTCCTCCACATGCAGCTGCTGGGTGACCTTGGGCTAGTCACACTTCTTTGAAGTCTCTCAGCCCCACTCACCTCACAGAGTGTTTGTTGTGGGGGAGGAAGGGAAAGGAGAATGTTAGCCGCTTTGAGACTCCTGAAGGGGAGTGAAAGGCGGGATATCAAATCCAAACTCCTCCTCCTCCTCCTCCTCCTCCTCCTCCTCCTCCTCCTCTTCTTCTTCTTTCTTGCAACTTGAAGCCATTGGTTCAAGTCCTACCCTCCAGAGCAGGAGAAAACAAACTTGCTTCATCTTCATGATCATCTTGGTCACTCTCCTCTGCACACATTCCAGCTTGTCAATATCGTGTGGTGCCCAGAATTGGGCACAATACTGGGCACAGTAACTGGGACACGGGTGGTGCTGTAGTCTAAACCACTGAGCCTCTTGGGCTTGCCGATCATAAGGTTGGTGGTTCAAATCCCCGCTACGGGGTGAGCTCCTGTTGCTCTGTCCCAGCTCCTGCCAACCTAGCAGTTCAAAAACATGCCAGTGCAAGTAGATAAATAGGTACCGCTGTGGTGGGAATGTAAAAGGTGTTTCTGTGTGCTTTGGCTTCTGTCATGGTGTTCCATTGTGCCAGAAGCGATTTAGTTATGCTGGCCACATGACCCAGAAAACTGTCTGTGGACAAACGCCGGCTCCCTCGGCCTGAAAGCGAGATGAGCGCTGCACCCCATAGTCGCCTTAACCATCCAGGGGTCCTTTACCTTTACCTTTTTTTTATTTTTACAATATTCCAGGTGTGGTCTGACCAAAGCAGAATAGAGTCAGATTAGAATCCGAGAGACCAGGATTCAAATCCCCATGCACTGATGAAGCTCACTGGGTGACCTTTGACCAGCCACTGTTTCTCAGCTTCACCTCACACTCCAGCAGGCTTGTCTTAGGTTCTGGTGCAGAGCAGCATATCAGCAGCAAGCAGCAACTGAAGGGGGCTTCCAGACTTTTGCTGCTGGGGGGTGAGATTCCACACCACATACTGGCAAATTCAGGTTACCCAGTTACAGTTGAGTAGGAGGTCATGTGCAACAAACCCACTTCCCCCAGAGATTGGTGTTTTTGCAATAAGGAGAACAAAGGGGGAAATGTACTGGAAAGTGTAGGAGACAAAACACTTGCTTTGAAACAGTGTCATCCAACGCTTTCCTGCAAACAAAGCGGAATGTGTGTTCCACAGATTGTCTGGAAAAGCCCTGAGTGAGAGGAACAAAGAATACCATGTATAGGAAGAGGAGCAATGGGTCTCCTTAACGTGTTGCTGTTTGAGGCCTATAAGCTGAATGAAGTTTCCATTGTTAGAGGATTCTGTGACCATGCACATATTTCAAACCGGGCAGAAGTCTTGGGAAATCCCCTCGCTCCCCCTGCCCTCCAGCAGAGCAGGTTTTCAACGGGAAGGAGGAAACAGTTCTGTAACAGTTGGAACTTTTAAGGAAACAATGCACGAATAATCTGAGATTCTACAAACTTAACAGCTTTGGAATGGGGGGGGGGGAGAGAAGCACCCCTTGCATGATGGAACCCATGGTCCAAAAGCGACCATGGGGTTGCGGTACTCATCTCACTTTCAGGCCGAGGGAGCCAGCGTTAGTCCACAGACAGCTTTCCGAGTCATGTGGCCTAAACTGCTTCTGGCGCAACAGGACACTGGGACAGAAGCTAGAATGCACGGAAATGCCGTTTACCTTCGCACCACGGCAGTACCTATTTATCTATTTGCACTGGCGTGCTTTCGAACTGCTAGGTTGGCAGGAGCTGGGACAGAGCAACGGGAACTCATCCCGTTACATGGATTCAAACAGCCAACCTTCTGATCAGCAAGTCCAAGAGGCTCGGTGGTTTAGACCACAGCACCACCCGCATCCCAAGTTTCAGTTATACACTGTGTAAGCAGAAGTGATTTACACTCTACAATGCTGCACCTTGTTTGTCCTCCAGTGAAGACATATACCCTAGACCAGTGGTTCCCAATTGGTAGTCTGCAGACCCTTACCCAGGGGGTCCATGGCACCATTCACATAGCAAAATATACCATAGAGATATCAACATTTTCAAAATTGGGGGCCCATGGCTTGGCTGCTGAAAAACAGGAGTTCCCCATTCTTAGCTAATTGGGAACCACTGCCCCAGTTGGTATATGCCAATAGCAAGTTGATTCTCTGTGTGATTCTCCAAGTTTGGTCCATTTGTTGCCCAAACAGCTCCATCCACACACAAGGGAGGGTATCAATATTCCTGGGGGATCCCCAAGGTTAGGCTAACTAAAGTGCCAGTTCTCCAGATCAAAATGATCTAGTGGATATATATTGGGTAAGGTGATCTCACAAATAAAATGGTCCCAAGCTGTGACTAGATGTTCTCTGGCCTGCCCTTAGTGGATATTCACTTGGTGGGTACCTGAGATAGGGCCTTGTCTGTGGTGGCACCACAGCTATGAAATCCCCTTCCCAGTGAGATCTGAGAAGCCTCAGGGCAGAGGTTACAGGAGTTTACAGTCTTTGAGAAAGGGGAAGATGGAGGCCCAGGGTAATATAGGAAGAATGCATGGTGTTAGACTTCCTTAGCAAAAATGTCATAAACGTGACAAGCAGAACCATTGCCAAACTGGATTTCATAATTTCACAAAAGACTATTTCTAATGCAAGTATTAGATCTTGCTTTTTAGGATGTTTCCTTTTTCCTGCTAAGCTCTTATCTGTGATGCTGACATTACTGCTCCTTGGATGAAGAATGTGAGCTAATTGCAAGAGTCATCTGCTTAGTTCTTGAGAGCCACAGTGTGAGCTCTAATGTTGCTTGTTTTCCAATAATAATAATAATAATAATAATAATAATAATAATAATAGATCATTTATACCCCACCCATCTAGCTGGGTTTCCCCAGCCACTCTGTGCGGGTTCCAACAAAATATTAAAATACAATAGTCCTTCAGATATTAAAAGCTTCCCTAAACAGGGCTGCCTTCAGATGTCTTCTAAAAGTCTGGTAGTTGTTTTTTCCTTTGACATCTGGTGGGAGGGCATTCCACAGGGTGGATGCCACTACAGAGAAGGCCCTTTGCCTGGTTTCCTGTAACTTCTCTTCTCACAGTGAGGGAATCGCCAGAAGGCCCTCGATGCTGGACCTCAGTGTATGGGCAGAACGATGGGGGTGGAGATGCTCCTTCAGGTATACTAGACTGAGGCCATTTAGGGCTTTAAAGGTCAGCACCAACACTTTGAATTGTGCTCGGAAACGTACTGGGAGCCAATGTAGGTCTTTCAAGACCAGTATGTGGTCTCAGCGGCCATTCCCAGTCACCAGTCTAGCTGCCGCATTCTGGATTAGTTGTAGTTTCTGGGTCACCTTCAAAGGTAGCCCCACATAGAGCGCTTTGCAGTAGTCCAAGCGGGAGATAACTAGAGCATGCACCACTCTGGCGAGACAGTCTGCGGGCAGGTAGGGTCTCAGCCTGCATACCAGATGGAGTTGGTAAACAGTTGCCCTGGACACAGAATTGACCTGTGCCTCCATGGACAGCTGTGAGTCCAAAATGCTTGCTATGATTGAATTTAAAGAAAAACAGACGAATTTGAGGATCAGAGCCCTACCTGAATTGGAGAAGGAAAGTTTGATAGACTTCTTCACAGAGGAATTTGCTGATTTTTGGGACTTGGATCTGGGTCAAGAAGAGTTTAAAACTGTGAGGGCCTTCAGATTTGGAAGAGGAGGGAAAAAAGAGAAGAACAGAATAAGAGACTGTTGGCACTACCAGAAGAACCTAGAAGTACAACAGCCAAGAGTGGAAATTTTTAAAGACGTCCCGAAATACCTTTTGGATCTTGGGTCTAACTACAGAGATTTGGTTGCCCTGCTGAGAAGGAATAAAATCATCTTTAGGTGGGAGTTTCCCCAAGGTCTATTCTTCAGTTTTAAAGGAAGGAAAATAAAAATAAGATCAGTAGAAGACAAAGTAAAGTTTTTGTATGAATACGAAGAAGATCTGCAGAAGGGACTTGGAAAAGAGCTAAGAGCATCAGACAGAAGATCACCAGGTTGATGGACTATATGGAATTGGCGGAAATGACTGGCAGAATCCGAGACCAGGGAGAAGAGTTGGTGGAAGAAGATTGGAAAAAAGTTTACAGACTATTTATAGAAATATTGTAAAATTAATGAATGTTAGAAAAATGTTGGAATGAAGTTATATGGCTTTAGTAGAAATGTTATAAGGAATTAGGTATAAATAGATTATTAGAGTATTAAAGGAAAAATACGTTTAGAATATGTTAAGATAATTATAGGTCAGAAAATAGAGGAAGATGGAAAGGAATTGCTGAAACAATTAATAGAAGTGGAATACAAAAAGGGAGGTATGAGGAGGTCGTTGAAACAAGTAAATGAAAGATAAGATACTGAAATTGTATGATGTGTGTTAAACTGTTTTTGTTTTGTTTTGTTTAGTTTATTGCGTTAGTGTTGTGTAATCTTTTTATATTGTATTGTATCGTATCATCTTCCCCCCTTTTTTTCTTTTTTTCTTTCCTTTTTTGTAGTGTTTAAAAGTAATAAATATTATTTAAAAAAAAACAAAAAACAAAATGACTCCTAGGCTGCACACCTGGTCCTTCAGGGGCACAATTACCCCATTCAGGACCAGGGAGTCTTCCACACCTGCCCACCTCCTGTCCCCCCAAAACAGTACTTCTGTCTTGTCAGAATTCAACCTCAATCTGTTAGGCGCCATCCATCCTCCAACCGCCTCCAGACACTGTTTTACTTCTGATAATACAAATGGACTTCCTTAACTCGTGTCATGTTTTCAAGCAAACGTTCTGGAGTGAAAATGGTGCTGGGGAGGGGGCAAAATGGGTGTCATGAACACATCTGCCCCAAGTAGATAAACACAGCATGAGTCAGTAAGCAGTTTTCTCCCCCTCTCTCTGACACAGAATGGAATGTTGATAAGGAGTTGACAGAGAATGGGAGGGTGAGAAGTCAGCTCATGCAAGAAGCACAGGCAGACTTAGAAAGCAGGCAAAATAGCATTTCCTCATTGGAAGAGGAGGCAATTAGTCATCTGAGCCCAAGGAGTCATATGGGAAAGGTATTAGACAGGAAACAAACCCAGAAACATAAGGGTCATAGGTTCAGGATATTCTGCAAAACCAGAAAGCATTCTTCAGAAGGGTCAACTGATTCATAAGCCACTGATGTTCAGTTATACGTCTGAGGTTAATTGTTTGTATTGCAATATATCTTCTAGCTAATTACGACTTGCGTGCTGTGTTATCAAGATGACAGCCTGGGCTCCTGACAATGGGCTTCAATTCCTCAATTCCCCATACCCTCTGATATTTCTTCGATGAAAATAGAGACGTCCTATTCCATACTAATAATACCAATAATTTTATTATTTATACCCTGCCCATCTGATTGGGTTGCCCCAGCCACTCTGGGCTGCTTCCAGCATATATAAAAACATAATAAAGCATTAAACATTAAAAAAAAACTTCCCAATGCAGGGCTGCCTTCAGATGTCTTCATAACTCCATACCACCCAACATTTCTCTGATGAAAATAGGGATGTCTTAAGGGAAAATGGGACATTCCAGGATCAAATCAGAAACTAGGATAGCTTCTGTAAATCCAGGACTGTCCCTGGAAAATACGGACATGTGGAGCATCTGCTATTCTCCTTTGTCACTTGGTTACAAGGAAATCTTTTATAAAGGATGGTTCCATGATGAAAGACCAGTGTGAGGAAACTGTACCAGCCGAAGAGTCACATTCCTTCATGGGGACTTTCTGAAGGCCACATGCCAGGTGGTGGTGGGTGAGACCAGAGTCAAAAGTGGGTGGACTAGTGGACATGATTCTCCTCTTCATAACAGTAGGCAGCATTTTGGGTGCATGTCAGAGATTTCCACATACAAACATGAAAACACACACTCTCCATCCTCCACCCAGACAAGAACATGGCATTATCCAAGTCCGGAGACACATTTCAGCTGGGAAAAAGCACTTGAGAAGGGAGCACAGGAAAGCTGGTGTGGGGAGTGGCCTGGGGAGGGTCTTGAGGGCCTGGTAGAGAGGATTGGAGGGTCACATTCCCCACCCTTGATGCAAAAGGACTGCATCTATGCACAGAGAGATTGAGCTCTACAGTGGTTAAATAAGGGTTCAGGTTAAATCGGAAGTGTGTCTTTGTAAGCCAAATAGAAGTGGCTCAGGAGGATTTCCGAATGGAGACAAGTGGCATTATTTAGTCAAAGAATCAGGATGTGAACAGCAGGCAGGCAGACGTTCGCTGCAGGGAATCAGTGCTTCTCCCCCACTTAGGCAAACAGCCTGCTGCAGCAGACTTCCAATTTCCTTTCTATCTATATCTGCAAATGATAATAGTGAGGGAGAAAGAGAGAAAAAACCATTTTAAAATCCACTGGTACATTTGTTTGTGTGTGTGTACAGGAAACGTAAAAAACATTCTGTTGTGTGTAAGATTCTGCCTTTAACCCAGGAACACAGTTGTCAGAAAAGTATATATGAATGAGGAGGCGGTTTGTGTTCTTCGCAATAGATTTTTGAATGTTTTGGTTGCCACCTTGTGGTAAAATGCCAGCATGACTTTCATTTCTTTTGACAGTGTAAGGTTGGCCATCCAAGTCCAGCTAACCAAAGAAATGTGAATCAGGATTTTTTTTTGGGGGGGGAGGGGGAGAATGCTTAAACATGTTGCATGTTTTAAAAGGCTGCGTTAGAAGTTGCTTAGCCCCGTGGTTAGAGCTTACGGCAAGTTCAGATGAAGTAACTGTTCTATCAACGAGCGAGGTAAGTGTAAAATGATTTGGGGATTGGGGGGGGGGAGAGAACAAACAAGCTGGCATATATTTATTTTTAAAGTTCCCATAACAACTAGCAATGAGAACTTTGAAGAAACATTATAGTCAAGAAAGAGAACATATTTCAGCCTAAGGACCAAATTGGCTTGTGGGGAACTTTCGGAAGCTGCATGCCAGAGGTGGGGCAGATTCACAGGTGGACAGAGTAATTTATATAACTCTTAAACTCAAACGGTAGAGCATGAGACTCTTAATCTCAGGGCTGTGGGTTTGAGTTCCATGTTGAGTGAAGGATTCCAGCATCGCAGGGGGTTACACTATATTATTCTCATGGTCCCTTCCAACTTTATGATTCCATGATTCTCTGGTACAGTGAGCGATGAGCCCCTTTAGACTGGTGTTTTGTCGCAGATGCATTCTGAAACATCCTCCTGACACATGTGGTAGATTTATTCTGCTTTATGAGTTATTCTGTGCTTCCCTAGTACCACCATATCATTGCTGTCTGAAGCACTATAGTGCAATTATAGTGGGACAACCCCCCCCAACAACTCCTTGATCACCTGTGGTATGAAAAGTCACAAGTTTGAGCAGGAAGTTCCAGAATATGTTTGATGTGCTGGTTCTGGTGTACAAAGCCCTATACAGCTATACCTAAAGAATAATCTTTACCTCTATATTCTCAGTTGATCACTGTGTTCTCCAAGAAAGGGCATTCTTCAGATCCACATCTTTTCAGGAGGTCCATCCTGCATGATGTCCGAATCAGGGCTTTAGAGTGTGGCACCTACTTTTTAGTTACCGGTTCTGGGTGTTAATATGTCTGAACTCCCTCCCACCCCCCAATCAAATTCCATGTCAGGGATCATGAGGAAAGAGACTGAAAGCAAGACTGCCAATAAAAAGGTAAAGGTAAAGGACCCCTGGACAGTTAAGTACAGTCAAAGATGACTGTAGGGTTGCAGCACTCATCTCACTTTTAGGCAGAGGGAGCCAGACAGCTTTCTGGGTCATGTGGCCACATTGACTAAACCGCTTCTGGTGCAACAGGACACCGTGACTGAAGCCAGAGAGCATGGAAACGCCGTTAACCTTCCCACCACAGTGGTACCTATTTATCAACTTGCACTGGTGTGCTTTCAAACTGCGAGGTTGGCAGGAACTCGGACAGAGCAACAGGAGCTCACTCTGTCACGGGAATTCAAACCACTGACCTTCTGATCAACAAGCCCAAGAGGCTCAGTGGTTTAGACCACAGTGCTACCTGCGTCCCTAAGACCACCAATAATGCTATCATATGAATATCTGGTGCAAGCACACTTGGAATTCTGTGTACCATTCTGTGTGCCTCACCTTAAAAAAGGATCAGAAAAGGGCAACCTGAACTATCAGGGTGATGAAGCAACTTCCCCTCTAAGGTTATAGGTCTTTTGAGCTTAAAGATAAGAAATAGTAAGTCAATGTGTGATAGAGACATAGAAGAAGAGCCAGTGTGGTGTAGTGGTTAAGAGCGGTAGTCTCGTAATCTGGGAAACCGGGTTCGCGTCTCCGCTCCTCCACATGCAGCTGCTGGGTGACCTTGGGCCAGTCACACTTCTTTGAAGTCTCTCAGCCCCACTCAACTCACAGAGTGTTTGTTGTGGGAGAGGAAGGGAAAGGAGAATGTTAGCCGCTTTGAAACTCCTTAAAGGGAGTGGAAGGCGGGATATCAAATCCAATCCAAGATTGGGCATCGGTGTGCAGAAAGTGGATAGAAGTTTTTCTTCTCTCATAATACTGGAACCCAGAGCCATCCAGCGAAAGTGAATGTCGGGAGATTCTCTACAGACAAAAGGAGGTCATTCTTCACACGCTGCACATGGAATTAAACCATGGAATTTGCTCCTACAACTTGATGGTCACCAACTTAGATAGCTGTTAAAGAGGATTAGACAAATTCATGGAGGATAAGGCTACCAGTTGCTACGCCTTCTCATGACAACTATGTTATACTTCCAGGACTATTTGCCTCTGGCTATCAGTTGCTGAGAATCACAAGTGCAAGAGACGACTGTTGCACTCAGGGATCTGGTTGGCTGAATCCTGAACTAGATGGGTCTTTGGTCTGATCTATCATGGCTATCTTTACTTTTTTATGTCCTCGCGACAAAGTGATTCCCCCCTCACACTGTTGCTGCAATTTGTGTAGAATGAATGTTATGTTGTTGTCTTTGAAATATAATTTGAAGAGCACTCCTACAGAGGCTCAGATGATGCACGCGTTACTGAGTGCCAGGCAAACTTTTGAGGATCAACAGAGAACTGTTGTCGGCACTCCATCTAGCCACATGGTGTCACTGTAGTCACAAATTCTCTGATCCTGTTTTAAACCAGATTTATCTCTCATTTATGATGACACTGTATTAATAGGAACTTGAATGCAACATCTTCAGTTAGTCTTATCTCTCTTCGTAACCGTTTTAAGAATAAATTGGCCCCGTTTAAAGCAATGCTCAATGCATCTTTACTTTTGAAAACGGTTCAAGTGCTTGTCGAACCTCAGACTTCTCTGTTGCTGTTTTTAATTCATTGATCTTCCTTAACTGTTTTTTCAATCAGCAATTATTGTGGCGGCTCTTAAAGTGCTCAGAGTCTTGGAGCTGTTCAGAAGTTTCTTTTTACAGTTAGCGCTGCAAGATTTGTGCTAATCCAAGTTAATGCCACTTTGGAATGGTTAGGTGATGCATGTATCAATTTCATATTGGCTTAATGTGAGGATTGAAGATGAAATTAAATGGACATACCTCCAATCATTCAAATGCAACATTGAGATGGATGTTGAGAATCAGGCGGGGGGAGCTTTTTCTAGCCTTTTCTAGGCAATCCTCCAGGGGTAGAAGAACTTCCATCACTGCTTACCATTGGCCATGCTGGTAGGGCTGATGGGAGTTAGAGTGTCAGTGCAAATGGCAGCTGGCTTAGGATTTCACCACTGCCTTTTTGTTGCTCTGGTACAGCCTTCACCAGCCTGACACCCTCCAGATGTTTTTGGACTACCATGAGATATAGCCAGCACTGTGGTCTAAACCACTGAGCCTCTTGGGATTGTTGATCAGAAGGTCGGTGACGGAGTGAGCTCCTGTTGCTCTGTCCCAGCTCCTGCCAACCTAGCAGTTTGAAAGCACACCAGTGCAAGTAGATAAATAGGTACTGCTGTGGCGGGAAGGTAAATGGCGTTTCCATGTGCTCTTGTTTCCATCACGGTGTTCTGTTGTGCCACAAGCGGTTTAGTCATGCTGGCCACATGACCCGGAAAGCTGTCTGTGGACAAACGGCGGCTCCCTCAGCCTGAAAGCGAGATGAGCGCCACAACCTCATAGTCACCTTTGACTGGACTTAACAGTCCAGGGGTCCTATATGGAAAGTACCAGGTTGATGAAGCCTGTTTTAGAATCCCATGCACAAAACTCCACACCTTCTCGGCAGGTGAGCATCAGCTAACTTACAGCCATAATTCTCATGCAACCAACTTTGTGCAAGTCAGATTCCCTGTATGATTTATTACAGCATTACATTTGTGACTGTGAGATAGATATTTTATGTAAGTTTAAAAATTCATTTTAAATTATATAACAGGATCACTCTCTGAGCACCAGAATCTCTCTGCTTAGAAGCCATATTTTAGTCAAGATTTGTGGGATTTTTCTTCCCTTCTTTATCCAAGCTCTCAGTAGAACGGGAAAACCTCTGACACATTGCTGCGTTTGCTCTTACTGTTCTAAATTTATAATTGGTGGCACGTTTCCTTTTCTTAATGAAATCAATCACACCAAATAGAGCTGCTATGTTTGAAAGAAAGAAAAAAGCATCTGAGAACAGCATTTCCTAAGCTGATATGTTTTCTGACTGAGGCTATTATTATAATATTAATTACTATTATTAATCACTTTCCATGAGGCATCCTGAAGTGATTAATGCCTGGATGGCCCAGTTGGCTAGAGTGTGGTCCTGGTAACAATCCCCGTATGGGACAGCTGCATATTCCTGCATCGCAGGAGGTTGGACTAGATGATCCTCAGGGACCCTTCCAACTCTATAATTCTGTGTTAATGATTGTATGATTTACAATATAGTAAAAATATATATAAAACAGACAAGGTGGTTTTCTATACTATTTTCCTTACTTCTTCTTCAACCACTCCATTCCATATGGTTTCCATAGCCACCAAGCACACTCAGTATTTGACTGGACTATTTGTGGGGGCTGGGGGAGGAAGAGAGCCAGTGTGGTGTAGTGACTAAGAGCGGTAGACTCGTAATCTGGGGAACTGGGTTCGTATCCCCGCTCCTCCACATGCAGCTGCTGGGTGACCTTGGGCTAGTCACACTTCTCTGAAGTCTCTCAGCCCCACTCACTTCACAGAGTGTTTGTTGTGGGGGAGGAAGGGAAAGGAGAATGTTAGCCGCTTTGAGACTCCTTAAAGGGAGTGAAAGGCGGGATATCAAATCTAAACTCTTCTTCTTCTTTTTCTTCTTCTTCTTCTTCTTCTTCTTCTTCTTCTTCTTCTTCTTCTTCTTCCTCTTCTTCGGCTTTCTTCTAGTTTTTTTAAAAAACTTTTTCCTGTGATATTATCCTGAGCCTGCTGATCCCTCCCTCTGATGCATAGCTGTTGGCGTTTTGGCTAGCTCCCCCCCCCCCCCGCCTGTGCTGGGTGCCACGCACAACTCAAAGGATTGAGTTGAAATTAGAATATATTATGCTGGTTCTGTTACCAAATTCATAATGTGGTGAATTCATCATATAAATGTATATTCTAGCTGAGGAATTCTCTGTATAACATAGGAAGCCTGTAGTACACGATCATAGCTCTACATTAGGGCCATTTTATTCCTATGAGAAACAAGACTGTTTGGAGAAAACAGGACTCATTGAGTCTTTTGTCAGATTTTCATTGTACTTTTCAAAAATTACATTTCCTTGCTCTGTGATTTACAATACTAACATCCTCTGTATTGACATAAAATATTGACTAAGGTTGGCAATGCACATATTGTTCCAGAGTTTGAGATGAAGTATTTTGTATCCCACTTTCAATGTCTTCGCCTCCAGCTTTATGGATTGTAATTAATTTGAGCTTTGGACAGTGGCAGAGGAAGAGGAGTGTGGGGGAAGCGTACCGCCCCTGGCAGCTTGATCCCGGTGGGGTGCCATCGCAGCTCCCCCCCCCCCCGCCTGTGCTGGGTGCCACGCCTCCAGGCAGTGTGCCACACCCCTATGGGTGGAGCACCACACCCCCAGGACATGTGCCAGCCCCGCCCCTTCCTGCTCTCCGCCCCCTAGTGCCGGAACATGAAGCTCCGCCTCTGGCTTTGCATAGTATGGATATGTACAGTGGTACCTTGGGTTACATACACTTCAGGTTACAGACTCCGCTAACCCAGAAATAGTACCTTGGGTTAAGAACTTTGCTCAGGATGAGAACAGAAATTGCGCAGCAGCGGCACGGCAGCAGCAGGAGGCCCCATTGGCTAAAGTGATGCTTCAGGTTAAGAACAATTTCAGGTTAAGAACAGACCTCCAGAACGAATTAAGTTCTTAACCCGAGGTACCACTGTACTTCATACATACATACACAATTTTATTTGTATGATGACTTTCCACAGTTTGAACCATGCTCAAGGCGGCTTACAACATGAGAGAAATACATAACTACAACATAGCATAGCATAAACAATAAATAAAATATTAAAAAATTACATAACCAAACTGAATCATTTCCACATAAATCACAACAGGTTTTTTAAAAAAACAAATAGCAACAACCACATCCCCCAACAAAACCCCCCAAATAACACCCCAGCCCAATATTATGTTCAGCAGCCTCAGCTTTTGCAGCTGGAGTCAGTCCGGGCCAGGTGGGAAAAGATTTTCAAGGCAGGGAGCAGGTCTTTCAGGACTCACAGCCAAGAGGGCCTGCACCATTGCTGCATTAGCCCTTGTAGATCCATTTTAGCTCTGGAAGTGCTACAATGTATTAGAGGTATAAAAAAGATATTATGGCACTATAAAGCACCTCTGATTTATGACCAGTGGGTGTAGCTTTGTCTTATTACTTTGGACTTGTCTCTTGCCATTGTTTCTTGGAAGTCTAGCAAAATTTATGGGAGGAAGTCCCCCTCGCTTTCATAATTTCTGTGCCCCTTTCACATTTTTGTGCTTGCGTTTTAAATCCGTTAGTTCCTTATTCTGTCAAAGGTGCAGTTTTCGTTTGCAGCTACAACATTTCATCTGACATGGGTCAGCTTCAGCGATGTGCATTGATCCTCCCGTTTCAGGTGTATGTTCAGCTCGCTCGCATCTGAAGTGAAGCAGCAACGTGGCTAAGAGAGGGAAGGTGCCAGGATGAGGTTGCTTGGATGCTCTGAAGGGGCAAAGCCTAGTTAACCCTGAGGGAGATATGGACTAACTCATAAATAATGACAAGGCCCACAGCTCTATTTCTGGAATACCGGGAGGCTGAATTTCCCAATTTGCAAAAGGGGCTAGTGGAGCAGGATCCTTCTTGCTCTCTGGAATGTATCAAAGGCTCAACTCCAATGGTAAATAAGGCCCCCTTCCAAGCTCAATTTATTATGATTGCAGCGGTCTCGGTCCTTGGATTTAGGCACTGGCAGTGGTCCCAGCTGTAATGCCAATGGAGGTACAGTGGTACCTCAGGTTACATACGCTTCAGCTTACATAAGCTTCAGGTTACAGACTTTGCTAACCCAGAAATAGTACCTCAGCTTAAGAACTTTGCTTCAGGATGAGAACAGAAATCGTGCACCGGTGGCGTGGCGGCAGCAGTGGGAGGCCCCATTAGCTAAAGTGGTGCTTCAGGTCAAGAACAGTTTCAGGTTAAGAATGGACCTCTGGAACGAATTACGGTAAGTACTTAACCCGAGGTACCACTGTTGACGTATGATTCGCATTTGCAGTATTGCACCAGTGTGAGGCATAGGAGGCAACTCCTAGGGGCGAGGGGGTTTCGGCCTCCACAATAAAATATTTGAGAGCCCCCCACAAAGTTGATGGGTGTTGCCATTCAAATGGTATGCGTGCACTGGGTCACGCAATCAGTTAAGTGGGGTGGGGCTTGCCTGCCCCCCCCCAATATTTTATTCAAATTGGTACCCTTGGTGTGAGGAGATGCAAGTTTGGATTTTTTTTTAAAAAAAACTGGAGAATATATCCACTTCAGAGGGATGATGTTTTGGGGATGTGGTCAAATAGCACAGTGCAAAATGCTTAACCTTCCTCCTGCTTGTCTATCCGCACATCCCATGACTGTTTGCAACAATACAAAATCCTAGTTCTGCCAACAGGAGGCTCCTCCTTTATTCAGCACTCATCCTTATTTGCACAAAGGTGAGAAGGTGGTCTTTATGTTTGGCCTTTATTGAGCATTCATTCTGGTTTGTTTACAGGGAAGTTATACGGCAGTGAGCATTCATCTTGCATTCATCCTAATTGCTTGCAGGATGTTTACACGTCTTCCCATGAATCATTTGCTCACCCCACACATTTCAGTCCATTTTCCTTTCACTTTCCTAATTCCAAAAGCTTTTTTGCTTTTGTTAAAAAATCGCTTTTTTAACAAAACACAGCAACAAAGCACAAAAATCCGCTTTAATTGTGCAAAACCTAAAGTTCTGAAATGTCACTTCTATAACTTTTCTACAGCCATTCATCCATTATTTCTGCATTGTTTTTTACGGTTCTCTTTTGTGCCTCCTCACAAATATTTGCCCCTTTTTCATTATCTCCCTTCCCAGTATTTGCTGGACTTTACTGGCTGTTGTTTGTTCAGCTGCTCTTGCTCAGAACCATTTCTCATTTCTCTATGTATTTAATGTCAACATTTGTGACACTTCTTTGTGCATTGCTATGACTCATGCCTCATTTGGCTCCTCATTCATCTGCAAATGACTGCAGGATCTGTCCCTGCAGAGTTTTGCTAGGTTCGGGAAGAGAACACATGGTCATCTAACGAATGTATGCTGTCTTATTTTAACTGGTAAGCACAAGGAAGCAAATTTGTTCAGTGCATTATGCAGTACCGTTCTCTGGTTCAGGCTAATTTTGCTTCATTGGATGGAGGATGCTGTTTGATCAGTGTCATGGGAAACTGCCTTATACTGAGTCAGATCACCACTGATTGGCAGCAGCTCTCTGGGATTTCAGACATCCAGGGAATGTTGTTGCCAGGGAATGAATCTAGGATCTTCTGCATGCAAAGCCGATGGTCCACTACCGAACTCCCTTTAATAAGTAGAGAGAAAGCAAACAGCAAGTTATGCACTTACTCTGAGCCTGATGCCTGGCACAGACTCTGCAAATATTAATATTGTGCAGTTTGAAGTGACTGGAAACGTGAAAACTGAGTCCTTTTTGGAAATAAAACATTGCCAAGGCCCATAAGTTTAATTAAAACTTTACTTGCATGATTTTCTTCAGAAACAGAACAAAAACATCAAATGATACATCCAAACAGTTCTATAAGACATATGCCAGTCCAAGGAATAGGCTCAGCATCTTACAAAATATGAAATAATCCAAATAGATCTATAGGCAAAGGCCTCTCTCCTTACAGTATGCATTTTGCTTGGAGCTATTTTCCTAGAGAGCTTCATTTACATCCTCACTCTCAAAGAGCCAGGGAACAAAGTCTAAAGGTAACTCCCTTCAAAATGGCAATTTGCAATTGAATAGCCTCCCATGTGATCTAAGGTTAAACACTCACGTTAGCTGGCAGAAAACAACAAAAGTTAATTATCAACCTATTTAGGAGCTCAGAGACAACTTCTTGCTTTTAATTTAGCTTCAGTGGACTCATCCAGCATAATTTAAATTGGTATAATTTACATCAGTGAAAATCCCCCAAAAGGGGCATTGCAGGGGCAGGACAGGGCAAAGAAAGACTTACACCTATTCCAACCCTTTATATTGATCACATGCCCTAGCAACCCAGAAGAAAAAGGCTGGCAAAAGGGCAATCAAAGTTCCTCCAAGTTTCTCCTGAATGGAGTTTGGAACAGGGGTAATTTATGCCAGGATATGTTCCGAGCTTTCTATAGTTACGATTGCTCTGTCAACCAGGTGTACATCATTATTGGTTTGCCAATAGTTTTCCTTATTAGATTAGGGGATGGGGAACTTGTGGCTGGACTCAGGCTCCTCAGGTTCTAAATCCATGTCCTCATGGGATGCATTAGGATTCCTTGCTACAGGTGCCGATTTTTAGGTGTACTTCTGTCTGGGTGCCTGGGTGAATGAGGGAAAGTGAGAAGGAGCCATGCATCTTGCTACGATGGTACAGAATTAATCCTGCAGATGCAACCTGCGATTTCTCCACCCCTCCTCCTGTGCCCTGGGGCTCACCTCCAAAAACATCCCTTGCTGTCGTGCTCCTCATAGCAGCCGCCAAGGCTTTGAGGCATCAGCACATTCAGTTCTGATTTTACTAATGCTTCATACACCATTAACCTGCAATGTCTGTGCAGTGGTCTGTTCAGAGACTTCATTTTGATAAACCTTGCTAATTGTACATTTTGCCAAGCAAGCTGTACAAAGCTAAAAGCTGACTAAAAGTTTTGCTTCTGGTGCAGAATAAAAAAGAAGGAAACAAACTGGAGTCCTGATGTAAGATTTTTGTCATCTCATCTAGGCCAATGCCAAATCACTGTTGGTTCAAGCTCTGTTAAGAAGCAGAGACCATCTTTCGGTATTTCATCTCTATTAAAAAGGGGTTGCTAGCGTAATGTTATTCCCATAGTTTACTCTCAGGGTCAAACTAGAGATTATACAAGGGCATATGAAACATTACCCTTGACAGCTTCTTTTAAACAGAATCCATCAGTTCTGGAGTATCATTGGGGATTTGAGAAGCACAAAGTGATATGATTATTTAACTGCTTTCGTGTCCACCCCCCCACTCCAAATCACACCTCAGATAGCTTTTCCTCTTGTGATCACCTGTTCGGAAGAGGTTTCTGTTGTTTCAGAAAGGTTGTATGTGTCAGGAGTGGGTCAGCAATAGATTACACAGAGTAAGTGAAGTTAACTCTTTATTAGAAGAAACAAGGCTGCTCAGTAGTGCTAGGCCTAATTGAGCACAGTAATTCTTCCCAGTAGATCTTGCCCCTATGAGGCAGTTGTGAGGATTGAAGGTCCCTGCTTTCCTACAACAGCCTAAGTCTCCTCCTCCCCTGGGTCCTTCCCAAGCAAGCTGAGACTCTGCCGGCATGCCTGACTCTACTCCTCCCTCTTCATACCTCTTCTGGTTCTGAGAGACCGGGGGGAGTGAAACTTGTCACAACAGGAGGGGGAGACACTCTAGCTTCTTCACTGACCTGACTTATCTCTTCCTCCTCTCCTGCTTCTGCTTCTGGGATTCTCTCTGTCACAGACTCCTCCTGCTCACTAAACCCTGTTACCTCTTCAGCTTCCAATACCTCCTCCCAATCTTCTCTGTCTTCTCCTTCTGACCACTTGTTATTGTCCCATCACCAATCCCCAGGCTTTGAGCCTTCGTCCCTTAGGGGTTCCCCAGGGGGTACCTTCCACCACTCCTCTCTGCCCAGCCAGCCCATGACAATAGGATAATGTTACATGCATTGGCATTATGGAACTGACACATTAAAACTGACACACCCATTAAAAAGTCATGTTGACCCAGATCTTAAGGAGCCAGTGTTAAGTAGACATCCAAATTAGCCCTAAGTGTGCTAAGAATATATACACTGAATCCTGGCTCCATTCTATTCTGGAAATTGCATTGGTTGCTATTGCTGCTGTGGTTCAGATATCAATCCAATTGGGCACTCATGAGTCCTCAGCATAGTATGCATCTTTTTTGTGCTGTTTCCTAAAATCTGCCTGGCAGCAGTAGATGTCACTGTAGTCAACAAGAAACATGCAAGAGAAGAAAACAGAGTAGTGTGGTTAAAAACAAAGGTGGTATTCAACTAGCTGGGTTAGGTCCATCAATTTCAATGGGCTTGCTCTGAGTAAAACTTAGCTGAGCACCACACCAACAATTTAACATGATTACCCAGGGACCCATGGAATTTTTTTCTTTCTCCACACCAGTCACCCTCAGATAGAAGAAGTCATCTCTTGAGGATTCAGAATCTGTCACTGAAGGCAAGATGCCTTTGAAATATATCGACAATTTGTGGAAAGGTGGCATTTAGGGAAGAAGGATCATGTTACTAATGCACATGTCTTGTTGTATGGTTTAGGTGTCTTGTCATTTCCCCACCTCCACACACATTTCCCATGTGAAACAAGGCAAATCTGAGTCTCTAATTTGGTTTCCAACTCTGTTTTTTTATTATTAAAGATATTGATGTATTTAATAACTGCAAGAAAGTAATAAAGTGGAACACCATCTAACAAATAATTTTTGCTGAAATCATCTCATCTCATATAATTATCAAAATGAACTGGGCTGAATATCCCCCTAAACAATCCAAATATGCTTGTTAAAATTAGATTCAAAACCTTCAACCAGTTGAAAATGGTATTAATGATTAGAAATAAGACTTACTACATCAGTGCTAAAACATGCTGGGCTGCCCCCATTTCCATGCATTAGAAGTCCTCAGATCAGGGCAGGAGGGTTTTCAGAGGCCATGAGGAATATATATGTTTCTTAGTTTTGTGCTGCAAATATCATCCGTTCTACAATACTGACATCGTTACATGCATTGTTTAGGGCTGCATATAGTTTTATGATTAGAAGCTGCTTTCCTTAGTTCAATGCATATAGGCACAACCCCACAAAGCAACAAATCCCCGACTAAAGTGTATTATGTCTCAAAACAAAATAAGTGACATTTATACTGCTGCTTGGGCAAGAGAGAGCCTAGAGTTTATAATACAGAGGGGTGAGTCAGAACGCAGACAACAAGCATTCCTATTAGGGTCAGTGCATCTCGGAGACAAATATCTTCCAGCACTTAGCTCCAGCTTCCAGTGTTGATGGCCTGGAGTAGGAAGGGGGGAAGGTCCATGACCCACTTCAAGAAGAGTGCACTTGGATTCAATCTGCAGTGGCTTTTATCATGTTTGCAGGAGCATGACAACCCCTAGGCTCACAAGGTCAACTTAGGGTGAACACAAGTCAGATCACTGGGGAACTTATCCCAGTGCTACCAACTCTGAATGGCATCAGATTTCCAGGTGGGTCTCAAACAGGACTTATCCATCACCTGAACCTGGCAGAACGACAGAGAGGAGAAAGAGGATCCCGGTGAAGGGTGTAGCTGAGACTGGGACACACCTGGGCAAACTGGGGATGGAGAAGGAAGTACTCACAGGAGGATGGCAAAGGGGTGGAGGTCAATACACAGGAATCAAAGCAGCAGAACCCATCACCAGAGTGGCCCCTGTCCCCACTAATATGGTGGGCTCTGAGGTGAAGGGAGCAGAGAGAGGGCTGCTCTAGGAGGTTGAGGCAGGCAAGAGCCCACAGCCTGGCCAGGTGAGGCTCGCTAGCTCTGGGAGAAGCTGTGTGACTCCTCAGCTGCAGCAGGCTTGGAACAGGTGAGGGTCACATGCCTTGTCAAGCCCTGATGCTGCAATCAGCATGGGAGTTGCAGTCCAGCAACATCTGGAGGTCATCAGATTGGACATGGTTGCACTACAGGGGTTGGGCTAGATGACCCTTGGGGTCCCTTCCGACACTATTCTTCTATAGGAAACCACTGCCATAGGAGGCACATGGGGAAGGTGAGCCAACAAGGTGGCAAAAAGATTCAGGCAGCTGCTCATTCAGCTTTGAATATGGGCAACTGGTTGATCATCTGCTTTGTGGCTGAAGGGTGCCAGTATCCATTTCTGCACCACTTAACACGATGGAGTCTTATTTCAAATAACAGACTGCAAGGAGGTCTTTAAAGCCGAAACTCCGGTTGCAGCACTCATTATATTCTGCTTTTGTTCCTCTCTAGATTGCATGTTCAGATGACAGAGGGAATAGGAGCTATGGACACGCGAGGTACATGCGAAGTTCAGCAGACTCAGCTGGCTTCCTTCTGTAACCTTCCCTAATAGGAACATAAAAGAATCGTTGGCATGTCTGGCAGAGAGATAGAGAGAGAGAGAGAGAGAGCTAAAAAAGCATCCCCCAAAGCTGAAATGGTTTTCATTCTTTTTCAAATTACTTCTGACATTAAACTTTGCCCTTGTTCAAGCTCAGGCTAACAACACATCCATCTTCCTGAAGTCTAATAGTATAGTTTGGAAGGAATTCTGTAGTTCAAAAACACACACACCAAGGATCACAATTTAGATATGGTAAAGCTGTTGTGAGTGTGCATACGCGCACACATACAACCATATTGTTGGAGCCCTTCATTCTAAGAATAAGACAGTGGTTCTGATCCAAGGCTGACTCATGTGGCAGTTGGGTCCATGGTAGCTTGCAGAGCATCCCTTGTTCAAAGCCAGACAGCTGTTCCTGGCTACTGCAATTATTAGGATTTAGCTTTTGGACTGCCACTGAAACTGCAAGTTGCTCTCTCTCTCTCTCTCTCTCTCTGTGTGTGTGTGTGTGTGTTTGTAGTGGCATGCAAAAAAGCTTAAGTTTCCAAGTGACAGCAACTGCACTCAACCAGCAGGGAGCCAGAAGGTGCAGACTTTCAAGTAATTATCTATACACTGCTATAAGCCCAGTGCCCATGAGTTTGGCCTTGAAGCCATTACGGATGAAAAGCCATCAAACAAGCTGCAGTAAGTAACCTTTACAATACACTGTCCAAAGTCAGAGTGCAATAAGCTTTACTTAGGCAGACACGATTATGAATGCCACTGGAATCAGACTATTGAGATTAAACGGCCTTGAAACCTCAATTAGTCCCTTTGGATTAATGACATCTAGGTGGGGAGAGAGGTGAAGAGGAACAGTTTTCATATCGTTTAGTCTGATTTTTATAGATAGTTATTTCCCCTTTTAATTTATGCACAACCTTTTTTCAAAGACCGAGGGGCATAATAATAATGGTCTAGTATAGGTATAACTGGATGCACTTGTCTCTTTTTAACAAAAGCTTTCTCCTGTAAAATTAGCTTTTAAAATAATTCATTTTATCAAACTTTTTAACTTGTCACCTTACTAAGACTGCAATCTTAACCATGTCTACTCAGAAGTAATTTTATTTGTGCTTGTGTGGGGTTATGTTTGCAGTCTACATTCTTAAACAAAAGCATAATTTCTTTGGGGAAGAAATTGGTCTGTGGCCTTATAGTCACATTATGTCTAATTGTCATACCACCCTACCTAGTATTCGGAGTAAGTTGGGCCAAAGTCCAAAAGGTGAAAAGGCTGCTTAGTGTGCTGTCAGAGAAAAATAAATATCCACTTGGAGACAGTGGTTACTCTAAGAAAGTGGAGGGGCTAGTCTGACTGGTTTGTTTGCTTTCTCCTTTCTTGCAATGCAGGTTTTTACCTGTGCCATCACAATTATATTCACACCACCCAGTAAGCTGGGTTGTCAGGAAGGATTACATTGTCTGAGCTGAACATGCCCCCCAATTCTATGTAGTATCTGACTTGTGTCTTATTTGTGGTGTTTTATTGTGACTTGGAGGTTATACAGCCAAGAGGAACTGGTGGCAGGTACAGTATGACATCACTGGGATGAATCCAAAATCCTCCATAAACACAAAATGGATATAAAATATGTTGTTAAGGCAAGTGGGATCCCTGACCAGAACCTTGTGTAGAGTAGAAATGAATTTGCTCTCCACCACAATAACATTAATTTTTTACTGAAAACAGTATTAAAATAGTTACATATAAATGCTACAAAATACAAAATAACACATTGCTCTTTAACAGCAGTTAATGTGGTCCAGTCTTTTTTTAAACAACTTTCCTCTCTCTGCTCCCAGAGAGAGATCCTATGCAAGCATTTTGCTTGTTCAGGATTACTGAGCTGAGCTTCTACTGTTGTTGACAGAAATGACTGATGGCCTGAAATCCTGAGTTCTCAGGTTTCATCTTCCTGCTGAGAGAGAAATCTCTTCTTGGGTGTCCGGGATGAGTCATCTTGCCTTATTGGCTAGAAACAAACCCCTCTTGCCTAATGTATGGTGTGAATGTGGACCTCACCCAGTTAGGGGTGCTGTAAGAATTCCAGCAGGGATTCAAGTTCTTGTTGGCAGAATTCAGGTGCTTTGAGTGGGACCTCCTGGCTTGATTCAGTTCATTCACCCTTGACTTTCTCTTAACCTAAAGCAGGGGAGGCTCTCTTTGGGGTTCTGGTTGGGCAGCAGTGCCACTGCGCTTTATTTGTGAGTGGAGATTTGAAACCAGATTCTAACTACAACACCTCCAGGGCGTGTTTCAATATTCAGGGCCATTTTGCTATCAGACTTGCAACTCAAGGAGAGGGCAACAGTGGGCAGTTCCTCAGCTCCTAATGATGTACAATCTCGTCCCCTCCCAAGATTGTTGGCATACATGCATACACCTGAACCGTTACACAGACTTGGGTAGGGCAGTAGCAAAATGGTTGAGCATCTTCTTTGAATGCAGAAGTTCCTAGGCTCAATTCTTGGCATAGCCAAGCAAGGCTGGGAGAGACCCCTATCTGACATCCCAGAGGGCTGCTTGTGGACCATATTGAGCTAGATCGACCAGTGGTCTGAGTCTGACTCAATATAAGGCAGCTCCCTATGTTTCTGTGAACAAGTGCATGCATTTCCTGAACATCATTCTCCTAACAGCTCATGTTTGCAGGAGAACCGGTCTCTTGAAAACCTCCTTAAGCCTTTCTTTTCCACCTTGCTCATTCCCTGCCCCCAGTGCTACTCCTGTAGAAGTGGTGGTTTCAGGAATGAGAGCTTGTTCCACGTACTCCTTTTCTTACTCTCAAGAGCCTTCCATTTCCCCCACCTAAGTGATCTCAGCAGCTGCGGTAGCACTGCATTGGAGTTGAGTATTTTCCATTCTGTCTCCTGTTGAAACATTTCAAATTGACAACTTGTTAAGCTGCTTCTGTGCTTGTTGAGAAACAATTCCTCTGTGTAAATTGGTTCACCCGATAGCACTCTTTCACTTTCTGTAGTCTAATGTAACAAGACCACAGGAAAGAGGCCTCTTCTGAAACAAGGAACATCTATCTAAGTAGCAGTTGTTTCATAGGAAATAGGAGAAAGCTAGTAAAAAACTCTGGCATTTATGGTGGGGTGGGGGGCAGAAGAAGTTTAGTATTTGATTACGGATGTGTAAAGCAGATCACCTTGATAGATGAACATTTAGTAAATTGTCGAGAGTCCTTTCAGTGCAGCTGTTCTTTTTCTGTTGTGGAAGCATCCTCAGTGATTGGTGGGCAACAAGAGCACCTCACCTGAACAGAGAATTCCCGTCATGACCAGGGAGTGTAGAGCATGGGGGAAAACATACTGGATTCCCCGCAATGTCCTGGTGCATGCCAGCTCTGCCCACCCCACCCCTGACCTTTGCACATTGAGCAGCAAGGACTGCGTGGGGATTGGGAATGAATGCCTGAAAAGAAGGCACCTTTCATCACATGTGGTGGTTGTGTAAAGTAATAAAAGCATTCTGTGAACTGATAAATAATGAAATGAAAAATAAATGTTTAAAATACAGTAACTATTATTTAAAAACCAGAAGCTTTTTTTATTAGGATTTGTAGGTACCGATAGTCCAAAGGATCAGAAAAGACTTTTTATGTATTCAACAACAGCTGCATGGATGTTACTAGCCCAGAGATGGAAAGAAGATAAAGTCCTGTCCTGAGAGGAATGGCAAACCAAGCTGATGGACTACGCTGAAATGGCAAAACTGACCAGAAATCTCAGGAACCAAGAAGACAAAAACTTTAAGAAAGAATGGGGGGGGGAATCATAATTTATTTAGGAGACCACTGTAAGCAGATGAAAACATTAGGAGGGTTTTAATAATACTTGTAATGTAACAAGTACTATGGACAATATGGACAGATTTAAAATATGGATTATGAAATAATATGCAGTTGAAAATGTTGACAATAAGACCCAAGGAAGGGATGGATTCCTTTGGTATTGCTATAATTCTACACAGGTGCCCACGAGAAACCCATCAGCATTTTAGTGAGAATTCCTCTTATACACATGCTTCAATGCATTTTTTTTTTTTTTGCATAATACACATGTTTAGCAAACAATTTCCCCATATGTAATTAATTTTTGTTTGTTATTTTCACTCATATATATGCATGTTAGACATGCTTTAGATGTGTTCTCCTGCGGTCTGTTATTATTTTTGCCTGTCTTTCACTTTAGTTTAGAGAATTTCTAAAATTAACTTCACAATTTGGCACAGTGTGTTCAGCCATACATGTCTTCCCTCCCCACTCAGTAGGTTACTGTAGCATGTCATGGGCACAACTGATTTAAAACACACTACACAAAAAGGAATCATACCAGGATTCCTTTTAGTGCTGTGTTTTTATCAAGTCACATGGTAAAGTCCCAGGAAACGACATTTCAAAATTTCCCTTTGCATGGTTTTTTCATCCATGTGTGCGCGTGCGTTTCTGTACACCCGTAATCTGTAAGGATGAAAGAGAGAAAGATGTGAAGAGAAAACTGCAACAAACAGCACATTCTGATCCAAGTTCGTACATCAGAACTGAAGCATGGAAAACCTGAGCTCTGCAAACCTGAGTAATAATTTGGAATATCCAAATCTTGAGAGAACTTCAGATGGACATAATTTTATAAGCTTCCCTAGTCCTGAGCTGAGCTGATTAGGGCGGTGTAGGTGAGGCCATAAATTTATAAATACAAATAAATATCTCCCATAATGTTATCATTATCACCAAAGGTTAACTGTATCTGCTGAACTATCTCCTGCAGTTATCTCAGCCAGCTCTTTAATGGAATGCCCCATTGCTTTGCTCCTCTTGTATTGATACAAGGTTGATGCAGTTTGATTCACCCTTTTGTATTATTCTTGCTAGTGTAGCAGTTTTCTATTGTGTTCTTCAGATTTTCTTTTTGCAGCCTCCTTGAAAGCCAGGCTTCAATAGATTGAAAAAGTCTTGGTTCAATTCCATGAGCAAAAGGTAACTGCAAAACCCTGTCCCCCCCCCTCAAATATGTTCTTTCCCCCAGCTCTGATTTAATATTATTTTCATTACAATATTGATCCTATCCATTGTGTCGTCTATAACATTAACAAGGGCACCAAGCCTGGCCAGGTTTCTTGCCATTGTAAAATGCTGACTTTAACTGATGCTGTGCTGAAAGCCCCACATTCTGCAAGCAGAAGATGCAAACTATACAATGAGGAATTTATGGACACTTCTTAGGATTTTCACATAGTTGGTGCATGGCGTGTGTGTCCCACAATAAATGCACATTTGTTGTATGTGGTGTTTGCTCCAGATTGCACTGTTTTCCAGGATGCTATTGTCACTGAGATATTGCAGTTATTACCCACAATTCCAAGTACAGTATTTCATAGTTTGGGAAGTGTGTGTGTGTCTAAAGGTAAAGGTAAGGGGCCCCTGACCATTAGGTCCAGTTGTCACCGACTCTGGTGTTGCGGTGCTCATCTCGCTTTATTGGCCGAGGGAGCTGGCATACAGCTTCTGGGTCATGTGGCCAGCATGACTAAGCCACTTCTGGCGAACCAGAGCAGCGCACCAAAATGCACTACTTGCACTTTGGAGCAGCGCACCAAAATGCACTACTTGCACTTTGACGTGCTTTTGAACTGCTAGGTTGGCAGGAGCAGGGACCAAGCAACGGGAGCTCACCCCATCATGGGGATTCGAACCACCGACCTTCTGATCGGCAAGTCCTAGGCAGCGCCACCCTGCATATTTTTAACTAACTTGTTCCTTTTGTGATTCCAGTGTGGACTGTGGTTGTTCAAGGGTTATAGACAGTGTACTGGATACTTCCTCTGATATCTTCTTTCTAAGCTGCTCTACTGTCTCCTTTTATTTTGTTAAGGTCTAGTGTTTTAATTACATTTAAATGTATTATTTCTCCCTACTGCTGGGAAAAGCAGTGCTGTCGTGGTCATCTAGCTGGCAAAGACCAACTTGCCCTTACTTGCTCATGCCACTTCATTGATGTGCCCTATTTGAACCTCTTGTGAGCATGTTTGCTGGAGGCTGTGTACTCCTCCTCTCCTGCTGGGCTGGCCTGCATCTCTCTCTGTGTTCTTCTTTTTATAGGACAAACTGCAGCATAGTTATTCCTGCACTATAAGGTCCCATGAACTGCAAGAAGATCAAACCTATCCATTCTTAGGGAAATCAGCCCTGAGTGCTCACTGGAAGGACAGATCCTGAAGCTGAGACTCCAATACTTTGGCCACCTCATGAGAAGAGAAGACTCCCTGGAAAAGACCCTGATGTTGGGAAAGATGGAGGGCACAAGGAGAAGGGGACGACAGAGGACGAGATGGTTGGACAGTGTTCTCGAAGCTACCAGCATGAGTTTGACCAAATTGCGGGAGGCAGTGGAAGACAGGAGTGCCTGGTGTGCTCTGGTCCATGGGGTCACGAAGAGTCAGACACAACTAAACGACTAAACAACAAGGTCCCACATATTATGCCTCAGTCTGTACACATGTGATTTAGCAGATATTGGCACCAGATTGGGGCTTGGGGAAGTTGGTACCCAAAAGGTGGCGCATAAGCCACATCCACACTTCGCATTCAAAGCACTATAATACCACTTTAGCAATGGCTTCCCCCCCCCCCAATAATTCTGGGAGTTTCAGTTTGTTAAGGGTGCTGAGAGCTGATAGGAGACCACTGTTTCCCTCCCAGACAGCTACAATTCTCAAAGTGGTTTAAAAATAAATTCCTCTTCACAGGGAACTCTGTAGCTCTACAGCTCCCAGAATTTGTTTGGGGAAGCCATGATTGCTTAAACTGGTATCATAGTTCTTTTAATGTATAGTCTGAATGTGGCCACAGTCTGAACATGAGTTTTTTCAATAGTGGGTTAGGCCAAGAATCATTAAAAATATATATATAGAAAATAGTCACCGATTCTTCATCTGGTCATAATCTCAGTCAAGATGGTCTGTGACCACATTTAGACCCCATGGCTTCAACATTAGCCAAGTCCTCCCTGCTCAGTTTATGATCTAGCCTGTTCAAGAGTTCTGGGGAGCTCAAACATTTACACACTATTTATTAGACTTGTTAGTCAGTTGTTACTCAGAGGTCTCCAAGCGACTTGCAACATATTTAAAAACATAAACATGAATACATTATACCAGTAACATAATTCATCCGGAACACCTGCAATTCATTATATGTGTGTATATGTTTGATCTTTTGTGATAATTTAGTTGGCCATAATATGGATTTTACTATTATTCTGATGGGTCAACAAGGCTGCCTTTACTTTTTTGTAATTTGGATAAATATTTGATCACTGGAAATCTTACCCAGATGCCTTTGAATGATGTATACATGGGGTGTTAGTATGAGCTCAGAGCAGGAAGGGTGTGTTTAATTGTACATGTTGCCATTTACTATGCTTTCGGAAGCAGAGAACCCTATGTTCTGAACTCTGTTTTTGAATTATTGTAAGATTTTCCCCTGCTGTTTGTAATGAAGCTCAAAATGAGGTTTTCAAAGACATGAGGTTTTCAAAGACAAAAAATAGAGTAAATTCAAATGATGAGAACACATATACACAAACACACTTTTGCTAAAAACTGTTTCTGTGGTTGGAAGCTGCTATTTCCTAACAGTGATAAATTACTCTTTCTGGTTGCTAGGTGCCCATCAACCTTCAGAAAAACTATACTCACTTCAATCACGGAGTGAGTTTAAATTTAGAAAATACCAGCATGTTGGGGGGGGGGAGAGATGTACTCGTCTTCTGCTACAGCATTTTTATTAAGATGGCAGGCTTGGCGTCAGCTTCTCTAACCAAAATAATGATAGATTGGCTTGGTCTGGGTGCCACTCCCTTTGAGCTGTCACAGTCCTTTGGTTGCAGGAGAAACAAACATTTTTCCATGGCTAGTACTGATGGGACCTCTCACATTTCAGAAGTGAGGGGCATTCCACAGCACTGCTGCCACCACTGAAAAAGCCCCTCTCTGTGTTAACACAAACTGCTAATCATCAGGCCATGGCAAAAACAACCAAGTTCCATTTGCCAGTCTTAATGCCCTTGCTGGCAGTGGAGGAAAATACACTTTTTCAGCTTACCTGAAGTATGGTGAAGATGGGACCATGTTGCAATCACTTCTGCAAAAGGATTTTTTACACACTTTGTGCATATACCGTACTTTTCCGTGTATAAGACTATGGGTTTTTTTTATTCCAAAATCATGTTCAAAATTAGGGGTCATCTTATACATGGGTAGTGCACTGTGGGGCCATGGGATTGGTTGTTGCCATGAGTTGGAGATTGTTATTGGTGGCTGCTGCAAGGACTGTTGTTGATTGGCTGTCACTGTGGCAATTGGGAGGGCAATTTGCCGCTTTTTTCGGCGATGGGACAGAGGATAGGTTGCTTTGTCGCATGAGTGGCAGTGTCGGTCTGGTGGGTGAGCATTTCCCCCTAAAAATAGCTCAACAATTGTGCCCCCCAAAATCTCAACAACTGTGGGCAATCCTCCCCCCCAAAGGTTAACAATCCCCCCCATTTTCTAAATTTTCAGTCCCCCAAAATAGGGAGCGTGTTATACATGGGAAAGTATGGTATGTGTTTAACAAGGGCAGAGCAAACACATAGAGAGAATCACAGAGTTGGAATGGACCTCTGAAATAATCTAGTCTTTGCTTAAATACCTCTGGCCACTGTCAGTCCACCACCCAGGGGCACCCCAAGATATTTTGGCACCTGAGGCGGACCCCTGCCAGGGAAGAAGTAGTGAGGGAATATCTACACCAGGAACAAGAAAGATTGACATCAGGTTTCTGCTGCCCCGGCAAATCCGTCCACCTGAAGCAGTCATCTCTCCTTGCCTCTTGGGTGTGCCAGGCCTACTGCCACCTCCAGATTGTTCCACTGGCAAATAACTTGTATCATTAGGACATTTCTCCGAATGTTTAGCAGAAATCTGTTTCTCTACAGTTTCCATACTTTGGTTCCAATCCTGCACCCTGGAGCAAATCTAATCCATCTTCTGTGCGACAGCTCAGAATTCAACATCGGGAATTAAACATGCTGTTCATTACAAATGTTCTTGTTTTATACTAGTCAGCACTTTTTTTTAAAAAAAAGACCACATTTTTACACTTACGCTACAGCTATCCATCCATACTTCACTGAAGAATTTCTAAAAAGCCATTTATGATTAGCAGACTAATAAAGTGTTTACTGTAAAGTTACATTCCACCTCCTCCCCTGGAGATTCCAAATCTTTACATTTGGTTTGGGTCACTAGCAGGGAAATCATTCAACAGTAATTAAATGATAGATACAGGAAGTCTGGCTTTCTATATATCTGATGAGAGGTTGTGTGGTTTGTTGTGACTCACCAGAAGTCCTTGATTATGATTAGCAGGAACAATTCATTGCTAAGCCTTTTATTGAAAAAAATGTTTATTTGCTTTTATTGAACTGGTTTTGAACTGTCTCTGGTCTTTGAATAAATTTAATGCTGTTGCATTATGTTATTTCCTGTGGTTGATTCACGATGTCTTCAGGTATTCCGAGACCATATACTGCAAGGCCATCATGCAAGAGGGGAGACATTGTGAGACCAAGGTTGGATCTACATTGATCTGGAAAAAATGCTTAAAAACCCACGTAATATAGCTCTCAATGAAATTACCCATTGATGACCGATTGCTGCTCTACTGCGCCCTCTGGTGTCACATTTTTATAACACATTTTAAACATATTAACTGACCAGTGCAGATTAGTCCCAAGTGTGATAACTTTGCCCATGTTATTCTCATCGTTCTGCATGAGTTTTGGGGTGACTGTATGAAGCAATAATTCTCCTCCACTCATGGGGGAACCTCTGATTTTAGAACTTGACTTTCAAGGGCTCTGAAATTTGCACAGGGAGGCTCCTTGCTTCAAACTTGACAGTTGCACAATCATTGATTTGTTGTCATCTAAAATTGTAATATATCTAATATTTTGCCTAGATTAACATAATTTTTTGATGTAGAAAATAAAATTTCCCTGAGATTGCAATCAGGTACCCAATTACCTGGGTGCAAGCCTCACAAAACTCCATGGGACTTGCTTCTGAGTAGACATGGATTGCACTGTAAGTTTTATCTTTGAATCCCTTGCACATTTTCTGCATTTAGCATCTGCACAAGGTGATGGAAAGAAAGGAATGGCTTTTCTTGTGGTCCTTTTATAGTATGAATAATACAAAAGAGCTATCTGATATGTAGTCTCAGTGAAGCTAACAAGGTAAACACTGGCTGTGCTTTCAGATATATTGAATCCGCCTATTTTCTTAGAATGAAGGTGATAGGTTTTGCCAGTGCTGCCCCCATAATTATTCCTATATCAGACCTACTGAAAAAGCTAACAAATTCTCAGTTGCTCTGTTTGCATAATGAATCTCCAGCTCTGCCTTTCACCAGGATGCTGGTTAACTTTAATCATGGAATGTAGTACTGAATGCCAAGCAATCTATCAGACACAGTTGCTTGGATGATGAGAATCTGTACAATGTTTTAAACTTAAGGGAGTGGGGGGGGGATGACAACAGAAAACATTTGCTGGTCATTTCTTTACCTTCGACTCTTAGTCCAGATCCTGCACTTCCACATCTGTAGAAAGTAGGCTTCCTCAACCTTGGCTCCTCCAGATGTTTTTGGCCTACAATTCCCATGATCCCTAGCTAGCAGAACCAGTGGTCAGGGATGACAGGAATTGTAGTCTCAAAACATCTGGAGGGCTGAGGGTGAGGAAGCTGGTATACAGCCATGTCTTGTGTCCTTACCAAAACCTCTAATGGTTGCTTGTCAACTGGTGTTTGTCCATTGCGATTTTTCCAAAACAGAGATTAGGAGTGCTCTTGGTTAATTGTTGTTGTTTGACTATAGTAGTCCACCTAAAGCAGGCTTTCCCAGCCAGGTGCCATGCAGTTCCCATCATCTCTGGTCATTGCATGTTGAAAGACAGAAGGCGAATGACAGTGCTGTTGTTTGTATGGTACTGTTTTGCCCTATGGAGACGGTTGAATGAGCTGCCTGTAAATTATGCTTAATACTGCCTCCTCTTTTAAGACCAGAACTTCCTTTGGAACACACAGTTGGCTGAGGTTTAGCTGTGTTGTGGGTGCAGTTGGTGGGGATGCTTGGAAGTGAGGTTTGCATGGGGAAGATTGGTAAGAATATGCTTGGGGGATGTTACCAATGGCAGACAAGGATTATGGGTACAGTGTCTATCTCATCACCATCATAAACAATAACCTCAGCATACCTATGTATAGTTTCATGAAGGAGTTAAGTGGGCTTGTCTTGCATTTAAAAAAAATTAGTACTGTATCAATCTTTGTGCACAATTTCAATGTTTCCCAGAGGTGCCAACGTGAATAAAATATGGGGGCCAGGTAAGCCCCTATTTGAAAAGCAATTCCCATCAACTTTTGGGGGGCAGTCCTCTGAAATATTTTATTGGGGAGTTGACTCCTCTGATGTTTCCCAAGACATGCCTTTCCCAGTAAAGGCATCAGGCCACTTGGAGCTTCTCAGGAGGGAAGAATTCTTCCCCAAAACCTAATAACAAAATGGCTCTGTTGAAGCATTTATCTTCCCAGCTCCTTTACAACAGTGGCGAGAGTTATCTTTTTAATGGGTGTGAAGATAAATGTCACGGAGTAAGCATCTATCACACTTCTCTTTCTATATATACAGAATGGAAGTAGAGATATATTGCGTAGATTTTGCTGACGTAAGAGCACTTGGAGATGCAGGGCTTGTCGATACCCATTTCATTTTGAAACCTATCAGCAAAAGTAACAATTGCAAATCATGGCTGGAGACCAAAATAAGTAGAGACCAGGGTGGGGAACAAAGTCTCACTCATCTGAACTATATAGAACTACATAATCGTTATATGAATTTAGGTGAATAGGACTGGCTGGGGGTAGAGTGTGGTGAACTGGCAGATATACAGTGCTACCTCTGGTTGTGAACAGGCTCCGTTCCGGAGGCCCGTTCGCAACATGAAAATCCTGCAACCTGAAGCACCGTATCTGCACAGGTGTGTGGCGCGATTTAGTGCTTCTGCACATGCGCGATTGGCGAAACCTGGAAGTAACCTGGAAGTAATCCTTTCCAGTACTTCTGGGTCACCGCGTTACGCAACCTGAAAAAATGTAACATGAAGCAAACGTAACATGAGGTATGACTGTACTGCCAGTTCTCAAGTTCTGCTGCTCCAGCCAGGGTGGGAGGTGAGCAGACTTATCCAGTGTTCCCCACCCCCAGGGCTGTTTTGTTTTTTAAAAAATCCCCATTGGTTTGAGCCAATATGCTATCTACACATGTATCCCAGACACTGAGTTTTCAGGGCCCTAATTTCAGAACTAGGGTTGGTCTTGGGGGGCAGGGGGCAGCCTCTGAGAGTCTATGCAATAATTTGCAGAGATGGTGGTTAATTGTGAGAGGATGAGAGCTTGCAAGCTGCATGCACATTCATCACCATCATAATCATCATCATAATTTTAAGCTGCTTTTGCCCACCTGGGGATTCAAGCCCTCTCCTTGCCACCCACTTGAGAAAAGGCAGGCAAATGTGGAGGCTTCAGGTCAGCCCTAGAGGACTGGCAACCCTGTAGACCTGTCTACCTGGAAGTAATTGCAATCCTTCCAGCTTAACTGGATGTAGTATTGAAGTCTACGTTAATTTAAATTCCTTTGTCTTGGTGATAAGGTTTGTTGACAAAGAAGAAAAATATAATGCCTTTATTATTATTTATTTTATTTCACATACCTATATCATTTTATTGCCTTTCCACAGTTCAAAACATGCTCAAGGTGGCTTATAACATTAAAACATACATATCTACAAAAGTAGTCATAAACAATAAATAAAACACCAAAGATACATAACCTAACTAAACAGTTTCTACATAAATCACAAGATCTAAAAAAAAGATAAAACCCTCCTGCAACAACTCCCCTAACAAAACATCCTATCCCGAGAGTCTGTTCAGCAGCCTCAGCTTTTGTAGCTGGAGTCAGTCAGGGTCCTGCCCTCCTAGGCCAGGTTAAAAAAGGCCTGCAATGCAGGGATCAGGTTTCCTGGACTCCCAGCCAAGATGTTCACTTGCTTGCTTGCTTATTTATTTATTTATGAATACACACACATACACATCGCCCTATACCCAGGGGTCTCAGGGCACTTCACAGAGCCAGCTTTTGCAGCTGGAGTCTGTCAGGGCCCCACTCCCTCAGGCCAGGTGGGGCCTATAAGGCAGGGAGCAGATCTTCCAGGACTCACAGCCAATATAGTCTCATGATTTCTTACCCTGGCTTATTAATTAACAACTTGGCAGATACACTATAGAAACATATAAATCAGTCATAATGATAGCAAGCAAAACCATTCCAACCTAAACAGCTCTGTATTTTCCTTTGCTACCTGTTCCAACTGAAGGATGCCTATGAGCAAATTAACTACTTCATGTTATCAGACTGAAGTACTTATTGCCTGTTAAATGAGTCAGAAGTATTCTATCCAAAAGTATTGCCAATTAATTATACTTTGTATTCTAGGTAAGAATTATTTTGTTAAAAAATCCAGCCCCCAAGAAAAAAAAATTAAACCCAAAGTTTGCTACTAGTATTCTCGCCCTTCAAGTCACAAAAGAGCAATTCAATTAAGTTAGTAGATTGCTTTGTAATTGCCTGCAGTCAAGCTATCCTAAGGCTTATTTCAAACATTGGCCCCATTGGTGCAATAGTCCTGTCGAAGCCTATTTGTTTGAGGATTTTCATCTATGTCTTGAAAAGAATTGTTGAAGCAAGTAAGGCAGTGTGGGCCAAAAGTCTTCATTTACTCCAAGAACATTCTCTGTGTTTAAGTAAAATAATAAGTGTGGGGATGGAGGACATGGTGAGATCTGATGGATTGTTTGGAGGCCTGAATGTTGGTATCAGTGCTCACAAGTGGCCAATATTGTCAAACCAACCCTGGTGCCAGCAGTCAGCCAGGCCAGGCACTGTCAGGAACATGCCCCTCCAGAGCGCAGGGGATGAGTCAGACTCAGAAATTGAACTAGGTGTACAAGGGTGTACAAGGTGTACACTCAGCAGATGAGAACTGGCTGACAGAATCGAGAAAGGGCAGTTCGACCCCCCTTTGCAGAGAAGACTCTATTAGCTCTCAAGGAGAGGAAGAGTTGGAAGGCAACCAGAGTGTTGCTAGGCAATCAGCAGATAAGCAGAGGTCTGAGTCTGGGTCGAGTGAGAGTGGGGAGGAGAGGGGAGGTCAGCCTCTCATTCTCCAATCTACGCATCAGGATGAAATCAGAAGGCAACGAAAGGGCAAGAGGGGAAAGGCAGGAGTCTGGTGTCCTTCCTGCTGTGGGAAGGGCGAGACTGACCAACAACTGTAAATGTGAGCAGGTGAGAAGCCGGGCTCTGGATGTGTCTTTTTCTAAATAAATTTTTTATCAAGGCTTGCTTGTCTGCCAGAGATCATTACAGGTACTGCCAAGTGTCCCAGGACTCAGAAGGATGAACAACAACAACAACAACAACAACTTTATTATTTATACCCCGCCCATCTGGCTGGGTTTCCCCAGTCACTCTTTGCATTTGTCCGTGGTAATGACAACATATCCTCCAACACTTTGAAGCCAAAATCTGGGACCCCATCTTCGCAGATGCCATCTTCCCATTTTTTATCATGAAAGCATGGTGGCCATTTTGGTTGTCTTGATCTCACACCATGGTTTCCCTTGACAAAAAAAGCACTTTTTTCAGGCATGGCTCCACAAAGCATGTCTTTTTGGGGTGCTGCATGAGATTATGGTCCTGAAAAAGCACATTTTTGGGGTGGTGAAATCGCAGCAACCCAAATGGCCACTATTCTCTTTTGATAAAAAACAGGATGTCCTGGTTTTTCTGGGACACTTGCAGGGTATGGGACAGCCTAAATGATACTGTGATCCAGGCCTGGGGAACTTCCAGAATGTTGTTGGACTACACCTCCCAGAATCTTTGCCAGCTGGGGCTGGAGTGCCACAAGTTCACTGTGCTTTCTGTAATCAAAGTAATATCAAAAGACAGGCAGAGGATCAAAAGTAGCAGAATGTGGCAAGGAAAGAGGAATGTTGGCCAGACAGAAGAGTGGGGGACATAAGTAAGGCAGGTGAACAGCAGCTGATTGGACATCACTGGGTTGTCCCACCAGTGTAATGTACAGTATTCACCTCCTAGGTATTCTTGAAATTTGCCATACTCTGCTGCCTGCACTGGCTCAAGATATAGCTGGGATGCTCCACTGTAATATAAAACCTGTGAAGATGCTGCCTTGAATGTTCCTGGCTCAGTTGCTTGTCCTTAACTTGCCCAGTAATTGTAAGCAACTGCAGATGTCCCTGGAAACGATACACGATGCAATGACAGGGGTTAATGATGTGCTTTATGGATGATATTCAGCATTAACTTTGGATTTCCTGGCTTTTGTTGATTTTGTCACAACCTTAACATTCTTTTGACTGCAGAATCATTAAGTTAGAAAAAAACCCTGCTGCATTCTAAACAAGATTTATTATTCTATGGTGAGATAAATCTTGGTTTTAGATTTGAGTAATAGCATGATTAATTTTCGCAGCAGCTGAAGGGTCAAAAAAGAGATAGATCTGGATGAAAAATAATACTGGTTAATGCAAATATGCAGAGTTTTTCCAACGACTTAAGGAAAACCACATTCAGTACCAAGAATGAATAAATCAAGTTCCCAGCTTGGATTTTGGATCTTTTACTTTGCTTAATATAACATGAAAGGAAAACTCCAGTGAAAGAACATTCTAAAGGCTGATACACTCACTTCTTTATTTATTTTGGTCCATGTGATCAGTTCTGACCATTGCTGGATATGTGCTAATATGGTTGAGAAAGTCAGTAACAGTTCCCATGGCTATATTCTTACTTCTACTATGTATCTGTTTGTACTTGTGTTGGCACTATCTTGTTGTGTTGATAAAAACAGATGACTGGCTTAAAGCAGCCCCCACCTCAACCTTTTGGCACCTGGACATATTTGGAAATTGAAAGAAATGCAATGCGCATCACAAAATACCCATTTCACAGAAGGAAAAATCTAGTTACGCTCAGAATCACCACTGCTCCTCAAACAGGCAAAACACCTACATATACCCACAAACAAATAAAATACAGGCAAGAATTAGGCAACAACCCTGGACAGGCAGTCTTTCCCAGCAAACAACTTTCCCACCCCAAGTCAAATACACACAGCTCATTTTTTGTTTTGTTTTTTATAAAGAAAAGGACACCAAGGGAAGCTGAAAATGCAATGGTGTTCATGGATATCATGTTTGGGACCTCAGGTATTAACTATACAACATTAATAAGCAAATGAGCCCTCAGTAGCATGGTGGGATGATTCTAGATCCAGTAATAACAGAACTGCTAGGCCTCCTAAGGCTCAAATCCTCACAAGCTTATGAATTAAACTAGGGTTGTGTCTGCAAAGTAGGAAAATCGAGTCTTACAGTGCATTGTCAAAGCCCTGCTGCATTTGATGGACGCAGATGACACCTGGTGGGTTGAGGGAGACCATGGTAGTGCCTAGTACCTGACAAATGAAGTCTTGTAGACTTCATTTGTCCCTTATGCCTAGGTGGTGGAGCAAAATGGACAGGAGACGTTCTTAAGAAAAGCAGAACATAGTTCCATCCCCCTTGATTCTGGCCTGCCACCCTGAGATTTTACTCTTTCAGTGACGACCCAAAGAATTAGACTGAAACTGCAGGCGAAGTCCTAACACCTCGCAAGTGTGAGAGTAATTCTGCTGTGTGGGCAGATAAGAGGAAAGGATGGGATTTCCCCCTTGATCTGTGTCATTGTTGGAAGGCCTTGTGAGTGAGTAGCCTCTTCAGATTAGGGCACTTTCATTAAACAAGATGCCAACTCCCTCAGATGGTTTGCTTAAGGGCCAAGGCTTTATTTTACCTGTACATCATCTTAAGCAACTAGGTATCTTTTGTACTGTGGTTTATCTCTAGACTTGCAAATATATATATATGCTGGGTTCTACTACTCCTAACTCTACTTCGGAGCTCTGTACCCCAAAGCCCAGGCAAATACCACAGTGTTTACAGAGAAGAAGAAGAGGAGTTTGGATTTGATATCCCGCTTTATCATTACCCGAAGGAGTCTCAAAGCGGCTCACAATCTCCTTTCCCTTCCTCCCCCACAACAAACACTCTGTGAGGTGAGTGGGGCTGAGAGACTTCAAAGAAGTGTGACTGGCCCAAGGTCACCCAGCAGCTGCATGTGGAGGAGCGGAGACGCAAACCTGGTTCACCAGATTACAAGTCTATTGCTCTTAACCACTACAACACACTGACTCTCAGTTAGTTAGCCAGTCTGCCTGCCTGCCTGCCTTTCATGTATATACTTCATATCCTTCAAAACGAACATGTTCCCCTTATTTTAGCTTCACAACTCCCCTGCACCTGTAAGTTATTGAGAGAGTTAATGATTGGCTGAAATTCCTTCATGAAGCTTCATAGCTGATAAGGGATTCAAATTCAGGTCTTTTTAAATCCAACACTCTAACTCACTACACATTGAATCCAAATCCTGGTGTATGTACGCACGCTTGAAACCTTTCCTCAGTTTCTCTCCAACCTATCCCTTTTCTGACTCACTATTATTTGAAATTCTTTGACTGCCAAGTACTTCTAACAAAACAGCCTCTATTCTCTTTGCAGACTTTCCCATTCACAAAGTATCTCCCTTGTATTTCCTCTCTCTTTCCATTGCTGTTCCCTCCTTGAAGTGTATCAGAAGCAAGAAGGCAGACTGAGAGTCACTGAGGCTACTGGATTATCAGTTGAAAGAACATTCATGTCAGGAAAGGGCCATGAGAAGAAAACTACATGAATTCCCGGAAGAGCGAATACCCACTCATGAAAGAGACCCTAGTGTCTCTGCAGGTAGTTCTCTGAAATCATCAGCTCAACATCTAGTGCTGTGGTTTAAGGCAAACTGAAAGCTACAGACAGCTAGAATGTTTCAGAAAGCCCCAGACAAACTTCCTGAAGACTTATTCCTTTACCTGCTGAAAGTATCATTTTCCCCACCGTGTGTCTATAAATTTAACCTTCAACTGTAATAATTAATCAAAATCTAGAAGTGGAATGACTTTTTCTCTTCTCTCCTGATCCCACACTAAAGACATGCCTACTGACATCCCCAGTCCATGGAATGGTCTCAAGGCTTATACAACTAAAGTGAAACAGCATGTCCATCCATGTCGTACTAAGACCTCAAATTCTGTAAGAGCCATTCATTCTTCATCTGAAGTAGATGGCACTATTGTGTGTACAGGTTGATACTGAATGGGAAAAGTCCTTTGGTTCCAGAATTCCTATTAACAATTACTAATGATCAGGAAGCAAGGTGGGGTGAAGATCATAAACAAAGGAGCCAGCAATGACTAGGGGATTGTAGCTGAAGGTGTGGCTGGAAGTCACATGAATTTAACACCTTGCTGCTGCTAAGCAGGTCTGGGTCTGGACAGTGCCTGGTTGAGCTGCATGATTCCTGCTATTGGTTCCATCTAGGGATGGACAAATCTGTTGGTTTTGGCTTCCCTCAGTTTCTCTCCTTTTTCCAATATTGAATTCAGGTCCCTGAATCTCTGCAGCAATTTGCATTTTAAAAATTCCTCGTGAAAATTGTTCAGAATTTTAGTTTGCATCTCTCCTTATCTGCACATTTCCCTAATGCAATGCTTCCTTGTATGTTCTTTTTGATGAATGTGTGCATTTTTATTCACCCTTTCCCTAATATAGATTTTTCCCTAATATAGATTTTTTTTTTGGTACACATTGTTTTCTTGGAAATCTGAATTGCAAAATTCAGATAATTGCAGACTTTGAATACTTGTGTTTTGCTTCATTCAAGAAGTGCAAATTAGGTAGTTTCTCAATAAAATGCAAATAAAAACTAATTTTACTCCCATCCCTGGTTCCATGATGCTATTTGATGTTGTTTAATGTTGTATTTTTTAAAAAATGTTGTTCAGATCTGCCTAATGGACAAGTAAGCTGCAAATAAGCAGACAGTGGGCATGATCCAAACAGAATCAAGCACTTCACAAATCCCTTCAAACTCTTTGTTTACAGTGAGACTTGCAGAATTCAGTTCTATTTATTTCAGTAAGATATACCTGCAAGGTAAGCATGCTTAAGATGACAATCTTTTAATTTGGTTGGAACATGCACAAGTAGTTTTGCCCTGTTTGGTGTCTTCCATTTTCTAGATCAGGGATAGGAATCATTAGGTTGGGAGCCTAATTTGGCCCTCTGGTTCTTTCCATCTGGCCCTCTGGACTTTCCCCAGGCTGCATCTCATCTCCCCGGCCACATCCTTCACTGGTCCTGCTTTGGAGCCTTCTTGAGTCTTTTGACTGGCTAGAACAGGTCTTTGAATTCTGATAATCCTGCTTGCTTGCCTGGATGGAGGATAGCAATGGGTGTGTATACAAGCAAGCCTATTTGTTGCTCTGCCTACCTTTACTTCTGTCCTTGCTTACCACTGGCATGTGACCCAGAAGAAGACAGCGCCCCTGAACAACATAGATACCAATAAGGATATTCTAAAAATAAGATTGCCTGGTAGCCATGAACACAAATGCATATCCATATGACATGGGCATTCCTAATCCTTTTTTGAGTTCTGTTATTCTGTTTGCAGCCATGATTTCCCATGATGACAAGCTTTTTAAAGGTTAATGATGAGGAAAAGGTGGGAGGGAGGACAACTGTCCTGTTTGTTATGAACTTGTTGTCTTCTAATGACCTTTGCTTTCTGAGATGTTGGGGAGAACAACAGGGGGTGGATGGATTGTTTTCTAATTGGCCTGCTTTGTGTACACTTCAGTGGAATTTTTCTGGCATTGACATACTGTACTACAAGTGGACAGGATCAGAGCTAGAATAATGTCTGGTTTGTCCTGCTATGGTCATTTTCATGATCTTGATTAATTAGTTACAGGGAACCAGGCAGAGGGCCTTCTCGGCAGTAGTGCCCGCCCTGTGGAATGCCCTCCCACCAGATGTCAAGGAAATAAAAAACTAACTGACTTTTGGAAGACACCTGAAGACAGCCCTGTTTAGGGAAGTTTTTAATGCTTCATGATTTATTGTGTTTCTAATACTCTGTTGGAAGTTGCCCAGAGTGGCTGGGGAGGCCTGGCCAGATGAGATGGGTGGGCTATTAGTAAATAATAATAATAATAATAATAATAATAATAATAATAATAATAATTTAGCTCACCTAGCCAGACTTTAGTTGCTGTCCTGAGATGAAACCCGGTGATATCCTCCCACCCACTAAACTCCCATAACGACACAAAAATGGCACTATAAACTTAGTAATGGCTGTGGGTGAAAAGTTTGGGTGTATCTCTGCTCAACCCCAAAGTCTGTGACCTCCCTGCTAACCACTGCCATTCTGATAGCATAATAGCCATGAAATAATGATTCGCTTTGACTTTTGTTAATGCCATGCCATATTAATCTGGGCATGTTGAACAGGCCAGATAAATAAATAAGCCTAATTGTCTGTGAGCTCACTTAGAACCACTTGCGTAATACAATTTCCATCAGCAAAGCAGTTTGATGCTAGTTTATGCATGGCAGAACAGGCAGCTACATGCATGTGTGTTAGCTAGAATATATAGAGTCAATAACTTTCCCCGTGTCAGGGACCAAAACCTGATTATAAACTTTTCTCCACACAGGCAGTTCTTCTTCCTGTCTCCGTTCCTCACCACACTGTTAGTTCCACTTAAGGAAATCTGCTTTTCTTTTTGACCTTTATGCTCTAACTGTGCTGAGTCATTTATTCCAATTAGCTCAGTGCTATATCCAGTTTCAATGTATGGCATTGCACAGCAACGAACCCCATGTGGTAACTAACAAATTACCATTGCTCGTGCATCCTGCATTCTCCAGTCATGTCTGGCTAACCTCGTGCCCATATCAGTTTGTGTTCAGTGCACAATCCCTCTGCAATAGTCATTAATGCAATTAATAGCCTGAACAGACGGTGTGGATTCTGAACATCACATTCAAAAACAGAAGTCTCGTGGAATCAGTCTTCGTTTGCACAGCTAAGGTGAAAAAGAGCCTCTGTGTTTTAGACCTCTGCATGAGGCATACAGACTCTTGAGAGTCCCATGGACAGCAAGAAGATCAAACCTATCCATTCTGAAGGAAATGAGCCCTGAGTGCTCACTGAAAGGACAGATCATGAAGCTGAGGCTCCAATACTTTGGCCACCTCATGAGAAGAGAAGACTCCCTGGAAAAGATCCTGATGTTGGGAAAGATGGAGGGCACAAGGAGAAGGGGATGACAGAGGACGAGATGGTTGGACAGTGTTTTCGAAGCTACCAGCATGAGTTTGACCAAACTGCAAGAGGCAGTGGAAGACAGGAGTGCCTGGTGTGCTCTGGTCCATGGGGTCACGAAGAGTCGGACACGACTAAACGACTGAACAACAACAACAACAACATCATGAGGCATACAACTAAAAGTTTCCAGTGACACAACACACAGGGCACACACAACCCTGGGATTAAGGATGGACTCAGCTACATGACTGCATAGCTGTGTCTCCCCAGCCAAAGTCCAACACTCCAGCCCCTTCTGAGGCAACACTTCTTTATTTATTCATTCCATTTATACCTTGCCTTTTCTCCCAAAAGAGCCCAAAGTGGCAGACACCATAGTGATAACACTATACAATTAGACATAAACATTTAAAAACCATCTAAAGCAGTGATCAAAGCAGCTAATCCTCCTCCCCTTTTGGATTTCTTACCCACTTTTGACCACAAGGTCCAGCGTGGGTAACAACCGCATACAGATACAGTATTAAAAGTTATTTATTTCGATTATAAGTCACTTCCCAGGAGGCACCCCAAAATGATTTGCCACTTATGCAGCACATGCATAAAATGAATAAAAATCTAAATACAGACACTAGTTAGGATTCAAAAAAAAATATGTTTACTGGGAGAAATGTAGTCTAAAATGCTGAGAACTTTTCAAGAGCACTTTGCAAAGGGGTGTGGAAATGTGGTAAACTGAAGTTAATATTGGAAAAATGAGAAATCAAGAGCAACTGCAGTTGACAGATTTGTCCATCTGTACTTGTAAAATGTGCCTGAGTCTTGCTTTCCTATTATGTGCTAGCATATTTAGACCCCAGAGAGCTGATTTGTAATCTAACTCCTCAATTTACACCACTGTGGCTATTGCAGAAGTATGAAAAGGCTGTGTTATTTATGTGGCCTGGAGTGCCAGTAAGATTTTAAAAGCAGAAAATATGACAGACCAGATCATTCCCTACAGTTTACACATTGGATTATGCTTTTGCCTTGCTTTTTCTATGGTCAATGAATTCAGATGAATACTTTGTTCCTTGACCAGCCAATGTTTATTTCACCACTAAAGAACATGACGTGGAAATATACAGCCAATCAGTCATAGATAAGTGCCCACGTCGGCAACAACATATTGTTATAAAAGTGCAGGGATTCAAATAATTTCTGTTCAGAAGTGATCAATGCAGCAGCAACATTTCAGCACCTGAAGTATTTTATGATCCTCAGGAAAGGTACACATTTAAGTGCTGGAAAACAGCTGTTTGAAAGATAAATTTCAAGGCCAGTATATTGAACTTAAAGAGCAAAATTTAAAATAGCCCATAGGAGAAGCTGTCCACCAAGGTGCATACAAATCCATGTTAAAAGGAAAGTAAACGGAACATAGCAACACAAAAAGCTGGCAGAGTGAGAACAAATCTAATTCTAGGGTTGGGGTTGGCCTTTTTTCTTTTTTTGCCTTTTATGGGCAAAAAATGGAAATTTCTACAGAGTTTTATATGTGATTGAAACCTTTTTTTATTGGTTCTATGTGTAGTGTGAATGTATAGCTGAGAAAAGAAAGGAATACAAAGCACATCTTAAATTCTCCACATCTTAAATGGATATTTGCAGAAATATGCTTCTGAATTTCATTATCGGCTGTAATGCCTACCATGAAAAAGTTGTTCTTCCTGTGTATACCCCATAGTTTTGGAATGCGTTAAGAGAGAACCATCTCTCAGTGCTATTGTAAGGACAAGATAAAGGCTGCAGGACGCTTGGAAAATCAGAAGCATTCCACAAATGAATGTGTCTTGAGTGGAGCTACACACAAGAAAGGAATGGTCAGTAAATCACTCGCTACAAATAACACTGCAATTTCAGATGGCTTTCCAAAGCCTGAAAATAACAGTGTGCCAAAAACATTTTATCTCTGGACTATATCTGCACTATTCCTTCATTGCACTGCTGTCATTGGCTGTTTCCAAGGCTCTAGAGGTAGGAGTGGGGGAAGGAAAAGGAGGAAAGTCTTGTCTGTAGTAAATTCCTTGGGGAGAGGCCTTGTTGGTGGTGGCGGCGAGAAGGGTCACTCTGTGTGACACTTTCCCCATTGAGAGGGGGAAAAGTGGTTTAATATAGTGACAGACATTTGAGTGAAGCAGGGGTACAGGGACACTGTCAGGGAACTGCCATCAGGGCCAGAGGGAGAGAGCGGGCTCCAGAGGGATTCCAGAGAGCGTCCCGGGATGGAGAGAGGCAGCCCATCTTCTAGGGAAGGGAATCAGCGTAGCACCAGTGGAGAAGGGGGGCAGATGGGTGAATTGGCGAGGTGGTCCCATGACTCCTCGCCGGGGACCAGCGGGGAGAGCAAGGGTCCTCCGCTGCCCACACCCTCCTTGCGCAGAAGGCTTCCGCGCAGGGAGAGTAGGCGGAGACTAGGCATCAAAGAGCTTCTTTGCTGGAAGAAGTTCAAGAAACGCCCACTGACGGATTCTGCCAGCGATTGAGACAGCCACGGGCGAGTGGCTGTCTGGACAGAAAAGGTTCACTCAGGCAACCCAGCCAGGTGTGGCGCCGGTTTACACACGAGCAACCCCTAGAAACATTACAGACACCAATAGGGAAAAGTGGTGGTTTGAAACAACAGCAGAGGTTTGAATAAAGCAGGGATGGAGAAACACTGAGGGTGTGTGTGTTTTTAACTGTTATTAATAAGGAGTAATAGCAAAGATGGGTATACCACAGAAAGTAATACAAAAAAGCTAACACAACTAAGCCTTTCCAACCCTCTTCTTGCTGTATGCAAAGCTTGATTTAAACTGCTACTCTCCCCTCAATGTAACTCCATCCCTGGTTTAATTAAACTCCTGCTGTTGTTTGGTAGTTTGTTTGTTTTTTAAAAAAAGAAAATAAAGGACCTACTGGATGAGACCAAAGGGCTATCCAGTGCCACGTTCTGTTCCCTCAGAGGCCAGCCAGATGTCTATACAAAGCCCACAAGCAGGATGAGAGCACAATAGTTGTGCTCTCTTGTTCACACTTGCTAGCATACTTTCTCTGATCCTGGAGGAGTTCCCTGAGAAGAGGGATTGAGTGTTAAATCACTCAAGAAATTGTAGCTCTGTGAGGTAAATTGGAGTCTCCTAACAGCTTTCAGTATAGGGACGCGGATGGCGCTGTGGGTTAAACCACACAATCGGAAGGTCGGTGGTTCGAATCCCCTCAACGGGGTGAGCTCTTGTTTTTCGGTCCCTGCTCCTGCCCACCTAGCAGTTCAAAAGCATGTCAAAGTGCAAGTAGATAAAGAGGTACTGCTCCGGCGGGAAGGTAAATGGTGTTTCCGTGTGCTGCTCTGGTTCACCAGAAGTGGCTTAGTCATGCTGGCCACATGACCCGGAAGCTGTATGCCGGCTCCCTCAGGCAATAAAGCGAGATGAGCGCTGCAACCCCAGAGTCGGCCACGACTGGACCTAATGGTCAGGGGTCCCTTTACCTTTAACAGCTTTCAGCACCCTTAACAAACTGCAGTTTCCAGGATTCTTTGGACGAGGCCATGACTACTTAAACTGGTATGGTGCCTCTTTAAAAGTATGGCGCAGATGAGGCCTAACAGTGAACTGAAGGGCAAGGATGCTCATTGGCTTCATAGGACAGCATTTATCAGATGAAGAAAATGAAAAGGAAACCAAACACCAGATCTCTTCTCTTCTCTTCTCTTCTCTTCTCTTCTCTTCTCTTCTCTTCTCTTCTCTTCTCTTCTCGTCTCTTCTGCTGGTCATGCTTTACTACTATAAAACTGTAAAACCAACAAGTGTTTCGTCAGTAATCCGAAAAAGCTGAAGTGTTGACAGACTGTTAATATGGTAATGAATCATTATATATTATTTCCTCGTATGCATTTGTTCAGCATTCCAAATGAATTATCTTCACTCGCCCACAACTGTTTGTGAAAGAAAAAACACAAACCAGGGAGCAAAGAGAAAAAGAGCGAATTTAATGATTTCCTTAGTCATGAAAGCATATTGTCTCTAAACACAATTTGTTCCTAGCCTAGTAGCTATTGTGGGTAGTCATCTGAAAGAAGTCTAATCAGCAAAATAAGCTTCTTTAACAGGGTACATAATTATCTTACACCGTAAAAGCAAAACTGCTAATCCACAAGTAGATTTGGAGTTGAGCACAATGCTTTTATGTTTCTGTACCTTTTGGATATATTTCTTAGGGAAACTTCAGGTATCATTGTACTATATACACTAGCTCAGAAAGAGCTTAGAAGTAAAATAAAATAAAATATGGACCCCAATCCATTGAAGGTGGTGGATACACACACACACACACACACACACACACACACACATGCTAATTCTCTGCTGGATCAGGAACCATGCAGTGAAAGGTGATGTCAGCTGCAATCCTATATGCCAGGGGGTGGGGAACCCAGGGGCCAGACCCAGACCCTCTGTATTCTCACCTGGCCACTCCTTGCACTGGCTCTGCTTTGCAACTCCAAGTGTGTGGCTGTGTGGCTGGGATGGACTCTTGAACTCTGACAGTGCCTCTTGCTTGTCTGTGTAGAGGATACACAGGATTTTGTCTGTGTGAAGAGAAACCAGTGTACTCTACAAAGTTAAAATTTACAGCAGTTACACCACTCACTTTTGACTCTGGCTATGCCCACTTGTGGCATGTGTCCTCTGAAAAGTTGTCCAGAAGGGAATGTGACCTAAAGGAGAGTTTTTGCTGAACATGTGTACTAGGCTTATACCTTAGCATTTGCATACACAAAATTTATATATCTTTACATTCATTTTCTGGCTTCTTCAATTCATTGCCCCTCAGAAAAAAAATGTAAGGCTGTTTCTAATTGTTGTGAGTCACCTAGGGACCATTTGGCAGATAACAAATAAAATTAGTGATGATGGTGACAAAACACCAAAAATACCACTTAATTAGAATGCATATTCTATATTGCTAACTTTATTATTGAATAGGCGCACATTACGTATTTACCAGAAATAATAGAAATAAAGCATATTGACTCATTGGAGGAGAGAGCAGAGGGATGATATCCTGGCCAAGAGGGGGTTCCTGGGCAGACCCAGCCATATAGCAATCAACCGAGCAGGTAGCGTCAGACTGGAGCTCCAGAACCTTGGACAGCTCTAAGTCAACAACCTGTGCAGCCTCTTCACATGTTATCCACAGGGGTCAGGACATGAAGACTGGAGAGTGGAGCCACAATTTGGGCCCCAGACTCAGACATGATGATGCTCCAGGAAGTCCATATTTTGGAGTGGAAGTCTGTTGGGAGTCATTATTTCTGATGAAATACATGTGCACAGCTGCTCACAAAGACGTTTCCACATGATTTGGACTTTGTTTTGCACAGGGGTCCCCATCAGGTTGTAGCTGCTCACCATATGCCTGTCCTGAAAAACAGTGATTCCTTTTTATGTCAGCAAATGCACATATTTTATGGCAGCTTTCTGCCTTTTACCACAAGCTGTATAAACATTGTTATTACATTACAGTGGGACAGTTATATAATGTGTTTACCGTTGATAAGTATTATCTAATTTTAAACTGTAATTATATGCTGGCTCTCAGCATTTTTAAAGTAGGAGGTACTGTGTGCCATAAAGCTTTAATAGGATGTAAAATGCTTCATTAAGCATTATCTAACATGTTGAGGACAAAATGCAGGCTAAAGATGTTCTACTTCAAATTTTATTCTACTTTCCTCAAGCATCATATGTTTAATTACACTCCCCAGTGATTAATTTCCACACTTAAATGAAAGTACAAAATGAAGTTCTTCACTTTGGAACATAAACGCACTGCAGAGTTTGAAAAATAACAGAGGAGCAAAATCCCACTGCACCAGAGAGGGGGGCTCAGAAAATGGCCAGTGCAGTTGTTGTGGACAATCTCTGGCTCTTCATTGACCTCTCTACACCAGCTCTCTACGAATAACAGGGTTACACACACATTCCGTCGTTCGGGACAAATCAGTGTTATTCAATTTGGAATCCTTGTTTCAAGAGCTTCAAGATAGTTTTTTTCTTCTTCCTCATTTGGATGGGAAGAGAATGAGAAGCTCCAAACTCAACCTCATCACAACCACAAATCAATTCGCCTCAGGAAAATGACTAGGAGTGGCTCAACTGCAATACACCTTTGGTGATTTGCTCCTTTCACATCAGACAACTGTGACTAGAAGTAGGACAATGATTGGTTTTATTTGCCCAAGTGGGTACCCATGTGGGGATGAAATTTACTGACTCATTTGACTCTTTGCCATCTTGCTTTTCAGTAGCATTGGTGATAGCAGATTTTTCTTTTTCTTTTTCATTTCAGTGGCCTTCAATTCCCACCTGTCTCATGGATGGACAAATCTGTCAATTTGGCCTTCTCTCAGTCTCCAGTTTTTCACCCCCTTTCTGAACGTTTGTGAATTTGTTTTTTTAAAACCCCAAAAGCTTCTGCCTGATAATGTTTAATGTATTTCTTTTGATATGCTATTTTGTCTAGTATGTACAATTTTGTCCAGCGTATGCATTTGCACAAGCTCTTTTCTACTAACTGGATGCAGTTTTGTAATCTCCCCCCTGCTGGATACATTGTTGTGTGCATTCTTTGGTTGGAGAGCTGCATTGATAGATTCAGAGAAGTGAACATTTCAAAGAAGAGATGTACTTTAATTCACATGTTGGTTGAGAACAGTGAGTATGGCATCTCCACATCAAGATGTGAACTAAATGAATTTCTCTGCAGTCCTTACTCCATCTCCCACAATGCCTCTAAATGATGCTATATCAAGTGTCATTCACAAGGGCTTTCTAGGGCAAGTGCAAAGCAGGAGGTGACATCCCCTTTGTCCCAGAATGAAACTCCAGGATGCTATTACATCTCCCACAGGCCAATTATAAGGGGGAAATTATGTAATAGCTTCTCTCAGAGGGGGATTACAGGGAAGAAAATGTAGCTGCCTGCTGTGGGTCACTGAGAGGAATGACTCTGCCTGGGTGATAAATTTAATCCTCATGAAAATCTCCTGCCACAAAAGTTCACCAAAATTTCTATCTACTTTGGCAAAATGGGAAGGGTGTGTCTTTGCTCATTCCTAGCTATTGTTCTCTGCTATCCCTCATATCTAAATCTGCTGAAAGAGATGCTGGATTTCCCCTACTTCCTTCTCCCTCCAACCTTCTCAGACATTTTCACTCACTTTCCACAACAGTACTGCTGGAGGGAGAAAATTAGTTTTTAGTCTACTTAGGGAAGTTGAAATGGAAGACAGAGGATGAGAAGCCTCTCACAAAATGACCCATTCCTTGAAGTGTAGCTCTGGAGGTTGTGATGGAGGCTATGAAACCAGAACACTCCATTCACAGCCAACCATTGCTGAATGAGACACCAACACCACCTCCCTGTCAAGTGCAAAAATCCCACTGTTACTTGCCAATCCATTGTCCTCCTTTCTCTCTCTGGTCTTAAACCACCACCCATGAACTTCATTCCTTCATTGCTCAGACACCTGAAAGCATAACTGTCAACTTTTCCCTTTCTTATGAGGAATCCTATTTGGAATAAGGGAATTTCCCTTAAAAAAGGGGAAATGTTGACAGCTATGCCTGAAAGTCTTCTGCACTCTCAAATTATCCTGCCTCTTTCTGCCTTGGACCACATCCATACCATACATTTAAAGCACCAGTGCTATTTTTCTAGAAAAAGGGTGCCAGAACTCACCACGAATGCCTCTCTTGTTCTCTTATAATGGCAATGGCCCACCTGAGAGGTGCCAGAACTGAGTTCTGGTGAGTTCTGCCTGAAAAACACACCCTGTAAAGCACTATTATACCATTTTAATAGCTACAGCTTCCCCCAAAGAATAATGGGAGCTGTAGTTTGCTAAGGGTGCTGAAAGTTACTTTGAGACCCATATTTCCTCTACAGAGCTACAGTTCCCAGAATTCCCTGGGAAGAGGGACTGGCTGTTAAATCACTCTGCTGTTACTGCTAGAGAAGACTATCATGGCTACCCCTCTGGAACTTCTTTACTAGCTGCCCTTGGATCCTGCATCTAGCATTCCTTGCCAGATACCTATACTGATGTCCCTGGAGATGTAGCTAAATGTGTTCAGAGGATTTCAACTAGTCATCTTCCTTCCTGAGTTTAATTCAATGCTGAGTAATTTTTTCTTATCTGGAAGACTTCGCACAACTGCTTGCGATAGGTTCAGTCCCAGATGGGATTGTAGTATCATGCCAGATCGAACAGCTTCTCTTAATAAGAAAGGAGCTGTCACTTAACAGGTATCTTCAAGTTTGTGTTTCCTGAAATGGTTGTTTCCATGGTTACAAACTGTATGTGTGTCTGGCTCTCAGTATGGCTGAGGGAAGAAAACCATTGGTTTCGAGCATGTCTAGTTTTATTGTTTTGTTTTAACAAAGACGTAAGTACGAAGTCCTGATTTGTGACACATTTAACATCTTAAGCTAACCACCTGATCCTAGGAATACTCACACTGAAATATTGCTTTAAATTGGGCTAACTTCCTATTAAGTGCACTTGGGGCCACACTACTTTTGTTTCTTTTCATAAGCAGTTCCCAAATAACCTTTCTTTTGTTTCACAGTTCTTTGTTTTGTCCTGAGTGTTCCGCAGCCCTTGCATAACCCAGCACATTAATTCAGCTGCTTAGAAACACATTATTCTTTATATATTACAGAGAAGTAGTAAATGGTATTTTGGAAAGTCATTTGAATTAAATAAGCACAGGTGTGCATAAAACAATGTCAGTTTTCTCCTGGCTGGCGGGTTCCTTCCAGTCCATCTTGATATAATGAAACAGAGGGTATGGATGGTGGAAGCAGCCCATGTTTTGGCAACAGCATGATGTCTGGTTAATTACTTATTTTGTTCATTGGTATTACAAAGGCAACCTAAAGCATAATGACAAGAAAATGGCTCACCCAGAGCAAACCATGGTACAAAAAGTAGTTCCCATTAGAATGGCTAAAAATAATAATGGTGGCTACTAGTTACAGTATGATGGCTATGTTCTACCTGTTGGGATGCGTCCAGGGAGACAGGGGCATTTGGCAGGCCCCCAGCTGGCTCCAGCCACCGGCCAACAGCTGGGTGAACAGCATCAATCAGCGACTCAAGCCTCAGAAGCACGCTCTTATCAGCAGAGTGAAAAACTTTTCACAACGGAAGTGGCGGACAGAGACATGTGTAAGCATATTTACAGCATTTTTGGTGGCGCTGTGGGTTAAACCACAGAGCCTAGGACTTGCTGATCAGAAGGTCGGCGGTTCGAATCCCCGCGACGGGGTGAGCTCTTGTTGCTCAGTCCCTGCTCCTGCCAACCTAATAGTTCAAAAGCACCTCAAAGTGCAAGTAGATAAATAGGTACCGCTCTGGCGGGAAGGTAAACAGCATTTCCGTGTGCTGCTCTGGTTCGCCAGAAGTGGCTTAGTCATGCTGGCCACATGACCCGGAAGCTGTCTGCGGACAAATGCCGGCGCCCTCGGCCCATAAGAGCGAGATGAGTGCCGCAACCCCAGAGTCGGTCATGACTGGACCTAATGGTCAGGGGTACCTTCACCTTTACCTTATTCAACATCAGGAAAAAAGGAAAAAACATGTCTGCTTCCCTTCATGTCCCAGTGAACAGAAGAGGAGCAACAGCAATATACAATGGAAGTTCCCAGTAGACTGTGCTGGAATGTAAACAGACATGTGACATGCAACAATCCACACATCTGTTCTAAAGGTGGAATGAAACTATATCCTAACACTACCTCCACTGTCAGAGGCAGTGTACTTCTGAATGCCAGTTTCTGGAAATAATCAGTAGGAGGAATGCTGTTGTGCTGAGGTCTTCCTTTTGGACTTGTGGACCTTCCTGTCAGGGACTGGCTGGATGAGGAAGAGTGGTGGGTTCCACCTGCCCAAGAGGACACAGGGAGGACACAGAAGATGACTTAGATCCCGGATTGTGGTGGTGGGATGCTTAAGAGCAGTTTGGGGAAGGGATGAGCAAGAAGCAGGGGGTTTGAGTAATCAAGGGGGGGTGGTGGTCAGGAAAAGGAGGGCCTTCCAGGACAGGGTTCTGAGATTCATAGTGTGAGCACAGACTCAGACAGAAGCAAGTCAGAGGTTGCCCCTGCTACCCAGCAGCAGGGCAGTCCCAGTCCTTCTGTATCTCCTTCCCCTCTGACACATTGCTCTAGGAGAGTCCTGCATGTTGCTGAGCAACAGGCCAGACAGGCCCATCCTCTTGATGCAGCCTTTGTCTGCTTGGGAGGGATCCAAAGTGAGAGGCTAGAGGGGGAAGGGTGGGGCTAGTGGGCAGTTTCAGCAACGTCTCAGCTGGATTAAGAAGAACCAGTTGCTATTTCTGTTAATAAAAAGCTAATTGCATTCCGTGTCTCCCGTGCTTCCCTGCCCTGTGGTTGACCTGGGCACACTTGACAGCTCCTTGACACTTCCTGTCCACTATATTAATTTTTATCCCCAAGAGTAATCAGAAGGTTAATTCTAACAACTATTTATTCTCTTGTTTTTCTATAAGGATTTTCATTGTTGCAATCACTGTATGTGAAGTTCCATGGCAAGGGTGGGGGAACTTTTTCAGCTGCAGGACCATGTTCCCTCATAAGCAGTTTTCAAAGCCTGTATGCCAGTTGTTGGAGCAACATATGTTATGTTTGCCTTTGTACAGTAGGGTTCCTCTACCATCACCCCTTCAGAATCTCCATCCTCCAGCTAAGCAACATAGATAACAATTCATGAATACATTCCAGTCATGCTAAAGTACCTGCCAGGATGCTGTCAGCGACTCCCAGCTGTTGCTCCAACAACTGGCATACAGACAAGAGAAGATTTCTTTCTGCCATTTTTTTAGTCAGTATTTACAGACAGAGGCTATAAAATCCAGTCTCTTGGGTAATGGTGTTGTCCTGAGTGAATCTCCATCCCCTGTCTCTCCGACTTCCTCATTTGTCATTTCTTTGGGTGCTGCTACATGCCCTCTGCCTTTGAGCTCTTTGCTCTCCTACTTTTAAGGCTCGCCGGGTTCTGGGAGATGGAGGGTCTGGAATGCTTTCTAATGACGTGTCAGCCAGGTGTTGCTCTTGCTCTCCCATGATTTCCCAACTTTCCTCTCATCTGCCTCTGAGCTGCGACCTCCCTTAAACCCCTGTTGTAAATCTATACTGTCTTCCTCTTCTTCCTCCCTGGAAGGGTCAGACTGTGGAGGCGGTCTCCACCATTACTCCTCTGCCCAGTATTTGACAGTACCTGAGGAAAGCATGGAGCTGGGAGGAGCCTATGGTTTCCACCCACAATCTATGGACATCTGAAGGGGATTGATCAAGGGGATGATGGAGTGAATTCCCTATAAGGAAAGGTTGCAGTGTTAGAAACTTTTTAGCTTAGAGAAAAGGCTTATAAGATGTGACAAGGCAGAAGCTTTTCTTATTATATGTGACATGAAGAAAGTGGCATGAAGAAAGTGGCCAGGGAGAAGTTTTTCTCATTACACTAGAACTCATGAAGCTGAATGTTGGCAGCTTCAGGATGGGTAAAAGAAAAGACTTCTTCATGCAGGAACTCACTTTCACAGGAGGCAGTGATGGCCACCAAGTGGGATGGCTTTAAAAGAAGATTAGACATAGACATAGAGAGGGTCATTGATGCCTGTTAGCGACAATGGCTATGCTCTGTCTTCACAGTTGGTGGCAGCAATGCTTCTGAATACCAGTTCCAGGAAACCACAGGACGGGAGAGTGCTGTTGTGCTCAGATCCTGCTTGCAGGTTTCCTACAGCCACCTGGTTGGTCACTGTGAGAATGAGATGGTAGACTGGGTGGGCCATTGGACTTATCCAGCTGCTTGTTCATATGTTCTTAGTGGGCAATCTGGGGCTCCATATTCAACACACAGGGAGGGGGAAAAAAGCAACCCATTATGTACAGTCATACCTTGGGTTAAGACACTTCAGGTTGCATTTTTTCAGATTAAAGGTAAAGGTAAAGGTACCCCTGCCCGTACGGGCCAGTCTTGACAGACTCTGGGGTTGTGTGCCCATCTCACTTAAGAGGCCAGGGGCCAGCGCTGTCCGGAGACACTTCCGGGTCACGTGGCCAGCGTGACAAAGCTGCATCTGGCGAGCCAGAGCCGCACACGGAAACGCCGTTTACCTTCCCGCTGGTAAGCGGTCCCTATTTATCTACTTGCACCTGGAGGTGCTTTCGAACTGCTAGGTTGGCAGGCGCTGGGACCGAGCAGCGGGAGCGCACCCCGCCGCAGGGATTCGAATCGCCGACCTTTCGATTGGCAAGCCCTAGGCGCTGAGGCTTTAACCCACAGCGCCACCTGCGTCCCTATTTTTTCAGGTTACGGACTGCCAAAACCCAGAAGTACTGGAACAGGTTACTTCCGGGTTTTGGTGGTTGCACATGTGCAGAAGCACTAAATCGTGCTTTGTGCATAAGTGTCGAATCACAACCCACATGTGCACAGATGTGCAGCTGCAGGTTGCGAATGCTGCTGGTTGCGAACGTGCATCCTGTACGGATCACGTTCGCAACCCGAGCGTCCACTGTATTGCAGCCTTTCTGATGACCAGGTTCCTTCTTCCTGCATTGCAACGGCAAAGCCCTCAGAATCTGTCCTGGGTGTCCAGCTGACTGATAAAACAGCCTTGAACATATCACAACAAATGCTAGTACTTTTGTGCTTGCTTCACTGACATAAACAAATACTACTTCCAGTCTTGTTCCAGAATTTGTACAAATGACACCACAAAAGGAACAAAAGAAATATGTCCACTGGCTATGGTCTGGTTCCCAACATGTTAACATCAGTTTTATGCAAATGCTGTTAGCCATGAAAATATGCAAATATACTGAGAACCTCTGGCTTCTGCTGAATTTCCAATGTGCTGAATATATTGAATTTCAATGAGCAGGTGTATGCGAGGAACAAGTTGCCCTATCCTGTAAGAAGCTATGTAGGGGATAGAAATGCAATTGCATATAAGTGTATAACATGGCACAGTTTGACATCACCTAGAGCTAGTGAGATACGAATATCGCTATGATCCCCACCCCTGCACCAACTATTTTCACCATTGCTTTCCTCCCCCTCTATCAGTGAGATCTTATAAACCACTGTACTAAGATGACCAGCCACTACATCAGATGCCAGAATTAGTGCCCTTTTGCCCAGGATTAGATAGGACTTGATTCCCCTTATAGGTAAGGGGGAAGAAGCCATTAGTGTTATTTGACCCAGACCTTTGAAATGACTCTGTTGTCCCTTCACTAGGGATGACAAACCTCAGTGGGGGAGGGCAGTGGGGGCTCTCCATTTGTCTCTATCTGGCCTCTATCCCCAGGCCACTCTCTCCCAAGCCACACCCCTCGCCACTCCTGCTTTGCACCTTCCTGGAGTGTTTCTGCCTGGCTGGAACTCTGGCAGTGCTTTTTGTTGGCCTGGATGGAGGATAGAGAGGGATGCAAAGAAACAAGCCTATGGTACAAAGATAGAATTCACATGTGTTAGTCCATCCATTTTCTCTCTCTTGGGCACCACCTTCCAATAGCATGCAGCCCCTGAAAAGTTACTCAGAAGGGAATGCTGCTCTTGGGTTGGAAATGGTTCCCTGGAAAAAAAAGAGTCTGCCTGTTATCCAGTAAGTCACAGGGTTGCGTGGAAGTGAGGACAGAAGCAGGGAAGGTGCCACCAGATGAGGATGACCGAGGCAGCTCACCCAGGTTGTCCAATGACTTGGAGCTGGACCCGGCACAGGGCAACATCAATCCAAATTTAGGCAAATTAAAGTCAGTTTTATGGCCTTTGACAAGTGAAGCATGTGCTTAACTCAGCTTCCTTGAAATCCACTGGATTTCAAAGTGCTCAGCGTTGGCTGGAGAGTTCCCAAATTGTTTGTTATTCGTCAACATGATTCACAACAGTCTTTATTTTTAATTGTTCTTCTTCCAGTCATAAATCCCTGATACTTTTTGACTCATCATGTGACCCTTTCCTGGGGGTGATTCTTGTGAAAATTCCAGAACCAGGCCGTCAAACGCTGGTCACATCCACACCATACATTTAAAGCACTCTGATACCACTTTGATACCACAGTCAGGCTTTCCCCCAAAGAATTCAGTGAGGGTTAAGGGTTAAAGGTTCCGAGAGCTGTTAGGAGACACCCCCCCCCATTCCCCTTAAAGAGCTACAGTTTCCAGAGTGGTTTAACAAAAATATTTCATCATAGGGGACTCTGGAAAATGTACCTCTGTGAGGGAAATAGCCTCCAACACTCCTCAGATGAAAATAGAAATATTTCTCACTCCCCACCCCAACTTCCAATCAGAAGAAGGGCAAGTGCTAGCACCACTACACAAGGGGCAAGATTAGACATGGACACACAAAGCATTTTTCTTATTATTTTTTTTAAAATCAAGATTCCTTGCACTCTGCTCTTCTCCCCCTTTCTTCACACCCAGGGCAGCCCTGCCCTCTGCCTGCCCCTCAGAGGCTGGGGCCTTGGCCACCACTCCCAGCGTTTGCTCCTGAGGTCTAGAGTGGTGGGTCTGCTGAACTCTGGGACGAGTCTGCTGAACTTTAGCTTAAAAACCTCCAAGGAAGGAGAGTCCACAACCTTCCGAGGCCGTCCGTTCCACTGTCAAGCAGCTCTTAGTGTCAGAAAGTTTTTCCAAATGTTTAGTCGGAATCTCATTTCTTGTAAATTGAAGCTGTTGGTTTGAGTCCTACCTTCCAGAACAGGAGAAAACAAGCATGTTCCCTCTTCCATCTGACAGCCCTTATTGGTGGGGAAGCGTGGCACCAAAAGACCAGGGGTGTAGGGAGGGGGAGGTGCTGGGGTGGACATCTCTGGGTGCCCATGACTCCCAAGCCTACCCCGAGCCGTTGAGGTAAGGGGGGAGCTGTACCGCTTTGCCGGTGACACCCCACCTTCCCCCTTTGTTTTGACAGCTTGGGGGAGGCTTGGGAGTCGTGGGCGAGCAGCACACCGAATGTCCACCATAATAATAATAATAATTTATTTATAACCTGCGCTCCCCGGCCAGAGTCGGGCTCAGGGCAGCTAACACCAGTAAAATTACAGTAAAAACATAATAGGAAAAAAAAACACCCAATTTAAAATACAGGTTAAAATACAATTTAAAATGCAGCCTCATTTTAAAAGTAGCCCATAGATCAAAACTATAAGGGGAGGGAAACATAAGGGTCAGACTGATTCCAAACCAAAGGGCAGGTGGAACAGCTCTGTCTTGCAGGCCCTGTGGGGCCAGTACTGAAAAGGCCCTGTCCCTAGTTGGGCCACCATGGGTGGCTCGCTCTGCCCCTGGCTGCAGGGCGTGCGTGCTGCTCTGGGCACCCGAGCGGCTATCCTGTGCCTGGGAGGGCACCCTCCACACCACGCCCCCCCCCTTGGGAGCATGCCCGCCCTGGGCAGTGCGGGCATATGCTCTATCGCTGCAAAAGATACCTCTGCTTGATGTTAGTTGCAGAAGCATGTCATGCTTGGTCTCCACCCCCTCAAGTTTGAGGGCACCCAGCTTCCTCTCAACAGCTGTTGGGGGGGCAAAGGCACCTTGGCCCCATAGCGATGGCACCCCCTGAGCTGCAGTGTAGTCATGTAAAACTGTAGGCCTGAGCCTCTCCCTGCCCGTTGATCAAGTTATAAGTGCCCTGGTAGGATTTACAGTCACACGTCACTTCCGTGCTGTACCACACACAGAAAAAGCAACAAAGGGACATATTGGTAAAGAAAAGAAAACTTTGAAAAGCTTCTCGGCTACAGGGCAGGAATCTGCTGTTGCTGATACAACCTAATGGAACTGGTCAGTGGCATTAGCTAAGAGAAACCTTTGACAAAACCTGTTTGAGCTGGATTTTCAGAACAAGGCAAAGTCGTCTACATATTTAAACACACTTTCCTCTGTCTGCCTTTTCAGTTCTCTGATATCTATTTCTCAGATGTGTGTTGTGTGTTGGTTTTTATCTTTCCCCAATGAATCTTAAATATGTCTCAGCATCTCCCACATGGCTGTATTCCAGCCAGCTTTCCTTAAGCTATTTCACATTTTTCCCCCAACCTAATTGTTATGGTGCTGATTGTGTCTGTTATATCAGTACCATTTTTCTACTGTCTGGTTAATCTTTTAATCTTTGTGCTACACTAATTAAAAATATCACATCCTGCAACTCTTAACAGTGACATGCTAGTCTTCTTTCCACTTAAATGGGTCCTGTCTACCTGATTTCCCTGCCTCCCTGAAAGGAAGGGGAAAGGAAGCCTTCAATATGTTATCCATTTTTTGTCCATTAATTCATTTCTCTATCTCTGCAAACTTTCCAGTTTTTCCAGTTTTTGAAAAAGTCAGCAGTTAGTGGTCTGCCTTTGCTGTAGGGATAAAGTCCATTTCTGAACTATTTCAGTTTTTCACAAGTTTAGTCATAAGTCTCTTCCATCCCAGTTCTACACCAATCAGCATTCATGTAAAAAGAAAGCACCAAAAATTCACATTTTTTTAAAAAAAACAAAATATGACTTTTGTATGCATTATACCTTGAAATTCTCTTTTTTGTACATTTTATCATAAATGCAAATTTTATATGCATTTTACTTGCATGTTGTTGTTGTTGTTGTCGTCATTGTCGTCATCATCATCATTTCAGATGCAAGAAAGTCAATATGAGCTTTGTTGTTGTTGTTTAGTCGTTTAGTCGTGTCCGACTCTAGTACTTATTAACGAATAAAAAATGACAACCCTAAACCTAAAAGTACAAGATGGTGTTCTGTTGACATGCAAGTTCACTGGAAATAGTCCTGATGAGTTGTCTTTTGGAGTAACAAAGTTATTTGCCTTTTGCAGGCAAGTGTTAATCCTTGTCTCCAAGTCTAATACTGTAAATGCAGCTGACATATCAAGTTTGGAGTGAAACTGTCTGACATATGCAGTGAACAAATTCCATGTGTGAAAAGCCTAACTGCATTCTGGCCCAGGTATTAGTCTAGGAAGTGTGAATCAGGTCACTTGGCTTAAGAATGAATGAAAACTTCGAGCACCCGTACTTGGTGGCAGTGAAGCATTTGTTCCTCTCCAAAACACTGGGATAAAAGTTTCATGGTCCACTGTATGTTCTGAGGAATGAACCCTGGCCTGGAGCTCAGATCCAGGCAGGATCAGGCTTCCTTCCTAACTTTCGCCTCTAAATGCCTTCCCAGTTGATATGTAGATCATTTAACTCAGCACAATTGCTTCCCTGGCATTGTTACAAACTTCCTTTACTCGCACACAAACATTTCCTGGTCTGCTGTCTATTCGCTTCCAGAAGGTTTTTGGCAATAGCCAAGGATCAATTTTTTCCCATATCTAACCCTTCACTTGATTCCAAATGGTCTTTGCAGTCTCAGCTTAATATTCCCCCCTCCTTTCAATGGGCCTGACATTTCTCCTCTGTTCATATTTTTGCTCCTTCTGCAGTTTTTTTTTTACCATGAAGCCCATCAGAAACCCTCCCCCCTCAAGCAATATTTTATCCTTGCGGCTGATATCTCATTTTAACCAGTCCCTGCCATTCCAATTAAGCCAATGTTTCCTCAACATATGTTTCCAATTCAGCAGCCTTGTTACATGTGCTCCCAGCGTTGGTGAGACACATTCAACCCATTCTTCTTTCCTCCTTTCTTCCACTGAAACTGTTGCAGTTTCAAGAAAGAGCAACTGCTTTAAGTCTAGAAAGGTTTTCTCTATGCTCTGCCACTACTGTTCTTTATCATGACTGGCCAGTGTTACTACCATTTCGATCCATTTCCTCTTCATTAACCTCTAACATTCAAGGAAGCTGAGGTTCCTCAAGAACTGTGGCTTCTTTCTTCCCATGACCAGCTTCATCTGAAAAACCCACTTTCCCAAGAAATTGCTCAAGCAATAGAGACCTGTTTGAAAGATGCAACTGGTTCAAAATCCCAATTCCATTTTTTCCCCTTTTATAGCCAACTTGGTGCTCTTCAGAAGTTGTTAGACTCTTAAATCCCATTTGCACAGATTGCCAACTTTCCACAAGGCCAGGTTCCAGGTATTTGTGTTAATCCACAAAGCCCTAAACAATTTGGATCCAAAGAACTGTGTAAGAACCATTTGAACACTCCACCTCAATCACTGAGATTATATGATGGGGAACTTCTGGTGGTTCCACACACCACTGAGGCTTAATTGGCTTTTACTAGGGATTGAGTCTTTAGTACAGAGCTGGTCCATACAGGTCAGTTCCTGCCTCCTTAGACATGTTCCAAAAACTGTATTGTTTAGACTGGTCTTTGAAGTATGTTATTTTTAATTTTTTCCAACTATTAGTTACTGATGTTTTATCAATGCTGTGACTGATTTTATTATACTTTTGTATGTTGTATGCTGCCTTGTTATGCTTTCATGAAAGTGCAGATTTTAAATGCATCAATCAATCAATCAATCAATATAGGTCTGCTGGCTACTATGCATTTACCTGTTTACAGAGGCATTCTCTTGATCTCTTGACCCAAGTTTCCTATTTTAATTGCTTTGTTGTTTTAATGGGATTGTTTGAATGCACATTTATATCATGGACATTTGGGTTTTTTTAGTGGGTTACGTTTATTGCGTATTTGAATGGTGGTAATAGTTTTTTTTTAATTATTTACACAATGTTGTGCACCTGCTTTTTATGCTTTGTAGTCTAGCTGTATGTAAAGTGCTATTTAAATTAATAAAACCTGATAATAATGAATAATCTTCCCTGACCACTGGCCATTCTGCTTGGAGCAAATGGGAGTTGATTGGCTAGCCCAGTGCAGTGCAGTGCATTTTGCTGCCTGGGGCAAAGGACAAGGAAGTGTCCCTCCAATCCCATGAATAAAAGTTGACTGGACAAGGAGTTGAATTTTGCTTCAGCACTAGTGAGGGGACACTGCCCTCTGCTGCAACAGAAGGCCTCAGACTAGCTTATAGGGCTGAGGGCAGGCTGGTGCAGACACCTGCATAAGTAAGACCAGCTCTGTTGCTCTTCAGCCAAGCAAGTATATCAAATGGTTAATGCTACCATATTGATGGGAAGCGGGTGGCGCTGTGGGTTAAACCACAGAGCCTAGGACTTGCCGATCAGAAGGTTGGCGGTTTGAATCCCTGTGATGGGGTGAGCTCCCATTACTTCACCCCTGCTCCTGCCAACCTAGCAGTTCGAAAGCACGTCAAAGTGCAAGTAGATAAATAGGTACCGCTCTGGCGGGAAGGTAAATGGCGTTTCAGTGCGCTGCTCTAGTTTCACCAGAAGCGGCTTAGTCATGCTGGCCACATGACCCGGAAGCTGTACGCTGGCTCCCTCGGCCAATAAAGCGAGATGAGCGCCGCAACCCCAGAGTCGGCCACGACTGGACCTAATGGTCAGGGGTCCCTTTACCTTTACCTTTACCTTTACCATATTGATAGATATCAGTGCAGTGGGTAAAGCCATGTCACTGCTGCTTCTCAGGGCATGCAGATTGGCTCATTATGCTGATCACATGACTTTCCCCCTCTTTTCATTTTTTTAAAGTGCAGATTGACAGGAAACCACCAGGTACTAACAAATTACAAAGCAGGAACCACATGGGCTGTGGGTATATTAGATGTGCATATGACCCCTCCACAAGCAGCCTGGCAAAAATTATCTGATCTATAGCAGTGATATTTTTGGGTCCCTTTGAGAAAATGTGACAGTGGTTGGACTGCAAATGAAGATGTTGCATGGAATTTTAATGTGGAACCTGCAAGTTGGGCATTGCTTTGGCCTGTTTGGAGCTGCTTGTGATGATGAGATGTTTATTCAAATTTGAGATGCAACCCAAATTTCTTTGCAAGTATTCTCTAATCTGATTTATAAAGGAGCCTGTAGCATCCCACAGCCGCAATAAAAGATATTGAAAATGGCAGGCTGTTCATCTGCTGAAATCAATGCATGCTGAGGGAGATGAGCACCTCCCCAGAAGCGTTCAGCATATTACAAGATCAGGCCAAGTGCACGTGAACAGAGTACAGATGTGAGGGGTAAATACAATCAGGTAGCCATTGCCAACTGCCTTCACTGATACTTTACACAAACACCAGAGAACAAAAGGATACTCGGCACACTAGTCAGCACAATTAGGAAAATACGTGTGCATAAAAGGGGAAAATATTAAGCTTAACAGGAAATCCTGCTTCAGGCAGCATTATTCAGGCCAGATGACCATCAACAAGCTTAACTATTATGTTTTCTCTGGAGAAGGTATATTAACGAATATACTATATCTACGACTTGCAAAGCACTGCCCAGAATGTGCCAATGATGTTATCTGTTGTTCTGATACTTCTGGGCAGACAGCAGCTGTGGATTCACATTTTGCAAGTCCTGCCTGGTTACCCCCTGAGACAGGGGGTAGTTGTAGGCTAGCAGCAGTTACCTGAGCTCTTGGGAGGTGGGTCACTGTTGCTTGCCAGGAGGTAGAGTGGGAGGAGCAAGGTGACTGGGAAGTCAGGGCTGTGCAAGCAGGGACCAACTTACCAGAAACTCACCTGCTTGGTTACTATCTCCTCGCATCCTGTGGGACAACTTTGACCAGTGGGCAGCTTTATTCTCTTCCACCTCTGAAGAGGCCTACCTCATGTTGCCGGTTCTAGGAGACCCCAGCTGGGACAAAAACAGCCCCTGGTTCTTCCTCTGCTGGCACTGGGTCTGTGGCCCTGATACCTGGGCCCATAACCATTGTCAGGAGCTCGTCCTACACTCGAGTAGAACCCCAGGAGACACATATACCCGACTGGCATGTTCTCTTCCTCCTGGTCATTCGTTCGGGAGCTTAAAAAGCTTTCTTCAGCCCGAACATCACAGCGACCGATGCCAACAGACATCGGCACACTTAGGGATCCGCCGAGTGTTCTCAGTTTGCGTAACAGACCTCAGCATCTCAGCATTTTGGTTAATCTGCTTTATTTACATATAAACACACATGGAGCACTGCAACATGGCTCCCTCTCTCTCTAGCATCAGACAGCAAAGAGTAAAAAGAAAGGACAATAGTCCCACTTCACGGAACACAGTAACACAAACATCCTTTTGCCATCACTTCCCACTCTGTGGAGTCAAAACATACACCGTCATGTGATAGACAAAAATCCCATGACTGCAATCATGGAGGAGGAATTCTAACAGGCAGGTCCTGGATAAACTTCTGGCCCACCAGGCCAAAAAAGGTTCCCCTCCACCAGTGATGGCCAAACTTGGCCCTCCAGCTGTTTTGGGACTGCAATTCCCATCATCCCTGACCACTGGTTCTGTTAGCTAGGGATGATGGGAGTTGTAGTCCCCAAACAGCTGGAGGGCCAAGTTTGGCCATCATTTCCTACACTGACTGGTATTAGGTCTCCAGAATTTCAGACTGGGGTCTCTCCCAGCCCTACCTCAAGATGCCAGAGATTGTACCTGGACCTTCTGCATATGGGTGCTCTGCCACTGAGCTATGAACCTTCCCTAAAATCTCAAACTTCATTTGCAGTAGAAGTACAACCATTAATCAGTTAATCAGTGAGTGGAACAGTGGAGTGGAGGTGGTTGGCTGTCCTTTGCTTAAGAATTTCAGCAGCAACACACAACCATCTACCAGAGATGCAGATTTCTGCATGGCAGATCCAGCACTGAGCAATGGCTTGGGTGAGATGACCTCCGAGAGCCCTTCCAACTCTGTGATTCAAACCCCTTTTACATATACAAAAAATGCAGGAGGTAATAGCTCTTTTGAGAAGGACTTACTTCTATCATCAGAAATCCTATTGACTTCAATGAGGCTTGCTCTTAGGAAAATGTGTATAGCATTGCAGCCTTAGAAACAGGCACATTTATTCACATTAAATAGATTAAAGCTAATTTGCTAAAGCCTGGTAAGAGTTCTTCAATTAATTGTGCAATATCACAATTACATATTAATATTTATTATATATAATATATTGTTTGATCGCTATATATAAATAATAAATCTTAGTAGTTTTCAGTGCCACAGTTCAAGCAAGGAGAGTTATGGGTGGATAGAAATGTCTAGATCAGGGAGCCTATGGTCCTCCCATATGTTGTGGGACTATGACTCCCTCCCCCCCCCCCCAATTCACTGGCCATGCTGGCTGGGGCTTCCAACACCATCTGAAATACCATACGTTCCCCATCCTTGGTCTAGGTCTTAGGCTAGCCATGCATTTTTAACAGGGTCTATATTTTGAACTGGGAAAGACCCAAGGGGCAGTAATCTTGGGGCAATCTCTCACTAGTGAGCTGTCACCCAGACAAATCCTCTCCCCTTTCAGTATGACCAGATACACAGGCTTGACAAAGTCCTCCCTCCCCCATTCGCCCCCAAAGGCTGGACACAACACATTCTGCAAGACATCCTCTCTTTGCTGCATGCAGAGGGATCTAACTTGTGCCTGATGATAATTGCTTATGTTTAACCAAGAAAGCAGAATCTGGCACATAATGTATCACAATAATAAATTAACTGCCTCTCTCTTCCCTCTTTCTCTGTCTCTCAGACTCAGTTCAATTTGTGGTTAGCCTCTCAGGGTGCACGGAAGGGCAACTTTTCTTTGAGCATTAGTTAGTATTCTATATAGACCTTTTGCCATAATGACTAATGTATTGCAACCTTGCTGTTATGCATAAAACATCATGAAAATGTACATCTGCACTATCTCTACCTTCACCCCAGTTCCTTTGTTTCTAAAGTGCTGAGTCGTGCCTTTTTTTAAAAAAACAAACAAAAAACAAAACCCTGGATGGATATCAAATTTGAACAGCCTTGCCAATTTTACTGAAATTATATCACAGTTATATTATCTCTTAATGAAACAAGTATAGCTGGCTGATTGATTTATGGAGCAATTTTTTGCATCATTACCTAACTTGATTGTGTGCAAATACTTTTTTATACTCACTACGGCAATATCCTGGGCATCATTTTTAAAAAATGTTTGTTTCAAGATCTGCCATTTTTTTCTGCTCGGGACTGAAAGGAACGAACAGTTTGAGTGAAGCAGAGCCGATGTCATGCAATGTTGTTTATTGGACTTTAAAAATGTTTTTAATGGCCTTCAGTAAGGAAGAAAGACAAATACATTCCTCTTTCTGCTGTGACTAATCCCTATCAGTGGTGCGTAAAGGTAAACCTCCAGCTAGCTTCTGAATAAATAGGCTCTGCATTTGCTGAGGTGACTTTCCTCAGTTAAATAGTTTGATGTTTCTTGAAAGCATTTATCTAAAGAGTCAAGATTTTCTCTGAACACTTAAAACTCAAGTAGATCCAGACTGGGCCAACAGCACAGGGCATGAACGTCAGGATTCCCTTGCTAAAATAAGATTCAGACTCAGCTAGTTCAACATCCTGCTCCCAAGGGAGGCCAGCCAGATATATTTGTTTGCTCAGTGCCATCCCAAGAGATCTGGCTAACAGAAGGGATAGCAAATCTCGCCCTTCCCCAGTCATGGTGCATAGCACCCAAAGTTAGCCAAGTTGCTATGACCCTAGAGAAAGTCCCACATGGAAATATTATATGAAATGATTTGCTGTTCTTTCATGTTACCCAAAATCAACTGCGTGAGACACCCACCTAAGGGTTACCTCAATCTGCCTAAGGGCAAGGCTGGCCCAGTAAGTGTGTGTGTGTGTGTGTGTACGTAAGTGTACCACCATTCAGTTATTCACTTATGTTTTGGAAAGCACACATTCTCCTTTCGTATGGACTGAATAGAATTTATTGCCCATGCCCTTATAGGCCCAGTTCAGACTGTGTGCTTGGGGAACAAGGAATGCTGACTGACTACTGAAAGAGTCAGTCCATATATATTGTTACAAAAGTTGGGTGACTTCCCCTCTCTCGGCCGAGCGGTGGCAAGAGCCCATGCAGTTCCATGCAGTCCATCCAGAGTTTGTTTTCCTTTGGAGAATTGAGACATGGCGAAGACTGTTGTAACTTTAAGAAATACAGTGGTACCTCGGGTTAAGTATTTAATTCATTCCAGAGGTCCGTACTTAACCTGAAACTATTCTTAACCTGAAGCACCACTTTAGCTAAGGGGCTTCCCGCTGCTGCTGCCGCGCCACCGGAGCACTATTTCTGTTCTCATCCTGAAGCAAAGTTCTTAACCTGAAGCACTATTTTTGGGTTAGCAGAGTCTGTAACCTGAAGCATATGTAACCTGAAGCGTATGTAACCCGAGGTACCACTGTATGGTTTATTGACCTATTTACCAGTCAGCCTGCAGCCAGCCTGCCGAATATCGATCCTAGAAACTTCCTTCTCCTCCTTCCTAGAACCCCTTGCAGATTCCCTTTTCTTGTCAGCTCAAACACACAGTTATCCTGGCAACTTTGCAAAGCCCTGTCTCTGTTCACAAGGGGGAGGACAGTTCTTTTGCATTGCCCATGGCCCTCAATGACCTTGTTTTGTTTATTATTTCTTCTTCTTCTTCTTACTTGTAATTTTATATATATAATATAATTGGGTTTTATAAACAAGAATAATGTTATACAAAAAAGTTTACCAAGTTTTCTCATGCCATTTGTATATCACAAAAGTAGCATAATAAATGTGGAAAAATATATACAACGTATGTTTCATTATTCATAGTCAATGTATGAGTTCTTGGTTTATGAAATGGTTTAAACAATTAGGAAGAAGAAATAAAAAGAAAAAGGGGGAGAGAGGGAGGAGGTGAGTGGGTGGGGTGGGGTGGTTATGCTTCTATTATTCTACTTAGTGTATGTGAGGGTTTGTGTCAGGGTTACTTGTATGAATTCTCTTACTATTCACTTGTTGTATTTCCTTGGTGGTGAGAGAGGTTGGGTATTGGCTAGCCCATGCAAAATTTCTCTGCAGTTTGTATTTCTCCCTTCACACCCCAAATAATCAAAATCTTACCATGTATTAGTTTCTAGGGTTTAGGGTGCCTCCCCCCCATCTATAACAATATATTTGGAAAACTGAGTGGGAGTATCATGGAGAAAGACATGGCTGACTGGAAGAGTAGAGAGGAGCACTGCACATCACCACATTTCTGGATTAATATAAACCTAAAGCCAATGTAGTGGTTAGAATGTTGTTGCAGAACCAGGGAGAGCAAGGTTCTAATCCCCACTCGGCCACAAAACATGGGCCAGCCGTTGTTTCCACAGCCTAATCTGCCATAAAAGGTTATTGTGAGGATAAAATGGAGAGGTGGGGAACCAGGCATGGCACTTGAGCTCTTTGGAGGAAAGGAGAGATATAAATGTACAAATTAATTAATTATCTAATTAAAATCAGTGCATGCATAAAACCCTCACACATAACAGCTGAACCTACAGATTTTGGGGAAGTGCTTCTGGCACAGACATTGGTGGTCTGAGGTGGGAGTTGTGTGAGCCTCTCTTTCGTTAGGTGACATTGAACTTGACCCCCAGTATATTTTGACCAGACAACATGGCAGTGAAAACTAACATTTCTGATGGCTTTCTCCCAAGCGTCTCTTTGTATACAAATATTTTAAAGCACATTTTCTCTAGCAACTTGAATGTGACATACCCATTTTCATCCTTACAGCTTCTGCTCCACTATCCATATTGTTTATGATTTCTTTATTAACATCCCCACTCAACTGCACTGCTGTCACTTCTGTTCTGTCTTTATATTGTCTGCTTAAATAATCTTCCTTTCCCAAGGTTTTATGGTCAATTATTTTAGGTACATCTTATCGCATCAGGCGAGTGATGCTTGTACATTCCCCCTGATAGAAAAGACCTCTTGCTGCTTTGTGCCAAAACCTGATAATTGGCCACCAAATAAATTAATAATATAAAAATTCCAGTATTTTGAAGGTTACATACCTGCATGGCTATAATGTCTGACTTCTTGGGATAACCCTTCATTTTTAAGACTGCCATTCATAAACGAACCCCCAATAAGTATGGTTTGCTTCTCCCCAAGTTACTGTCATGCAAGAGCACTTTAATTGAGCATGAATGATCTCAGGTTGGTTACACCTGCACAACGAAGATTAAAATAGTGCAACAGACTATAGCTGGTGCTCCTTCTTGAGATATAAAACCCAACGGAAAGTTGCTGGAAATTGAGTTTCCCACATTTTTCATTTCTGCCAGCATCCAATTGAGGAACCTTCCACAAAAGGTTGTGGAAGCCTTTTCAGCTAAGTGACCACATATTTGGAATAACTCCCATCAACAGCAGTTCCACATATGGGAGGAATTGCACAGAGGTCACCTGCCACTGGAGTTTGACTAGCAGTGCCATCTTTTGGACACTGAGGTCCAGCTCCATGGGCCTTCTGGCGGTTCCCTCGCTGTGATAAGTGAGGTTAGAGGGAACCAGGCAGAGAGCCTTCTTGGTAGTGGTGCCCTCCCTGTGGAATGCCTTCCCATCCGATGTCAAGGAAATAAACAACTATCTGGCTTTTAGAAGACATCTGAAGGCAGCCCTGTTTAGGGAAGTTTTTAATGTTTGATGTTTTATCGTGTTTTTAATATTCTGTTGGGAGTCGATCAAAGTGGCTGGGGAAACCCTGCCAGATGGGCAGGGTATAATAATAATAATAATAATAATAATAATAATAATAATAATTATTCCTATTGAGGTACCCATGGCAAGCGAATTGAAAGACGTTTTAAGCGAAAACTTCCACTAGGTCATCTACTCTAATGGAAACCTGGCATCTGACTGCAATCCTCAACTACTCATTAATTCTGAAATAATCCTGTGGGAACCACAAGTCAGATTATGTAAATATGTGTTTATGTTTACAGCCCCAAAATAGAACGTATCAGCAGAGAAACCAACCCTTTGGTGGGCCAACTATACATTACAGTCATTGAACATAACTATAGTTTAAACCATAATTACTACTGAGCAGAGGGAATAGGGAGCTATCTTTCCTGAGGCAAATTGCAGCTACCTGGAGGGGATTTTTTTTTTTTTTTTTTTTGCATCAGCTTGCCATGAAGGTAGCCTGGGATTGGTGGGTGAAATCACAAGCCAAGGCAATGGGACGAGTTCTCAGAAGGAAACTTTTAATCTGTTCAAGAATCCCTGTGCTGCAGGGATATAGTTACCAAAGACAGTTGCTCAGAGGAATGATGGGTAGGTGGGCAGCTCTGCAGGATACTGGAGAAGCCTTGGCCCCAAAGTGTCTCAGCCCCCAAAATTCTTACTGTTTTCTTACCTCTACTTTTTCCATTCCCCAAGCCTCTTCTTTCTCTGTTTGCTCTGTCCAAAGTTACATGGCAGGCAAGCTGACCTCGTGATTACAGGGATCTCTGACCATTACAGGATACTGCTGTACTTTTTGGAAGACCACTGCCATGACTATGCAATTCTGAGCCAATTGATGCCTTGCTCATTTGAAATTTCCAAGGAAGGTTGCTTACCTCTGTGCAAAGTCCTTTCTTTTTACAGCAGAGCTAACTTCTGTTCAAGCATTCCACTCAGTCATTCAGCTTATGATTACATTAAAAACAGTACTGTTATAAATATAACAGAAGTGCAACTGTCATGGATATGTGGGTATATCAGACTTAATTGTGCAAAATAATGTGTGTCTTATTATGGTGCCTGACAAGCTGTTCAACAGTGGGAGAGGCTATCTCAGAAGCCTTCACTAGTGATTCTTAAGCAGAGGCTGGATGGCCTCACATTAGGTAAAGGTAAAGGTACCCCTGCCCGACAGGGCCAGTCGTGACTGACTCTAGGGTTGCGTGCTCATCTCACTCAAGAGGCTGGGAGCTGGCGCTGTCTGAAGACACTTCCGGGTCACGTGGCCAGCGTGACGAAGCTGCATCTGGCGAGCCAGCACCAGCGCCGCACACGGAAACGCCGTTTACCTTCCCGCTATAAAGCGGTCCCTATTTATCTACTTGCACTTAGGGGTGCTTTCGAACTGCTAGGTTGGCAGGAGCCAGGACCGAACGACGGGAGCTCACCCTGCCACAGGGATTCGAACCGCCGACCTTACGAACAGCAAGTCCTAGGCACTGAGGTTTTACCCACAGCGCCACCCGCGTCCCTTTGGCCTCACATTAGGGATGCTGTAATAATAATAATAATAATAATAATAATAATAATAATAATAACAACAACAACAACAACAACAACAACAACAACAACAATAATTTATTTATACCCTGCCCATCTGGCTGGGTTTCCCCAGCTACTCTGGGCGGCTTCCAACAGAATATTAAAATACAATAGTCTTTTAAACATCAAAAGCTTCCCTAAACTGGGCTGCCTTCAGATGTCTTCTTAAAGTCTGGTAGTAGTTTTTGTCTTTGACACCTGGTGGGAGGGCATTCCACAGTAATAGTGGAGAGCCTGAACTGGCAGGGGTCTGGTCTAGATGTCCTTTGAGGTTTCTTCCATAATTTAAAGAAATACCTGGCAGCTGATTCCTCAGTTCTTGAATAAAAGATTTGTAAGTTAACGAATATGTTTTAATCATATTTGGCCCATATAAATCTCTGAATCCAGAGGCAACATATGCTTGCTGATCAGCCACCAAAAGAATTCTGATCGGGTTTTTGTAATATACTTACAGTGATATTAGATTAGGTTCTTTGTTTTTGAAATAATCCTTTCACTGAAGTTCAATTTGAAGAGCTTTGTGCTCTCCCCGCACAAATCCTCGTATGTTTCATAGCAGCATACTAAAATGCTGATACTTTGATTTGTCCTGAGAAAATAGCTGCTGTCCTTTGTGTAATAAGAAACAAACCCCACAAGATGTTGCAAAGTTCTGCATTTAAACCCTGTGCTTTTCTGATCAAATGGAAAAGTCAAATCCCCTTTGGTTAATCCAGCAGTTTATTCTTGTGCCATTTCTACTTATTCATAGACCACAATCCAAATCTCGGAGATGCTTTCCATGTTACTGAATCATAGAATCATAGAATCATAGAGTTGGAAGAGACCACAAGGGCCATCGAGTCCAACTCCCTGCCAAGCAGGAAACACCGTCAGAGCACTCCTGACATATGGTTGTCAAGCCTCTGCTTAAAGACCTCCAAAGAAAGAGACTCCACCACACTCCTTGGCAGCAAATTCCACTGTCAAACAGCTCTTACTGTCAGGAAGTTCTTCCTAATGTTTAGGTGGAATCTTCTTTCTTGTAGTTTGGAACCATTGCTCCATGTCCGCTTCTCTGGAGCAGCAGAAAACAACCTTTCTCCCTCCTCTATGTGACATCCTTTTATATATTTGAACATGGCTATCATATCACCCCTTAACCTCCTCTTCTCCAGGCTAAACATGCCCAGCTCCCTTAGCCGTTCCTCATAAGGCATCGTTTCCAGGCCTTTGACCATTTTGGTTGCCCTCCTCTGGACACGTTCCAGTTTGTCAGTGTCCTTCTTGAACTGTGGTGCCCAGAACTGGACACAGTACTCCAGGTGAGGTCTGACCAGAGCAGAATACAGTGGCACTATTACTTCCCTTGATCTAGATGCTATACTCCTATTGATGCAGCCCAGAATTGCATTGGCTTTTTTAGCTGCCGCGTCACACTGTTGGCTCATGTCAAGTTTGTGGTCAACCAAGACTCTTAGATCCTTTTCACATGTACTGCTCTCAAGCCAGGTGTCACCCATCTTGTATTTGTGCCTCTCATTTTTTTTGCCCAAGTGCAATACTTTACATTTCTCCCTGTTAAAATTCATCTTGTTTGTTTTGGCCCAGTTCTCTAATCTGTCAAGGTTGTTTTGAAGTGTGATCCTGTCCTCTGGGGTGTTAGCCACCCCTCCCAGTTTGGTGTCATCTGCTAATTTGATCAGGATGCCCTTGAGTCCATCATCCAAGTCGTTGATAAAGATGTTGAATAAGACCGGGCCCAAGACAGAACCCTGTGGCACCCCACTAGTCACTCTTCTCCAGGATGAAGAGGAACCATTGATGAGCACCCTTTGGGTTTGGTCAGTCAGCCAGTTACAAATCCACTGAGTGGTAGCATAGTCAAGACCGCATTTTACCAGCTTCTTTACAAGAATATCATGGGGCACCTTGTCAAATGCCTTGCTGAAATCAAGGTAGGCTACAACCACTGCATTCCCTTCATCTACCAGGCTTGTAATTCTGTCAAAAAACGAGATCAGGTTAGTCTGATATGACTTATTTTTCAGAAATCCATGCTGACTATTGGTGATCACAGCATTCCTTTCTAGGTGCTCACAGACTGTTTGCTTAATGATCTGCTCCAGAATCCTCCCTGGTATTTATGTCAGACTGACTGGGCAGTAATTATTTGGGTCTTCTCTTTCCCCCTTTTTGAAAACAGGGACAACATTTGCCCTCCTCCAGTCTGCCGGGACTTTGCCTGTTCTCCAGGAATTCTCAAAGATGACTGCACTGCCTTCAGCACAGCCCTGCGGTTTAATTATAATCCAGTATTGAAAAACAATTAGGTTGCTTGTTGGCTGCAGAGTGTTAACTTTGATTACATTGTTAAAGTAATCGGCAATGTGGCAAGGGAATGTTCTGGAAGGAAAATAAAAATAAAATCTTGAAACAAGCATGTTTAATGAATATATCTATATCTATATCTATATCTATATCTATATCTATATCTATATCTATATCTATATCATCTATATCTATATCTATATCTATATCTATATCTATATCTATATCTATATCTATATCTATATCTATAATGTTGCTGTTGTTGTTGTTTAGTCGTTTAGTCATGTCGGACTCTTCGTGACCCCATGGGCCAGAGCACGCCAGGCACTCCTGTCTTCCACTGCCTCCCGCAGTTTGGTCAAACTCATGCTGGTAGCTTTAAGAACACTGTCCAACCATCTCATCCTCTGTCCTCCCCTTCTCCTTGTGCCCTCCATCTTTCCCAACATCAGGGTCTTTTCCAGGGAGTCTTCTCTTCTCATGAGGTGGCCAAAGTACTGGAGTCTCAGCTTCAGGATCTGTCCTTCCAGTGAGCACTCAGGGCTGATTTCCTTAAGAAAGATCTATATCTATATCTATATCTATATCTATATCTATATCTATATCTATATCTATATCTATATCTATCCATAATCATTTTAAGGGGGCAATCCTATGGCAAGGTCATTCAGGATTAGCAGTTTAGGTTGCAGTAGATCTCAGACTAAGCCAGCTGATTCCCAGCTCAACCGGGCTCAGTTAGCATTACATTCCCAACCCCAGATCAATCAATGTAACTTGCTCATTCTGGATCAGCCAAAGCTGGCACTGAGGTCCAGCTCTGAGGGGCTTCTAGTGGTTCCCTCACTGTGAGAAGTGAAGTTACAAGGAACCAGGCACAGGGCCTTCTCGGCAGTGGCGCCCTCCCAATGGAAGGCCCTCCCATCAGATGTCAAGGAGATAAATAACTATCCAGCTTTTAGAAGACTTTTGAAGGCAGCCCTGCATTGGGAGGTTTTTAATGTTGGATGTTTTATTATGTTTTATATGTGTTGGAAGCTGTCCAGAGTGGCTGGGGCAACCCAGCCAGATGGGTGTGGTATAAATAATAATAATAATAATAATAATAATAATAATAATGGCTGGGCTGAGGCCAAAAAGGAGGCATTCTGGTGGGATGACAGAGGTTGGACCAGAGAGTGAGGACTTAGGTTGGATCTTGCACCTATTCAGCTTGGCCATGTGACTAGCTAACCCAGCATAAAACACTATTTTAAAGGATTGTTTCCGCTCTGCCAGGCTTAGACAGAGCAGCAGCAGCAGCAGCCCCACTGCAGAATGGATTTTGGATCTAGTGTAACTTTACGCCAGCTCAGTGGCGTAGCGTGGGGGGTGCAGAGGGGGGGGGGGGCGGCCGCACCGGGCACAACATCTGGGGGTTAGGGGGCGCAAATTACTTTCCTTGCCCCGGGTGCTGACAACCTACGCTACGCCACTGCGCCAGCTTAATTTACACTAGCTTGCTTTGCACCAGCTTTTTGTGCAAGGGATGGCTGCCCGACTAGCAATTCATAGGTAAGCCCCCTCCTCTCTTTAAAAGCAGTCCTATGATCAGAAGGTCGGCGGTTCGAATCCCCGCGACAGGGTGAGCTCCCGTTGCTCGGTCCCTGCTCCTGCCAACCTAGCAGTTCGAAAGCACGTCAAAGTGCAAGTAGATAAATAGGTACCGCTCTGGCAGGAAGGTAAACGGTGTTTCCATGCGCTGCCCTGGTTCGCCAGAAGCAGCTTAGTCATGCTGGCCACATGACCCGGAAGCCGTATACCGGCTCCCTCGGCCAGTAAAGTGAGATGAGTGCTGCAACCCCAGAGTTGTCCGTGACTGGACCTAATGGTCAGGGGTACCTTTACCATTACCTAATCTGTAAAATGTTTACCTTTTAAACTGTAAAAGTCTCATTGTTCTCTGTCCTCAGTCTTATTGTATTTAATTGGTTACTGTTGCACTTTTTTGTGTGAACCAATTTGGGGACCATTTGAGGGCGAGATGAGCGCTGCAACCCCAGAGTCGGCCACGACTGGACCTAATGGTCAGGGGTCCCTTTACCCTTACTATGTTAATATTTATTTATTCATTTTTCACAAAAGAGTCCAGGGTGGTAATTTCTGTGCAGTTGTGGATCCTTGAGAATTACACAAAGGGGAGAGGTGGTTGCCCGGATGAAATCCAGTGAGAATTCTTGGAGCCCATGCTCCTTGGATATGGTTTCCTGGTGCTTTTTGTAATGCTTGCTGCCTGAAGATCTAGCACCAATATACACTTGTCTACAGCTGAAAAGAGGGTGGGCCAAATCAAAGGCAAATGCTATGAAATGTAAATGGTGAAGAACAGTACTGCTGGCTTCTTTTGAGAAATGCTACAGAACTGCAACAGTTCCTTAATTATTATCATTACGCATGACTGTAGCTGGGAAGAGACCTGTCAGGTATGCTACAGCAATTTTCTTGTCTGTGGAATAGGATGACCTCAACATGAAAATGCTACCATAATCTTATGCTTGAATCTTACCATTAGAACTTTCTGTTCTGTTCCAGAAAGCTGGATGAATCTCTAGTGATGAGCATGTTCAGAAACGCACTGACATATTGGTGATTTTTTGTGTGTGTGTGGAGGGGATTCTTTTTAAAAACTGGAAACTGATGTGGAAATGTGGCTAACTGAACATAAGACTGGAAAAAATAAGGAACAGAGAGAAACCAAAATAAAGAGATATTTCCATCCCTATATAAAAGGTCAAGGGACCCCTGATCATTAGGTCCAGTCGTGACCGACTCTGGGGTTGCGGAGCTCATCTCGCTCTATAGGTTGAGGAGCCGGCGTTTGTCCGCAGACAGCTATATATGAGTGGGTAAAAGATGCTCCTTTTTGGAAAAAAGGAGTATTTCCAACTGTCCTTGTTCATGCATCTGCCTAGCATATCTGCAGCCTTCTGTGCTCCACTGCATCTCATGCTGTGGAATCAGGACTGGTACTGCCCAGTGGTAACGGTGTTTTTAGCATTACTGTCTATGTCTCCTCTCCCATACATTTTCATTTTCCCGATAAAGGATCAAATTTAATTTGACTCCTCCAGCCTCTTATGTTTGTTCTTCTTTTTGTTTTCTTGTGTGTTTTTGATAGTATCCTCCAGCTTAGTTATTACTGTGTAATTGTTTTGAAATGTAGTTATTGTTAGGAGTTGTTGCAGATGTTCCCCTACGCAATACAAGCTAAATGAATGTAAAATTGAATTACCAGCCCAAGGATTGTCCAAGAAGCAGTAAAACCAGTAAATTAGTTTCTTGCATTAAACAAGCTAAAATGCAATGGGGAGTTCAGTGTGCTGAACTTCTTACGTGATGCCTTGGTTCATTCAAGAGATGAGCTTGCAAACTTTGATTATTTTGTGAGTGATTCTGGGAAAGATAAGGAAGGCTGAAATTCTAAATCAGTTTTCTACTTTTAAATGAACTCAAGCTCCTTATTACATTTGAACTCAGAGAACTACAGTTTAAACCAGGCACCCCCAAACTCGGCCCTCCAGATGTTTTGGGACTACAACTCCCATCATCCCTAGTTAACAGGACCAGTGGTCAGGGATGATGGGAATTGTAGTCCCAAAACATCTGGAGGGCCGAGTTTGGGGATGCCTGGTTTAAACTATGGTTGCTTAACAAGTCAGGATAATATACCATGCTTTGATCCTGGTTTATTTGAACTAACGATAGTTTAAACGATCTATCACATATTCTGAGATGATCACTCCCCAGCTTCCTTTAGAACAGCGTTCACCAACCTTGTGCCTTCTGAATGTGGTTGAACTACAACTCCCATCAGTCTCAGCTGGAACTACTGTGCTTCTAGGGTTGATGGGCATTGTAGTCCAACAACATCTGGAAGGTGCTAGTGCTAAAGAAAGTGGAAGTTCAGACGCCTAGAAGAACCTGGCATGTTCTATATTATAAAAAAGTGTCATATTGTCTTAGGATAACTTTTCCCAACAGCCTGTGCTGTGACCTGTTTCTCTACCCTAGAGAGAAGGCTTGGTTTCCTGAGATGAAGGAAGAAAAGGAGAGACAGAGACTGAGGAAAGAGTATAGACTGGGAATAGGTTGTGGGGGCTGATGAAACTCTAGTGAGGATTCAAAGGTGGAGTAGAAGATCTTCTAGTTCAGTGTTCCCCAAACTTGGGTCTCCAGGTGTTTTTGGACAACTCCTATCATCCCTAGCTAGAAAGACCAGTGGTCGGGGATGGTTCAAAAACAGCTGGAGACCCAAGTTTGGGAAACACTGCTTGGTTCCATGGAAGCTTGAGACTCACAGGGGACGCAGCCAAAGTCTGCTCGGACAGCACCTTGGACAGTTCCAAATGGTTCTGCAAAGGCATCTACAGAAGACACAAGGAGCTGGAGCCAACTGAGGCCTTGTGTAAGTTGGTCAGACCTGGAGTGATTTGCTTCCAGTTGGGAGGGCTCCAGGTAAGGCATTAGTGCTTCTCCACCTATGAAAGTAGCCTGAACATCACCCTCATCAGCTTCATCTGCTGCACACTGCATGATCCCTGGGTCATGAAAAGAAACCTTCTCCACAGTTTGGCAGTGAATGCAACTCTGAAAGTGTTGGTACAGAAAGATTTTGTGGGAAGAGCATGGCAAAAGAAGGTATAAGATATGACTGAGGCTGTGTAGGCTTATTGATGAATGAGGAAACAGAAAGCTGCTATATTTAAATCCACTTATTATGTGCCATCCCTTGGGTAGCAGCAAGCTTCCCTATACTTACCCCATTAAATCACTAATTGCTATTAGCCACAAGTCAGTAGTCCCTTTCAATCATTAGACTCTATGCAATTAACATAGTGTTGTGAGCCTTGGTGGTCGTGTTTAAGCAGGCCATGGAGGGGTGCTACTGTTGCTGGTTGCTTAAAGGAGAAGCAGAGTGAAGTGCTATTTGAACCAGCCTTCCCATTCTTTTAATGGAGGCCAGAAGCCAGTTCAAGGGGTGCTTTGCAAAATCACAGCATGGCTTTTGATGGGTGAGCAGCCATGCCCACCTATCACCCGTGCAATGTCACAGTGACCTCATGTGATTGCCAGGTGGACAGCCCCCCAACCTGTTAAATTTGGTCCCCAAGGCCAACATACTATGGATCTGTTCCATGGAACCAAAAAGGTTTCTCAGAAATATAAACATCCATAATTAAAATTCAATTAAAGCACAGGCGGCAACGATTATGTGTGTGCCCGATGGATGTGTGATTACCTATGCACATGTTGTTTTCTTCCCACTTTGTTCAGATGAAGCTCTCCCCAGAGGTTAAAATCAAGGGAGGAACTTGATTTCAAAAGTAACCAAGAATCTTGCTGTACTGTGATGACTGACAAATTTATTGTGGCAAATGTACTCATCACATGTATGAAGAGTTATCAGGAGCAGGCAAGCATCTGGAGCAGGCAAGTTATCAGGAGCAGGCAAGGGATGAGAATGGTGAGGAGTACAGAGTGAGGCCAAACATTAATAATTAGATGATTGTTTTGCATACACTTAGGCATTTGCATAACTAGCACTGTGTGTAGCTTTTGCATTTCGTCTCCCTCTGAGCTCACTCTGTTGATGACCAAGTAAAAAAGTGCCAGTCCCACTACAGTTCCAATACAGATACTTCTCAAATTTTTGATTTGTTGGTTAGGTGAATTCTGAGGCTCAATGAGTTTCAAACACCTAGAAACGCCAATCACAATCTGTTTTCTGTGGGCTGGATGCAGAAGATATTCTGGTAGTGATGCTGTGCGCACAAGTGATAGGGACTATGCACAACGCTGACTGAATACAGATGTGGATCTTGAGATGTTGTGCAAGGCATAGGGCTACAAGAAGCACACCACTGGAGTTCAGTTCTCTTTTCTCATAGAAGGATGTTGTGATAAATTGGGGAAAGCCCTTCCATTCACAGAAGGGCGCCCTGGATCCAATCCAGTGTTCCTCCCTCTCCCTCTAGCACTCGATGGTAGCAAAACTTCCTTTCGTTCAGCTGTGAAATCTTTCTGATGCTGTGCCCACATCGGAGAGCCATTGCATCCCTCGAACAACCTGCATGGCTACCTCTCGCCTTTAGAAAGATTACCGAGCTGTGCAAGCAAATTAAGTCTATTTAAATGCCATGTAGAAACAATTCACAGCAATTTGCTGTGCACACTTCTCTTGCGCCTCTGTCAAACGCTGCCTTCCCTGCGTACTAATTGTGTCACCTCATCCAGTGACTGTGCAGTGTTTTCTGCTTAGAGTGTGCAATAATCGAGCCTGCAATTAATAGAACAACCCATAGGCTCCAAACTTGCAAGCCTTTCTTGTATCATTACCAGCCTGACATTAGTCTCCTGTTTCTGCAGTCTTACAATAGCATGGCGGGAAAAGCACGCAGAATGGCCCCCATTGCTCTTAATGCAAAGTGGACAGGTCTCTTTGTTCCTTTGTGCAAGTTAAACCTGGTTCGTTTAGCTCATTCTATCTCATTTCCTTCAGGCCACATTTGCAAGGAGGGGAAGGAACAAAAAAACCCACACACACACAGAATGAGATTTGGATAAACAGTCTTATTTCACCATAGCCTGCTGTTACTGTTATTTTAGAGGTGATCTCCTGCAGCTGCTCTGGGAGAGCCAGGTTGGAAGGATCCATTTCTAGGAAATGGTAATTACTTGCTGAAGTATTTTACTCAGAACTACACTGCTGTTATTCTCTGTCGAGTGACACAAACCAATTAAGGCAGCCTATATTGCTCAGCGAAGGAGTGACCTGATTTTAATCTTTTCTTTCTTCTCCTCTCCTTTCTTCACAGAGTTATAGAAGAAGAATATGTCTGTTAAAGCCAGTATTGCTTTGAAGTAGTAATATTATGGCTAATGTCACTTAATTTCTCTCCCCCCCCCCGCCTATTTCATGAAAAAGGCTGGCTAATAAAAAAAACTAGCACAAAATGTGTTGATGATTTGAAGTCCTTTATAATGGGGTCATTTACAAGCTTGTATGGTAGGACTGCCCAGTCTTTAACAGCAGCCAGACACATAGGCCAAAGAACAGACAAAGAGCCCTGCTGGATCAGAGCAAAGGTCTATCTAGTCCACCATCTTGTTCCTGAATCAGAAGCTTTTTTGCTGGTGTTTCCCAGCAGCTGATATTCAGAGACATACTGTTTTTGATACTGGATGAGAGATACCCATAAGGATTAATAGTTACTGATAGCCTTATCCTTCATGAATTAGTCAAATCCCCCTTTAAAAGCAATCCAACTTGGTGGCCATCACTGCATCCTGTGAGTGAGAATTTCATAGGCCCAGTTTGGATGCCACTGCTAACATTTGGTTTGGCTATCATTAAAAAACTTGGAACTTGGGTGCTCCCTCCTTCCTGCTCCCGTGTGCCAGTTCCTTCCCCTGTGTCCTGATTTGTGGCAACTAATGATGTACTAATAGGACAAACTATGGTAAGCCATAATTTGTCTCCAAACCAGAATTGAGGAAATGAAAGCTTAGAAGGTACTTTGTTGCTGAAAATGCTTTGAAAATAAACTGTTGCTCAGATTTGGTACTTTCGAAGAGAAACCCAATCTGCCTTCTACACCACCTCAAAATGGAAGATAATTTTTTCTTTTCACTTCGACAGTGCTAAATCAGAGTTGTCCCTAAAAAAGAAATGTCATATCTGAGCTCACTGCCCTAGCAAACTGAGCTGAAGTTTCCACTCAGCTTCTAGTATGACTCCATCACTTTCTTGGAGAGTTATAGCAAGCATATATGCCATTGGTGTATCTTTAAAATTAGGATTTTTCTTGCCTCTGAAGGCACATTGCATGGTATTTTGCTCATTCACAATGGCCTCAGTCATTCTATTTCCCCTTTATCCAGTGTGAAGGATAATTAAGGAGCTTTTCCCCATCTGCTTCTGTTTACAAATGGTACTGAATTCCATATTAGCAACATATGGTGGTGACATTTAAGTTCTGGGCGTGGTAGAACTATCCCAAGCTGGATCTCACTGAATTTAACTTGTTTTAGTGAAAGTAGGGCCCCATTTTTGTGAATACAGTTAAGTTGCGTGGATGTATATCTTTTTGGCTCATCCCCAGCAACTTCACTTTTGAGTTCTTTGACCACTTTGTTACCTTTCAGAAAGACAAATAAAACAATATCCTACTCCTGTATCAGGACTCCTGCATCAGCACACTGAAATCTGTTTATGGACAGTAAATGTTAGAGGAATCCTGAATCAAACAGGTTGATATTCAACTCTTTGTAGTGCTCAATATATTAACACTATGCATGGGATTATTTTTTTTTATAAAAAAATAGTTATAATATGAAAATGTAGTTTATTGTTTACTTCTTTGTTTTTTAACAGAAATGCAACTATAATTTTATAAGATATGTTGCATCCTTTCACTAGGCGGAAAATAAGGAAGACTAGGAAAGTACTAGGACCAAGAATGAAATGCATGACTGCAGTATGTATAATAAAAATGTCATTATTAAACTCCTCTCTATTGTATATATTCTCTCTCTCTCTCTCTCTCTCTGAGGAAATAAAATTCAATATAACTGTCTCAGCCACGTTATCCATCTCTGACTGTATCATCCAAGAATGTATGCAGTTGCCCTCCCAAAATTCTCTCCATCACCTTCCCTAAATAGGGGGTGTTGTGACTGGTCATATGTTAATTGAAACCAATGAATCCAGAATTGGCTTCTTTAGGAATTCTTTAGGAATGAACATACATCTGGTCTTTTAAGGTAGCAGAGACCATCCCATGATACAATGAAGCATTAACCACACTGCAGACCCAACCAGACAGACCTCTTCTGCAAGTTTAATAAGCCAGGAGGGACAAAGATCAAGGGAGCACAGGATCAGGCATAGAGCTGCAAGCACCTTACCCATATAATCAGGCTGCATAAACAGAAAGTGATCCCAAAACACATCACAGGCTGTGGCACTGGGCACTTTGGTTGGGACAGCAACAACTGTAGAATCAAGTTCCACCTAATATACACATACACAGCAAAACTGATGGGAAGAGTTAGAGGAGTATTGGTCCGAAAAATATTTGGAGAATGGAGAATATTTAAGGATTATATAAGATCATATTGTACCAACCACACCATATTAGTAGAACTTGAGTGATACTTGTAAACACAACAAATGGTTTGTGGAGTAGACGGGAACAATATAAAGAATATAAAACTGTGTGAAAAAAATCACAGTATAAACAGTACAATGAAAATGATTGGAAGATTCGTTTTGTCATAAGTCTTTTTTATTTAAGTATTAATTAGGAAGATTAAGCTTTTTTATGCACGTAAATCTGCTTTTTCTTCTTTCTTTTTTCTGTATTTTCTTCTTTTCTTTTTTCTTAAATGTTTTTCTTTAATTTTCTTTTTGTAGTATGAGATTGTAAATTCTGTGTATATGTGTGTAATTTAAATCAATAAAGATTATTACACACACACACACACACACACACACACACATTTTTAATACAGATCTGTTGACTGTAGAACTGTATTGCAAAATTCAGTGTGAATTTTGAAGGATAGTTGCATTCAAGTTTGTGGCTTGGCTCGTTTCTCTCCTGTAAAGAGCAAACAGCTTCACTGTTCATTTTTCAAAGGTGAAAAATGATCCAGGTTATTTCATATAAAGTTATGGTCAACAAAGTGGTGTGTTTCTCAACTATGACAAAGGCAATCCTACCCCCCTCTAGAAAATGGTTGGCAGGTAAACACAATGGATCATTGTGAGGTCAAAAACCTGCTGGGCTAAATATATTGTTCCCTTTAAGAAAGTGGTTTTACCTTCATTTACCTTCTGAAAGCTGTCAAATTCCAATAAACTGTTGTCAGCTTTAATATAACTTATAGACATCTTCAGTATAATAGATTTTGATTGCTAGAAGTTAAGTAGAAACTGATTCCAGATGTTCAGCTGAAAACAAAAATCACATCCCCACTTCATTCTCAAAGAATAACCACTGCATAGTGCTTTGCAAATTCTTTACATTGATCCTCCAACTCTCCTACTTTGGATGGTGATAAACTATTAGCTTTCAATGTTACCTCTCCTGCTGTGCCTCCTTTTCCTTTCCCCTTCCCCATCTCTGCCTCAGTTTCTACTTGATTGTAATCTTCTAACTAAACTATGTCAGTTAAGATAATTTATCTGGGTTTTATTCAAAGTAGAACTAAGGAGAGCATTCTATCAGCGGAAGGAATTCTCCTTGCGTGACAGAACTGTCTCCCCCTTTCCTTCCTCATGTACCCCCTAAATCTGTTCTGGGTGTTCGCTCAAACTTCTGGAGAAAATTTGGGGATGGTGTGGGTCATTCACAAGGAGAGGAGGGGGAATCCCATTGTGCTAGTATGAATCTATGTGCTAGCACAAGTGTTTAGTTGAATACCACCCTCAGAAATGCTGCCAGTTCCAAGTGCAGGGCCAGCTAGACAGGCAAAACTGTGTAGCCTCAGTGCTTCTTCGATGAGATGCTGGTGCTGGGAGGAGGACCAGAGCAAAGACCCATCCAGTCTTGCATCCTGTTCTCACAATCACAACAAACACTAAAAAGTTAGTGAGATAGAACTTTTCCTCACAGAAGCCATGCTGGTTCTGCTTCAGTCAGTTTGTAGGGAGAGCCCACCTTAGGCAGGTCTGAGGTTTCTGCTATCCCCTACCAATGTTTACAGCACCATATTTGATTTGGTGGTGGCACTGGTCAGCAGCATACTGTCCGATATCTAGTTATGTGCCTTATGTTGTGCTGAAATTTTTGAGCTGTAGCAAATAAAAATTGACCATTTTGGAGAGCCAGTGTGGAGGAATGGGTAGAGTGTTGGACTAGGACCCCAGAGACCAGGGCTCCAATCTCCACTTGGCCATGATGAAGCTCACTGGGTGACCTTGGGCCAGTCACTGCTTCTCAGTCTAAAATGAAATGAGGAGAAGGAGAAGGAGAAGGACCATATACACCATCTTGAGATCCTTGAAGAAAAAGGTGGACTATGAATGCAATAAGTGAACAATAAAGACTTTACTACACTTTTGTCTACATATAGTTCTTGATCCCATGTTCTTTGGCTCATTCAGCACTGGGAGCAGAGTGTAATTCTAAACCCTAAGAGGCGAACAATTGTCTAAACCAGAAAAACATCCAGCATCCTGAGGACCTGAGGCATGCCATTCATGTGGAGAATGTTATGGATTCTCCAGCGACAAACATCACGCTTGTTTGTGGGAAGCTTTGCTGGGATTCATGTAGTGGCTTATCTTTTCTGCTGAAAAGCAGAGACAAAGAACTGCCCCAGTTAATCACCCAGGACAGTATACAGTGCTGCAGAATGCACACTCGTAGCAAAGGAGGGAAGACAGATTGTGCTATGGCACTTCCTTGCTCCACTCTCATAATCCCTGACCCATTCTTCGCTACAGAAGCCATAAAATAACATAGTGCAAGGATAACCATCTTTTATTTATGATACAGACTGACGTTTGGGTGGAACTGGGATGCTTCATTCCCAGGAGAGTGTCAAGCTGGTTGAAGCAGTGAAGGTCCAACGCAGTTTTGGAGACTCTGAGAAGTTATTCCGGCTGTGTGCAAGGAAGTTCAAAGCTCAATATGTGACTTTAGCTGAAACTTAAAGTCTAGCCTGAACAGTTTGTATTGATCTGTTTTGGGAGACCCGTGTGTGTGTGTGTGTGTGTGTGTGTGTGTGTGTGTGTTGTTTTCAAAAAAGCCTGGGGCTGCAATCCTATATAAACTTGCTTGGAAGGAAATCCAGTGGATTTCAGTGGGGCTTACTTCTGAGTAGACATGTGTAGGACTGTGCTGTGAATTTTCTAGACAGTGACCCTCTAAACACAGGGGAGATGTTTTACATACAAATTGAACAAGACAGAGGCAGAGGCAGAAAGACCTAATTTATGGGATTCCATTAATATAAATCCACAGCACAATAATTAACACTGACAGATAATTATACTTGTTTAGATAAGACAGACCATTTTATTAGGTAGATTTGTGTTACTCCAGGAGCTCTGTGTCATTCCTGCTTCCTTGGTCACTCAAAAATCACATGAAACCAATTAACCCCTGATACTCTGCCTAGTTTATTTATTTCCTTACATTTTTCTTCCACTTTTCATCCTTCATAGACCTCAAGGTGGGTTTTCCCTCCCTCTCCTGTCCCATCCTATTCCATCCCATGCTTAGGAAGTGGATTCAGGACAGATCAAAGAAAGTACTTCTTCACACAGTGTGCAGTTAAACTATGAAACTTACTCCCACAGGAGGCAGTGATAGTCACTGAACCTAGATGGCTTTAAAAAAGGATTGGACAAATGCATGGAGGAGAGAGCTATTGGAGACCATTAGCCATGATGGCTATGCATTGTAAGAGTGCAAATATCCAGAGTGTGGGGTCAGGTGGGATTACTATGAGGAATTATAAAATATGCATCAAGCTATTGTGTCCACGATGAATGCATTGTGTTGACTGGGTTTGATACATTGACAATAATTTCTGATCAAATCCCACAACCCTCTGCATCTCTGGCCATTTCCTCTACTGTCTATCTCTCTTGCTTCACAAGTCACATACACAGCCCAGTTGCTTAGCCAGGCATGCATCCTGGGCTATAAAGATAGTGGGCAAGTTTCGTTGATGTAGCTTTTCTGATATGTTAATCCCAGGATGTTAATCTTAGGGCCAGGAAACAGATCTCACATGAAGGTGATAATGATCGCTGTCCTCCTGGCCATCCTTCTTATCATGTATATTGCTTGTTTATCACCTCAGGGGTTGCCAAATACTCTCCTTTGTAGTTCTGTTCTTTGTTTAAAGGTAAAGGTAAAGGTACCCCTGCCCGTACGGGCCAGTCTTGACAGACTCTGGGGTTGTGCGCCCATCTCACTTAAGAGGCCAGGGGCCAGCGCTGTCCGGAGACACTTCCGGGTCACGTGGCCAGCGTGACAGCGCTGCTCTGGCGAGCCAGAGCCGCACACGGAAACGCCGTTTACCTTCCCGCTGGTAAGCGGTCCCTATTTATCTACTTGCACCCGGGGGTGCTTTCGAACTGCTAGGTTGGCAGGCGCTGGGACCGAGCAGCGGGAGCGCACCCCGCCGCAGGGATTCGAACCGCCGACCTTTCGATCGGCAAGCCCTAGGCGCTGAGGCTTTAACCCACAGCGCCACCTGCGTCTTTGTTTACCCCGTGCTTAATTAGTTTTGGTAGTTTAACTTTCTCCCCATGTGGGTTTGTTGAAATGCTCAGAAGAAATCTGATTGGTTCTTTTGAACACTCTGTAAAAAGTTCTTTTGTGAATAAAACGACCTGGGCCAGGGGCTGGAGAGATGGAGAGAGACAGAGATTATTATACGCACCCTTCCCAGAGTCTTGCTGGTTCAAGTCTCTGTGTGTATTCTTATTAATCAGAGTTCAATCCTTCCTTTACTTTGTGAATGCCTTAATGCATTAGTTAAAATCAGTTGGAGACAGCAATGCTCCTGAATACTACTACCTAAAAAACGCAGGAGGGGTAAGTGCTGTTGTGCTCATGTTTTGCTTGCTGGATTACTACAGGCATCTGTTTGGCTCCTGTGAGAACAGGATGCTGGACAAGATGGGCCATTGGCCTAATCCAGAAGGTTAGTCTTAAGGCCATTATCAGGAGGGGGAAATGTTTGTGTGCTGTGTGTGTAAGGAATGAAAAAGAGAGAGTTGGGAAGGATCAAGGAGGTGTTGCTGCTTTTCCACAAGAAGGCTGGCCTGGCCAGGGTGTGTGTGTGTGTGTGTGTGTGCAGGTACACTCCTACAAACTACATAACCCCCTCTTTGGCTCCTCAACCTTTCTGGCAGCCCCATTGCCCTTCTTTTGTAGCCTTTAAAGACATGTGCTCTATAGTGTCTAGGCAACAAAACAAGCACATGGACCCTTTCCTTCTCCCATCCAAGGAAGGAGGTACTGACTTGTTTGTGGCTGCCTCTGAGAATGCAGAGAATGTTGCTATGCTCCTTTCTGGAACTCTCTGTGGGGCTGCCCCAGGCAATTTGACACAAAGTTCCACTGCAGGCAAAAAGGCTTCCCACAGGCCACATTAGTTCTCTCACTGACTCACACACACACATGCCTGCCTAAGCTCTTCCCTTTCTGCTGGCTGTGCATGTGCACAAGTACTAGCGTGATGACAACCTTACATTTTTATGTATATAGGAAGAAGCAAAGGTGCTATCCACAACAAATATAGTTTCAACCGTGATTAGAGAATATACCGTTCTTTTTCAGGAGCAATGGAGTTAAAAACCCAAGCTAAATACACATGCACACAATACTTGTGCTTTTGTTTTGAAAGTGTATTTGACCTATTCTTGATTTTAACAATAAAATTGGGTTTTGTGTAGATTGATAAAGCATGTGTTTGTGTGTGCTTTAATGGTCAGTTTTTCTGTGGTGTGATGATGTGAAAGGAAAGCTGTCATTTATAGAACGATATTATATGTTTACTTGCAAAAGTTCCTTTTTTTACAGAGTTAAAAAAGATGGTAAGCTTTGTTGCTGCTGTCATTTTCTTGTCTCACAAAAGAATGACATAATATGCTTGTGCAACAGTTGGACAACAGCTTTGATTCCAGTTGCTATGACGATCATGGGGAAACTATTGAAGCACAGTAAAGACAGAAAGACAGAAAGTCCATTAGCCAAAATGTTATCAAAAGGAAAAAGAAACAACCACCATTGCCACATGCTATAAAGACAGGGTTTAAAAATAATAATAATCTGGTCAGTATGGGGGTGTTTATACAGAATGGGAAATCCATCTAACAAGTGCAATTTAAGACAAAATATATAGAGTGAGTGAGTGAGTGAGCGGGCGAGAGAGCCAGGTACTAATAGAGACCCAATATAAACTAAAATACAGTCAGGTACATTGTTTTAAGATGGCAAATGAACTCACACTACTGAGATATCATTGCTTGGTTTGATATTTATGCTCCAGATGATGTATCACACAGACAGCATGAAATTCAAGCAAGTTGCCAGAAAAAGGAGGAATATTTCATTCAATCAAATAGGATCAATCTCCATGAAATTTTATTCACCATCTCACTATGACCTACTTCTCTCTCACAAACAACAGATGAGATAGTAAAGCCAGCTTCTTCACTGTAGCCTTTCAGAGTGCAGGCAGGGATTCCCATGTGTCCTTCGTACAAAAAATTCCCAACACACGGAGCAATAGAATATTAGAAGCAAGAAGGTTTGCCAGCCTGGCATGGTTTGCCCCACCGACTGGATGTCTTGGCTGGTTGCCAGATGATGGAAGGACCCTACAGGTAGAATGTTAGTGTATCCTCCCTACCAATGGTTATTTTTCCATGTGTGTGCATTGACCATTCAGGCACACTGGGTGGTAATGGTAGATGTTTCTGCATGGTGCTATGCATACAGGTGTGCAAGTTTGGAGATTCTTTGCTAAAAAGCGTACTGGTCACCAGCCACCAGCCACAAAACTGAACATGCTCAAAGTGGCTTACAACAAAGAGAGTAGAAATACACCTCTAAAGCAACCATTGCAAGAACAATTCCGTAACAGCAGGAATAATAAAACAACAGAACAACAAACCAATGCTACAAACATAACAACATTATATTTGCAACATTACAACTTCCAACTTCCAGTAGTGGCAAAAAACAATCTTTCATTATTTTTTTACAATAGTTTTTATTAAATTTCTTACAAATATAGCACATACAACAACAACAACAACAACAGAATAACAAATATAAACAAAAAAGATGATAAAAAACATAACATCAAACACATAAAAAACACAATTAGTTAGTTATTTAAACTTCTAAGCTCTATATGGAACTAGCTGACCTTACTGGGAGGATTCGTGACCAGAAAGAAGAGGAACACCAAGAAGAGTGGAAGAAATTTAAAGACTATTTGAATAAATATTGTAATATTAAAAATTAGAAGTTACTTGAAAGTACCAAATAGGCCTAGGATCAAATTAGGTAAAGGTAAAGGTACCCCTGCCCGTACGGGCCAGTCTTGACAGACTCTGGGGTTGTGCGCCCATCTCACTTAAGAGGCCAGGGGCCAGCGCTGTCCGGAGACACTTCCGGGTCACGTGGCCAGCGTGACATCGCTGCTCTGGCGAGCCAGAGCCGCACACGGAAACGCCGTTTACCTTCCCGCTGGTAAGCGGTCCCTATTTATCTACTTGCACCCGGAGGTGCTTTCGAACTGCTAGGTTGGCAGGCGCTGGGACCGAGCAGCGGGAGCGCACCCCGCCGCAGGGATTCGAACTGCCGACCTTTCGATCGGCAAGCCCTAGGCGCTGAGGCTTTAACCCACAGCGCCACCTGCGTCCCTAACAGGATCAAATTAGGGGTTAGTTAAATAAATGAGATTTAGAACTTTAAGAAAAGTTAAGAAATTTGATTTTAATTGGAATATTGTGTTTTAATAATGATATTGGAAAACTGCTACATTTAAATACAAGGAAATTCAGATGGGAGGGCTCAGAGGAAGTCAAAAACATGTTTATGAGGTAAAAACAATCTTTCAAACTCTGGTTCAACATACAGTAGGGCGTGGGGGAAGGAGATGCTGTATCTCCTCCTGCTTTCTCCTGGACCAAGAGCAGGAGGATTTGATCTTGCTCATACTCTACATACTCTATACCCTCATGAATGAGCAGCAGTCTGCACCCTGTGGGATCAAATCTTTTGCTTACCAGCTGGCAAGCAAAATGTTTGATCCTGCATGGTGCTGGTTCAGGGAGTGGAGCATCAGAAGAAGAGACTGGACAGGAAGGTGAGGCTTGGCAGTAAAACTTGCACCCTACGTCCCACACTCCACATTCAAAGACATCCATTTCCAACTCCTACCTTCTCCCAGGAAGAAGTTGCTGGTAAAGTAGGTCCCTCCTACTCTTTTTGTGTTTTTTTCCCTTTCCACCCAATGCCTGCCTCTCTTCCTTGCCTGATGCCCCACTTCCTGACAGCTTCAGGTTGCTCTGAACCAACCCAATCCATGGCAATCTGGGCTTGCCTCGATCCAAGTGACACCCAGATCCCCATGAACTGGCCTGATTGGGTTTGGGTTTAAGGCCTTGGCCAAATCCAGTGCACAGCTCTTACATTCACCTGCACCCTCGGGCCACATACTCTTCTTGGCCCCTCATTACTGAAAATAACATACCAAAATGCATTCTAACTGGGGAAAATGCTTTGCAAAGATGTGGTCTGGGGGCAAAATTTCATGAGAAATTTGCTGATGAAGTTTCATGTTGACTTTAAGAAATTGCTAACTGATGTGGAGGTATGGAGTACTGAATTTAAGATTGGAAATAGGAGAAACTGCAGGGAAATTGGGATCAACATGTTCCTATTTCCTAGGAGTAACTAATTCAGGGACCTACCTGTAGCGACAGAAGTTAAGAAAAAGAATCCATATGCATGAGGAGCTGCTGAGGAATGGAAGCTTGTGATTCAAATGTTATATAGTAGAAACCATCATATTTTGCTTTGGAAGCAACACAGACTTTGTGATATTACTATACATTCCATATTTTTGTCCTTGGTAACTCTCCTTTTTCCAGCAAGTGACAAAGAAGCTGATCAAAGAATTGGTGGCTGTGCTGTGTATTTGTTGTGCTACAATATTTAGAGGGATGTGAAATCCCTACTTTGTCCAGTTCAGCCAATTTCAAAGTGGCTTCCTTTAATCTTCATTTACAGGAATCTCACTCAAGTCCCTGCTAATATTTATGGCAAACTGCCCACTGCACTGATGGCATGCTGTGTTGTGGGAGAGAAGTAATATGGACTTGGCATGCTTGATTTCCAGAGCCGCAATGGAAGCTGAACAAATTTAGATGCAATGGAGGCAGGTATGAGCTGAACACTTCCAATGTTGTTGTTGTTTTAGGAGAGATAATGTTATTCACTTCAGAATTTGTTTGTTTCCAGAACAGGCTGCTATATAGCACTCTTATTATTTTTCTTAAATCCAGTAATTCTTTTAAATAATTTTGATCCATGCATCTAAATTTATTGCTCATGATGGGTAAAAATCAACTAAAGGGCGTTGCCTAACATTCCTTTTTTATTTATATTGATTTTAATGCAAAATAAACAATATTCTGCAAAAGCAAAAGCAAAACAATAAGGGATCATAGGTGATGAAGGATGGCACAAATGATATATCACACACTGTGGCAAAAGATAAGTTAAGATAAGATCTCATGGGAGGCTGATGTAAGTTTTGTTGTAAGTGATGTGCATTTGTGCACAAAGTAAAACTTCACCTGTGTGTAGCTGTGCCTCACAATGTTCAAAGATGGAGTGTCACCTTTTCCAGAATAGCAATATTCCTAACATTCTTGTACCAAAGCATAAGGTCCAAGTACCATAATGCTTTACCTTTCTGGATGATGGACAAGTGCGCAGCAGCCAATAAGATGATTACTAGTTCTTTTAAAATAACATCCATCTTTTTATGTACCAAAATAAATTGGAGAGAAAGAAAGGGGAGTAATTGAATTGTCTCCTTAGCAATTGCAGCAATTTCTTTGAAAACCAAGAATCAAAATATGTGAACTTGCAGCATGTCTAGCAGAGGTGAATGTATGTTTCCCCTAGCACCATAGCCTTATCAACAGGTAGGAGGTGTCTTATATGTCAAATGTACTGGGGTCTTGTACAGTTTAAGTGTACTTTCCCTGGAGTGGGCTGAGATTGATTTTATTGGCCAATCACATTATATGAAAAACACCATTGCCTATATTCTGCCTTATAGCTCCCTCCCAAACAAGCTCTAAATCCAACACAGAGCCCACGGTGTAGATTAATAGTTTCTTGTATAAAGCTGCAACCAAACCAAGTATTTGTATGAGCATAAAAACATAAGAAGAGCCTGCTGAATCAGGCCTTAGGATCATATAGCCCAGCATCCTTTTCCTCCAGTGGCCGTGCAGATGCCTCTTGGAAGCTCACAAGCAGGATTCAAGCGCAACCCTTCTGCAGTTTCCAGCAACTGGTATTCAAAATCATTGCTGCTTCCATCATGGCTAGTAGCCACCAACAGCCCTCTCCTCCATGAATTGTCCAATCCTCTTTTAAAGCCATCTAGATTCGGTGGCCATCACTGCTTCCTGTGAGAGTGAGTTACATATGTGCTGTGTGAAGAAATACTTTTCTTCTGTGCTGCTTTCTGGCCCTCAAATGGTCCCCAAATTGGTTCACACAAAAAAGTGCAACAGTAACCAATTAAATACAATAAGACTGAGGACAGAGAACAATGAGACTTTTATAGTTTAAAAGGTAAACATTTTACAGATTAGGTAATGGTAAAGGGACCCCTGACCATTAGGTCCAGTCGCGGACAACTCTGGGGTTGCAGCACTCATCTCACTTTACTGGCCGAGGGAGCTGGTGTACAGCTTCCGGGTCATGTGGCCAGCATGACTAAGCAGCTTCTGGCGAACCAGAGCAGCGCATGGAAACACCGTTTACCTTCCTGCCAGAGTGGTACCTATTTATCTACTTGCACTTTGACGTGCTTTCGAACTGCTAGCTTGGCAGGAGCAGGGACCAAGCAACAGGAGCTCACCTCATCACGGGGATTTGAACCGCCGACCTTCTGATTGGCAAGCCCTAGGCTCTGTGGTTTAACCCACAACACCACCTGCATCCTGGCATTTTACAGATTAGCTTTCAAAAAAGCTTAACAGAACACCTGAAGCAATTTCAAGAAGACAACTGAAATTGAGATCTAAGATGTGAGAAATCACACTTTACCTATAAGCACTGCCAATCCTAACCCTCCAACAAAATAACTGTAGTGATTTTGCTCTTTCAGTGTGCCCTCCTTCCTCAGTTAGGCCTGCTGGTGCTCCTCTTCCTCTTTGCCGCCTGGCTTGCTTGGGAGAGAGCAGTTAGGTGAGCAAGTCAAAGAACAGCCATCCCCTTCTCCTCCTTGATCTCGATCTATGGGAATGCCCACTATAGCTGATGTCCAAGGTAAGTCAGTAGACTCTGGGTTCCAGGCAGATAGGAAGGCAAGGCAGAATCAGCACCTTGGAGAGGGACCAAGGTGTGGGTTTCAGTACCATGGTTAGCAATCCTACAGCTGAGGAAGAATGGTCAAGTTATCTCAGCAGTGTCATGGGGCAGTTGACAGGCCTTTATAGACTGGGATTGGTATTTCTTGACTAGAATACCTGCATGCTGCATCTGGCCAGTTAAAGGGCAGTTGCTTTTTTCTGAAGCCATTGGCGGCTTCTTGATCATGAAGTTTCAAGCAGTGGTTTCCTCAGGGCTCTTCAGATCCTCCAAGGAATCTGGGGACCATTCACTGGAGTCTTGTGGCAGAGACATCTTCCCTGGGTTCAAGGGAGGAGATGCAGGCTCTGGTGTCCATTGCTCCACATGGGATGGACCAAGAAATGGATCCCTCTCTTCCTTGGGGCTGCCAAGAATTATTGGTTGGAAGTCATAACATTATTATTCACTACCACCCCCTTCTGGACCAGAAGAAGGACCTGCTGAGCAAAATGGAGTAACAGCAAGCAGTTGTCTTGGTGATGAACATTGTGGACATTGTCTTGGTGATGAACATTGTGGACATTAGTAAGCACATAATCACGTCAACTCCTCATCCTTGTCCTGTCCTTAAGTAGATATAATGAAGAGAGATGAGGAAATCTCACATAATCATGAAGTGCTTTCCCCCCTTTAAAAATGTTTAGGGATACTCTCATTTTACTACTCACATTGAAATAGTGCCCCTCAATGAGGCGAAACTTAGATTTGCAAAATGTTTAGGGGTATGTGTACCCCTGCGTCCCCCCAGAAAAAAAGCACTGATGAGGTGTATTTCAAGGAGAAACCACAGGGCAGCAAACAATCTTGCAAACAAACCAGAATGTGTTTCACACCAACACTGAAAATCAACCCAAGGCGATGCCCCCCAAACCTGGCAGATGTGGTGCTATTGGGAGGGGATGTAAGGGGCATGAAGCTTTCCTGGCAGCTGCCTACATATCCCATGGGAGACTGAACTTACAATTTAATGAGCATTGAAATTAAAAGGATATTGAAAAGTAATTGGTTTCTAATGAGCCTCATATGCAAAACAAAATAAGAATTGGTTTACATTATTAATAACATTTCTGCCAATTTATACAGCCTCAACATTCATAAGCAAAAAGAAGAATGCAGTCATGTTGCTGATGTGCAAAATTCTGTCAGAATCTGACTTTCTGTGGGAAACCCTCAGTGCCCCAGAAGTAATGTGTGTGCCTGGTGGATCCCTGATTCCCGAGGGCTTCATATCCCTTCTATTCACTGGGGTCCTGTACATGCTCTGAGTTTTCTTCTCCACCTCCAGGTTTGGCTCAACCCTACGTCTTGAAACCCAGACCCTTCCCCATTATTGCCTATTGAGAATGTGTTCACACCCTGGAGTTATCTTTCTGCAGTTCACCCTTGTCTCCTCTGTACCTCTGCCCTTCCACCATCCCTTGCACCATTCTGCTCACACCCTTCATCCAGCCTCCTTACATGGAAGTGTTCTGAGCCATTCTGCTTCCCAGCAACCAAGGGCTGCCTCTCAGCTGCTGTGTGTTCAGGGAGGTGTCACCAGATGTGTGGGTGCCATGCTCTGTGTTCAACCAGGCTGACAGAGGGATACCATGGAGGTCAGCTAAATCTTTCTTCTCCATCTCTCTACAGTCCCATTTTCATAACCATGTGTTCTGTGCCTGGTGTATCCTTTAGGAATACTTTAAAAGAGGGTATATTTCAAAGAAGCACAAGCATTCATTGCAAGATTCTTTGCTTTTAAAATAAATGTTAAAGGTCATTGCTGAGATTGAGTTCATTAGAGTGGGAGGAGATGCCTAGTTGCTCAGTCTTTACATTCTCCCTGCTTAATACACAAGACTCTGTGTGGCTGAGTAATGTAATGTTTTCTGTGGAGGCTCATTGTGGAAAATTAATAGGATTTGCTGTGGCGATTTGTAGGACCACACTTTGATGACAAAAACAATAACATCACCTCATCAGCCACAATTGTGTGTGTGTGCCCTATTGTATCCTATCATCTATTGTGAAAAGACACAAAAGAGAGTGTGTGGCTCTAAATCAAGCAGAAGAAAGTAGTTATTTTCTGGTCGAGGCTAAAAGTGATACGCTGCAGGAGAGCTACAGCTCTGCACTTTGAGGCCTTCCAAGGTCACCTGCCTTTGCCCAAGTTTGCATTAATGCAGACAGCTCTGCCTTGGCATATGATGTCTACATTGCTGAAAATGTGGGTAGAGGCGCAGAGGTTTTCTGCCATGTGAGCATGAGAAGATCAAAACTATGTGCAGCTACTGGACATGAAGATTAGGAGGTTAAGTGAGCAGACAGGAAGATAAATGAAAAGGAACACAGGACATTCTCAGGCAATTGCTCCTTTGCAGGAGGATAACTCTTGCACCTCTTAGCCTGGACCTCACTAGCAGCACTCTGTTCCTGCCCTTATGTAACAGAAGATACCCTTAGTCCTCAAGGACAGCTTTGCCACGTACTGGGATGAGTGTGAGAGAAGACATGGACTCCAGCAATGGGGAACAACAGTGCACAGCCTCCAAAGTTTACATTGTGTGCTTGTGTCTGGAGACAATCCCAAGGAACTCAAGAGAGAGAGGAAAAACATTAAAAGTGAGAAATTTACAGGACAATCCTAGCCTGTGCTGCAATCCAGCAGTGAGAATCCTCTGGCCTGTGGTCTTAATTTTATTTTGTGCTGTTACCCTGTATTTTTATCTTGTGAACTGCCCTGAGATATTCAGACAAAGAGTGGATGATAATAATAATAATAATAATAATAATAATAATAATAATAATAATTCAGCCCACAGGGCCTCCAGATTTTACCTATGAGGCTGTTTCAGTTAAGCCACACCCACCTGATCTTCAGGTAAAGAAACAGCAGCTGGCTGCTGGTGCTTCCAAAGCCCTCTGCGAGGAAGGAAGCAAGAACCTACGATCAGCTGAACATTGTTACTTACAAAACCCTACACTTTGCAAGTGCCACTGATCAGCTTATTGTGGGTGCTTGCAAAGCCCGATTCCTTCATCCTCTCAGTTTGACCTCTACCTTTGTTGTAAGTTTTGTATTGCATTTAAACTTGTCTTTAGTTGTTGCTATTTTAGTACTGTTTTCAAAATTAGTTTTAGCAGTTTTATGGTATGCTTGTATATATAGATATGGTATGCTTGTAAATTGCCTTGAGACTTGTGGAAAAGGTGATTCACCAAAAACAATGATGATAAATAGTCAGTATGGACTGGATTCAACTCACATGGTACACTAGTGGAAGCTAGTGCAAGGATTCCTTCTAGCACAACAGGACTTACCCCCTTGGTGTATCTCTGTGCCTTCCCCAAATATGCTCTGGAGGGTTGGAAGATCCCCCAGTATCCTGTACAGAGTCAGCAGAGGGGAGATCATTCTGTCTGGCAGAATGAAAGGATCTTGGGCTGATGAAAGGATCATAACAGCACAATGCTTAATTACACCCTGTGTTACCCAACAGGCAACAAACTCACATGCTTGCTTCAAGAGGCTTGAATCCATGACCCTGAAATGAAAAGTCTCATTCTCTACTGACCAAGGAAGCCAAATTCAATAAAATATGGGGTAGGGGGCAGGTAAGCTCTGCCTCAATCGATCACATGACATGACGCACATACTCACACCCTGTTTGAATAGCAGTGCCCACCAACTTGGGGGGGCAGCTCCCTCAAATATTTTATGGGGGTGGTTTGGCTGCTTTGCTACTGACAATGGACAATAATAGCTTCTGCAGTGACTGAACTGAATTGAACTTCTGACACAATCCAGCTGTGCCTGCTCATGTGTCCTTTGGGGAGATGTTCTCTTGAATTCCCAGTTTGCTGTTAAAGCACTAAACTTAGAAACAGGCAAAGTGCCAGAAGTATACCCTGAGAGGTTAATGAGCTTACAGTAGACCACATTAGGTGTAGCTACAATATCAGTTAGAAAAATTAAGTGGATTTTATTAATCAAAGATAGAAAGACTACAGGAGAGCTTTCTATATTGACCCAGGAAAGTTTGCTACCCAAACATTTCCAGCCGTGATCTTTGTTTGGCCTTTTTCAAGCTATGTTCTGCAGCAGTGAGTCATACTCATTTTCTGCTAGAGGACAAGAAGAAAGCAAGATGGTAATTAGGAAAATCACCCTTTGTTTGAGTGCAGCAGTAGAGTTAGAAGCCAATTAAAAAGGCGTCATGGTGCTTTATGTAGGCAGATAGTGAGATTTGGTATTAGTTTGTAGAGTGGATGGCAAATCTTTTCTCTCTTACCAGGTCAGTCATTTTGGAAGACCAAATGTTTTTCTTCTAAAAAGAGTATCTATATATATTTTCTAGAAGAGTCTGCTTCTTGCAGCAAAGAACTCAGTCTTAATGACACCTTAAATACTGTTATGGGATTTGGGCTAGTCTCAATGATCTCCTGGAGATCACTTCCAAGTCCACCTTGGTCATTCTTGGTTCTAAGATCCAGGATTAATGGCTGAAACCTGCCAGACACAGGCACGTCATTTGGCCAAGTGCATCCATCAATAGGCACATTAGTAGGCTGATGGACATTAAAGGTAAAGGTAAAGGTACCCCTGCCCATACGGGCCAGTCTTGACAGACTCTGGGGTTGTGCGCCCATCTCACTTAAGAGGCCAGGGGCCAGCGCTGTCCGGAGACACTTCCGGGTCACGTGGCCAGCGTGACATCGCTGCTCTGGCGAGCCAGAGTCGCACACGGAAACGCCGTTTAGCTTCCCGCTGGTAAGCGGTCCCTATTTATCTACTTGCACCCGGAGGTGCTTTCGAACTGCTAGGTTGGCAGGCGCTGGGACCGAGCAGCGGGAGCGCACCCCGCCGCAGGGATTCGAACCGCCGACCTTTCGATCGGCAAGTCCTAGGCGCTGAGGCTTCAACCCACAGTGCCACCTGCGTCCCTCTGATGGACATTAGTGGCCAGCAAATATCTGAATGGCAGGAAGGTATTAATGTAAAAGCAAGCCACCTTTAATTTGAGGAAAGAATGGAGCAGAGAGCAAAGACAGAGAGCTGGAAGATTTGGGAGGTGTTGAAGCTGTGAACTACTATCTCAGCCATTTGTAAAGGAATGCAGGTAATCCAAAATGCCAGTAAGTCTCCAGTGACCTCATTTGAAAAGAAACACAAACTGGGTAAACAGTGGAACCCCTGATACTTCTCACTGCCAAACTGGGGTGAGTGTAGCAACGCTAGCAAATTAATTGTGGCCTAAACGTCCATCAAATGCCTGACATGGTCACCTAAGTGGGTAGCAGGGCTGGGCGATATCAGCTTTTCAACATGGCAGTATATCACCAGCCAAACATCTCAGTATACCTGAAGGAGCGTCTCCACCCCCATCATTCTGCCCGGACACTGAGGTCCAGTGCCGAGGGCCTTCTAGCAGTTCCCTCACTGCGAGAAACAAAGCTACAGGGAACCAGGCAAAGGGCCTTCTTGGTAGTGGTGCCCACCCTGTGGAATGCCCTCCCATCAGATGTCAAAGAGATAAACAACTACCTGACATTTAGAAGACATCTGAAGGCAGCCCTGTTCAGGGAAGTTTTTAAAGTGTGACATTTTGATGTATTTTTAATCTTTGTTGGAAGCTGCCCAGGGTGGCTGGGGAAACCCAGCCAGATGGGCGGGGTACAAATAATAAATTATTATTATTATTATTATTAGGTGATATACCACGATGCTGAAAAAACAAGCTGCATTTGCCTCTGTCCACGAGACACCAGGAGAAACTGCCCCAGCTCTTACCTCAGGAGCTGAGGCAGTTCGACCTGGGCGCTCATGAGTTGGGACAATGCACGTTGTTTGCACAGCTCAGCTGGGGAAGGTTCCCCTTGCCAGTGGTGGAGCTTCATGCTCCAGTACCAGGGGGCAGAGAACAGGTGGGGGCGGGGCTGGAGTGCGTCCTAGGGGCGGGGCACGCCACCCGCAGGGGCATGACGTGCGTCCTGGGGGCGTGGTGCCCAGCCCTGGCAGGGGGGCAGCCGCGATGGCACCCCACTGGGATCGCGCTGCCAGGGGCAGTCTGCTCGCCCCACACTCCTCTTCCTCCGCCAGAGCCCCTTCCTCAGCTGAGTAAGTAGTAACCAAACAAGCCCCTGTGTTGTAAAGAGAATGTCAGCAATGTCTAGGCAACACAATAACCATGTACATACACAATAGACAATCTTTATAGAATTCCTTCAAACCATAACAAGTACAAAATGAAATCTTTAGTCTCAAAGTCTCTGAAAATCTTTAAATGAAGTGAGGTACCAGACTGTGTATGATGAAAGACAAGCTGTGAAGCTTTGTGTATTCAGCAAATATGATGTTCAACACTGAACAGTGATTCCGGATATTGACTACTGTTTCGTAGAATTCTTCGTCAGCATGGTGGGAGGATATAGAATTGCTTCATAAACATGGTCATCGTATTGCCTAGACATTGTTGAACTTCCTCAACTGAGACAGCCCGGGTGCTGTTCCCATTCACCAGTAAGCATCAGGGCTCCTTTAACTGCTTGCTGTGAGGAATGGCAACTGTACTCCCCTCAGATGAGCAGTTTCTCAGAGCCCCTACCCCACCACCAGCTTGTGGGAGCCAGTGCCAGGCTGGGGGCTCCTCTAACTGCTCGGCTGAGGTAAGGGCATCTGCACACTCCTCAGTCGAGCCGTTTAAAGATGCATAGGGAGGAACAAGCTGTATCAGCGCCTCACAGATATAGCTTGTTTCTCCCTCTACCTTGTATGATGGCAGAGTGGGATGGTGGTTTCACTCGGCAATATATTGTTGTTGGTTTTTTGTTACTGGAGTCCCATGCAATTACAAAGGTGTTAGGAAGATGAAGCTGGAAATATCATTAGGTATAAGCTATCAATTATATTACCTGTACTTCATTTTCTAAAGTCATTTCCAGTTGCTGTCTGTGCTGCACTTTGAAGATTCTGCAGTCACTTTGGGTTTTCACTGTTACATTTATCTGTTCATGCTTGGGAGTCTGAAGAATCACAATGCAATGGTTCAATTTCTGTATTGTATTTCCTTTGATCCTGTAGTTTGATTTTAATTCCAGCAGTAGTTAAAAAGCAGAAACTATCATACTCCAAATATAAAGCTAAGGGGGGAATTTGAACGGTACAGTAACTTCCATTTTAAAAAACAGGGCTTTGCTGTTATTTGAGTTTTGCCCTGATGCATCTTATTGTCAATGATCATAGGCTGCTATTCTTTAAGATGATAATGGATTTAGTCAACAAGTAAAATACAACATGCTAGAAAACAGATAATAAGACACTGAGAAAAAGCATTCTTTCAAGCTATTACAAGAAGCAGCAATGTTGTCAAAGCATTTAAGAGCCCTGCAGTAGAGGTAAATTATTTTGAAATATCGCTTGTATCTCTGTGCCAAGTCCATTTGCAAAGTGTGGCTGATGGAAGGATGAAGATCATTTAGATTTCTGCTCCATGGCCCATGGAAATTCTTCAGTGTTTCTTGAATATAAAGCCTTTCCTACACACACACATTCCACACATTAATGTCCTAGTAGCATATTTACTCAAGATTTGTAATGCTAGCAGAGGTATAGGAAACCATTAATCAAAGGTGTCTTTCACGCTTAAAGGAAGGCAGATCTGTCTGAAGCTTTAATCTGTTCAAGTTTCACCTACACTTCACATTTTTCCCTCCAAACTTTCTGAAGGAGAAAAAAGTTTACTGTGTCTTTAAGGACCAGTATAAGAGACTAAGCCACCTAACAAAAAGGAATTTTTAAACTTTTATAGCAAAATGTTTCAGCTTCCACCACCACCAGTTGCTCTGATTAAAAAATTGCTGCTTCCAAGGTGGCCATTACAGAGCTTTAAGGATGCTCAGAAGGACTTCATTTGCTGAAGCTAAGCAATCCTGGTACTCTTATCTAGCTTGAGGCCATGCAGTGTTTGCTATGGCCAAAAGATTCTTGCATTGCAGGGGGTTGGACTAGATGACACTCTTGGTCTCTTCCAGCTCTACAATTTTATGATTGTATCTATGCCAATAGATCCAACAACGTTTGCAAAAAGGGAGAATTCTGGACGCACATGCTGGACACATTAACACCATATGGCCTCATCCTTGAGGATAGTACCAGCACTCAACAGTGCTTGATAAGTTCCTGCATCTTCCTTTGTTTCCTGATTTTCCTACCCAAAGGCAAATAAATTTAAACCTACATTTGGGCAGAGGAATGAAAAGTTGGAGGAGGTGGCAGCTGCAGGTTCTCCTAGTCCACCATCCACTGAGTTTCTTTTCCCCACTGAGGACTACAAGCCCAAATTTGGCAGGAAAGTGATACTGCATGCACCATTTCTCTTAGAGGCAATAGCATCTGCACCATCACTTTCCTACCATATATGTTGTTATTTGTCTCATTCCAAGTCCTGGGCACCAAAAGGATGTTCAGAAAGAGGGCTGGGAGTTTCTGTAGCTTCTTCCTTCTATGCCTTTTCCTTCAATTGCTTTTCTTTGCATCTCTCCCAAGCTTTCTCACCCCACAGGAACTCTTGAAATGCATGTCTGAGAAGTCCCTCTTTATTTATCAAAATATTTCCAACGCTCATTTTCACCTCGATACAAAATCCTCTTCACTTTACAGGAGCTCCTCTTTCCACCTGAATTGTTTGCCCAGGCTTCCATCTTGTGTGCTCCCGAGGGGCATGTGAACATGCCGTGATTTTCTGGGTCAGCACTCTGTCTTCTGTCACTAAAGCCTAAATCCACTCCAGAAGCGACTCACTCATCCGTTAGCTGGCTTTTATTGTTCAACATTTTGTTGGTATTATCCAAAAAGCCCCTCAAAGAACACTACACACTTTCGCCCCTGTGATCTGCTCAACAAATGCCTTGCCTGTGTGGTAGCAGAAGGAGCTGTTTTCAGGTCATGTACGAAATGTTTCATTGGAGGAGCGACGGCATGCTTTATTCATGGTTTATCAGCTTCAAGGAGACTGTGTGGGCCATTTGAGATGCATCTTTCTTGCTGTGGTAGGAGACATGGGGTCAGGGAATCTGTTTTGTGAATGTGGGGATGATGTGGGAAAGTTAAACTATGGAATTCTAACTCCTAAGAGGTGTAGTGATGGTCAATAAAGGTAAAGGAAACCCTGACCATTAGGTCCAGTCGTGACCAACTCTGGGGTTGCGGCGCTCATCTCGCTTTACTGGCCGAGGGAGCTGACGTACAGCTTCCGGGTCATGTGGCCAGCATGACTAAGCCACTTCTGGTGAACTAGAGCACCACACAGAAACGCCATTTACCTTCCCGCCGGAGCGGTACCTATTTATCTACTTGCACTTTGAGGTGCTTTTGAACTGCTAGGTTGGCAGGAGCAGGGTCCGAACAATGGGAGCTCACCCCGTCGCGGGGATTTGAACCACTGACCTTCTGATCGGCAAGTCCTAGGCTCTGTGATTTAGACCACAGCACCACCCGCGTCCCTTTAGTGATGGTCAATAACTTGGCTTTAAAAGAAGTCTGGGCAAATTCATGGAGAATAAGACTATCAACAGTGGCAGATTTTTGGGGTCTCAGATTTCAGTGGCACCTTGTGCAACACCAGAATTTAGCAGTCTATTGTAAATCATAGATGTGGAGTTCCTAGCAGTGCTCCCGAGGCTCTGCACCCAATGCGACTGAACCAATCATGCTTCCCTAAATCCACCTCTGCTATCAATGGCTGCTAGTCATGATGGCTATGTCCCACTTCCACTGTCAGGGACACTAAGCCTCTGAATACCATGTGCTGGAAATTGCAAGTGGGGTTAGCACTGTTGCACTCTGGTCCTGCTTCGTGAGCTTTCCATTGGCATCTGGCTGGCAACTGTGGGTTAGGTGGGGCCTTTGACCTGATCCAATGGGCCTCTGTCAAAGGGGCCATTGACCAAAACTTGCATGCAAGGAAATCAGGACCCTGTTGTGACTTGGCTGGAGTTTTCTCTGCAGATTCCGGGAAGCAAGCCACTTTAAAGCTGAAGAGCATCTTTGTTTGTTCATCTAATATATTTATACACTGCCCTTCAGTTTAAAAAGTTCTAGAGCACCTCACGTCAGAGATAAAAAAGCAATGAAAATACATTAAGATAGTATCTGTAGAAACAATAAAAAACAGATCAAGCAGTGGAAGCAGTAAAATCCATAAAACTGTCAGTTTAAAGCAGCCACACAATATGGTGCTTCGGCAATCAGATGATATTATTATTATTATTATTAATAATAATAGTAATAATTTGTATATCACCATTCATCTGCATATCACTGGGCAGTTCACAAGAAAAGCTATTCATTGGGCACCAAAAAAATGACATTCCAAAACAATTGTTGTTGTTGTTTAGTCGTTTAGTCATGTCCGACTCTTCGTGACCCCATGGACCAGAGAACGCCAGGCACTCCTGTCTTCCACTGCCCCCCGCAGCTTGGTCAGACTCATGCTGGTAACCTCGAAAACACTATCCAACCATCTCGTCCTCTGTCGCCCCCTTCTCCTTGTGCCCTCCATCTTTCCCAACATCAGGGTCTTCTCCAGGGAGTCTTCTCTTCTCATGAGGTGGCCAAAGTACTGGAGCCTCAGCTTCACAATCTGTCCTTCCAGTGAGCACTCAGGGCTGATTTCTTTCAGAATGGAGAGGTTTGATCTTCTTGCAGTCCATGGGACTCTCAAGAGTCTCCTCCAGCACCATAATTCAAAAGCATCAATTCTTCGGCAATCAGCCGTCTTTGTGGTCCAGCTCTCACTTCCATACATCACTACTGGGAAAACCATAGCTTTAACTATACGGACCTTTGTTGGCAAGGTGATGTCTCTACTTCTCAAGATGCTGTCTAGGCCTGTCATTGCCCTTCTCCCAAGAAGCAGGCGTCTTTTAATTTCGTGGCTGCTGTCACCATCTGCAGTGATCATGGAGCCCAAGAAAGTAAAATCTCTCACTGCCTCCATTTCTTCCCCTTCTATTTGCCAGGAGGTGATGGGACCAGTAGCCATGATCTTCGTTTTTTTGATGTTGAGCTTCAGACCATATTTTGCACTCTCCTCTTTCACCCTCAATAAAAGGTTCTTTAATTCCTCCTCACTTTCTGCCATCAAGGTTGTGTCATCTGCATATCTGAGGTTGTTGATATTTCTTCCGGCAATCTTAATTCCGGCTAGGGATTCATCCAGCCCAGCCTTTCGCATGATGAATTCTGCATATAAGTTAAATAAGCAGGGAGACAAAATGCAGCCTTGTCGTACTCCTTTCCCAATTTTGAACCAGTCAGTTGTTCCATATCCAGTTCTAACTGTAGCTTCTTGTCCCACATAGAGATTTCTCAGGAGACAGATGAGGTGATCAGGCACTCCCATTTCTTTAAGAACTTGCCATAGTTTGCCATGGTCGACACAGTCAAAGGCTTTTGCATAGTCAATGAAGCAGAAGTAAATGTCTTTCTTGAACTCTCTAGCTTTCTCCATAATCCAGCGCATGTTTGCAATTTGGTCTCTGGTTCCTCTGCCTCTTCTAAATCCAGCTTGCACTTCTGGGAGTTCTCGGTCCACATACTGCTTGAGCCTTCCTTGTAGAATTTTAAGCATAACCTTGCTAGCGTGAGAAATTAGTGCAATTGTGCGATAGTTGGAACATTCTTTGGCACTGCCCTTCTTTGGGATTGGGATGTAGACTGATCTTCTCCAATCTTCTGGCCACTGCTGAGTTTTCCAAACTTGCTGGCATATTGAGTGTAGCACCTTAACAGCATCATCTTTTAAAATTTTAAATAGTTCAGCTGGAATACCATCACTTCCACTGGCCTTGTTATTTGCAGTGCTTTCTAAGGCCCATTTGACTTCACTCTCCAGGATGTCTGGCTCAAGGTCAGCAACCACACTACCTGGGGTATATGAGACATCCGTTTCTTTCTGGTATAATTCCTCTGTGTATTCTTGCCACCTCTTCTTGATGTCTTCTGCTTCTGTTAGGTCCTTTCCACTTTTGTCCTTTATTATGGAAATCTTTGTACGAAATGTTCCTTTCATATCTCCAATTTTCTTGAACAGATCTCTGGTTCTTCCCATTCTATTGCTTTCCTCTATTTCTTTGCATTGCTTGTTTAAGAAGGTCTTCTTGTCTCTCCTTGCTATTCTTTGGAAATCTGCATTCAATTTCCTGTATGTTTCACGATCTCCCTTGCATTTTGCTTGCCTTCTCTCCCCCACTATTTGTAAGGCCTCATTGGACAGCCACTTTGCTTTCTTGCATTTCCTTTTCATTGGGATGGTTTTCGTTGCTGCCTCCTGTATAATGTTACGAGCCTCCATCCATAGTTCTTCAGGCACTCTGTCCACCAAATCTAAATCCTTAAACCTGTTCCTCACTTCCACTGTGTATTCATAAGGGATTTGACTTAGATTGTATCTTACCGGCCCAGTGGTTTTTCCTACTTTCTTCAGTTTAAGCTTGAATTTTGCTATAAGAAGCTGATGATCTGAGCCACAGTCAGCTCCAGGTCTTGTTTTTGCTGACTGTATAGAGCTTCTCCATCTTTGGCTGCAGAGAATATAATCAATCTGATTTCGATGCTGCCCATCTGGTGATGTCCATGTGTAGAGTCGTCTCTTGTGTTGTTGGAAAAGCGTGTTTGTGATGACCAGCTTGTTCTCTTGACAGAACTCTATTAGCCTTTGCCCTGCTTCGTTTTGATCTCCAAGGCCAAACTTGCCAGTTGTTCCTTTTATCTCTTGACTCCCTACTTTAGCATTCCAATCCCCTATAATGAGAAGAACATCCTTCTTTGCTGTCACTTCTATAAGGTGTTGTAAGTCTTCATAGAATTGGTCAATTTCAGTTTCTTCAGCACCAGTAGTTGGTGCATAAACTTGGATTACTGTGATGTTAAAAGGTCTGCCTTGGATTCGTATCGAGATCATTCTATCATTTTTGAGATTGCATCCCAGTACAGCTTTTGCCACTCTTTTGTTGACTATGAGGGCCACTCCATTTCTTTTACGGGTTTCTTGCCCACAGTAGTAGATATGATGGTCATCCGAACTGAATTCACCCATTCCCGTCCATTTTAGTTCACTGATGCCCAGGATGTCAATATTTATTCTTGCCATCTCATTTTTGACCACCTCCAACTTACCCATGTTCATGGTTCTTACATTCCAGGTTCCTATGCAATATTTTTCTTTACAGCATTGGACTTTCCTTTCGCTTCCAGGCATATCCGCAACTGAGCGTCCTTTCGGCTTTGGCCCAGCCGCTTCATCAGCTCTGGATCTACTTGTACTTGCCCTCCGCTCTTCCCCAGTAGCATGTTGGACGCCTTCCGACCTGAGGGGCTCATCTTCCAGCGTCATAACTTTTATATGCCTGTTGTCTTTGTCCATGGAGTTTTCTTGGCAGGGATACTGGAGTGGCTTGCCGGTTCCTCCTCCAGGTGGATCATGTTTGGTCAAAACTCTCCACTATGACCTGTTCATCTTGGGTGCCCTGCTCGGCATAGTTCATAGCTTCTCTGAGTTCTTCAAGCCCCTTCGCCACGGCAAGGCAGTAGACAAACCAAAATACGACAATATAGAATATTAAAAATGTGTGTGTTGAGAGAAATTCACATAGCCTATTGACTTTATTCAGCAACCTATCCAAAGTTGCACATTCCAATATTGTCAGGGTAAGTGTCACAGGTGCAGTCTAAAAGACAAGCTGAGACTGCAACCTTAACCCCACTTTCCCAGGAGTGAGATGATATTTCAGGTATTCTGGCATGCTTTGTGGCACAAAACTAAGCATGGGAGACCCTTCCATCTGGGTATGTTTTAGTAGTCTAGGAATAGTCCCATAATCCAGCATGCTGGCTTAGTTTATTAGTTGCTTTCAAATTTCAGTTATATTTCATACCAATATCTATTACAATTCCATACACCTGCATTGATCAAGTCCATGCTTATGTTTTCACTTGGTTGCATCTTTGCTTGTTATGTTTTAAGACTGTTTAATCTCTTCCAAGTGTCCTTGTTCATGGTGACAGATATGCCATCACTCTGGCCAACACATGTAATCCTCTGTTAAACTGAATTCCATTTATTTCAGTAGCTTAAATTGTCAAATCTAGAGGTGATATGCAACATATACCCCAAAGAGTGAAGAAAACGAGGAAAGGTTCTGTCTGTGGCTTATTATAAAATAATCAAACTTACAGTGGAATCCTATGTGTGTTTGTTGTTGTTTAGTCGTTTAGTCATGTCCGACTCTTCATGACCCCATGGACCAGAGCATGCCAGGCACTTCTGTCCTCCACTGCCTCCCGCAGTTTGGTCAAACTCATGCTCGTAGCTTCGAGAACACCATCCAACCATCTCGTCCTCTGTCATCCCCTTCTCCTTGTGCCCTCCATCTTTCCCAACATCAGGGTCTTTTCCAGGGAGTCTTCTCTTCTCATGAGGTGGCCAAAGTATTGGAGCCTCAGCTTCACGATCTGTCCTTCCAGTGAGCACTCAGGGCTGATTTCCTTAAGAATGGATAGGTTTGATCTTCTTGCAGTCCATGGTACTCTCAAGAGTCTCCTCCAGGACCATAATTCAAAAGCACCAATTCTTCAGTGATCAGCCTTCTTTATGGTCCAGCTCTCACTTCCATACATTACTACTGGGAAAACCATAGCTTTAACTATACGGATCTTTGTTGGTAAGGTGATGTCTAGGTTTGTCATTGCTTTTCTCCCAAGAAGCAGGCGTCTTTTAATTTCGTGGCTGCTGTCACCATCTGCAGTGATCATGGAGCCCAAGAAAGTAAAATCTCTTACTGCCTCCATTTCTTCCCCTTCTATTTGCCAGGAGGTGATGGGACCAGTGGCCATGATCTTCATTTTTTTGATGTTGAGCTTCAGACCATATTTTGCACTCTCTTCTTTCACCCTCAATAAAAGGTTTTTTAATTCCTCCTCACTTTCTGCCATCAAGGTTGTGTCATCTGCATATCTGAGGTTGTTGATATTTCTTTCGGCAATCTTAATTCCGGTTTGGGATTCATCCAGCTCAGCCTTTCACATGATGAATTCTGCATGTGTGTTTACTTGTATGTAAGTTCCACTGAGTTCAGTAAGATTTAATGTCAAGTAGCAACTACAGGACTGCAATTTAAATAAAACATGTAAGATGTGTGTAATTTTCATGCATGCAGATCTAGGGGTGGGACTTCTTATTCAGAGGGTGTGGCTTCAAGATGATCTTGAACTGGTACCAGCCATCAAAAAAACAAACTGCTTAGCCAATTATTTACTTAGACTTCTTTTTAGGGCAAAGGATCATGAAAGCCAAAGACTTCATTAGATTCAAACAAACACACAAGAAAAATACACAAATAAAAGATTTGGCACAAATGTTCTTGCTCGCTTTTGTAAGTCATCGAAACCTCTATTTAGAATAACATGGAAGGGGTATAAAACTAGGTGTACTTGAGGACTAAGGTGGAGATAATAAGCTGCAATCCTAAATCCTCTTACCTAAATAAGCCCTACTGAATTCAGTGAGACTTACTTCTGAGAAACATGGTTAGGATTGTTATCTACCAGCTTTTAGACTTCTCAGATGTTCAAATGTAGTTACTGGCCAACCCCCCCCCCCCCCCGTTTAAAAATGCCTATTTAAAAAAGTGAAAATACCTTTAGAAACACGTCTTTTTAAAAGAATATAGGTTTCAAAATGTGCATTTTTTCTCATATATATATATATATATATATATAGGTACTTGTTTAAATAGGTTGCAGAAATAGATGGATTTGTCCAGCCATACAAAAAATGTAGTAAAGCTACAAATGAAAAATGAACACTATTTTAGCAAATGAGACAAAATGCCAGTGTCAGTTCCTGTGTGAACTGTGGGATGTTGTTTAAAAACCCCCTCATGAACATGTCTTTATAGAGGAATTGCAGAGCAGGCCTTGGCGAGTGACTAGGATTGTGTGTTCATTTGCACACTGCCATCTCACAACTGCAGTCCCCAATTCCTAATTCCATTAATCTGCAATCCATAGATGTTAGAACTGTTATCAATGTCCTAAGCACAACTGTCTTTCATCTCTTTCTCAAATTTATTTCCCCTAAAGAATGAGGTAAATATGAAGCATCTTGCATTTTGGCGTGCTCAAAAGCAAAAGCATGTGTGATGTTTTGCAGCTGCCCTTGTATCCCTGGCAGGTGGTGATCACAAGATGATTTGAAAATTTCCCTGAAGACCTTAGATTCTTTGAATTCATTCCAAATGGACAACACATACCATCCCACTGAGTGAATTGGCGTTCTCCCTTAGATCTTGCTGTGATGTGAATGAGGTCAATATGGAAAATGCAGGCGAGGTAGAAAACAAACAAACAGATCAAAATGAGTGAATGTTTCTATCAAAGAGGTGAAATCTCTTATTGGATGTCAGTTACATGTTTTAAGAATGAAATGGTAAACCAAGACAAAAAAAAGGCCAATATGAAATAAGCTGAATTAAATCAGTGTGTATTTTTCACAATTACATTGTTGTTGTTTTGTTATACAGTATACCGGTATTTAGTGATACCCTGCCTTTCCCCCTATAAACTCTGACTTGCTGTGGTTGTGTGGTCATGCAGGTTCCTGGAGAGGAGCTCACAGCCACTTTTCTTTGATGACAGTTGTTGTCCAAAACATCTGGAAGGCTCTGGGATTGGGGAAGGCTAGTTATATACACTTACCTAGAAATAAGTATCACTGAATTCAGAGGAACATAGTCCAATGGATTTTAGTTGCTATGCTAACCTCCATCCCTCACATGCATTGCATTGCATTTTCAATCCATTTTGTATAGAAGTTCCCAGTGGATTATATTTGATATGGCAAATCTAATATAAAGTTACTAGAGTTAATTCACACTAGATTTAATAAAAAGGCTTTTGTCTTGAATAGTAAAAGGTAAAAAGAAAATCATCTGCAAACCTCCAGAACTTCAGTTGTGGGGTAGGTAGTCCATATGAGCTTGTACAATAAAGGCTTTCAAAGCTGCCTGTTACTCACTAGTGGCAACATATTGGTAGGTTCTGCAGTCTGTACTGAAAACCTTTGCTTTGCTTCTGGCTCTATCTATCTATCTATATCTATCTATCTATCTATCTATCTATCTATGAGAGATAATCAGCTCATGTCCACAAGCTCCCCCCTCCACACTTTTCCCCCTTTTGAGCTGAAATGCCCCATATACACATCTGAATTTATTCTTCTCTGGGAACTGATCTTCAGATTCTGCCACACAATTGCCAAAACTCTTTTGCTCACAGTTGGTTTCTGCTTGCTAATTAATTAGGGAAAGTCACAAGAAATACCAGCTAAGTATTTTTTGGGGAAACTTAATGAATGAGTCTATTAATTTAAGAAGATTTAGCAATTATGCATTCTCTAATATTGATTTCCACTAAATTCTATCTCGAAATTAAATAGATTGATAATAAAACCCATTCTACCCCCCCCCATCCTGCCCCAGTTCCACTACAATAGATCTAATGAATAAATTGGCTGACTGCATTTCTCTGGCACTACAGTCACTTAGGAATAAATGGTGCAATATAAAACAGCAAGTTATAATTGAAATTAAAGAAGGAAAAAGGAAACAGATGTGGGCTGACCTCAGTAATATGCTAATGATTGCAATACGTTGGGTCTGGGGTGACGGGTTGTGAGGTTGGAGACATTTCATATCTTTCTTTTTATTTGGAAAACAGGTTTTTTTTCCAGTTTTCCACAAGGCTGTTGTCGCTGAGCTAATGTATGTAAAGCAGCTACAACAGCCTGAAGTGCTATATGGTTAACAGACAGTGTAATCCACTTAGAGCTGTGGAGCATTGGCCTAGAAAGCTTTTTTTAAAAAATAAATAAATTAAAATGCAAATAAATGTCTCGCCAACCTTACTCTGCCCTCAGCCAGCTTCCACTTGCCCATTGGCTTATTTGCAACCAGTCCGGGGGTGGAGGGAGGTACTGCCTGTGACATCTTGCTTCTCCTTAGTTTATCTGTTGTCCTTATAGAACTCAGCAGGGAGGTGAATGGGGACAAATCTAGAATGAGTTGTGTTTGTCTGTCATTGGCTCTGCCTCCCCCAACTGTTGAGTTCCCAGTCTTCTGGCCTACCAGTCCTGAGGTGCGTGAACCTCGGCTACATCACTTTGGAAGACAGATAAACTAATGCCAGTGTACTGGAAGAAGCAAAGTTCACCAGTGTCGAAGCAATGATTCTTCAACATCAACCTCATTGGGCTGGTCATGTTGTGCGGATGCCTGATGATCGTCTTCCAAAGCAACAACTCTATTCCGAACTTAAAAATGGAAAGCGGAATGCCAGTGGTCAAAAAAGGATGTTTGAAGACTCAAGGCAAATCTTAAAAAATGTAGTATAAACACTGACAACTGGGAAACACTGGCCTGCAAGCGCTCCAGTTGGAGAACAGCCTTTATCAAAGGTGTCATGGGCTTTGAAGATGCTCGAGCTCAGGATGAAAGGGAGAAATGTGCTAAGAGGAAGGCACACTTGGCAAACCCTCACCGTGATCATCTCCCACCCAGAAACCTATGTGAAAGGACGTGTGGATCCAGAATTAGCCTCCACAGTCACTTAGGGACCCATTGTTAAAATTGTGTTTATAGAAGACAATCTTAATTGGCTACAAGTCATCACCAAAGAAGAAGAAGAAGAAGAACCACCACCACTGATCTTCCTTCCCATCATCTCTGACCATTTTGAAGCTGAACAAATTAGAGGAAAAGATGCCATGTTGCTGCTACGGTTTGGTGCTCCCTTTTTAAAAGAGAGTGAAATTTGAAAACAATGATGGGTTTTCTAGCAGAACCTTTTATTCTTTGTTGGCTATGATCATCATTTGGTGTCTGCTCTACTGGATTGCTAAGCCATAGCTGGAAGCTTCTCCAAGTCATAGCAGTGATAGAAAGTGACCACTCATAAATCACTAAGGATGATTGGCTTTTGACCGAGATGAGGCTGCCATAGTATCCTGCCTTCATCATGACGAGAGTGGCTGTGATGCTGATGCTGAAACCAATTCATTCTGAGACCATTACATCGGGTTTTATGAAGAGCTGTACTAGCAAAATAGCTCATGAGATAAAAAGTCTAAGTTTGGCTTTAAGCAAAATGTACTTCTTGCATTCTTTCAATGACATCACATTAGTGAACTAGTTTCCTAAAAGTGAAATCTTCATGGACTAATTCTTCTTCTTCTTCTTCTTCTTCTTCTTCTTCTTCTTCTTCTTCTTCTTCTTCTTCTTCTTTAGAGCTGATATTTCAATCCCCTTTAGCCCCAGCCAGCATGGCCAATGATCAGGGATGCTGGAAGTCCACTAACATCTGAAGGACACCTGGTTCCACATTCCTGATTTATAGTAAATCCTGGGTAAAGTTTCGTGTTATAGAGGCAATGATATTTTCAAACGCATTAAGCAAATCAACGAGGAAAGCAATTTTGACATCTTTTAAGGAATATATATGAAACTTATTTATTTTTTTAGCTAATGCCAGACTAGAAACAGGGTTGGTTTCATCAGCATTTCAGTGGGAAAAAAGAAAATAGTAGCTTTCATAAACGTATTTTCGTCCCCCCACTGAGACATATCACTCCATATATTGAATTGTATTTGTTTCTTTTAAAAGAGTTTCTGACTATTTTATCTGCCTGAAAGCTAAATGCAATGTAACTATATATAGCTAAATGCTTCCATCGCTTCTTAGGATGCATGCCATCATTTACTCTGGGCAAAACAACTATTATTCAAGTGAAGGAAAATATATTGTGTGTAGGAGGGCAGTATTTCTTTAGTGTTTGTGTTTAAATCTGCAAAAAGGGGAAAAAAGTGGTTTCTGAAATTGCATGCTTCCTTCATTATTACAAGCGTTCACATGAGCTCTTGTCATTCAAAATGGATATTATACTCTCGTGTGTGTTTTTAGAAAGCTGAAATACAGCCACAGCGACTGTCATTATTTCCCAAGTAACATGACATTTACGATACTTTTCAAGAATGTACTATATGTGAGGTTACAGGAAAAAAAATCTGATTGCCATACTAAATATAGCACTGACAATGTTGTACAGACTGGGGGACGTAGTCTTTTGTTGCTGTACACAGCACACTGACATGCACATCAGTTGACAAAGCTGAGCTACTTATGAAGCAAGGAGTGGGGAAAATAAGAAGCCCACCTCAAAGCAAAATATAAAGCTGGGTATGCTATCCTTCTTCTGTCATATTTGCATCTTCCCTATGCATTGGGGGCTTGCTGCCTTGGGTATAGTTTGAACTGAAACACACCAGTCCCGTCTCCCCCCTGTTCTTATACAGCTAATGGCCACACCCCTATTTCTGAGTAGGTGGGGAAACAATTGTACAAAATAAATACATGAAATAACATAATTATTATCTAAGGCTCCCAAAGACCTGGGCTTCAAATATATGAAAAAACACCTCCTTCCATAACTGTCCTAAGATATAAGATTTTTTTGGGGGTGGGGGGCTCTCGTTGCCTAATGAGAGTCCTTGAGTAGGGCCCTGTGGGTGGGTTTTCTCTGTCGTGGTCCCTCACCTTTGGAACGACTTACCTTCTAAGGTATGTCTCTTCATGATATTGATGTTGTTACATCAGAAGTGACAATATTTGTTGACAATGTATTGGTGTAGAATAGCCAGATTGGGCACTTTCATGATGGACTTCATGGAATTGGCAGAAATGACTGGCAGAATCCGAGACCGGGGAGAAGAGTTGGTGGAAGAAGATTGGAAGAAATTTAAAGATTATCTACAGAAATATTGTAAAATTAAGGAATGTTAGAAAGATGTTGGAATGAAGTTACATGGCTTTAGCAGAAATGTTATAAATAATTAAGTATAATAGATTGTAATTGGATTAAAGGGAAAAAATAATGTTAGAATTTGTTAAGTTAAATGATAGGACAGAAATTTGAGGAAGATGGAAAGGATTTGCTGAAACAATTAATCGAAGTGGAATACAAAAAAGGGAGGTGTGAGGAGGTCGCTGAAACAAGTAAAAGAAAGTTAATAATATTGAAAGTATTGGTTGTGTTTCTTTTTTCTTTTTTTAATTGTTTTTGTTTTATTTTTGTTATGTATATGTAATATTTTTGTCTTTGTATTGTATTGTATGGTTTTATGTTTAATTCTTTTTCTTTTTTCTTTCTGTAACTTTCAAAACTTTAATAAATATTATTTTTTTAAAAAAGGTTTATTTTTTTTAAAAAAAGCACTTTCAACAACAGACTCTTCTTTCAATGTGAAGTTTCCTGAGACTGTTCACGAAGGATATAGTAAAGGTAAAGGTAAAGGGACCCATAACCATTAGGTCCAGTCGCGGACGACTCTGGGGTTGCAGCACTCATCTCGCTTTATTGGCTGAGGGAGCCGGTATACAGCTTCCCGATCATGTGGCCAGCATGACTAAGCCACTTCTGGTGAACCAGAGCAGTGCACAGAAACGACGTTTACCTTCCCGCTGGAGCGGTACCTATTTATCTACTTGCACTTTTGATGTGCTTTCAAACTGCTAGGTTGGCAGGAGCTGGGACCGAGCAACGGGAGCTCACCCCGTTGCAGGGATTTGAACCGCCAACCTTCTGATCGGCAAGCCCTAGGCTCTGTGGTTTAACCCACAGCGCCACCTGCGTCCCTCTCAAGGATATAGTAATGCATTTTAATTAGTTATTTCAGCCTCACCAATTTTGCAGTGGTTTACTATACGGTACAATGTTACATCAGCTTCTTATTCTTTTTTTCTCTCGTTCAAACTGTTAGGAGCAAGGGGGGGAGGGAATCTTCCATCTGATGTTGCTATTTAGCATAATCATTTGGAAGCACCTCAGGAAGTGGAGCCCTGGAGGAAGCATCTGCTGTGTTAAGATTCTTTCCTGATACGTAAAAGAATGTGAACTGAGATCTCTTAAATCTCATGTAGAATCATTGGTTCCTCAGTGGTAGTTCGTGAAGGATCTCAAACCCAACAGCAAATTGAGGAGTTTGTGATCAGTTACTACCTGGAATGCTCACCCCAGAAGGAAGTTGTTGAATCTCTCACAAGCCCATGTGACGGCAAAAGTTTTTCTTCATTGTGGGCATATTGCAGCTCAGCAGGACTGAGCGAACATGATGCATATGTTATCACTTGCAAGCCGGCTGGAGACTGTCCCTGGAGGAGAACTGCGGCTAATTCATAGGCAGAGAGATCTGCTGAGACACTGATGGCTTTCTTTGGGTTATGAAAGGCTAAAAGAGGAGCTGTGTGAGTGCTTTTTATAGCTATAAAAGCTGTTCCTTGTGCCACACTCCAATACCATTAATGTCAGCAGCTTCAATGGTCTCTTGTTGGTTTTGACTTTGCCAAGTGAAGTAGAATTTTCTCCACATGTGTGACCATACCCATGAACTGGCAAACCTCACTGATACTTTGAGGATCTGGGAAACAGCTCAGACCTTTTCTAGGTCTGGTTAGGAACAAAGGAAGTTGCATTATACTGATTCAGATGATTGGTCCATCTAAGCTCAGTGATGTCTGCACTGACGGGCAGTGGCTCATCAATGTCTCAGACGCAGTTTTCTCCCAGCCCTATCTGGAGATACTAAGAACTGAAACTGTGATCTTCTGTATGTAAGGTAGTTGCTCTGCCACTGAGCTATCTCCTTCCCCCTACACCACCAATGATCTGGCCAAGTAACTTCATATTTGTTTTCGAAAACTCACATTTTTCATTGAGTGCGGTGCCAGATTCCTCTAGTCATTTCAATACAGCAAAGAGTCAATGGTCGTTAGCGATGAAGGAGAAATTTGATTCAGGTTGCATGTAAAGGCCTCCTTGGTTCCCTTTTATTGACTGATCCACTGCATTGTGTTTTCATTCAGTTCTCTGCCAATGATTCACCCACTGTCTTGGAAGTAATCTTAAGTTCACTAGTGTCCTCCAGGTTTAAAATGTGTATCCCCCCCCCCTGTATTCAGGCTAGGAAAAAATTATCTATATTTAATTCCTTAATAATGTGCCTACATATATGCATGTTACACGTGCTTTAATTTTTGGCTCTGGAAGTATTTCTAGATTAATAGTTGAGTGTATAGTGGAATGTATGGGGTGTTAGTGAAGGGATAGTATCTCTGGTGGGACAGACGTCGTGCTCTTTCTGGGGTAGTTTGTCCACCTTTGGTCCCCACCCTGCACTCAGCTCTTACCTGTGGCTCCTAGCAGCTGTCAGCAGGACAGTAGCCACACCCCAGGAACGGCTTTGACTGGCCAGCTAAACCAGGTGAGGAAAGTGAAGGGCAGGTGGAGAATGTCAACCTAGGAAGGCAGCCCATCTAGGAGATGAAAAGCTCTGATCCTAAACCTCCACTTGCTTGTGGGATATCTTCAGGAGAAGAAAATGCTAAGCAATAAGCCCTACACAAATTCGGAGTGGAGTCCCATAGATGGTTGGATGGTACCTTGTATGCCTCCTTCCAGCAACTCCTGCAGCCAAGCTGGTGCCAAACATATTGCTCTGTTTTCCTTTGGACCGCATCAGTGAGGCCGAGAGTGGGGGGTCTAGTTGTCTGGGCAGGCCAGGACCTCCATACAGACTGCCCATGCTTGTGCTCCAGGGAGGTCACTTAGGTGCTGCTAACACAGTGGTTTGACTTCACCCCCAGATGTGCACTCCATTGCCTCTCGAGAAAGATGGATGCCAACAATAGTGGAGTCTCATAATCTATGGGGCTGGGGCCTACTTTTTTGGTGATTTAGAATTTCAGAGTGATGGTATGGAAGTCTGGAAGTGCCCCTGAGGGTCTGGCATGGCCACATACTGGAGACTTCCAGCATGGAGCTGACACAGCGAAAACCAAAGCCAAGCCACCTCAGACCTACCTTAAAATCTCAAATGATGCCTATATTGACACATATCAGTATGGACCTATGACAAGAAGAGGAAAGAAGGAAGCATACATAGGAGTATTATGTGAGACTCAGTAATTTTTAAAGTACGAATTGTGTAAACTATGAAGATTTTTTTTTTAAAGTCATTAAAAGTAGGGTTGTGCACCACCAACAATATTCAGACTGGAATCCACTTTGGAAAATAACAAGGTCCATTCTGCAGTGCTTCAGAGGCTGTCTGATTAGGCCTAGGGCTTTGAATACAGATCCCACTAAAAGAAAACAACCAACCTCCACAGTCACTACTATGGATTTTTTTTAAAAAAAAAGACTATAACTGTTTTCTTTTCACAGAACTGTATGAAATTTGCAGGCTCAACAAATTACAGACAAATAAATTCAGTGGTTTTCCTTTTGTACTTGGTACATTTACATATGATAGAAATCTCCACACGAGCCCAAAATGCTTTGGAGATCCCTGCTTTGATTCTGGACTGGTTTGGGCTGAATAATCCCAAATCTGTCTAAAGCAGCCCCTCTCCAGTTCTGGATTTGGGATTCATTCAAATGTCTTGCACACCCTTTGCAAAAAGTAAGCACAAATAATAGTGAACTTTTTACATGTGCTTTTAAAGTGGAATTAATGGGACATTTATTGCCTCTTATGTTAATAATTAAATACACAAATAAGTTTATTGGGACTGAATGCAGCAACCCTATGAACAATATCTATAAAATTTAAGCTGCTAGCATTTAATAGCATGTAATTTTAATTAGGTTTTAACGTCTCATATAGAGACCATTAAATGCAAAGGTCATGAAGTGGTGAATTTTCAATGGAGTTGAATTTTGGTGTGAAAAACAGTTCAGGGAGGGGTGGAATCTTAGCTTGTTCAGGTGCAATAAGAAAGGTAAACAGCTGAGACTTAGCTTGCATTTATTTTGTTTCTGTATACACATTGTGGAGATTTCTGGGCATCAAACTGATATGATGACAACATTGCTTCTGGAAATTGTGTGGGTGTTGTTGTTTGTTGTTTAGTAAATGGCAACGCGGGATCAGATTTGTGGGGACATCCTGATTCCCCTACCAAGGCTGCCATTACTGAACCAAAAACAATTGCACAACCGCCAGCTGTATCATTATTGTCACACCTCTATAATTAGCTGCAATATCAAAAGTATCACAAGGAAATATATGATTAATGCTGTACATTGGCAAACTTGCCAGAACATTTTGCAATCTGTAAAAGAAAAAAAAAAGGTGGTTGCAGATCTTTAATGAAAATTTAGACTCTGTCACTCTCGTTCTCCCCCCTCTTCCCCTGACTTCTTGTACATCTTAAGGGAGATATTCAGGGTAAATTGGATCCTCTTTTTTTAGGCTTCTGATGAGCTTTCTGTTCTGTGATTCATACACTGTTATTACCATCAAACATAAAAGGTCAATTTGTTGTGTCAAATCCTTAGAACTGGCTAAAAAGGAAAGTAGTAAATGGGGATATATTGTCGATATCCATCTAATAATAATAATAATAATAATAATAATTTATTATTTGTACCCCGCCCATCTGGCTGGGTTTCCCCAGCCACTCTGGGCGGCTTCCAACAGAGATGAAAAATACACTAAAATGTCACATATTAAAAACTTCCCTGAACAGGGCTGCCTTCAGATGTTTTCTGAATGTCAGGTAGTTGTCCATCGCCTTGACATCCGATGGGAGGGCATTCCACAGGGCGGGCGCCACCACCGAGAAGGCCCTCTGCCTGGTTCCCTGCAACTTGGCCTCTCGCAGTGAGGGAACCGCCAGAAGGCCCTCGGAGCTGGACCTCAGTGTCCGGGCAGACCGATGGGGGAGGAGACGCTCCTTCAGATATACTGGAGATATATCTACTCTGTAGAGAGCAACTTTTACCTCTTGAAAGCTACTCTGTGATGATAACACAGGACATGAACTGCCGTTTGCCGTGGTTGGAGCCTTTCAGCCAATGCAAGTATGGTGTAGTGGTTAGATTGCTGGCCCCTGACCTAGGAGATCAGAGTTCAAATCCAAGCCATGCTGGTTAAAGTGACATAAGAGTGATTTAAATATATGGTGCGGATATGTCACGTGTGATTAATGTCACGTTCTCTGGCCCAGAGAACGTTGTTTATTTGCATCTCCCTTTCCTAATTCACAGTCAACCTCCTGCTTATTTTCACTCAGATCAGTTTAAGGAATGACCTACTTTGTGATCATTTTTCCATGCAAGAGCAAAAGCCCTTCCTGAAATCTTCTTCAGTCTATCCCAGATGGTTTAATATTAGAACATGGTGGAGGCCTTGGGGAGCTTATGTGACCCAGAAAACCTACTAATCAAGAAGGCAATGAAGCACATGGCATTGCTGTATGTAATTCCTCCTTAGAAAGGCTGTGTTTGTGAAGAAGGAGGAAAGTATATAGTAAGGCAGATTTGAGACTTACAAGTTTTTAAATTGCTGTTCATGGGGGGGGGATTACCATTTCAAATGGTAATTTTGGAATGTTCCTGAGCCGTATGTATTGCTTGGTTCCTTTTAAAGTTCCTATTGGTTTTCTCTGTCCCATGCATTTTCATTTACTATCTTTCATTTACCATCTTTCTCAACTAGTATAAAGGTCCTTCCATGGATCAGTTGGACTACAATGGTGCACTCCGCAAATAAAATACAGTGGTACCTCTAGTTATGAACTTAATTTGTTCCAGAGGTCCATTCTTAACCTGAAACTATTCTTAACTAGAGGCGTGCTTTATGGGGCCTCTTGCTGCCACTGCGCCGGCACACAATTTCTGTTCTCATCCTGGGGCAAAGTTCTCAACTTGAGGTAACCCTTCCAGGTTAGTGGTGTTTGTAACCTGAAGCGTTTGTAACCTGAGGCGGTTATAAGTAGAGGTTCTACTGTACAGAGGGACAGAGACATGAGGGCTACACTGATCAAAGGACTTGACTATCATGTCAATCCTTTGAAATACCTAGACAACAGTTGTGCACAGGGCTGGTGTCATAAGATTCTGTTTTACGCTAACTTGCTCATGTCCACAGAATGGAAGATGGCAGGATCTTGAAGGACGTGCTCTATGGGGAACTGGCTTCAGACACCAGGCTTGTTGGCAGATCAACACTACTTTACAAAGATGTCTGCAAACATGATATGAAGGCTGGCGACATCAACCCCAGTGTGTGGGAATCCCTTGCAGATGACTTCAGTGCCTGGAGACAGACAGTTGCGTTGTGCATCCACAGCAGTGATCAGAGAAGGAATAACTGTTGGGAGGAGCACACAGAGAAGAAACACTATGGTGCATCTGTAGCAGCACAATGCCTTCATCTACCCCAGATACAACAAAATGTTGTACGTTCCTCACAACTCACTTCCATAAAGCAGCATAACATAGTCCATCTTGGAATTGGATGTTAGCATCATCTTCTCTCATACCCTTTTGGAGAGGTGAGCTATTGCCGTAGCTGCCTTGCTAATACGCTGGTCCAGCTCAGCATCAATGGAAAGGTTGCTGGTTATGGTGGAATCCAGGTAACCAAAATTGTCTACCACCTCAAGTGTGGGATCACCAGTGGTGAAGTGTGGAGTGCTGGCTAAACGCATATATTAGGGGGAACTGCTTTGCAAAAATATGTAAATTAGGCAAAATTGCATATAGGAATGTGTACAGTAGATGTTCACACAAAATGCTGATGAATTGTCATATGGACTTAAAATGCACACAGCACAGAATGATGTTGAAATGTGGAGAACTGAAGACAAGAAAAATGAGAAACCGAGAGAAAGAGAAACCGACATATTCTCTGATCCCTAGTGTAGTGGCATCCACTTCCCACAGTAGAGAGGGTGAGAATAATGGGTGCACCACAAAAGTAGATTCATATCAGGATCCTATTTGCATGTAAACTCCCTGAAGCAGCATGGCAATTCATTCATGGATGTCTGCTTCCACACGTGGATGCTCCCTGACAGATGAGGTTTACAGACAAATCATTGGCTCTGTTGCTGCGTTCATCTTATTTTGGTCTAATTCGCCTGAGTTTTTCTTTCTTTCTTTCTTTGGCATGGAAGATTAACTACATGGTGATTATTTCACCAATGTCAGTTTTTGCTTTGTGACTGGAGAGGAGTGTTTCTTCCCCACCTCCACTCCTGTCAAAGAAAAATCCAGTTTGAATGGTTTGCCCTGGCATAGTAAATGCCACCTTTCATCACCTGAGGCTACATTCAAGTGGAATATTTCCCATGCAAAACTGACATTTAAATTGACATTTTAACAGCAACACAAGAACCAGGGTTTAGTAATCCCAATTTATTTTTTAAACAAAGTAAACCTTTCAATTGTGCAGCTTTTAGAATGATTTCATGAAACAGATCCTTAGGTTATTACAGCAGCAATCCAAAATATACTGACAGTGGAATCAATAAGGCTTACTTCTGAGTAAATGTGATTAAGTATGGGATGAGAAGTCTTCACAAAGAATCTAAGGTAAGGAACTGCAAGTATTTGAGTGTAGGTCATTAGATGTATGTAGATGGATAAGGACAGCAGAGTGAGCAATGCTTTATTCATTCATCAGATACATTTATACTCTAGCTTTCAAGGAAATAAACCATCCCAAGGCAGCTTATATTGATTTAAAAACAAAAACAATAGTATAAATACAATTAAAATCAGTCAAAATAACCACACCAGCAGCTAATGTATGTATATGCATGCAAAAATATGTACATTAGGAGAAATTAGTTGAGGAATTTTCATGAGGACTTTCTTCTTTTAAAAAACAAAAAGTTGCTATGGAAATGTGGAGAACTGAATTTAAGAATGGAAAAATGGGAGAATAAGAGAAACCATATTTGACAGATTTGCCCATCCCCAACCCATTCAGGCTCTTGACGGGCTCCTGGAAGTTGCTGGAGTACTCAATGGGGACAACACACACACACACACACACACACACACACACACACAAATAAATTAATACTTGGGAGCTGTGCATTATGCTTCCCTTATCCAGGCAGATTGAGGCCTGTTGGCACCCAGCCTTTGAATTCCTTGCAACGTGGGAAAACCATCCCCTGTTAGAGCCTCATCACTGGATCTGCTGTCCTTCTCCAAACCAGGAGGAAGGGCACAGAAATATTCCTCTCCAGTGCCCAGGTTCAAGTATCAACTGAAACATTTGCTTGCAGGGCCCACTTGTAATAACACCAGTCTTTCTTATCACTTCATGCACTTGAGTTTTTGCTGTGTGCCCGACACCAGTGGTGTTTGAATAACGATTTGCCACTGGGTGCAGGAGGACCTGCATGACCCTGCTGTCTCTTCATATCATCTGTCCTCTGATGTGGCCTCTTGGTCTCTGTCCATGCTGCCGGCTACCATTGTACCTAGTCCTAGTGTGTACTCCTAGTGTCGCGGCCGGTGCCCTGCATGTTCGGAGAATGACATTGGCACTCAGATTGTCAGTTCTCTTAATACTCTTGTCAGTTTCTGAGCTATTGTCTGCTCTCTGCTTCCTGCTGCTTCATTCTTTCCCCTGACTGAATACAGAGTGGTAATGTTTTTGATGGGGACTCTCTGCCAGGCGCTGACATCTATGGAAACTACATGCTGACATGCTAACTTCCTTTTGCCTGTAATGAACTAATGGTGTTAGCCTCAGTAGTGTAGTGGCAAATTCAGGTGTGAAGGGTCCCTTTGTGATTGTCACAGCCACTCCCCCTCAAAGCCACATTCCTTCTAAGATTACATAGCCTCCTAAGATTATGCAATAATCTCATAATCATATGGCAATAAAAATTAGGGGTGCACTGCAACAATCAATACAGATCTCCATGTGTTGCCTTAAATGTGTGTGTGCGCGCACACACACACATCCCCACACACAGAGAGAGAAAGGCAAATGATTGGGAGTGCTCCAATACCACAATTTGGAGTTGTGTTTTCCATGAAATTCCATTGTACGTAACCAAACTTGCCCAGCATTGTCTTGAAACTGAAGCACCTTGTGCTTAGCATTGGAGTACACAGTAAATAGCTCCCCTTTCATGCTTATTGAGCAGCTCTAGGACATTGGAGACAGGCTCTGCTGCCAAAATAGTAATGGGCTTTCAAACACCCTCTTTGTGACCCTGGGATACTACACCACTGGCATATGAACCACACAGGAAGCTGTCTCATGCCATTACACCAGGTTATTTGTCCACCTAGGCAAGGGTTATCTGCTCTGACCGCAGGTGGCAATCCAGGGTTTCCAGAAAAGGTCTTTCCCGTCACTTGTGACCTAATCCTTTTCATGGAATCACAGAATTGTAAAGTTGGAAGGGACCCATGACCCTGAGATCAAGTCTCATGCTCTGCTTAGTGAGCTATCCATGATATGGATGGATCTGCGTCTTTCTTCATACAAAGCACACAGTCACCCAATCAGTGCTGTAACTTCTAAGGGCCCCCAAACTCTTAACTGAACCCAGAACTTTTATCCACATTATAGGTACAGGTATTTGGCATTCTTTTTTCTCTTTGTCAAACAGGAATAGGTTGACTTCTCTCCGAAGTCTCTGTGTCATTTCTTGGGGGCTCTGATAGTACATGGGGGGCATGGATTCTTTACTTGAATCAAAGGTTCCTGCCTTTGAGCTAAGCAGAGGAAGGGCTGACCCAGTTACAAATTAGGACTATCATCCATTGCAAGTTATCTTCTAAATAAGTGAAACAAGGTGCATGCCATACAGTAGTTTTTATTTATCAAGTGAATATTATTTAGGCACACTTTATTCATCTTGGTATAGCTTTAACCCATCAAGACCTTAAGAACCAATACAGACTTCCTTTCTTCTAAAAAAAAGGGGGGGTATCTGTTGCCCAGAGTTCCTCACCATTATTCATCCCCACCTCAAAATGGCAAGTCTCTCATTTGCTTAGTGGATTTCCCCTCCCCTCCTTGGAACCCACCGAGAGTACAACATGAGACTTCCTGAATCAGAAAGAAGTGTTTGCCCAATGAGAATGTAAAGTACTGGGTTGATGGTGCCACTCAGAGAAGTGAACACGAAAGCCAATGAGGAGATGGTTGCAAAATCACGGTGCAAGGCAAAGAACAAATTCAGGGGGGCCCAAGTGACAAGGGAGAAAAACATTCCAAGCAAAATTTCTGTGCAAGGTTCTCCTTGCTCACCTAAGTTGCGCCAGATCTTGATGACCAGTGTCTGGGTGGAGATGACCATTAGAGGAGCAAAGATCATTAAGGTTATGATAATGATTGACTGCGGGTCAAGCCCCAAATTGAAAAACAGTAACAGCCAGCAAGACAGAGCCCAGAGAAGAGCAGACACAATGGCAGATAGGAGAACAGACAAATATTTTGGACTGTGACGTCGGTACCAAATAGGGAAGAGGACAACCAAGAACCAATCAATGCTGATGGACATTAGGAAATGCATGCTAGTACCTTGCATGAAGAAAAATAGGTATGTCAGTAACAGGAACAATTTAACAAGAGCATCGCTCGAATCCTCACAAGTGCAAAAGAATATGAAGATACTGCACAGAACTAACAGGGCACCAAAATCAGCAACAGCTAAATTCCAGATGTAGACAGTGAATAAAGTCTTCCTAATACGGAAGAGGAGAAAGAAGAAGATGGTTCTGTTCCCAAAAAGCCAAAGCGTGAAAATGAAGATAATGAAACGAGCAATCATATGATCTTGTAATAAGCATGTCAGAAAGCTCTTTGTGTGCTCACATGGACAGGGAATATTTTCTAAAACTTGCAAATATTCAGTGGGAAGATGTGTTGCGTTCAGTACAGTCATATTCAAACCACCACTTCTTAGATGCTGGCCTCTTCCACATATGGTCCTGTTAGCTGAAGGAAGAAGGAAGTCCTCCTAAAGAGACAAATGCCAACAATTTAAAATTGGAACTGAATGCTGAAAGTCAATTCACAATGAATGGGGAAGAAAGCTGGCCATGTGTGTTACCCAATGCAGGTGCTATATCACCTCATTGCAAAGTGTAGCTTGCAAATAGTGAGCCAGGCTCAGCAAAGCACAACATCCTCCCTAACTTAACTGGCATATATTCCTCTCTCAGGAATGCATGCAAACAGAAGATCTGATCAAAGGTCCATCAAAGATATCCAGACCCAGGACCCACTTTTAACCCAAACCCTTCTTAGTTTTCTACCATATATTTGCATGGCGGTAGTGCTCCTGTTGTGAACCATCTTAGATCAGGTCTTAACCCACTAGTAGGCACTGACCCACTAGTTGATACTCAGTAATCCAGTCCAGGGGTTGGCAACATGTGAGTCATGGGTCCGGCCCACAAAGACAGTTTTACTGGCCCATGAGCCGCCCCCAAACCAAACCGAGCCGCCCGCTTGGTGAGTCCCCCATGCGCTGCGCAAAACCGGCGCAGTGTGGCACAGGGACTCACCAAGCGGCACCGGAAATTACGTCTGTGCATGCGCAGATACTGGAAATTGCTTCTGCACATGCCCAGATGCCAAAAATTGCTTCTGCGCAGGCACGATTTTTGGCGTCTGGGCATGCGCAGAAGCAATTTCCAGTGCCACAGACATGTGCAGGCGTGATTTTTGTTGTCATGCTGTGCCGGCCCGGCCCACGGATGTTCTCCGCGGGAGTGATCCAGCCCATGGCTGGTAAGATTTGCCAACCCCTGATCTAGTCCATCCTTCTGTTTCCAAGTGCTTTCAAGATGCTTCTAGAAACTATACAAGTGGCATTTAAAAGTGACAGCCCTGTTTGCCCTCCCTGCTACTGTTATTCAGAGGTATAATTGGCATACTGCTTTTACCATGGCATTTACATTGAGCTATCAATGTGGAGCTCAGAGCTATCTTCCGTGATGTTTTGTAATCCCCATTGGCAGTCCTATGACTTGGTGGCTATCCACAGCTTGTGGCAGTAAATTCTCTCCCCTGTGGCTCAGATTTATATATTCATAGTACATAATAATGCTCTGTGTTGAGCAGGCTTGTTGTACTTGACCAGTGTCTAAGGCAGAGCTTTCCAAACTGTGTGTCACGACACATTGTGTGTCGGCTGCAGTGTGTAGGTGTGTCGCGTGAACACTCCCCATGCTCCTTCTGGGGCTGGAAAGGAGTTAGTTTAACCTCTGGTTTGCTAGTAAAACTGAATTACTGTGTTGCCAAATGATGCATGTCTAAAAAGTGTGTCACCAGCATGAAAAGTTTGGAAAGCTCTGGTCCATGGTATATTTTGATGTTGGTTGACAAACCATGAGGTGACCTTGTAAGCATTGGCCGTGGTTCGCAACACAAAACCCCTGGCTTGTGGGTATAGCAAACTAGAGAAGAGAGGGAGGAATTTGTACCAGAAAGGGGAGAAGTAAGCTTGCATTCCTGGGACTGGTGTTTAATTTGCAAGCCATGGTTTGTAGAAAGGCAGTGCCTTTTCTGTCCCAGGTCAATACGTGTGGCAGAAAACACTTACTTTTGTTTCTGAACAATTTGTCGAAATGGAAGAAACCTGGTCACTTCCTGACAGCTGGATGAGGCCCCAAAGCCCAATCCAAAGAAGCAATGGCATTCCTTCCTATTTTCTTCTGTGAAAAAAAAAGAAAGTATCAGTAGTGACTGACATACTGCTCATACTGCATGGGGGGGGGGGGAGAGGAGATTGTTCCACCAGGCAAGCAGAAATACTTATGTTGATGGAGTAGCACAACTTTGAAATCCACCTGTTAGGGTTCCAAGGGGTTGCTCAAGAGCAAGTAGGCAAATACCTCCCTGCTCGGCTGTGAAGCCTTGCTTTTGATGCAAAAAGAAACTTTATCTGTCCAGAGTGCCACTCTCCCTTGGCTGGCTCATTCACTGGCAGAATCCGTGAGTGGGCGGTCCTTAAACCTTCCCCAGCAAAGTAGTTTTTTGACGCCCAGTCTGCGCCTCCCCACTCGGCGCGAAAGCTTACTGCGCAAGGAGGGCATGGGTAACGGAGGACCTCTCTCCTCCCTGCTTTGCCCAGACAAGGTGTCCTGGCACTGCCTCGCCTCCTCCGAGCCCTGCAGCTCCTCTCCACTGGGGACGTGGTTACTCTCCTCCGCTCAGGAGGAGCTACTTCCCACGATCTTTGGGGGCTCTCTGTAATCCATCTGGCTTTTTCCCTCTCCCCCCTGAGCCAATGGCGGTTCCCTGACACCACCCAATGGATTTTCTTCTGAGTTGACATGTGTAGGATTGCATAGTGATTTTGTGAATGGCCACCATTCACATTCACCATGCACTTTTCTCTGTCCTCACTGTTTACAGCCCCCACCCCCCGTCCCGTATATATATGTACTTGTATCTCAAAATAACATATCATACATCTGATGAAGTGGGCTGTAGGCCACAAAAGCTTATGGCATAAGCCCCATGCCATAATAGTCTTCAAGGTGCTACTTTTTGCTGCAGCAGACTAATATGGCAACCCCATCTTCAAGTTGGAATGTTACTACACCCATATTGCAAATGGCGGAGTCATAGTGGATTTCCTAAGGCCATCTAGTGACTTCATGAATTAACATAAAGTTGAACTGGGGAGTGTCTTATTCACAGATCATGCTCTTAACTGCTATATCGTATCAGTTTCGCAACTGCATAATCAAAATTCCACCCTGAGCCACCCCAAGGATCTTTTGGGAGGAAGGGCAGGATGTAAATTAAATACATACATACATACATACATACATACATCTGAGCTCTCTCAGGCCCATCTCCAAGTTGTTGACTAGCACACATTTGCTTAGTAATATTGTCACTACTCAGTATTAGTCATGTCAATGCATGACAGGTACAATTTCAAATTGCAGGTTCACATTCAATCTTTGGCCTATATAGGATGTTCAACAAAACAAAACAAAACAAAAAACAAAACAAAAAAACAAAACAAAACAAAACAAAAAACAAAACAAAACAAAACAAAACAAAACAAAACAAAACAAAAATACGTCTGAAAATAGTAAAGCAAATAATCAACTTACAGTAGTAACAATGAACAAGCTTAAACATAAAGAAAACCTACCCCCTGCCAAAAAAAGTTGTTTCAGCAAGAATAGTGTCTGTTATCAGTTGCTAGTTGGATAATGTTCATGTAACAGAATCTGTTCTGTTGTTCTGCTTCCACCCTCCTCCCTGATGTCCTCTCTCTCCTCTACTTTTCCTTCCTCTACTCCTGCAGTCCTCTCTTGGGTTTCTTCTCCTCTAACTGTCACCAACTGACTTGTTAATTGCCTTGCTCTTTCCTGGCATTCTATGCCCCCACCCTTAACTTGTCATTCATGCGTTCTAGCACCCATATTCTATTCTATGGTGTTACATAGGAAGCTGCTTCATTCCAGGCTAGACTATTTATATTTGCCCACCCATCTAATGTGGTTTACTCTGATAGGTAGCAGCTCCCAAGGTCTTGGGCAAATGTCTTTTCCATCGCTGACTACCTGATCCTTTCAGCTGGGGATATTGGGTATTGAACCTGGGATTTCCTATATGCTTGCAAAAGGAGTATGCACCTGGGATAGCTCAGTCGGTAGAGCATGAGACTCTTAATCTGAAGACTGTGGGTTCAAGCCCCACGTTGTGCAAGAGATTCCTGCATTTCAGGGAGTTGTACTAGATGCCCCTCTCGGTCCCTTCCAACTCTGTAATTCTATTCTACTCTAGTAGCAAACAATGGTCTCTATCCCTGTATGCTTCTCCTGCTGGATTTACCTTTGATAAACAACCTTCAGGAAAGTGATTTTTTTTAACCTCTTCTCCAACCAACCAGACTTTTGACATGGTCAATGCAACTTCATACATGCTCTTTCCTCCTTTGGTATCCAAAGAAACCCAGGTCACCAGTACTTGAGAAAATGATAACTTGTCTCACCAATGGAGGCTAAGGCCTTGAAAAAACTCAATATGGAGGCCAAATGGCCGAAATATTGGGAAATAATAGAAAAAGATGGAGATAACTGGAGGTTGCAGAGTATGGAGAAAATAAAAGATAAAGTGCGAGATTGGCTACATTATGCTCAGATTAAAGAAGTTTTTAAGTTGGACAAAAAGGTAGGATTCCAGGTGGAAAAATCAAAGTTAGAAACAGAACTGTTAGAACCCAGCTCTAAGATACTTTCAAGAATGTATAATTTGCTGCTAAAATGGAACACACAGGATGAAACGGTCAAATCAGCCATGATAAAATGGGCACAGGGCATAGGGTACAACATTATGTTTGCTGACTGGGAAAAGTTATGGACCACAGGTTTGAGATTTACGGCATGTAATGCCTTGAAAGAAAATATTATGAAAATGATTTACAGGTGGTACATGACCCCAGTCAAGCTTGCAAAGATATACCATGTGTCTGATAATAAATGTTGGAAGTGTAAAGAAGCTGAAGGAACATTCTTTCACCTCTGGTGGACTTGCCCTGGAGTGAAGGTTTTCTGGGAAATGATTTATAATGAACTGAAAAAGGTATTTAAGTATACCTTCCTTAAGAAACCAGAGGCCTTTCTCTTGGGCATTGTCGGTCAGAGTGTGCAAAAGAAAGATCGAACCTTTTTTATGTACGCTACAACAGCAGCAAGGATACTCATCGCTAAAAGCTGGAAAACTCGAGAATTACCCACACTGGAAGAATGGCAGATGCAACTGATAGACTATATGGAATTGGCGGAGATGACGGGCAGAATCCGAGACCTGGGAGAAGAACTGGTGGAGGAAGATTGGAAGAAATTTAAGGACTATCTACAAAAATATTGTAAATTGTATGATTGTTAAGAAAGATGTAAGATCAGCAAAAACATGGCTTCAACAAACTAATTATAAAGAATACAAATTTAAATTTAATTGGAAGATGAAAAGATAAATTTTGGATAAGTAACATTTTATAATTAAGTGTCAATAAGAGTATGTTAAATTTTAAAATTTGAGATATTAATATTGAAAAATTATATTATATGAATTAAACCAAGTTAATAATTTGCTGGTAAAATTTAAGAGCTTAGAAAGCAGGAACAAGGGTTGTGAGGAAGTCCAAAGATGAATATGAAATGTGGATTTTGGAAAAGACTGTGTTATTACCTATGTATTTTATTGTTAAACTAAAATTTAATAAATATTATATATATAAAAAAGAAGATTCACTCTCAAAGGACATGGGATTAAAAAATAGTATCGCAAATGTAAAAAAAAAAAAAAAGAGAGAGAAAATGATAACTTGTCTCTCAGGCCCCCTTTCCTGGTTTTAGGACCTGAACATGCTTGTACAAATGAAACTGGACTCTCTAGAGGCATCTTTAGTCTCATTCATATTTAACATTTCCATTAGACTGGAACATTTTAATTTGAATCTCACCATCCATAACGTTTTTGGTTCAGAATTTTTCCACTCTGTTGTATAAGCAAATTTTAATCACACTGCTTTGTACTTTTGCGTCAGGCATGATTTCTCATGGACCTCCTTTCTTCACCTCCTTCTTTTCTTCTCAAAGCCTGTTCTATCAGCGCAGCTGGGTCTCATTTAGCAGAAGTGAACTGAGTAAATATGTTGCCAGTGACAAATTAAGTGACAGATTTTGCCTTTGCATGATTGCGGACTAACTACTCAACTCTGAAATTTATTTTCATGCAAAACTCTTCCACTGTAGCTTTCAAAAGCAACTCTTGATCTGCAAAAAAATCTCCTGTCAGTGTTCACCAACCAGAATATATGCAGTCATTATGTGACATTTTGCTTGTTGCTCTTACTTGGATACAAAACCTACGGGTAGAATTGCAGGATCATAGAATTGTAAAGTTGGAAGGGACCCTGAGCTTCATCTAGTCCAATCCTCTGCAATGAAGGAATCTCCACTAAAGCATCCATGACAGATGGCTATCCAAACTCTGCTTAAAAACCTCCAAGGAAGGTAGTCCACCATCTTCTGATGGAGTCCATTCCACTGTTGAACAGCTCTTACAATCAGAAAGTTCTTCCTGATTGTTTAGTCAGAATCTCTTTTCTTGTAACTTGAAACCATTGTTTTGGATCCTACCCTCTGGAGCAGGAGAAAACAAGCTGGTTCCATTTTCCATGTGACAGCCATTTAGATATTTGAAGATGGCCATCATATCTTCTCTCATTCTTCTCTTTTCCAGGCTAAATATACCCAGCTCCCTTAACCATTCCTCATAAAACATGGTTTCCAGACCCATGATCATCTTGGTTCTACAATGTATTGGCAGAAAGGAATTAAATCTGAATCAAAACAGAAATATTTCTATTTTCCCCATTGGATTGCTTGATCTGAAGGTCAAATTTGTTGCTCTAAAAATTAAATTGGTCAGCTTTTTAATTCAGATTGCAATATGGGGACAAGTCTAGTAAATGAAGGAGTAAACATGTATAGAATTGGGTTTGAAAGCCCAGAGACTAGACAAAGATTAACAGCAAAGAGCAGAGATCTGAAACCAATAACTGAAACTGCTGCTATGTTGGTAGGAGCAAAGTGATCACAGCATAGAGATCTATCCTACAGCAGCTACACTGGTACTGATGTTACTGGGTTAAATCTGAGGTGCTGGCTTTGACTTTTAAAACAGTCTCAGACCTGGTTTTCAAAGGACTGTTTATAGAATCATAGAATTGTAAAGTTGGAAGGGACCCTGATCATCTAGCCCAATCCCCCTGCAATGCAGGAACATGCAGCTGTCCCACATGGGGATCAAACCTGCAACCTACAGCTGGATCATATAGTAATATGGTAATTAGGACAGTGGTGGTTAATGTAGATTCTGTAGTTAAACTCAGTGATACTCAGGGCTTTTTTCCCAGCCAGAACTCACCAGGGGCAGTTGGCTGCACAGTATTGAGGCCTGATTTACGTGTCCAAACTACATGTATTGTCCAGTGCAGAAAAGAGGTTGAATGAGCATACTTAGTACCTACGGGCCCGCCTCTCCTGGTATGCCCTGTGGAGGATCTTAAGGTCCACAAATGACAACACCTTGGAGGTCTCAAGTTGCAAGGTCTCAACTAGGGCCAGGGCCTTTTCAGTACTGGCCCCGACTTGGTGGAACGCTCTGTCACAAGAGACTAGGGCCCTGCGGGACTTGACATCTTTCCGCAGGGCCTGCAAGACAGAGCTGTTCTGCCTGACCTTTGGTTTGGACTCAGTCTGACCCTTATGTTTCCCTCCCCTTATGGTTTTGATTTATGGGCTACTATTAAAATGAGGCTGCATTTTAAATTATATTTTAACCTGTATTTTAAATTGGTTTATTTATTTATTTTATTGTAATTTTACTGGTGTTAGATGTCCTGAGCCCAGCTCTGGCCAGGGCAGGCAGGGTATAAATAAATTATTATTATTATTATTATTATTATTATTATTATTATTAATAAACAAGTTATTGTAGAAATGGAAGGGGACCCAAAAAAAGGAAGCTCTCCATTGCTTAAAGTGCAAAAATCAATGCTTTCATAACTACACCATAAGCACAAAAGAAGAGCCTGCTGGATCAGGCTAATGACCCATTTTGTTCAGCACCCTGTTCTTACAGTAGCCAATCAGATGCCTTCAAGAAACCCACAAGCAGGTCCTGACCACAAGAGCAGTCTCACCTCCTGTGGTTTCCAGCAAAGGACAATTAGGTACAGCACCCATTAATCATTTTTTCAGTGGCTCATTCTTTACCCAAAGATAGAAGGCAAGTAACAGTTGTTATTGTTGCTTTGCGGAATAATATTCTAAATGGAAAGTTTAAAACATTGTTAAACATATACAGATTCACCGTCTTAGGAGGAATTGCTGAGTCAATAGCTAAGATTGTCAGCATCTGGTACTTGTCAGTGAGAACATCTTGAGGCGGGGGTGGGAGAATGACTTCCCAGCATGGTGGGATGTGACATAATCCTCTCCCATATTGCAGGCCCATATTGATTAATTTACTTCTAGTAGAAATGTTAACACAGTGCTACAGGGGTCATTTTGAGGTCTTTTGAAAGTGGAAATTGGTGGAAATTCTGAATGCCCAAGATTCAAGTTAGGGGAATGAACTCCAGCAGAGATTTCACATGGCAAAATAGGAGCAAAGAAAAGTGTTGAAATAAAAGCTGTTAAAACCTTAAAATGTGCCCTTTTAGTGAACTGCAAAACATCCCCTTTTCAGAGTTATTTCCCAATTATCTCATTTCCTCTAGCATAGGAAAAGATCACATGTCTGTAAGTTATAAAATGGTTTACTTACAAACTCTCCAAAGTTCAGATTCATGTGCTTTTCCATACAGTAGTCAGAAGAAGTTGCGCAGGCAGTAAAATATATATTGGTTACAAAATGGTAAAAGCTCCTAAACTATTGCTATAGGAAAATGCTAGTTTTGGACCACATTTTTGCCTGGAACAAAAGTGATGGGTTAAAACCATGTGGCTTGGGGATCAGCTCACAGCTCCTCACACACCAAAGTTCACATGTAGACTAGGAACAAAGGCTTGGTTAGCTATTTCCTCCTAAGGTGATGGGAAGTGACAAAGGCTAAGCCCAGCAGGACAGCTTACTTTATGAACCCCTTCATACATTAATTAGACTAAAGCATGTTGGTTATATGTGGCTGGTTTAGCCCACAGAAACTGAATACAACTGACAACCCATGAATGCAATCGTAAATTAAGGAATGTTATTCGGGTTCCAGAGCAGGAGATCCGACAAAATGTATGGTGTACCTTATGGATAGCCATCTATAGCCTATGCCAGTGCATAGCATAGAGGGTAGAGGTTAGGACACTGGAGACCAGGGTTCAAATCCCCACTCAGTCATGAAGTTCATTGTGTGACCTTGAGCCAGTCATGGTATGGAGAGGGGGAAAACCATGTATGCCACTTTGAGCTCCTTGGAGGAACAATTGCATATAAATGCAAAGAATAATAATTGTAATGCATTTTATTAACAAATCTTACCTTGCTTTTGTAGGCCATCCTGAAAGCTCTTCTAAAAGTGTGGCATCTAAATCTTTCAAACAAAAACAAAGAAGCAAGCAAACCACAATCTGGTTCCTGCACACTCAATAATACAATCCTTCAAACTAAAAAGGAGTGGCGCTGGAAGCATTATGGAAATCTGGGACACCATTCATGTACTAATTAACTGATTGGTTGATTTTTTTTTATTTTTACTTTTAAAACACACTTATATCCTACTTTTCCTCCAAGAAGCTCAAGGGCAATATACTTAGTTATCATGTGAGGCTGGTTAGCATGAGAGATAGTGACTGGCCCAAGGTCACCAGTGAGCTTCATGGGTGAGTGGGAACTTGAATCCAGTTATAGCCTGCCAGTCTAAGCACACACACACAAAAATCAATCAATCAATCAATCAATCAATCAATCAATCAATCAATCTAATGTGCAAGTTTATGCACATTGCACTGTAATCACTGTGCAAGCACATGGCGGTTCCCTCTTCAAGTAGAAGCACAATAATTCTGGTACTGGGATTCTATGAGCCAGCTCTTGACAATGGGGCCTTATGGGATATTTTATGTATTTGCTAAGGACACCTAAGTACAACTGAATGCATACTGCATATGTGATGAAGAGCATACAGTTTTCAAGTGCATCTTTCTCTTTTAAGATACACAGGAGCAACAGGAAAGAAAGGATTGGGTGCCACCTCCTTGTATTTGAAAGAAAAAATCTGTATGTGAGACCTGTGTGTGTCCTTTCATTATTAATGCGGTGTGCATGTGGCTGGACTTAGGTATGTGCACTTGAATACAAAATATTTTGTCTCCCTCAATTTTCCTGTGCTAGCATACAGATGTTTCCCATGTGATATGCTGAGAACAGCTATACCTGTCCATTTTGCAAAAACTGTGTTGCATTAACAGTGCAATCAGATAACACACATTACAAAGCTTGGTCCTTGCATGCAAACAAATGGCTAGATTAATACCTGCATGCCATGTGTTTGGCGCTATCCAAGCTATTGGAAAATGAGATGTGGGCAGTGCCAGATTTATGCAAAGCTAAGGAAGCTCCAGTTTAGGGTCTCAGGTTATGAGGCAGTCTCTAAATGAAAAAAGGGCCTAATTTCAAATTTTATATAATAATTAAAGGAAGTTTTTAAAATGTTGTCATGGGCAGAACACACACAATGAATGCTGTATTGCTGCCTCTATTTAGTAAGTGTTAAACTATGTGTGTTACTGCTCCTGCGTTGGTGTACATTAGAAGTTTTCATGTATGCCAAATAAGACAATAATGCCTTTTCATTTAAAAGTAATTTCAGATTCAAAGAGGCTGATTGCAAGAAATGCGTTTTAGTTAGATTGCCAATTTTTAGTTGCATCGTCACTTATGAACAAGTACTGTATTATATAAAAGGTTTCCCCCCTTTTTATTGTTCTTCCTGTTAGAATAATACACCTTCTCTTTGGTAATGCTGTGCAGCCTCTCAAACTGGACAGAATTGAAGACCCTAACATGTCTTAATCCAGCTCTGGCGATGGGTGAGAATGTTGGGCGATTCTGTCTCCTAGAGCAGGGGTAGGCAGAAGGTATTGTGGGATAAACTGGGAGACCTCTGGGTGATCTGAAGTAGATCAACGAGGATTTCTGACTCCCAATTGTTTAGCAATGGCAACTGTTATGTACTGAAGTTCTCACCCTGGGCCAGCAGGGGGATACTGTAGATAGTTATGCAAATGAAGGATCGAAAGTGACGTTCAGTGATTGGATAGTTTGTATGCAAATGAAGGATCGAAAGTGACGTTCAGTGATTGAATAGTTTTAGAAAGTTGCTACAGTTACATTGTTCTGGAGCTCTATATAAGCAGGCTGACTGAGCTCTTCAGTTCAGTTCTATTCTGGCCTTTGAATAAACAAGAGCTGTTTGAAGAATCGCTGTGTCGTCTGATATGTTCGCCCACGACTTAACAGCAACAACCAAATGATTCCCCTGCCCTTAAATGCTACAATGAAGAAAACTGGTGAGGTGTAACCAGGAACGGATTTTGAGGTGGATGAACTGTGAGCTCCAAGCAGTTTCAGGTTGCTGGCGTCCATCAATGGTCAATGGAGGAGTGTGCCTTTCGGGGTGAAGTCAACCTGTTGGAAGGCTACAGTGCCTACTGTGGCTGTAGATACTAATATGGGAGAGCTATGTTTTGTTGCAGCTGGGGCAAATGTAGCTGCACCACAGTTTCTTCTTTCTGTGCTCTTCCCAGTGGTCATTCCTCCTCGGGTCATTGCTATGTATACACAACCTGACTGTCTCCAGGAACCGCAGTCATAGAATCATAGAGTTGGAAGAGACCACAAGGGCCATCGAGTCCAACCCCCTGCCAAGCAGGAAACACCATCAGAGCACTCCTGACATATGATTGTCAAGCCTCTGCTTAAAGACCTCCAAAGAAGGAGACTCCACCTCACTCCTTGGCAGCAAATTCCACTGTCGAACAGCTCTTACTGTCAGGAAGTTCTTCCTAATGTTTAGGTGGAATCTTCTTTCTTGTAGTCATCGGCAAGGGATTCCCACACGGTGGGGTTGATGTTGCCAGCCTTCGTGCCTCGTTTGCAGACATCTTTGTAATGCAGAGTTGGTCTGCCAATGGGCCAATGAGACATCCTTGGGGATCATGCCATCATCCATTCTGTGGACACGACCGAGCCAGTGAAGATGTCCTCAGGGTATAAATAATAGAATTGTAGAGTTGGAAGGGACCACAGGGGTCATCTAGTCCAACCCCCAGCAATCTTTTGTTCAATGTTGGGCTTGAACCCATGACCCCGAGATTCAGAGTCTTGTGTCACTGAGACAGAAGTGCAGACATGCTGGGAATGAGGGCTTGGGTACTCAAAACCAATTCCTGGGCTCAGAGTTCTTTAATTCTAAGTAGATGCATGGGGCTCTAGCTGATGGACCTCAGGGTTCTAGTAACAAGCAAAATCAGTTCTGTAAGTCTGAAGTCTGTCCACTCCTGCCTTAAGAGCTTTCAGCAGCAGGCACCATGCATTGCTTACAACACTGCACTTCTTCCATAGAATCTCACGCCCCAATCCCCAGGTCAAACTTTGAATACTTCAAAGTTTCAAAATGTTGGATCTGGGCTCTAGCGACTTTGAATGAATTTTGGTTTATATGTTTAGTTTAATTTAGTTTTTTTTTTTTTAATAAAAAAAGACATATTCTCTAGTGATTGGTAATTACAGTTCTGGCTGAAACTAAGTCAGCTGGAAATGCTTCTTGGGCATGTTGAGACTGAAAGGTAGTTAACTCCAGCTGCACATTAACATATCATCTCCCATTAAATTATATCAAAAAGGATAAACACTGATAAAAGACATCTGCTGACACTTAAAGAGGTCCTATAATCTCAGCGTTACTTCATATTCCCTGTAACTGCAGTCATCAGTCAGAATTTGTGGGGCATTCATCTTCACTTTTGCATAGGTGCTGTATTGCAATTAAGCATTAATGAATGGACACGCTGTTGTGGAAACTCCTTATGGAGCTGCTGTTCTATATATGGAACACAGGGGTTGGCTGCCCCATCTTTTTTAATTTGCTGCTTATTGCTATGTCTGGGGCAAGCTTCTGCAGCTATTAAGCAATTTGGAATGCACATGCACACAGGCTTGTTTCTAAAAGAACATTGGTGTCATGGGACTGGTATTTTTGTGCTGAATCTGAATATCCTGGCAGGATTCAGGTCAGGGTACCAGGCTGAGCCTGGAATGGAATGGGTCTTTTATCCAAGGGAGTGGTTTCCCAACATAGTTCCTATGAGCTATGGGGATCCTTGAAGCCGGTCAGTTATTACTCAATTATACTCAGGAATAGTGGACACAATGGCACCTAATTGCATCTGTTGGTGAAAATACCATGCAGAAATGCAGTACAGGAGGGGAAATTGCTTGCAAACATGTGCAAATCAACAGAAATTGCATTCAAAGATATGTATTTCAGGAGAAATGTGCTAACTTATTTTCATAAGGAACACATGCATACACACATAGCAAACTGAACTTAATATTGGGGAAAATGTGAAACGGCTATCAATGGCTATTAGCCATGATGACTGTGATCTGTTTCCATGTTCAGAGGCAGTAATGCTTCTGAATACTAGTTGCTGGAAACCACAGTTGCTAGACTAGATAGGCCATTGGCCTGATCCAGCAGCCTCTTTTTGTCTTCTTATGCTCCCTACTCTTTCACCGCTTTATCATTCACACACCCACACCCACACCCACACTAAACAGTCTGTATATTATCAGAGTCCCCTGTTACATAGTTGTCCTGTTGCTGAAAGAGGCCACTTCATGGTCAGAATAGTTCTCAGATGCAGAAATAACCATAGTCAAGGAGCCTCCTACACAAGTATTAGTTGGGTGACCTGTCATTGGTAGATCAGAATGAGGAATTGTGCGATATGTTGCTCACTTTGAAATAAATGCTTTGGACTATCCTATCTTGTTTAGGATAGTACAAATAATTGCTGCTGGGTCATCTTATACATATAATACAAATTAATCCTTTTCTTTCTTTTAAAAAATCTGTCTTAAGGCACACTTTGAATAAACATCATGTGCCTTGTCAGCAACTGTAGACATGTTACATAGGGATCAAAAATTATTATTTTACTTCCACAAGCTTTAAGAGAGACATAATGAGGATGATTCATTTGTAATCTGGCTGCTGTGCATCTTGGCCGATAGTTTTAAAATAAAGCAAAATTCTATTTCCTAAGTAGTTTGCTAGAATTACTTAGGACTTGCGCAAAAAAGCCATCATTCATCCATGATGATCGGCTTTGCAGAGCCAGCACTAGAATACTGTCATTTATTTTAATTGATAACTCCCCCCACCCCCTTGTTTCTTGAATTAGCTATTTCTAAAGTTAATACGAAAGGTGCTAACTTGACAATCCTGAATCCTCTTTATAATTATAGTTACAACAGCAGAAACAGAAAGCCAAGAACAGCCAGCCTCTTCAAGTTCCCTTCACTGTGGGAAGCAGAAAAAGACAGAGAGACAAAGAGACAGAGGGATAGAAAAAAGAAGAGGCACACACACTATGGAGCAGAAACGAGAGAGTTACTGTGTAACAGGGCTTCCAGGTCCCCCTAGGTTGGCTAAAATGGTACCTGCCCAATGTTGTTGGGGCTACAAATCTCAACAGCTGTCTTCTTCTTCTTGTTTGGTGATCACTCGTAGCTGAGTAAGATTGTCTTCCATAAACACAGTTTTAACAATGAGTCCATAAGTGACTGTGGAGGCCAGTTCTGGATCCACATGTCCTTCCACAGTGGGTAGAAGGTCTAGGTCAGGGCCTGACAGGCTCTTAAGGACTGCTGCTGCTGCTGCCGCCCAGCGAGGACTTCCCTGCTGAGAGCCTGGTGGTCCTGCTCTTCCTCTCTCCACCTGGCCTAGGGTGGGGCCTGAGAGGCTTCTGGAGGACTGCTGCTGCTCAGCAAGGACTGGGATATTTTGGGGAAAGTTTCATTGGGAGTTTCTGCTGCTGTTATTGATATAAATTTTCTTTATTTTTATGTGGAAATTGTTCAGTTTGGTTACGTAGTTTTTGATGTGTTTTATTTATTGTTATGACTACTTTGCTATGTTTGTAACTATGTAAATCTTTTCATATTGTAAGCCACCTTGAGCATAGCACGTTTCTCCCTTTCGTCCTGAGTTTGAACGTCTTCAAAGCCCATGACACCTTTGGTAAAGGCTGTTCTCCAATTGGAGCACTTGCAGGCTAGTGTTTCCAGTTGTTAGTGTTTATACTGCATTTTTTTTTAGTAGCTTAGTGCCAGAGCAGCTGCTTCACATGGAAAAAGCCCCCAATTTAATCCCTGGTATCTCCAGGCAGGGCTGAGAAGGATTCTTACCTGAAACCCAAGAGAGCAGTTGTCTATCAGTGTAGACAGTACTGAGCTATTTTAGCATGTGTATATCCCACCTTTCCCCCACAAGTAGTTCAGGGTGGTCTCATTCAATCTTCACAACAACCCTGTGAGGTAGGTTAGGCTGAGAGGCAGTGACTGGCCCGATGTCACCCAGTGAGCTTCATGGCCATATAGGGATTTGAACTCTGGTCTCCCAGGTTCTCGATGAACCCAACGTTCTGATTCAGTGTAAGGCAGCTTCCTAGCATTTCTGGTCATTGGGCATGTTGGCTGGGGCTGATAGTAACTGGAGTCCAACAACATCTGGAGGGCCACAGGTTTCCCATTCCTGGGATAAATGGAACCCCTGCATTGCTTAGCAAGTAACCCTCTAAATTTAGGGAGCTTCAGTATCAGACTGCAATTCAGTATGGCAAGCTGGTGTCAGTAGGGGGAAGGCAATAATCTACATTTTATCTTTACAGGATTTATATTTTGCATATTGGAATAGTTTGGGTGATATTCAGCTAGGTTTTTACCTAGACTGACTGAAAGTAATGAACGTGACTAAATTAGGTAAATTAATTTCATTACACCCCTCCATCATTTTACTTGTACATTGCCTTTCCATAGTTAAAACCATGTTCAAGGCAGCGTGTAACATGAAGAAAAATGACACAATTACAAATACAACAAAAGTAGTCATAAACCATTAAAAACACATCAGAAAGTACACAACCAAATGGAATGATTTACACATAAATGGGAATAAGATATAAAAATAAATATACAAAAAACTGATATCAATAACAGCAACAGCCCCCCTCAAACACCCCCCCAACAATACCCCAGTTTAAGAATCAGTTCAGGAGCCTCAGGTCAGGTGGGAAAAGGCCTGCAAGGCAGTGAGCAGGTCTTCTAGGACTCGCAGCCAAGATGGTCTCTGTCCTCTTCAGCAGCCTCAGCTTCTGCAGCTGGAGTCAGTCAGTAGGTCTACTCAGAGTGAAACCCACAAGTTATTTGCAATGTGTGTGTGTGCTGTGTTCCCTGCTAGCAGAAGACAAGGAAAATCATCATATATTCATATTAGTCTAATAGTGATATATTAGTAAAGTATGTGTGAATGACCTTATTCATTTTTTGCATGTAATTAGAATGTGAAATAATAAAGCAGTAGCTGATAAAAATATAATTGCAGAAGTATGCATTCACACTTAAACTTCTCTCTGAATTGGAGATGTTCAAAGCCATTTACGTGGGCCTGATAGGCACTCTGATTCCTGATTATGCTGAGACCTGTTTAGCATTCTCATTGGAACATCATCGTGCATCCTCAGACCATTCTTGGCACATTTTATGAAGTATATTCAGGTGTGCCAACTTCTGAAAAATCTTAGAGAGAGCAATTTATCAAACAACCCTATTCATGATTATGCTGGCATTGTGATGCTACTGGCACAGGTGGGAGCCCAGTACTGCTTTAACCCTTACGCTGACGGGACTCTGGCAGCCCAAGGTGAAAACTGAGTAGAATTTGAGGATGTGCTAAGGGAAGCACCCTATCAAAGATGGCTGTGTTTTTCCTCTAGTGTCGGAAGCAGTATGCTTCCAAACGCCAGGAGCTGGGACTCACAAGCAGGGGAAGTGCCCAGGTCCTGCTTTTTGTCTTTCCTTTGGTGTCTGTCTGGTCACTGTGAGAACAGGGTGCCTGACTAGGCAATCCTTTGGCCGGATACTGCAGGGCTCTACTTATGTTCTCCACTTATGCAGGGATTCTCGCCTGCATCATCAGCAGGGCTGGATTACATGCAGAGGCATTAAGCTACCTCAAGTTTATGAGGCCTCAAAATGTGTAAACACCAAACTTCACTTCCCACTATTGCTGCCTGACACCTTATCTACACCTGGCTTAAGGAGATTTTGATATCAATTATAGTTATTTCTTCACAGATTTATAAGCACAATATGATAAACAGTAGCTTAGCTATTAAGATTATTTTTGCCATATACCCTCCAACATTTTGAAGCCAAAATCTAGGACGCCATCTTCCTAGACTCCACCTTCCCATTTTTTTAAATCATGAGAGCCATGTTTGTTGGCATGTCCTCATGTGATTTTGTGCCTCAGTTCCCCCTCTGCCACAGCACCCAAAAACACGTGTTTTAGGGTGCTGCATGAGGAAATCGCACCATGAAATCGTGGTGTATCACAGCAACCTAAACAACCACCGTTCTCTTGGGATAAAAAACGGGATGCCCTGGTTTTTCCAGGACACTTGTGAGGTATGCCAAATCAGAACAATGTTTTACTGTCTGTACAGAGGCCCCTCACAACCAGAGGATTTAAACTGTAACTTACTTAGCTTGTGCATAAATCAGGCTCTGGTCTACAATGTAATGTTATGCCAATAAAAGAGGTGGCAGACTGACCTGTACTTACACTGGAGGTGGGTGGAGCAAGGTGCCATTATGGAATAAGGCTGGCTCCAGCAGTCATCCCAGTCACTTATTGAGGATTCTGTGGGCACCAGGCTCTCGAAAGCGGCATTGATGTTGCACTGAGCACTCACTCCCTGCAGCTGCTTCAGCCTGGCCAGGCCTTCAGTCCTATAGGAGGTGGGAGAAGAGAGGAGTCAGGAGGAGGAGGAGAAGGAAGCAAGTAACAGCCACGTTATCATATTATCATGACAACGATCAGCAAATTTTACTGGCTGACTGAGCTGTCATTCACCACTGGGTTCCTATACAACTCCAGCCAAAATAAACGAGAAAGTTATTCACTGGTGACTCACAAAGTATTATTAATTTTATACAAAAGATAAAAGAATTGTTTTTAAAATATGAAGGACTAATGATTCATTGTGCTGCATTATTAATAAATATTAATTATTGAACCAGATCAATAATGCAGCTATGGTTTGAAGTTGGACTTGTGGATCCCATGTAAAATTATATTTTGCCAGCTGGCCAGGCAACAGGGTTCTGGAGTGTATCCTCGAGACAGTAAGAGAATTAGTAGGAAGGCAGTACCTTTGCATCAGAAACACCCTGCATCATGACTGTATTTTAGTCAGCACCTGGACTAGTATTTGAGGAAAGGCATGGACTTTGCTAATGCTCATCTTCCCCTCCCAACCTCAAATAACTCCAAGGTTGCAGACCTTCTACAGCTGCCTATGGCACACAAGCATGGAAGAAGGCTATAGAGACCATCTATGTAACCCATGGGACGCGGGTGGTGCTGTGGGTTAAACCACAGAGCCTAGGATTTGCCGTTCAGAAGGTCGGCAGTTCGAATCCCCGTGACGGGGTGAGCTCCCGTTGCTCGGTCCCTGCTCCTGCCAACCTAGCAGTTCGAAAGCATGTCAAAGTGCAAGTAGATAAATAGGTACCGCTCCGGCAGGAAGGTAAACGGCGTTTCCATGCGCTGCTCTGGTTCACCAGAATCAGCTTAGTCATGCTGGCCACATGACCTGGAAGCTGTACGCCGGCTCCCTCGGCCTACAGAGCGAGATGAGTGTGCAACCCCAGAGTCAGCCACGACTGGACCTAATGGTCCGGGGTCCCTTTACCTTTATGTAACCCATAGCTACTAATACCACTACCTGTCATAGTAACTATGTGTCTCTCTCACTTCTTGTCTAGTAACCTCTAGACTGGACTACTGTAATATGCTCCACGTGGAGCTACCCTGGAAAGCAATTTCTGGAAACTGAAACTAGTACAAAATGCTATGCTAGCTTCCCAGTAGGTGGGTCACTGTTGCCTACCAGGTGTGTGTGTGGGGGAGGGAATTGGTGGGAAGGTGAGCACAGTGAAGATCCAACAGCGGATCCAATCTGGCACTCCTGCTGCTCTGTTTGCACTGTGCCAGTCTCTCTACTGCCTAACTCCTCCCCCTTCCAGCAAGCAACAGTGACCCGCCTGCTAAGAAGCTAGTGGCTCTGCCCCACCCAGCTAGCTGCTTCTGCTTAACAGTATTTCTCTGCAGGAAATGCTTCCCATTTAGTCCCTTGCATTCTGACTGCAAAATCTTGCTGTAGAGGAGCACAGATATTTGGGTAGAGATATTCCAAATGCTGGTATAGATTTGATAAAGTGACTGTGAGATGCTTTTTGCTGGATGTTGCACGTCTTGAAGCGGGAGCCGAGGCACAACGCAATAAGGCCCTTTTCATACTGCTTAGCTACGCATCTAAGTCGTGGGGAAGGCCGTAAATATTGATTATAGGTTAAAGGCAATTAGAATAATGGAACAGTAGATGGTGAGCCCTGCCAAAGTGTTCTTGGCACTGGGAGCATTTACTACATAAGGAATGACTGTCAGATTTAATGAGCAAACATATTTTCCAGGAATAAGCATTTAATATTAATTCCGCTTCATTTTACAGAACACATGCGTTATTAAATTTGTGGATTAACACTTTAGAAGTGGGTGACTGCAAGGAATAGGGTGGATCCAGTTCCAGGCTAAACTAATTTACAGCATTAAAAGGACCAACGTAGCCAGTCAAACAAACCTTGCCAAGTTTGATCTGTAAAGTCAGGGAGGGAACGTGCCAGCTTCCTTGCATCTAAAAATGGTTACATACATCTACCCAGCTTTCTGCTAGGACCTCAGAGCCAAGGCACTTTGAAAAAAAGCACTCTTCATGCTTGGTTTTCATCTGGGCTTAAGCCTAATCCCAGAAGAAACACTTCGAGCTGAGCAAGCATAGCTGATTTGTAAGTAAATTGAGGCTTTGCTACAAGGCCCCTGCATGGACTGTCACTCTGGGTGACACACACTCCATGAGATATCCAGGCAAAGGCAGTCTAGTGTGTGATTTGGCTAGTTCAACCAATCACTAAGATGTTCAAACAAGCAACCTCACTGCCAACGCTCTTGCTGGCAATGCATGCAATGTTGTGTAATGGTTAGAGTGTTGGACTAGGACCTGGGAGGCCAGGGTTCAAATCCCTACTCAACTGTGAAGCTCAGTGGGGGACCGTGGGCCAGTCACTGCCTCACAGCCTAACTTACTTCACAGGGCTGTTCTGGAGATTAAACGAGGAGGAGGGAAACCATACCTGCAACCTCGAAATTCTTGGAAGAAAAGGTGGGTTATAAATGCAACAGTAATAAAAAAAGTTCCCTCATGTTCTGTGATGTGAGAAGAGGCCTCACATGTATGACAATGTATGCACTTCTCCATCTAAAAGGGAATCCTTTGCCAGTCACACAGAAGACTTCAACGCATATATTTTGGTATGTGCCGTTTTCTGTACTGTTTTTAGCCTTTTGTGTTTGGTGGTTTTTTTTAAAAAAATGGTGGCTTTAAGAATTGATGGTTGTTAATTTTTTTATGTACCTCAACTTGGGTATGACTACTGGTAAAAAGTGCACACCTACCTGCTTAGGGACACTTCTCATTGCCACCAGACATGCTACTGTCAGAGGATATGTCTGGTGAAGGCCATCAGCACAAGCTGGGTTAGAACAGCCTTCCTAAATTCTGAAGGTGGCCTTGGAGAAGATGTGGTGAAGGGGAAAATGCTGGCAGCTTCTGTTGCTATTAATACGGGAGGAGGGAGCTAAGCAGCCCCTATCCTCCCCAGAGGAGCCCATAGCATCATCAACCAAGGCCATTTCTAGGTTACTTCTAAGGGGAAAATTGGTGGCCCAAAGGCACAAGAAGAGCGTTCCCTGCCTCCCCCACCACCAGTAAGCCCCATTTCATCTACACACACATTTGCTGAAATTTTACACCCATTTCAACACTTGTGAATAGAGTGCCCAAACGGAAGGGGCTATTTTGGCTCACCCCCCCCCCCAATCAATTTCACGCTGAAAATGTTCGCTGGAGAATTCTCAGATCGGCTCCCGTCCGAGGTCCTCTCCTGGCGGCTTCCCTGCATATGTTTTAATTTGTGCTGTCAGAAACAATTCTCAGTTAAACTCAGAGCAGCTCCACACTTTATGTGGCAAGCGCGTTTGCCGCATGCACACCAGCGTCACACTGGCATTTCCACAGTGAATGTGTAAGAGCATGCTGCGATCAAATCAGCTGTCTGAGGAAGAACCATGTGACAGGAGCTGCCTCGTTCTCCCAGACATGGTCTCCTGCTCTGCTCCTGGGTCCCATCTGGGAGGGAAGAATGCTTCTGGAGAGGTTCTCCTCTCTATCAAAGGCAGGACAGCCAGAGCCACCACTGGAAATCAGTGAGGGAGATGAGTGACTTCATCATGCCTCATACTGTGAGGATTCTAACTGCCATCAAGTCACCTGAGGAAAGAACTGTGTGGCAGGAGCTGCCGTCTCTTCCTGGCCTGGACATGGTCCTCTGTTCTCCTGCTGGATCTGATCTGTGAGAGAAGAGTGCTTTCATGCAATGAGTGCACTTTCTCAAGGCAGGCAAAATGTCTATAACTGCATTATAAGAACTGTAACTTGAAGAATGTGTGCTTGAGTTTGCTTTTGCCTGCTTCGTCCTATTCCTTCTTACCTCATGTGTTTCATGTTGTTTCAGAATGGGAGCCTGAGGGCAGGGACTGGTCTCAATACTGATTTCGTAAGCCTTTCTGAGAGTCTTTTCAGCTAAACAATCGAATATAAATGCCTGAAATAAAGAAAATAATAAAATGCAGACTGTGTCCATGTACACATATCTTTAAATGCTCACATGTTCTCATCTGGGGCCCAATCATAATCCTTGGATGGAATATGCATGTATGTTTAAAGATGCTGACATTTCATCCATGTTTTATTGTGTTTGCTGGGTAACCCCAAATTCCCATGCTTATAATGGAAATGTTTCCCATGTAAAGTGCTCATTCATGGGATCAGACATAGCAGTCAGGCTTGGGGTGCCATCAGCCCCTCAGAATAACACACCCATTCTTCCAAAGGATACTTGTGGGATTTGATGTTTGTGAATGAGACTATGAGCTGTCCTGATCTGTACCTCCCAGCTTAATCTATGGATCTGAAATCAGTTATTTGTTTATCTGGTATTTATATATATTTTTCTTGTACAGATAACAAAAATAAAACAAATAACATCAACACAAGGAGCCAAAAACATAGCAGGACGGATGCATAGATTAAAAATGAGTATTTATATTTGTTTATGATTTCCTCATTGTATTGGTTTATTAACTGGTTTATTAATCTTTCCCACCTTTCCTCAATGGAGTTCATGGCTCTCTCCTTCTCAATTTTATCCTCACAACAACCTTGTGAGGCAGGATGGGCAGAGAGATAGTGGCTGGTCCAAGTCATTCACTGAGCTCCATGGCTGAGTGGGGATTTAGAATCCTGGTCCCTCAAATTCAAATTCAAATTCAAATTTATTTACGGCTATTAGCCCATAAAATATGTACAAACATAAAAGCACAGAAGCATAAAAAACCAATACATCTAACAACAGAAGGGGAACACCACGATGCAAGGGTGGGTCATTGAGCAGTGACAAATAACAGCTTGGGGCCCGGAAAGATCCAAGGGACGGTTCACAGAAAAAGGAGAACTGGAGACGAGATCCATCATGCACTCTCATCATAACTGTCCAATTAGTTTTTGTTGTTGTTGTTGTTGTTGTTTGGTGGTTTTTGTGTGTGAGATAACCGCATTCAGGAATCTCGCCACCTGCAGAGTTACAGAAGGATCTGTATCCTGCAAAAGCAGTGCGGCATGTGACTCAACAGGCCTGCCAACCAAGCGCAGTAAAGCAGGACCCAGGAATTTAGTCCTAGCTATGCTATGTAAGGGACAGTTGAACATTATATGTGGAAGAGATTCAACTGTTTTCCCGTCACACTCGCATAGCGGAGACACCAAACCCTTGGAAAATCTGTGGCTCAGCAGGTTCGATGGAAAAACATTGAACCTTGACCTGGTCCTTCACAAATACCCTTGTCAGACACTCTTAACCTCAGTGTGGTGTAGTGGTTAAGAGCGATAGACTCCTAATCTGGGGAACCGGGTTTGTGTCTCCTCTCCTCCACATGCAGCTGCTGGGTGACCTTGGGTTAGTCACACTTCCCTGAAGTCTCTCAGCCCCACTCACCTCACAGGGTGTTTGTTGTGGGGGAGGAAGGGAAAGGAGAATGTTAGCCACTTTGAGACTCCTTCGGGTAGTGATAAAGCGGGATATCAAATCCAAACTCCTCTTCTTCTCTTCTTTAATGTTTCATAAATCTTCCAACCAAGTTCTCAGCTCAATTTCTCCCCCAGAGTAAGTTAAGAAATGTTTATTTTGAGGAAACACACACACACACACACACACACACACACACTGCAATGTTAATTTTTGTGCTGTTTTTTAAATTGTTATTTAGAAATGTGGATTAATATGGAAATGGGACAGCACAGACTTATGGGTAAAACACACACCCAAAAGCGAAATCCACCAGAAATTGTCTGATACGCTCATCCCTAAATCTTTCGACAGATATACTAGACCACCTCTGAATTTAATTGAGTAACACTGGTATAAACATTACATGGTGCAGTGCATTGCATGCTTGAAATTAAAAGGCAATAAATAAACTTCATTACTGAAGACAAATGAATTATTGTTTTCATTTCAGTTGAGCTGCGGAAAAGCCTCCTATAAAATGTTTCCATTCAAATTCGAACAGAGTTCCTGAATCTCTGATGTGCTTGAATTGCAGCCATAGATGATAAATATTAATGGGCCAAGTTCAACCCTGGTGTACTTCAATAGCCATAATGAGATTACATCAGGGATCTGCGAGGCCCCAGCATACTCAGGCACCTTATGTTTTATTAAATACCGACAAACATATTGAGACTAATCTGTTTCATTGAGCTGTGATGGAAAGCAAAAAGCATCTCGAAGCGAACTCTGCCATCGCAAATATTTCCCGCATTATTAATAAAATATTGTTCAGATGTTTTTATCCACCGCACTGTTTAGGCTCTCTTCAGCAATAATTTCATGTGACATGGAAGCAAAAATTATTGAATTATAAGATGCCTTACGAGCATTGCAAGTGACAAGAAGAAGAGTGCAAAATGTAGCAGAGCATACAAATTGAGAGAGCTTAGAAATTCAGTTGTGAATACTTCCAGGAACTATGCAAGCCACCATTTAATAATGGATACATTTACATTTAAGGTAGAATTATTGGTGAAGTTCCATGCGTCCCTCATTTAATGCTCATTGGGATTCTTAATATTTGCATGAAACCGCCAAACTGTAGAAACAGTAAATAATGTGATAGAGAACCTTGGCTATTTATTTACATTGGAGGGTCATTCTGAAAATACTTGGTAATACATCGTTTCCTTGAAGATTGCCTTACCGCATACAGGAAGCAGGAAACCAGGCAGAAGGTCTTCTTGGTAGCTGCACCTGCCCTGTGGAATGCCCTCCCATCAGATGTCAAACAATTATGCAACTTTCTGTAGACATCTGAAGGCAGCCCTGTATTAGGAATCCTTGAATGCCTGATGTATCATGTGTTCTTTATATTCTGTTAGAAGCTGCCCAGGGTGGCTGAAGCAACCCAGTCAGATGAGTGGAGTGCAAGTAATTATTTCTTATTATTACTTAAATAGTCACGACTTCTCCCATAGAACTGCAAGGCTGCTGAGAGTTCTTTATGGCACAAGGAGGAAATCTTTGGCCCTCTACTTGCTGTTGGACTACAGTTCCCATTATCCTTAGCCATTGGCTAAGCTAGCTAGGGATGAAGGGAGTTGGAGGACAGAAACATCCGGTGGGTCACAGATTCCCATCCCTTTTCAACAAACCTCTTCCATGAGGAAAAATGACAATATAACTTTGGCAGTCTATCTACTCTCCTGCTATTGAGCAATGGGTATATTGGAGTTCATTCTACTAGAGAAAGTTAGGTATGAAAGAACATGCAAATTTTAGTTTTCTCCATGTCTCATTTTTCCATCCTGAAATTCAGTTCACATTTTTTCAGCAATTTGTGATTTTTTCCTTTTAAAAAACCCTCATGAAAATTCACCAGCATTTTAGTGCAAATTTCTCCTTTTTATACAATGCATTTTGGTATGTTATTTCCCCAAATAAAGACATCTCCATGAACAACTGCTAGAGAACTGCGTTGCAAAATTCAGATATGTGCAAATTTCATGGGGGGGCTGTGTTTAGTTCTCACATTGTTTCAGAAAGCTGTGCCTGGAGGAAGAACTGTGAGGGAAGAGACTCCATCGGGCAAGGCCTCTTTCCACCTGCCTTGCCCTACCATCTGGCCCTAGGAGTCCACATAAGGAAGCTGTGGCTGGAGGAAGAACTGTGAGGGGAGAGACTTCTTCAGGCAAGTCCTCTTTCCACCTGCCTTGCCCCACCCTCTAGTCTCTGCTTCTCAATTTGTATTGTATTATTTTATGTACTGTGGCTTGCCGTTGTTTTATTGATTATAGTTTAGAAATTATTTATTGTAACTGTTGAGTTGATTTCTGTTTAACTTTTATATGTTGATATTATTATTTTGTACTATTCTAATAATTGTTGAATGTTACTTTTTGATGTAGGTTGCTTATTTTAAACTTTTGTTTTATTATCACATTTTTGTATTGCATTAGATTGTTATAAGTTGTACATTTTTTGTTTCTTCAGCTTGTAAACCGCCTTGAATATTGTAAGATAGAAAGACGGTATACAAATAAAAAATGATGATGAATTGAATTTTTATTTTATTTTTTTAAGAAGAGGAGGAGGAGGAGTTTGGATTTGATTTCCTGCTTTATCACTACCTTAAGGAGTCTCAAAGTGGCTAACAATCTCCTTTCCCTTTCTCCCCCACAACAAACACCCTGTGAGGTGAGTGAGGTTGAGAGACTTCAGAGAAGTATGACTAGCCCAAGGTCACCCAGCCAGCTGCATATGGAGGAGCAGGGAATCGAGCCCGGTTCACCAGATTACGAGTCCACTGCTCTTAACCACTACACCACACTGGCTCTCAGAAAGTCTGAATTGAATTGAATCTTTATTCCACCCCTAGTTGCAGTAAATGCTATACAACTCAACTTAGAACCAGGTCCCACTGATTTCAGTGATCTTACTCTTATGTAAGCATGCTTTGTATTGTAGTCATGAAATAGGAGAAAGACTCCTGGAAAATACATTTTTATTGGGCAGATATTTGTCCATTTGATTATGTACTGAAGCTCATGTACTTCCACCAGTTCTTGGCTTACGACAACCTTCTCCAACCTGGTGTACTTCAGATGTGTTAGACTCATAGCTGTCAACTTTTCCCTTTTTTAAAAGGAAATTCCCTTATTCCAAATAAAATTCCTTGCAAGAAAAGGGAAAAGTTGACAGCTATGGTTGGACTTCAGCTCCAAACACCACTAGCTAGCACGGGCAATGGTCAGGGATGATGAGAGTTAACCTCCAAAACAACTGGAGACCACTAGCTTTGGGAAGGCTGTCCTAACCTCACTTTTTTTCTCCATTTGTTTCATATACTCTCCCTCCTTTGTCCCCTCCTTCTTTCACTTCCTTCTGGCTTTCCCTTCCTTTTTCTCCTCTCCCATTCCCTACTCTTAGTTCCTTAATAGTCCTTAGGGAAATTGTGGATTGGGGGGGGGTAGATGGGGGTGTGATTCTGTGGTTTATTTTGTGAACATTGGTAAAATGTTGAAAGCAATATGGAAAGTGGAGGAAGAGAGACGAAAAGATTCCCTTACATGTGTGCCTGTGGCATCTTCTAAGTCAGCTGAAATGGCCAGGATCCCAGAACTGTCAAATTAATTTGAAACGTTGAAGTTAATGATAGCAGTCTGGAACAAGCAGCTTAGTGCTTCTAAGAACTCTGTACTTTATTATTGCCTTTAGGTAATATAGGAAAGGCCGTGAATGTTGGAATAGGCTGTATCTTCTTCTGTGGAATGTGGCTCTGGTGAAGCATTATGGTGGGGAACCTGTGGCACAACTCCCATCATCCCTGACCATTTGCCAGGGGTGATGGGCGCTGTAGTCCAATGATATCTAGAGAGCCATAGCTTTCCCACCTCTGTTAGACATACGACCCATTCCTATGATAAACATGAGCCTAGAAACATAATCTAGAGTGCCAATATGTGAGCAGTAGTTGTCTGCCATACTCAGTTCAGTGATTTTCTGTGTACATTCCATGGCATATATTATTGACATGAATGTGGGCCACATATGTTGTCCAGAACTGCTGGTTCAGGCCTCACCTCTCTTTCCAGCATACTTTTGAGTAGGCATGCTTAACTTTGAGTATTATGTTAGGCAAACAGGATTTGTTATCTGCATTGCAAGTATATTAAGTGTTTTGCTGACCCAATTTCAGAGTTTACTCCAGATGACTGGCATGGACACAGACAGAATTATTGAATACTCTTTCTCTTGTTAGGAAAATAAACACCTTGGTAAAGTATTTGTTTGTTTTGCTTGTGGTCACAGTTTGTTGCTCTGAGGGTTTCAAAGCTGTAAGCCTGAAGAAATAAGTTCCATCAAAACTTTTGGGACTTATAGCAGACTAAAGATAGATAGGATTGGGAAGCAAAGCATATATTTTCATTGGATTATCCTCAATGCAGTCAGCTGGGGCGGTAGGTTTTTGTAACATAGGTCAAGGCTTAGTTTTCACGATCTCCAACACATTTTTGTTTGTTTGTTCACTGGGATTCTTTATCACTTTCTTCACAAAAATCACCTACATCAATTTAAAGGACAAGAGAGAAAGCAAGAAAAAGCAAGGAGGGAGCTGAAATGACTCAGTTCAAATATTATATAGAATTCATCATAGACTGTGAGAGTATTGCTGTCTCTCTCTTGCTACCAGCAGAATATTAAATTATACTAACTGTGTTTAGTTAACAATTTGTACTAAGACTCATATTTGATTTGACAGCCCAAGGCAGAGAAAGGGCTCTTCAAGAAGCCGCTTTTAGATTTGGAGCTTGGAGGAAGCAAACATACGGAAATCCAGAGAATCCCATATATGCTAATAGGATTTACTGCTTGGTCTGACACCATGTGAAGGAGATTAGCGGTAAGATTCCTGACATTGGTAAGCTTTCCAGAATTCCATTTTATCATTCATAGGAAGCATGGCCAATGCACAGCTGTGCTTTCAAAGCACTGCCACCCTCTCTCTCTTGCTGAACCAAGGGTAGCCGATGCAGTGCTCTCCAAATGCAGTTGGACTCATCAGCATCAGCTGGCCATGTTCCAGGGTTGGGAGATGGAGTCCAGCAACCTCTGCAGGGCATCTCATTGCCTCCATCCTTGCACTAAATAGCCATTTTTTATGTTTGGTTGCCTTGGGAGTAATGTTAATAATTAAAAATATTATTACTGAAACTTACGTCGCTTATTTTACAAAAGTTACTCAATGTGACTTTCAACAACAAATAAATAACACATACATTTAACCAGAATACACCAAAATGTAACAAAATATTTTAAAAACTTATATTTATATTTTAAATAGCATGATTAAAACATCCCACCCATTTTTTGTCTCTGTTAAAATACAGATGAAAATAGAGACGTCCCATTCCATAATGATAATTTTATTATTTATACCCCGCACATCTTACTGGGTTGCCCCAGCCACTCTGGGCAGCTTCCAACATATATAAAAACATATTAAAATATTAAACATTTTTTAAAAAATCTTCCCTATACAGGATTGCCTTTGGACAGCTCATTGGTTGGATAACTCTATACCCTCCAACATTTCTCCAGTGAAAATAGGGACGTCCTAAGGAAAAGTGGGACATTCTGGGATCAAATCGGAAACCATGATGGCTTCTCTAAATCAAGGACATCCCTGGAAATTAGGGACACTTGGAGGGTCTGAGATATCTATGAACATAGGAATTATTTCTGTGGGGTTTTTTTTAAAGTGCAAAGAACTTTAGAATTCATATCTCACTGATGTTCCAGAACAGTTCATGCTATTGGATTAATGTGGCCACAGGTTAAGACCATAAGACACAAGAAGAGCCTACCAGATCAGGCCAATGACCCATCTAGTTCCACATTCTGTGATTGTAGTGGACACCCAGATAGATGCCTGTAAGAAACTCACAAGCAGGATCCAAGCACTACAGCATTCTCCTCACCTGTGGTTTCCAACAACTGGTATTCAGAAGCTATACTCTGATGCAGAAGTAGAGCATAGCCATCATGGCTGGTAGCCATTGCCAGCCTTATTCTGCATGAATTTCTTCAATCCCCTTGGTGGCCATCACTGCCTCCTGTGGGAGTGAATTCTTCAGGGGAGCTTCCATGGGGTTCAACCCCGACTCTGTACCATCTGTTGCCTGGTGATATCTTCAGAGCTGGCTGGTGGGCTTGCCAATGGTGGCAGGCAGCACTGGCAGCGACACTTCCCCAGTCTGCAGCAGGTGGCTGTGACCGATGGGATGCCGCAGGAAATTTTAAACGGTAGGTAACTCACAGCTGCTAGGAGAAAGTTTGGCATTGGTGGGGCATTGGCAGCGGCTCAAGAGTGGCAGGTGCTGGTGGCAGTCCTGTTACTGAAATTTGTGGGTAAGAATGGATGTAAGCCTGAATTTCCTACCTTTAAATGAGACACAACTAGGCACTGTTGTGGGGAAGGATGGTAGCTCAGGGACACAGCACCAGCGTTGCCCGAAGAAGGCACCAGGTTCAATTTTTGACATCTCCAGGTAGATCAGGAAGGGACCACAGTCTGAAGCCTCAGAGAGCTGCTTCCAGACATTCAGTGCCGACAATGCCAAGCTAGATGGATCAATGGTCTGACTTGGTATATGGCAGCTTGCTGTGTTTCGAATTGGCCTTCTATTGCTTTAGTCTTTGGAATGTTGCATTTTATATATCTGGCAGCTGAATAGGAAGTGAAACACACTAATACATCAGGTATATACAAACCTGCCAGAAAAGACAGACCCAAGTAGAAAAATAAGATCTGAAGTCTAAGAATGAAACTCAATGGAGATTTTTGTAAGAATCAACTGCATTAAACTCAGTAGAACTTCCGAGTAATATATAATAATATATAGGATTGGGCTGCTACTAAGGTCAATTTTCAGAAGCGGTTCCTCCCACCCGTAACAAAACAGGATCCCCCCTTTTTACAATCTTATCATACGTTTATCCTTTAGCCTCCAAATAAAGTGAGCTGAGATCTTATGGTGCTTTTGGTGTGAAGACTATACTTAACACCATAAATAGCTAGAACAAAAAATTCTTTTCTCATCATGTCCTCATCTTTTATCTGTTACTTGGAGCTAACTTGCTCTTCCTAGAGAGCGTCTTATTATTTCTGGCAATTAGTTGCAACATCAGATAAAAGCTCTGCCATTTTTGAGAAAGAGGAGCTCCTTTCATGACATGACATGACATGTGAACCCCACCTAACACCCCCCCCTCAAATCTCTCTCTCTCTCTCTCTCTGAGTAGAGGATTAGGAAGAAGGAAGGGGGTACTATTGATTTCTGGGGATAGGCACAGAGAAAGGCAAAAGTTACCTAGCAACATGGCTTTCAAAGATGATTTGACACAAGATGAAGAATGAAGCACAAGATGGTTTGAAAAATGTCAATGATGTTTTTGACTTAAAACATGGCAGGCTAATGCAAATGAGCTTAAACAAGTCACCAGGGCAATCTTAACCCCCACTGGAAAGACAGAGGTGATGGAGTTTCATTTTACATTTCCTTAAAAAAAGAAAGAAACCAAGGATACCTGCTGTACCACGAAGTATCATGCATCACCCTGACTTTCCCCACAGCAATGTAGGAAAAGAACTGAACATGGTTTCTTTGCACATGATACATTTCTGTTATAATTACATTGTTAAATTGTGTTCTTCCCCCACCCCCTGAATAACATTCTGTCCTTCATTTCCAAACAAATGGCCTGTGATTTGTGCCTGTCAAGCATTCTCAGGGCACACCAATTGAAGCTGTCAGTAGCAATGATGTGGCAAAATAATCATATAAGCAAACGTCACATAAGCAGCTAAAAGGGCACCTTTTAATGGTGGTTGAAGCTGTTTGCCAATAATTTCCCTCCCATTTCCTCCCTCCTCCATATTTGGGGTTGGAGTTGACAGACCCTGTTCAATATCTGAATGTGACATTTATCTGAAGAGCTGACATGAAAGTTTAGTGACATTCTCAATTGGCAGCTTCTGTCGCTGCGTGCAGGCAATAGTCTAGACCAGGGGTAGGGCACCTCTGGCCCACGGGCCTAATTAGGTGTGCCGGACCATTTTGACCCACTTGTCAATCATCTGAGACCATATACTATGGCAGGTGTGGACAGTGGCTGGGCTGGGCCAAAAGAGGCTTCTCGAGACCTGGTGTTGGTTGGGCAACAGAAATGCTGGTATCGGAGGCTGTGCACAAACAATACCTTTAATGCACATTCAAAGCACATTCTTCCCCTCAAAGAATTCTGATTACTACAGTTTAGAAATGGCTGCTGGGGATTATAATGCTGAGAGAGGAAAACAAGTGCCAGGAATTCTTTGAAGGAAATAATGTGTTTTGCTGCCAAATCCCCCCAGTCCCAACCCACACAGCCTAAAGTCAGGATAATAGGAAGCTACCTTAAAGTGAAGCAGACTATTGGTTGATCTAGCTCAGTATTGTTTACACGGACCAGCAGCAGCTCTTTAGGATTTCAGATGGGGGACATTCTGAGATATCTGGATTGAGCTTGGGACCTTCTACAAGCAAAGCAGATGAGCTGTGGCCCTTCCCAATGATAAAAATGCAATCCTGCTGTTCCAGTGACTCAGTGGCTCTCTCTTCCTAGTCAGTGTCTTGGATCCTTAGATGAATAAATGAAAGGAAAAATTTTGGTAGTGAGGGTAATACTGGCTCAAAGTGTGGCTTGCCTGAGGCCAACCAATGACTTCATAGCTCTCAACAGGGTGCTTCTTAGTTTGCAGTTTTAACATTAAGGTGTAAAGATTACCTGTTCAATACCCCATTCACCAGTGCAAGTAAGCTGTGTCTCTACAACTAACTTCCTCTGCTTTATAACTCATTATTTCCACAGACTAAATAAGCTTCACTAAAACCCTGTGCTCAGCCAACAAACAAACCAGTTAATGCACTGGCTCTGAAATTCAAAAATCTGATCCATTAAAGCAATGGGGGAATGCCAAGAAAGCTTTTGATTTGATGGAGATTTGCTTATTGAAGTTTTGGAGGCACATAGGTGACTAAAAATGTTGAATCTGTAGATTTTATGGTTTCTATGGATTTATGCCTCCTCCTTCTTTAGGCTCAAATCAAAGCTCAGACTGCCAGTAACCCCTCGGATAAGCTGCCTGCGAGTATAAATAGGAACAGACATGAATGGCTCTTTTTGCATTGCGTACAGAACCTTATAATTGTGCTTGCTTCTGGAAGGAAGCAATCGTCTGTCTTACCAGATGGCATCATGAAGGCTATGAATATCTGTTGTCCTCTGCAAATATGACAGTATGCTGTACGCTACTGAGTCATTGAGAGGCCTCTCCTGAAATAATATAGCTGGCTATTTACCATAGACCAATGGCCAAGAACGTTGGCTTATATTAGATGAAAGAGTCATCAGAGGTTAACACTTGATGCAGGTGGTGCTGTGGTCTAAACCACAGAGCCTAGGGCTTGTCGATCAGAAGGTTGGCAGTTTGAATCCCTGCAACGGGGTGAGCTCCTGTTGTTTGGTCCCAGCTCCTGCCCATCTAGCAGTTTGAAAGCATGTCAAAGTGCAAGTAGATAAATAGGTACCGCTCTGGAGGGAAGGTAAATGGCGTTTCCGTGCGCTGCTCTGGTTTGCCAGAAGCGGCTTAGTCATGCTGGCCACATGACCCGGAGCTGTCTGTGGACAAACGCTGGCTCCCTCGGCCTATAGAGCAAGATGAGCGCGCAACCCCAGAGTCGTCCGGGACCGGACCTAACGGTCAGGGGGTAACTTTACCTTTTTATCCTAAGCTTGCCATAGCTCAGGGATGAGGAACCCTCAGGCCTGGGGCTCAAATGCAGTACTTTAGGACACACAGCAGACACCACACCCCTCTCCCCAGGCCACACCTCAGTGACAAAAACATGATATTTCATTCTAGCACAACAAAGAGCAAAAGAGTTCTGTACTTCTCATTTAAAGAGTTTCCAGTTACTCTAGCATCATGGCTTGTTCTCCTGATTAATGTCAACAAATTATGAAGCTACAAATTATTAAATCCTTTTCATTGCAAATGCGGATGTCTCAGCTATCATTTAGGAATGGCTGCCATGACATCTGATTGAACATCAATATAGGACTCTATGGTTGGCCCTAAGATCTTGTTGTATATAGTGAACTCTGTTTTTGATTGAATATAGTCAAATTAGTAAGTTAATTATTATTCAGTGATGGGTGCTATATGGAATATAAACTTTTTAATGTCTTAAAATACTGTTGATGCAGGTTGGGAGGAAACACATTTTCACAATGCAGCACAGTTTGAATCTAACTTCAAAATCCCTCCACGTTTCTTGAAGTGTACAGATTGACTTTAGGAACACATTTATTTATTGCTGTTGTGCCTATGAACATCAGTGTTCCCAAAGTGGTTAAGATGCAAAAACAAAACGTAAAAAAATGCAATACATACAAGTGAATTATAAAATAATTTAATAGCACACAATTCAAATGCGGTTGAAGTAGCAGAAGCACACTGCCTGTTAAATTCCCCAATGTGTCATAGAATTAAAAGGTTTTCTACTCAACGACAAGATGAGACTAAGGAAGAACATGGATGGGGCCTCATGAGGGAATGCATTTATTCCACAAACTGAAGATGGTGTTCCTTGCTACTGAGCTCAGTCAGATTTTTATCATTTCCTCTTCCAGCTATTATCAAAGTTTTAGACATTATGAAAGCTGTGATTATTATGCTGAAATTAGTGGAAAATACATTTAACTAGCCTTTAAATTCTTAGAGTCTTGTAAAGGTTGTAACTGTATACACCAGGAGACGGAAATGTGTGGTGCTCCAGATGTTGTTGGCCAACTTCCATCAGCCCCAACCAAGATGGCCAGGCATGATGGGTATTGTAGTCTGATGACATGTGAAAGGCATATTATTCCCCATCCCTGCTATATGTGCACACTTACCTGGGAGTTTGCATGTCCCAGAGACATATTTCTGAGTAGATATGCAAAGAAGTGCAATGTAAGAAACTGATTTTGCTGAGAGAGGCTAACAAAGGTACCTTTTTTGTCTAAACTATGTAGATGAAATTTGCGTAGCCTGAAAGAGCTGGTAATATTATGTCATTCTGCAAGGCTGTTTAAAGTTTCCTATGTTTGACCATTTTTAAGATACTTTTTGAGGAGTGGGGCATGTTTCCACCAAGCTTGAACAACAACAACAACAACAACAACAACAACAACAACAACAACAATTTATTGTTTATACCCTGCCAGTCTGGCTGGGTTTCCCCAGCCGCTCTGGGCAGCTTCAAACATAATATAAAAACACAACTAAACATCAAGCATTTAAAACTTCCCAATACAGGGCTGCCTTCAGATGCCTTCAGAAAGTCATGTAATTGGTTATCTATCTGATGGGAGGGCATTCCACAGGCTGGGAGCCAGTACCAAAAAGTCCCTCTTCCTGGTTCCCTGTAACTTCACTTCTCACGGTGGGGAACCGCCAGAAGACCACAGGAGCTGGGCCTCAGTTTCCAGGCTTAACAATAGGGGTGGAGGCGCTCCTTCAGGTATGCAGGTGAAACCTAGCCAGATGGGTGGGGTATAAATTATTATTATTAATATTATTAACACTACTACTACTACTACTACAGGTTTACACAGGAATCTAAATACTGGAGAAAACTGAATTTTGCTAGCACAGACTTGTTACCTACATAGATTGATTGTCCCGCTCCACTGATCAGCTGCTTGTACTACTTAATCTTACCACAAATTTTCACTTTGTGGTAAGGCAAGATGAAGTGCATGTCATTTAAAAACATGAAACACCATGTATCAATTAATTTAAAACAAAATTTGCTTCATAGATTTGGAAGCTTTTGGTGACGGAAGCCCTGTGCTGAACACCAGCCGCAGTGCCTAACGCTGAAATAATTGTCTTCTCAGTTGAAAGTATTTCATGTTATAGGTACCAATATTTTCTTTACGTGGTTTCAGCTGCTCTCGGAAACATATTTGCTGCATTAATGAGTTCACAAGAGACCAAAGAGAAAGTGGGGCATCTCATTTCCAGTGCCTGCTGTGATTTACATCATTCATTATATGGCTGCCTTGCTTGAATTTACCTTCCGTTCAAGGTTTGGACTAGAGTGATATTCAAGCCTTCATTATGACATTCCGATTCAAACAGAGTTTAGGTTATTTCATTACAACCTGTCATGATGACTTTGAAATATTTTCTGCAATAGACATTTAGTCTGAGAGTGACCCCTTCTAGATCACACCAGGTGCAATCAGTCCATAAAATGACAGGTAGAGAGATACTGTTTACCGGGCTACTAAGATTTTATTTCACAGAAAAATAATAAATGTATTGCTACTAATAATCCCCAATATAATTCATAAAGATAAGTTGTTTGGAGACTTTTTTGGTTGCAAGCATAATAATAATAATAATAATAATAATAATAATAATATACTGATACAAGAATATGAAATCCAACATCACTGTTGTTGACCCTCTTTGCTATCCTACACTCATTCTCCTGCCTCTGGGAGCTTCTGTGACTTCCCCCTCTCTTACAGAAGCTGTAGAAGGACTTGAAACAGCCTGACAGCTTGGAATCCTAAGTAATTGAGATATTTGTGAACATTCAGGCCCATCATACCAGTTCAGGCAACTGATTGCAAAGGCTTGATTGCCACAAGCAGACTACAATATAGATAATTTTTGGGTACTGTGCTTAAAATGTAAGATTCTTTGGGATCGAGACTGCAGCTCATGCATAGCTCATTTTTGTTCTGTCCTATTAAGCAGGGCTAAGGTCTGCTAGTTCAGTTATTGTTCTCCCCTCATTCTGCCTCATCTCGCTTCTGATATGAGCTGCAGAATTTCTAAAAGTAATTTCAGAACTGGGGCACATATAGTTTGCTGCAGTTTTCAGCTACGTTTTTCTTCCTTTTCCTATGGGTTACTAAAATACACCAATGCATTTGAGCATTGATTCAATCACAGCACAAAAAGGAATCAATGTGCTCACATCAAAATGTATTTCTCTGCTGTGGTTTAATTAAAGTGCCTATGCACTGATGCACATTCTTAACCCATAAAGAGAACACACAGACATCAGTGCTATTCCAGAAACAAAAACAGATACATTCACCCACTGTGATTTCCCCAGAATTCAGAGGGTCATTGTACAGCAGACCAGGCAATATTCATCAGTGGTAACATTTGCCTAACTTTGGCATAAATACATGCCACAGAAGAACTTTTTGGATGTCACATGCAGTCGCTTACGCCATAAGTCTTGAATAACAAACCAAATTCATATGTACAAGGTTTGCTTGGAAACTGGAGCTTCCCCAAATGCAGCAGCCAGATGGCTTTCTGGTGTACTCTTTTTTAGACGAGATTAACAAAGGTCCGTATAGTTAAAGCTATGGTTTTCCCAGTAGTGATGTATGGAAGTGAGAGCTGGACCATAAAGAAGGCTGGTCGCCGAAGAATTGATGCTTTTGAATCATGGTGCTGGAGGAGACTCTTGAGAGTCCCATGGACTGCAAGAAGATCAAACCTATCCATTCTGAAGGAAATCAGCCCTGAGTGCTCACTGGAAGGACAGATCATGAAGCTGAGGCTCCAATACTTTGGCCACCTCATGAGAAGAGAAGACTCCCTGGAAAAGACCCTGATGTTGGGAAAGATTGAGGGCACAAGGAGAAGGGGATGACAGAGGACAAGATGGTTGGACAGTGTTCTCCAAGCTACTAACATGAGTTTGCCCAAACTGGGGGAGGCAGTGGAAGACAGGAGTGCCTGGCTTGCTCTGGTTCATGAGGTCACAAAGAGTCGGATGTGAGCATCATTGCCCATTTCTGGCTATATCTTTCCAGAAATCAGAAGTGGAGGTGGCAGGGCAGGGCAGGGGTCACTATGGGGGCACTGCCTTGGGGCCTCTGTCACCTGAGGTGGCTGCTTCAAACCCTGATTCATAGCCCTGATCAACTGCAACAACTTGCAATTAGTTTCTGGCCAAAATTCAAGGTGCTGATGCTTGTTTCTCAAGTCTGAAGTGTCTCAAGGCCAGGATATCTGAAAGACAGACTTCTTCCATATAAACCTGTCCATAGGTCGAGAGCATCTTCTGAGATTTGGTTGGTGGGAATGCAGGGCAGATTGTCTTCTGCATTTATGAAATTCCTTTCCTAGAGAAGATAGACTTGCCCCATCTGTGGTGACTTTTAAAGCAAGCAATGAAAACATTTTTATGCCGCTTGAATTTTAATGTGTTTTTAACATTCGAGAGAGAGGGTTTGGCAGGAACGGAGTTCCATTTGCGCAGTGAGACTTCCCCTTCCTCTCCCTTCCTCTTACTTTCTCCAGCTGCTCCAGAAAGTATGCCAACCCCCAGATTTTGAGGGTGTAGGGGAGATACAGGGGGTGAAGAAGTTCTATTGCACAGACAGAACAGCAGCAATGGATGCAACCCTATGGGTTTTAACTCTGCTCATCTCTCTCTCTCTCTCTCTCTCTCTCTTTCTAATGCTTTAACTCAGCTATCATTTAAACTGGTGTTGTGGCATTTTCTTTTCACCTAAACCACTTCAGGGGCCTTTGTTATGGTTAAAAGGTGGCATAAAGGTAAAGGTAAAGGTACCCCTGACTGTTAGGTCCAGTCACGGACGACTCTCTCTATAGGCTGAGGGACCCGGCACTTGTCCACAGACAGCTTCCGGGTCATGTGGCCAGCATGACTAAGACACTTCTGGCAAACCAGAGCAGCTCACGGAAATGCCATTTACCTTCCCGCCAGAGCGGTACCTATTTATCTACTTGCATTTTGATGTGCTTTCAAACTGCTAGGTTGGCAGCAGTAGGGACCGAGCAACGGGAGCTCACCCCGTCACAGGGATTCAAACCTTTGACCTTCTGATCGGCAAGCCCTAGGCTCTGTGGTTCAGACCACAGCGCCATCTCTCTCTATAGGCTGAGGGAGCCGGCACTTGTCCACAGACAGCTTCCGCGTCATGTAGCCAGCATGACTAAGACACTTCTGGCAAACCAGAGCAGCGCATGGAAACACCGTTTACCTTCCTGCCAGAGCGGTACCTATTTATCTACTTGCATTTTGACGTGCTTTCAAACTGCTAGGTTGGCAGCAGCAGGGACCGAGCAATGGGAGCTCACCCCGTCACGGGGATTCAAACCTTTGACCTTTTGATTGGCAAGCCCTAGGCTCTGTGGTTCAGACCACAGCACCACCCACGTCCCAAAAGGTGGGATAAAAGGGTTTAAATAAATAAATACATGTCTGATTGTCAAATCTTTCCTATAAAGGGTTATTTGCTAAGGCACCTTCCATTAACCAATCCAGACAACATTTTTAAATGTTATGATAGCACACCCCTCTGTGTGTGTGTGTGTGTGTGTGTGAATTTCTTAGCTCAGAACAGATTGCAAAGCCCTGCTCATTCATGTTGCTTGTCTGGTTAAACATTATTTTTAACTCTTCAAAAAAAGTGTGTATTCCGTATTCAAAATTCTGTGTGAAGTTACATTCTGTAAACTGAATAAATTACGCATAATTTTACAATCTGTTATTTTGCATAATTTGTTCAGAATCAGCCAGTGATTGAATCTATCCAGTTTGATCATAATGGGTTTTCATCTTCTGTTAGTACAGAATTTAATCTTTCTCTTTAGGAATGAATGCTTCCCCCCCTTTCTCTGCCATTAGGCTTATCAGCTCTGAACACTTGGCAATGATTAACAGTCAGCAGTGTCCTGGTGTTTGATTGGCAATATTTCGAGAAGGGGGGAGGAAGAAATTGACTGAAAATGTGTTTCATCAGGAGGCATAATATGCTTTCTGTTCCCCCTCAACTTTAAATTACTTGATGCTTATTAATGGACAGCTCTAAAGTAACCCACTGAAAAAAATACTAAATAATATATTGCCTTTTTTATTAACTCATTTACATTCATGATTTCCAGCAGGGTTTGTAATGCTCTCATATCATGCAAATATTCATTGATATTATAAAGTGGTATTCCAAAAGCAGCTCCAGTAGGTAATGTAAGATAAACCATGCTGTTCTTCAGATTTGGGAAATAATGTCCATGTGGAGAAAGCTGAAAGTTCATTCAATTGGGGAAGGGGTGTTTTTACCACCAGGTGACCTGAGATGGCTGCCAATTTTCATTTCTCCACATTTCCATATCTGTTTGTAAAAATAAATAAATTGGAGGGGGGTATGAGGTTCTCATGAAAATTCATTAGCATTTTAGTGCAAATTTATTGTAACTGACATGTTTTTGTACGCATCTTTGCCTAAGAAACACATTTTGCAATGCAATTTCCCCAAATCTAATGCATTTTGTATGCTATTTTAAGCTGTATACACAGTTTTGTGCACACCTTGCCCTTACATATGCATTTTTGCACACATTGCTTGTCTGGAGAAATGCATTGCAAAATTTGAAGAAATGTAAATTTTGAAAAATATCTATGCTTTAGTGCACATATTGTTTCAGAATGTGTGAAGTAGGTAGGTTTTCCTTTAATTGTGAACTGAATTTGTTTGATTCCCCATCCCTACTTGTGACTTCAGCCAAAGTCTTTGCACAGGAGAGTATACAGTCTTATAAACAACTCCTGTACAGAGCTTTGATGTGCTAGCTGTTTTGATACAACAAACTGAACTTCCTTTTAGAATGACCTCAAAATCTGCAGCCACAGTTCCCAAGGCCATTTCCATGGCAGATTTCCATTATTTTCACATGTCCATCTTTATTTAATTAACTTGACTATCCTTCTCCAAACCATTTCTTAGCAGACATTCAGAACCTGATCCAAACAAACTGCTGAAGGCGCTGGAAAGATTATGGCAGTAGTAAACAATATCACTACCATTTGCTTTTTGTTTGAAGGTTTTAAATTAGCTTTGAAACCACAGATACATAGGCACATTATTGTAATGTTCTTTCTGTCCTTTCCCCTACCTTCCTGTCTATTTTGTGCTTCATGTGCAGAACCATGAAGGGAGAAACAGAACAAAAACCTAAATCGGTTTGATCTGTATTAAGACTTTGTAAGGTCATGCTTCATTTAGCTCAATTTGTTGTGACTCTTCCTGCTGAGTTTAATCATAGCCAAAAAACAGATCCTTTCTGTTAGTGGTAATGTCTAGATCCAACTGAGGGAATTTGTCTGAAGGTCTCTGAACATCTGGTTTGCCAATCCACAGTCTAGAGGATGAAACCATAAGGAAGTGGCTACTTTGTCAAAGATATTCCTCAGTTGATGCTACACAGAATCCTGACATCCATTCCTGAGATAGCCAGCCAATTAGATTAGCTTTAAAACAACAGAGGAAATTTGGAGATAGCCAATGCAGGATCCCAGACTTATTAGTTTTTTTCTTCCACAGCAACTGCTGAGAAATCTCCTGAAACTGCAAGTGTTGGCTCCATCTTTGGAGAAGCTGGAAAGTGTTTAGATGTGTAGATATGAAGAAGCTTACCCTGGTAATGTGTGGCAGGTTTGGTCAGAAAAAATGAATTACAGCTCCTGTACAGATGTTGAGGGAGTGGAATCAGGGAGGGCATGAGATTTGGGACAGGACTAGTAGCTCAGCCCCACTTCCCTTCCACCATTATACATTGGTGGTGTGAAAGGAGCTATCAAATTCTTCAAATACAAGGAAAGAATTGTTGGAAAAGAAGAACTCAAAAAGCAGCAGTACTGGGAGCTTCCTTTCACTGCATTGTTTTGAAATAAATAAAGTGAAGAAATATACCCAAAGGGCTGCAACCATAGTCAAAACATGGCAAGCCTTAGTGCAGTCTAGAAAACTTACTTAAAAATCAGAATTCCTAGAACACGGCAAAGATTTTACAAATAAATCTATTGTCTTTCTCCTAATAAAATCTCATGTCATGACTCATGGCTGGAGGATGAATAATTTTTTTAAGACATGTAATATTATTAAATTATGCAGTACTGGCTACTCATGCTGAAATGATAATGACTATAACTATAACAATATTACTCAACATTAAAGCCTCATAAGAACTGCCTATGCTGCATTATAAACTTGGAATTTTGACAAAGTCCCTTCCTGAGTCTAAGGAAACGTAGCAGCCAGGGAATAAGAGGACAAGTCCTCTTGCTGATCAATAACTGGATAAAGACAATGAAATGGGAGTCAACTGACGCTTTTCACAATGGAAGGAAATAAGCAGTGAGATTCCCCAAGGGACCATCACTCTTTCACCTTCAAAGAAAGGATACTGGAGTGAGAAGGGACAGGTCTTAGATAGTGGATGACACCAAATAATTCAGGATGGTGATGATCCAAACAGCTTGAAAGGGATCTCTCCAAACTGGGCAGAAGCAGATTGCCAGGTGAGCCATGCATACTCTTGCATACTGGGAGGGGTGAGACAAGGGTAGGTTGATGTGGTGCAAGTGTAATCCCTGCCAGTTCATCTGCAGCACCAAAACCTCTCTTCCACCCCATGCCTCCCAACAGCAGGCCATCTGCAATGAAGCTAGTGGTTCTGACTCACCTCATGAGCCACGGCTGAAGCTGGGTAAATGGGCAACAAAATGAAAGCCTAATCTGATGCACATTAAGGCAAAAGATCTTATGCATATGTAGGAACTGAAAAAGGTTATGACTATCTAGGAAAGAGATCTTGATTTTGTGGTGGCCCACGGAATGAAAACACCAATGTCTTTAAAAAAAATATATATATTTATTAAAGTTTCCAGAATAAAAAAGGAAAGAAAGAAAAAAGAAAAGGATACATTTTACACTTAATTTCATTGACATCTTTCCAGGACTCCCCCCCTCCCCCTCTTGTATTCCATTTTCATTAAATTAATTCCACAAATTCTTACCCCAAATATTAAAGCCTTGTTATAATTATAATTAGCCTATTTATTCAAAATTAATTTATCTTATTTAACCATTTCTCTTTATATTTTTTATACTTCCCTGAGATCGACCCCAGTTCCCTTCCACGAATTCCCCTATTTTTATAAAACAAGAAAGAATGAAAAAAAAAGAAAAGAAAAAATATATAGTTTTACAGCCTTTGGGTTCCAAATCTCCCTCCCCCCTTTCCCGGTTTCGATCCCCAAAGTTCATCCATCTGTCTACTGCCAGCCTGGAGAACCCACGTCCATGTCTAAATCTCTCTCAGTTCCACTTTGCCGTCTTTTTGGTAGCTTTTAATTTCAAAAAGTCCAATCTCGGAGAAACTCTCAAAAAAGATCATTCTTCTTCCATCCAGACCTCTGTGTTTAAGAGTATAGCTCAAATTCTGTTTCTTGATCCTTTTAAAGTCTGGATGTCCCAAATGTTCTAACTTCGAATTTAGTCCAGCTCTTATTCCTCAGGTTTCTTTTCCTGTTCTGCTGCAAAAACCTTCTAATTCAGAAACTTCTGGTTCCTCTACAGAGGCTTTATTTATTCAGGAACATAAACTTACGTCAAGTCCCTTCCTTTCTTCAATAGATAAATCCATTGTCTCCTTTAGTGTAGAAACCTCTGTAGACAAAATAATGCTTCGTTTTTGCAGCTTTCCCAAGAGATAACAAATCCTGCTCAATTTCCTAGTATTTTTCCACTTGCTGCCACTGTTGCAATGTCCCGAACTCCCTCTAGAGGGAATATGGTAACTTAATTTCTTTCCAGATCAGACCCAAAAGTCAAATAACTTGTTGCCTTTATTTCCAATAATTTATGTCCAAATTGTAACAAATCTAACCAGCAAAGCCATCGTAACAAAGTTCTCTTTAATTTTCCTGCTTTTGACAGCTACTTTGACAGCTGTCAAAGTTTCTGTGTCTCTTCACCAGTCTCTCATGACGGATCGCTCCCGGTTTCCGGGGGGGTTACATTTTAATTCTCACAGACCAATCTTCTCCTCCAGCACAGTTACTTGTAATTTCCCTTCGTGAAATTAACTTTTTTCAAATAAACAAGCTCATCTCTTGATCTTAGTTGTCAAATCCTTGCGTTAAAACATCTACAACGGGGGGGGGGGGGCGGACTTCCTTTTTGCACCTCCCCCGCTCGCTCCGAATTCGTAAATCAAATTTTTCCTTTTAAGTCCGATAAATTTACTCATGGGTTGTTCTTTTTAAGCCAAAATTTTCAAAAGAAGAAGTCGTTGCTCTCCGTCGAATGGCATGTGGATTCGCTAGGTAGGGGAAGCAGTGGACTCATAGCACCACACCCCCCCGTCACCCGCTCCGCAGCCTTTAAAAAGGCTCCTTCGTGGGTCAGGGGGCGCAAACGGTGCCCGCCGAGTCATCAAGTCCATGGGCATCACCGCCCCCTGACATGCGCCGCACCCCCCCCATGTGCTGGGTGCCATGCCCCCACAGGCTGCATGTCACGACCCCAGAACACATTCCACGCCCCTGTGGGTGGCGCACCACACCCTCGTGGGTGGTGTGCCATGCCCCCGGGCACGCACCATGCCCCCGCCTGCTCTCCACTCCTGGTAGTGGAGCATGCAGCTTCACCACTGCCTTCACCAACTCCAGATGCTGCTGGATTCTAACTCCCATCAGCCCTAGCTGATGATGGGAGCTGTGGTCCAATATCTGTATGGCACCAGGTTGGAAGGGTTGCTATAGAGAATACAGTGGTACCTCGGGTTAAGTACTTAATTCGTTCCTAACTCCAAACCCTGGAGGCCCACAGCTCAGCCGCCACAATGGCTGTGCTAGCTGGAGCCAGTGGCAGATGCAGCCCAAAACATCAGGAGGGCACCAGGTTGGCAAAGGCTATTCATGGTGGTCCATGAAACCATGTGGATTTGTCAGATTAAAAATCAGTTGCTGTGTAGTGCAGACTTTGATTATTATTTCCCCCACACAACTCAGTCTTGTTTTCTCATACCCTTTGTTGTACAGATCTTGCTGGCTTCCATTGTAAGCCTCAGGGTACAATATAATAATTCATTTTCCTTGATTCCTGTACCTTCAGCCATCAATTAGCCAGACTCTTGCTATTGCAGTGTGTGCCCTCTGCTCTCTTATGCATATTGCAACATGCTAAACCTCTTTAAACACCATGTTTGGAACACTGTTAATAGGAGTTACCTTTGGTGCAGTGGCGTAGCGTGGGGGGTGCAGGGGGGGCCGGCCGCACCGGGCGCAACATGGGCGGGGGGCGCGCTCGCACTAGCAGCTCTCTGCCCCTACTAAAATCCACGGGTTAGGGAGCCCGCGCTCGCTCGGCTTGGCGAGGAGGTCGCGGAAGGGGGAGAGCGAAGCCTTCTGCCGCGGGCCAAAAAAGGAGAGGAAGCCGGGCGGGCGGGCTGGCTGGCGGGGGTCTGGCTGCGCCTGCTGCTGCCGTTGCCACTGCTGCCGGGCTTTGACAGCTTGGTGAAGCGGAGGGAGAGGAGTTTTATGGTAATTGCGGCTCTCTCTCCACTGGCCTTCTGGGTAGTGAGCCGAGCCGAGCAGGGAGTCTGGCGAGGGGGCGGGAAGAGACTTTCCCCCTTTTTTCCACCTCGCCTGGTCAAAAAGGAGAGCGGAGTCTCCTCAGGGCGCCCTCAGGCAGGGCAGGGCAAGGCAAGCAGAGCGAGGAGGAGAGAGAGGGGAAGGGGGGGGAGCAGCCAGGAAATGCCGCGGTGTGGAGGGGGAATCAATTAAGGAGAGAAAGCGAAAAGCTTTGGAGAAAGGGAAAAAAGGAAAGGAAAGAGGCAGCTCCGGGAGAGCGTGGGGGAAAGAGAAGCCTTGCTGCTGCTGCTTGGGAGAGTAAATTACTGTACTTGCCTTGCCCCGGGTTAGGGGGCGCAAATTACTTGCCTTGCCCCGGGTGCTGACAACCCACGCTACGCCGCTGCTTTGGTGAATAGAACGCTGTGGCCTTCCGGCTAAATTGCTAAATGTCTACTTTCACCTCACGAGCCCATATTATCCCCTCAAATGCAAAGGATGGTATGAGGTAACGTTATGTTATTAAAGCAGATCATATAATGAAATGCCAACCAAGAAAAGAATAGGCCCTCGTGGATAGTTAGGTCAGAGACACAACCTAGATCTATTGAGTCTAGTCACATTTCCGGAGTAACTTTGTTGCTGCCATGTTCCCTTCCTTTTGTCCCATAATGAGCTTGTGGTATGGAGTTCCAGAGGAAAATGTGGTAATAAGGAACTGAATAGTGTTGTGAGTGCTCTGCAAGAAGTTTCTCTTGCCCCAGCTTTGGCTAAATATCATATCAAGATTTCATTCAATTAAAATGCTGAGGGAAGGTTTCTTGAACAATACATTCTCATAGCTCTTGCTACTGATTACCCTCAGCCAGGAGAAAATGAGACCCAAAAACTTTAGCAAGCATTAAGGGGTCTAAGCCAAGTCTTCATGCCAAAGGTAAAAATAACAAGAAGAATTCTCATTTAATTCCATATTAGGGTACGTCCAGTCACCCATCTGCATTTGACAAGCAACATTATACATTATCTTTATGGAAGCATTATACTGTGACGGGGAGAAAGGATCGTTCAAGCACACAGCTATATAAAACAAATATCCCGTGAGTTTTGGATGGAGGAGGGTGCCCCCCCCCCGCAAGCCACAAATTGGCAATGACAGCATCTAAAGGCATCAGGAAATCTTGCAGGAATATTCCTACGAAGAAAAGCTCTTCGACTATAAGCATCCACAGATGGGTCCCTTGGCAGCTGGAATGAATTTCATCCAAGATGAGGTAGCTGAAAAAGCAGTTATATTATCACAGCTCTGGGAAGTGAACAGCAAAAGTAAATCATTTTTTTAATAATATATTTTGATATTTGCTGGCAGTGGAACCCTTTTCTAAAGTGACTTTGCATTTAGTCTCTGATGGGGGCATTTTGGCAAAGCTTGTAATAAGAAATGTGCTTTTTCTGCACCCAACACAGCTTTGGATGTTACAACCCTGGTGGGGAGGGGAGTGAACAACTCCCCGAGGATTGCACTTTGTGCCTTGCATTGCATTATCCAAAGAGGTCAGCTGTGAGATGTGCAAGCCTCTGATGGAGGCTGAGCTCTTCAAGTACCTTTCTGCAGAGGAAATGTGTGTGATCTCTCCTTTGTGGATGCCCCCATGTAGAGTAGAAAGAAGGAATGTGGGTGATTCCAGTGCTTGCTTTGTCTTCATAATGTAATGTCTGAAGCCATCATTCATTGACATAGCAAGGGCCAAAAGAAGCAGGAGAACCCACCTAGCATCTGTTTGAATGGGACTGTGGAGGTGCAGAGCATAGCCTGAAGTCCACATATGCAGCCTGTGTTAGTATATTCTGTCTGTTTCACAGATGGGGTGGGGCCGTAGAGCTGGGTAGACTGTGTCCATAGCAGTCTGAGCAGAAAGGTGCCATCGATCAGGCACAAAGAAGGGCACATCCTTTGCGCATATAGGTCCACAAATTCAGTCTCTGTTTGAAATAGCTCGTGCAGCAATACTGGGAAGGAGGTCCAGAAAATCGCTGCCAGTTGGAAAGTAGAATACAAGAGTATATGGACCAATGGCCTGATTAAAATAGCCCCTTAATGCAAGAGAAAGCCAACGAGATACCCTATAGATGCTGTTGGACTACAACTCCCATTATCACTGACCAGTGTTGGTGGGGCTGAAAGGACTTGACATTTAATGTTCTTCAGAGGGCACGACTTTGGCTACCCCTGCATATGGAGATAAAACCACCTGTTTTGTCCCATTTCCTATCTTTCTGCTTTTACACTAATGTACCAAATTGATCCATCTAAAGGGTCTCCTGCAATTTAGCCCCAGAGAGATCAATGCGAAAATCTACCTATGCTGCAGTTTAAAGGATAGCCATAAATGATCACAAAACTACCCTGCATCCATTGAGCTGAGCAAGTAGGTGCAATTACTGGTATCCTGTAACAAGGAGGGCAGCCATGGTTGAAATCAATATCTTATGCTGCATGTAGATATGTTATGGTTTCCATTTGTCTTGTTTAAACAGCTGATTAGAATAGACTGTTTTATCTGAGCCAAGCCTATAAAGCTAATAGAGCAAGAAATGTGTTAGACTGCAGTGTTCCAGCCTTGTTTCCAGGGAGCACCTGATTCTGAAGGTATCTGAGAGATGGGCTCTCATTTTGCACTTGTTCCCATTGCAAGTTTAGTAAAAAAACAACAAATTCCTGATATTCTGTTTTCTAAAATGAGTTTTTTGCCTAGAAAGAAATTAACAGCAAATGACATGTTAGGAATAACTAGTGAGCTGTGGTACAATCCTCAGTGTACAGAGGCTAGAACCACTGTGTTTGATGCAGCTTTGTCCAAGAAACTGTGCACTGGCTTGCACCCTTAAGTCCCACTTTGTGGGGTTTGTTGTACTTAAAAACAGTCTTCCACATGAATATCGATACGGATTTATCTCCGTCTTTCAGCTGGAAAGGCAAGAGAAAACACCATCCTCTTTCACAGATCTCTCCCAATTTGCAAACATTGAGCCGGGGGAGGGTGACTAGAAATCAAATTATATATCATCACAGAAATTCCGGCGAGAGGCAAGTAAACACAGAAAGCCAGTTGTTTTTTTTTATTCACTGATTGATTAAATTTCTGTCCTGCCCTTCCTCCCAGAGGAGCCCAGGGTGCCAAACAAAAAGCCAGCCAAACACTACAATTGAAAAATAAATAAATAAGACACCTGAAAACATTTGAAAAATGATCATATATCCTCACAGCTAGCAATTTCAAGGTTGCCTAGAACAGTATACATCAAATGTCCTAAGAGGTGGTACCAGAGCTGCGTTTTCTCTTTTTAAGTCAGCATGCTAAAGCTCCCTGGAGCATCTCAGCGGCGTTAGGCCACACAGGTAAAAACTATTTTTAAATGATCCAGGAAGTGACTGTACGTCATAGTGTGCAACCCCTTCCTGTGAAATTGTACAGGCAGCCATCTCTCACCCACCCCTGTAAATTATCCAGTAAGAGATTGGCATATTATGAAGTACACTCACTTCCTGGAGCATTTTAAAAATAGATTTCATTCATGTGGCACCACTCTCCCTAGCAACTTTCAGATATTTTCTTACAAGGAAGAAAAAGGTAGCCCACAAAGCACCTTGTATGTACAGCCTCCAACCGTGTAAGACTGCTTCCAAGGATGTTATTTTTATTTCAGGCTATCCCCATAATTAAGGGGAACAGGATTTTCAAAGAATGGCAAAGAGCGATTTCAAGGTATATTTGGCAGGGCAAAAAGCCAAGAATTCAATTTAAGTTATTAACAGATGTGAGAGAAAGAGGAGGCTTTGCCCTGCCCGACTTGAAATTATACTATGAGGCATCATGCCTTTGCTGGTTGAAAGAATGGATAAAATTAGAAAATAAGGAATTGTTAGATTTAGAGGGGTTTGATAACAGATTTGGATGGCATGCGTACTTATGGTGTGAGAAGAAGAAAATCCATAAAGGTTTTGAGAACCACATCTTCCGAGGTCCTTTAGTTGAAGTTTGGGATAGGTATAAAAACCTATTGGAACCTAGAGTACCACACTGGTTATCTCCATTAGAAGTTATGAGTGTAAGGAAAATCAATATGAGAGGTAATTGGATCACATATGGCCAATTGTTACAGTGGTGCCTCGCAAGACGAAATTAATTCGTTCCGCGAGTCTCTTCGTCTTGCGGTTTTTTCGTCTTGCGAAGCACAGCTATTAGCGGCTTAGCGGCTTAGAAAAAGGGGGTGGGGAGGAAAAAAAACTTGCAAGAACTCGCAAGACGTTTCATCTTGCGAAGCAAGCCCATAGGGAAATTCGTCTTGTGAAGCACCTCAAAAGACGGAAAACTTTTTCATCTAGCGAGTTTCTCGTCTTGCGAGGCAGTCGTCTTGCAGGGCACCACTGTATTTAAAGAAGGAGGAAAATGGAAAATGAAACCATATGAACAGGTCAAAGAATATCTATATGACTGGTTGCATTATTTTCAAATAAATGAAATGTTTAGGAAAGATGTTAAAGAATGTGGTTATGCAGACAAGGATTCAAAATTTCAGACAGAAATAATAAATAATGATTTAAATTTTTTATCCAAAATGTATAAGTTGTTGCTAGAATGGAATTTGAAGGATGAGGAAGTTAAATCGGTAATGATACATTGGGCCAGAGATTTTGGTTATAACATACAATTTGAAGACTGGGAAAGATTATGGAAGGAGAATTTAAAATTTACAGCATGTATGACATTAAAAGAAAATGTTATGAAAATGTTTTACAGATGGTACATAACACCGGTAAAATTAGCGAAAATGTATAAGACATGTAATAAGTGTTGGAAATGTAAAGATAAAGAAGGCTCTTTTATCATATGTGGTGGGAATGTAAGAAAGTAAAAGGCTTCTGGGAAATGATATATAATGAACTGAAGAAGATACTAAAATATACATTTATAAAGAAGCCAGAGGTCTTTCTGTTAGGAATTTTAGGAAATGAGATAAAGAGAAAGGACAGTAAATTTTTTCAATATGCAGTGACAGCTGCAAGAGTGTTACTGGCTCAGAAATGGAAACAACAGGAAATACTGACAATGGAAGAATGGAGAATGAAGCTGTTAGACTATGCTGAGTTGGATAAATTGACTGGGAAGATTAGATACTTAAGAGACCAAAAGTTCACCGAGGACTGTGGAAAATTTGTGGAATATCTGGAAAGTATAAGTGAGGGACAAATAACGCTAGAGGGATTTAATGAAGCACTGTGAAATTTGAGAAGTATTGTTAAAAGGGAATAGAAAAAGTTAGATTCAAATAATGACAATACAAACCTAAGAAATGCGTAAATTAATAATGACTACGAATGATTTACTGAAAAGCTGAAGGAAGTCCAGAAAAGAAATACTTTGTGAAAAATTGGATGTGAAATTATTGTGTGTTTTTGTTTTTGTTGTAAATTAATAAAAATTATTTATAAAAAAAGACTGCATTTTTTTTTAAAGAATTTGTCCTTAAAAATCCCGACATAAACAGGGTAAGATTGCTGTGAAATGTGGAGAACTGAATTTAAAATGGGGAAAATGAGAAAGAGAGAAAATGAGAAAAACTGAAATTGACATATTCTTCCATTTCTACTGGCACAAAACTAGGACATTGTGTTTCCCCAATATATTTTGTTTACAGTTTTGGCTCAGGCAAACAATTTTCTCTACTGCCATCTTGGAAAAAAGGTCTGACTGAGCCAAAACTATAAAACAAATATATGAAAGAAACATTAGGAAAAACATGTCTAAACCCATGAATCTGTGATTTAAACATCCAGCCAGAAACAGAAAGGAACACCAGAATGAGGAATAATGGGGGGGGGGATTTTCTGTGCTCCTAACAGCTGCTTGCACAGCAAACATCAAAGTCATCAGTAACATGCAGAACCAACGACAAGAGAGACTGGATGAGCAGAAGCAGCTCATTGGATGTGGCAGACACACAATGCTAATGTCCTAGCAGATAGATTGCTATTGCTGACCAGGAAGGAGGAGAGAGGAGGTGGCAGCAAGGTCAGTGTGGTGCAAACTGGCTCTGCCAGAGCATTTGCACCATGCTGACCACCTTGTTGCCTTACACCTCCTGCTCACCAGCAGTGACTCATTTCCCAGGAACCTAGCGTAGCAGCTCCACCTCAACCAGTGAGTCTACTGTTGTTCCCTTGTCATAATCAGTAGCCAAGTATTCCACCAGAATAAGATAACATGATGGCCACTGGGCAACAGCTTATATGCTTCCATGTCCCTCAAGAACATAAGATGGCCCCCTGCTGGAATAGACCAAAGGTCTATCTAGCCTACCTTTCTGTTTCCCACAGTGACCAACAATATTCTTCCAGGAAGCCCGTGTAATTGAAATATAAATGTCACAGCTCTCTGCCCTGCCTGCCCCCATTTCTTCCCAGCAGTTAATTTTCGGTGGCTGTTTTGGAACATGAAGGTTCCACATAGCCATTATTGCTAACAGCCTCCATAGATTTTTTTCACCCATTTTAGAGCTATCTGAACAAGTAGCCATCACAACATCTTGTGGCAATGAAATTCATAAATAAAATTTGCAGAGAAGCAGTTTCTTTGCTGAACCCACTGCCAATCCATTTCACAGACTGATGTTAAGTTCTAGTCTTTAGAAACACTGGGAGCTGCCTTAGCCAAGTCAGAGCATTGGTTCAGTGGCTCAATGTCGTCTTACATTGACTGAGTGCCCAAAGTTTCAGAGAGAAGCTTTTTCTAGCTCTGGGTGGATATGAAAGGAACAGAACCTAGGATCTTTTGCATGCAAAATTTATGAGAGAAGCAGACAAATTAGATCATAATTCAAATGGACTCCTTCCATACTTCACAAGAGAGAACGCTGTTTTACTTCTGTGCGTGCTGCCAATGATTTGACTGAAGGAATTCCTTCTTTACAGCAAGCTATTGCAAAAGAAGAAAATCCTCTCATTCCCAGATGTAGCCATAAACATGTGAATGCTATAATCAGCAGTCCCGTGACCACTATAATGATTATATTTAAGCTACTCCCGTTGTTTCTTATGCAAAGTATGGAGAAATGGCTTAGCAACTTGAGTGCCACAGCTCAGTTACTGCTGCCAAAGGGACCTTTCTGATGACAACCACAATAATTTCTTCATGCTTCTCAGCCCTCACCTTTCAGGTCGAATAATGATCCATCAGTATCCCCAACAGTAATAATTTTGATTTTTTTTTAAACTGTTTTGATATTTCTTGCCATTTATGGCACTGTTCAATAAGAACACAAATTCAGGAATGTCACAAGACCACTGGTAGAATTCCACAAACTCAAGCCTTGCTCAATCCTGGAGCATTTGCTTCTCTTACAAAACTCTGTCATAAACTCTATGAGGATTTTTAAAAAATAAAATCATTGCACCAACATAGTGCAACCAATATGGAGGATTGGAGTGAAACAAGAGTAGTCCATGACAGTATGAAGCTGTTTCTTATGTTCCCATGTCTCAAGCTCAAAGGAGTTTTTTACCAGTTGCCAACTTTTTTAAAGTTATGGCTAGGTAAATAGATATAGACTGCTGGCTGTGCTGCACCATAATGAATTCTTAAAACTGTCAGAGTATTAAAGAATGCAGCTGGGATGTTTCTAGAATGAGAAGGTGGAGAGACTGGAGTTCAAAGGGGAAACAAATTTATGCTTTCTTACATGGCAAGGGTATTCTCTTAATTAAATATGTTTCAGTGCACTGTGTCCCTTGTGCAGTATTCTGCAAAGCAGACTATTTTCTTGCCAGGCAATCTCTTATTCAGGGATGGCTGCACATAAGCAGCTCTCCACATGGAACTGAGTAGATGTAGTCCCTGCATGCAGGCCGCGCCTCATTGAAAGAAACCACACAAGTAATTATTGAACTGGAGGGTCAGATAATCAGCTCTTATAATACTCTGCACCAGGGCCAAGCTGCCTAAAATGAAGGCCTTCCAAACGGATAAGAACACCCGCTCATGCATTTATGAAACTTGTATTCCACATTGCTCTCCTTCACAGACTCAAAGCAAGTGACAAATATGAAGGGGTACGATTTTAATCACAGCCACACTACATGACCATCCACAGGGAGAGGAGCAAAGGTAGAAATAGCCCCACTGAATGATACCGAAAACTATAGGTTATCAAATGTTGGATCTCTGAGTACAGCTTGGTGGGTCACAGGTTATGAATTAGCTGAAGGCTTGTTCCTGTTGCTGCTTGGGAATTCTAAGAAAAATCAGTGCAGTCTTGAAACTGCAGTTCAGTATGCCATTTTAATTCAAAATGGTATCTAATTGTATATTTAAGAAGAAGAGTTTGGATTTGATATCCCGCCTTTCACTCCCCTTCAGGAGTCTCAAATCGGCTAACATTCTCCTTTCCCTTCCTCCCCCACAACAAACACTCTGTGAGGTGAGTGGGGCTGAGAGACTTCAAAGAAGTGTGAATGGCCCAAGGCCACCCAGCAGCTGCATGTGGAAGAGCGGAGACGCGAACCCGGTTCCCCAGATTACGAGACTACCGCTCTTAGCCACTACACCACACTGGCTCTCATTTTTAAAATATAGACCCTGCTCTTTGATCTCATACCATCATGCCAAATTTCATTATATCTTAGGAGATGTCCTAAGACATGGCGAACAAACTTCCCAATAATAATTTAAACTTTTATTCCAGATGAATTGCTTATTGAGCTTTCATCTGTATTTGCTTGCACAGTGCTTAATCGGAGGGCATACAGATTTATTCCTGAGGAGGTTGCACCACAGTGAACCTTCCTTCCCAACTGACTTGTCCAGAAGTTATACACCTTCTCATTTGCAGGGCACACTTCTGTTATGTATTAAAGTTCTCACCCTGGCCACCAGGAGTATTGTGTATATAGTTTTCACTCAGGTCCACGTCAGTTACTTTAGGCGGGAAACCCTGGGTTGTCGTTGCTACAATGTTGACAGCCGGCTGCCTATAAAAGCAGGCCGGCTGAGTTGTTTGCTGTTCAGTTCTGTTCCAGCTTACAAATAAAGAGCTGCTTTGGTGAAATCGCTGTGTCGTCTGCTTTGTCTACCCACTATTTAACAACTTCCTCAACCCTGAGAAGTTGTTGTTGTTGTTGCTTTAAAAAAATAAAAATAAAAAGTAGATTTGTTGTGCCAGAGCAACAGGGCCTTTTAACCCACTTTAACTGCAGGCACCAAAATTTCCAGTATGCAATTGAATCCCTCCTGACAGTCTGGAGTTCACCCAGGTTGGAGAAGACTGATATAGCCTAACATTCCAGTCCTGCATAACAACATTCGCCTGAAAAGCTGGCATGTCCTGGTGATTTGTACGATGGGATATCCTGAATTCTTCAGATAAGGCATCTAGATGGCTCCCAGCCCAGTCCCAAGCATTGGGGAGCCAACTAACAACTGCGTAATACAAGATGCAAGTGCTATTGTGCCAGCATAGTGTTGGAAATCGCCATGTTGTATTGGCAGTGCAAACAGACCTGATGCAATGCCATTGAAAACACTGGAACTGTGACAAGTCTCTGAGCAACCATGGCATCAGGCTGCCCTACAATAAACCATGTCACTCACGTGCATTACAGGAAGCTACAAAAGTAAATAAATTCAGGACTCCTGGTCAGCATCGTCCATTTCTAATTCTTCATAAGCCACATGTGAAAATGACAATGAAATAAAAGGACAGTTCAAGCAATCTGTAAGTTGGTTGATATGGAATATTTAAATTTAAGTCTGTTAAGTCCCAATTTTACGTGAAGGCTACGGAAGTGAATATAGTACAAGTACTAGTAATTAGGGATGTAAGAAAGCATTGTTTTCCATCTTGCCCTGTATTTGTCACATGCAGCAATGTCCCCCCCCCCCACTCTGGTGAAATTACATAACTTTTGTAAGTTACTAGTTCTGGAATTAATTGCGCAAATTTCATTGTTATTATGTTATTTAATTCCATTCTTTTAAATTCAAAGGAAACACAATGCAAATTGGGTGTGTGTGTGTGTAATCAATTACATGCCATTTACAGATTGAAAGCAACAACAGTGAAGACCAAACCTACTGATTGAATTGATTTCCATTCCGAACACCATCCTGATATTTCATGATTTGGCCGTATGGAAATAATTTTATAAATAAATAAAAATACTGGAGATTCTCTTTCTCTGACACATGGCACACAGGTATACAGAGAAGTTACGGCTCTGAATGCTATTTCTTTACATCCGCCTGACACACACAGGGCCTGGTGCCATCACCCAAGATCTTCAGGCAACCACCAACACAACTATAGTGGTACCTCGGGTTAAGAACTTAATTCGTTCTGGAGGGCCGTTCTTAACTTGAAACTGTTCTTAACCTGAGGTACCACTTTAGCTAATGGGGCCTCCCGCTGCCGCCGGGCCACCGGAGAATGATTTCTGTTCTCATCCTGAAGCAAAGTTCTTAACCCGAGGTACTATTTCTGGGTTAGCAGAGTCTGTAACCTGAAGCGTCTGTAACCTGAAGGTACCACTTTATCTGGGCTTCATTGATGCCAGTGAGGACAATTGCTTCTATCCACAGGACATTTCATTTTGGGAGAAAATCCAAAATAGTGCTTCAAACCACAGTTCCTAGGGGCCCATCGGACAACACCTGCCTATGAGTCTATGGGGGAGGGATTTGATTCAGTCTGCACTTCAAGTAGCTAATTCACATTTTCCAAAAACAAAATGAAACCGAAACACATTCTTCAAAATTCACACTTCTCCAAATATTGCAATATTGTTTGCCAGCTAAGTAAGGTGTACAAAGAAATTCATTTTCTGGGGTAAAGTGTGTGTTAAAGTATTTGTGAAAATAACATGCAAAATTGCATTATATTCAGGGGAGCTACACAAGAAATGTGTATATTAGAATAAATTCATACTAAAATGTTGCTGAATTTTTATGAGTATTTCCTGCATTGCAAACTGAAGTGAAAAGGTGGAGAACCAAACATATGATTGGAAAAATGAGAAACAGGGAAATCAAAACGTTTGGATTTGCCCATCTCTCCTCGTAACCCCTGACCCCTCACTCAAATGTAGGGGCTGAACTTCTCCCTGCTGTGCTTCCCCACTGCAGAAGAAAAACTCCTAACAGTTGCGTTGCTACCCTGCCTCGTAATGGCCTTTCCTTGGACTCAGAACAGGAAGAACTTTTCAGACACAGAAAATCTTTTTGCAGACATGGGCAGGGGGGAAACGCTCAGTGTCTGATGTCTGTTTTTCATATCTATATCAGCAACAAGAGCGGTTCTGGCAGGATTCCCTGACAAAAAGCAGATACATTATTAGATAGCCAAACTTCTGAGGCCAGTGATTGATGGATAATTGAAAGACTGATTTCCTAGAAAATAGGTGATTATTTTTTTATTAGCTACAGGTGGTTCTCCTCCATTTACAATTTGTGTTTTTCTAACTGTGGCAGGATTGAGCCTATGATGTCTGACAAGTGGTTTTAAATACAATTTGCAGTGTGTGTGTGTGGGGGGGGTAATTGTCTTCAGCTTGGAAAAAAAATACCTATGAAATTAGTTCAAGGACTGCAGGATACTTGGAAAAGCCATATTGAAGGGAATTTCTGCATATAGGAAAGATTTAGCTTGGTTTCAATAAATAAAGCTGCAACCCTGCCTGTGTGTAAACCCCATCAAGGTTAATAGAACTTATTCTTGAGGAGATATGAACAGGATTGCATTCCAAGATAGCAGTCCTAAATCATATGTGTATGTACAAGATTTATGTATGTATTTATTACATTTACTGTATTTTTCCGTGTATAAGACTATATTTTTTCCTAATTTTTTGAAGTTTAAAATAAGGGGTTGTCTTATACACAGATAGTGCATAGTGCATTTTCTTAATCTACGGTTAAAAAAAATAGGGGTTGTCTTATACATGGGGGCGTCTTATACATGGGGGCATCTTATACATGGAAAAATACAGTATATCCCCCTTTTCCTCCAAGGAAGCCTCTGAGCCAAGTTATAGGAATCCTATCACTCTCATTTTAGCCTCACACCACCCCTGGTGAGGCATGTTACGCTGAGAGATAGTGAATATCTCAAGGTTTCTCAGCAAAGCTCATGGCTAGAGTACAGATTTTAGCTTGTGTCTCCTTGGTTGTACACTTAAATCCCAACAAACTTACTTTTGCACAAGAAGTTCAATCCTGAGTTCTGCAGAAATTGGCTCTGCAAGAAGCTGATCCAGCCATGTAAGAACACAGGAAGAGCTTGCTGGATCAGGCCAATGGCCTATCTAGTCTAGCATCCTGTTCTCACAGTGGCCAACCAGATGCCTGGACAAGCAGGATTTGAGCACAAGAGCACTCTTCCCTCCTGCAGTTTCCAGCAACTGGTATTCTTTTTGGAATCAACATTTGATGATCTCCTTCTACCGGTCCACAATAGAAAGTGTCCTTTCATGCTGCATCACGGTGTGGTACGCTGGTTTGACATCAACTGATAGGAAGTGCCTACAGAGGGTGGCGAACACAGCACAAGATATTATGGGATGTCCTGTGAATCCGCTGAATGAAATAGCGGAAGAACGTTGCCTCAGGAGAGTGAGGAAAATTCTCAGGGATGGTTCACACCCTGGCCAGCACTTTCTTGATCTCCTGCCCTCAGGCAGAAGATATAGAAGCATGATTAGTTGCACCAACAGGGTAAAGAACAGCTTCTATCCGTGGGCTGTTAGGCTGCTGAATGAAAAGATAACAACAGGGCAACTGACTTTTGCGTTTGGTGGGTGTGCATCAGTAAACGAGGGGAATTAAGACAAAGAGAGCTGAGTGGGGGGTGCTCGTGTAATCTCACTGTATACAAGTTGTACAAGTGACAATAAAGTATTTCAATTTCAATTTCAATTCAGAAACATTGCTGCCTCAAACCGTGGGGGCAGAGGATAGCCATTTTGGCTACTAGCTGCCGATAGCCATCTCCTTCATGAATTTATCTAATCCTCTTTCAAAGCCATCTAGGTTGCTGGCCATCACTGCCTCTTGGGGGAACAAGTTACATAGTTTAGCTACACTCTACATGAATAAGTACTTTCTTTTATCTGCCTTAAATCTTCCAACATTTATGGATGTTGAGTTCTAGTGTTATAAGAGAAAGGGGGTTTTCTCTATCCACACATACTTCCTCCATGCCATTGTTTGTTTTTTTAACTTCCATCATGTCACCACTTGCTCAACTTTTCTCTAAACCCCAAAGTCACAAACACTGCAACTTTTTTTTTCATATTGGTGCCATTCTATCCCCTCAATCATTTTGCTTTCCAAAACTTTTCTATATCTCTACCTATCCAACAAGGGACGCGGGTGGCGCTGTGGGTTAAACCACTGAGCCTAGGACTTGCCGATCAGAAGGTTGGCCGTTCAAATCCCCGTGACGGGGTGAGCTCCATTTGCTTGGTCCCTGCTCCTGCCAACCTAGCAGTTCGAAAGTACATCAAAGTGCAAGTAGATAAATAGGTACCACTCCAGCGGGAAGGTAAACGGCATTTCCGGGCACTGCTCTGGTTCGCCAGAAGCGGCTTAGTCATGCTGGCGAAATGACGCCGGCTCCCTCGGCCAATAAAGCGAGATGAGCACTGGAACCCCAGAGTTGGCCACGACTCGACCTAATGGTCAGGGGTCCCTTTACCTTTACCTTACCTGTCCAACACCAGACATCACATACGTCCTCAGGTGTGGGCAGGTGGTGTGGTTTGGGAAAGACAGCCTGGAGGGCCAAGTTTGCTCCATGGACCAGAGGTTTCCCTTTCCTATCTGGCCATTATCCAGATAAAACGGAGCTGCTTTACATTACAAAAGCTGAAACACTATTTTACTGGTCCTTAGGACTACAGTTAAATTATTCAATATGTAATGGTGCTAAGGCTGCAATCCTACAAATATTTACATGGGAATACATAAATAGGATTTCCTTCAGAGTAGACATGCAGAAGATTGCATGGCATGGCTCTGAAAAGGGGTAAAGCAACATCTAGTAAGGAGTCTTGGAATGAGGGGAGATCCCTTATTCTATCTAAAAGGAAATTCTCTTCAGATAATTGATTTGAAGCAATGCTGGTTAATATTAATAGCAATAAACAATAAGCCACAAAACAACAATAAACACCATTCATTAGCCACCTCTCCAGCTGAGAAATAGAGCAAAACCAAGCTTCTGAATCTGTCAGAATAATCCATCTTGTTTATGTTTTGACAATAGACCATAAATTTATTGTCATAATTTGTCATCATAAATTTGTTGACAGGTGATAAAAAAGTTTCAAGATGTTGACAGTTTGGCAGGTTCAAAGCTACCAAGGTCATTAAAATCATTGTGGAGGTATTGGTTGAGACTTTTCCAATAGAAGGATTTGAGATGCGAAATATGCATCTGAAGTTTCAGTTTGCCTATGCTTGCTAGTAATATTTTACATTCATCTTACAAAAGAAAGGAAGCCACAGGTGAAGCAACAGGGGGCTAGATATAATGAAGTGAAAGCTAATTTCTTAGACACTGATGGAACTCCTGGAGTTGGGAATAATTGTGCAATTTCAAGGAATGTTGAAGATGCACCTTCATTACTAAAGGGTTTCATAACTGAAAGGTATTGAGGAGCATTGTTTGGCTATTGCAGGCAAAATTATTAGGGGGACCCAGCAGCTCATCAATAGCATGTGAAGAGCCCTGCTAGCTCAGATAAAAAATGATCCACTATCTTGTTTGCCACAGTGCCCAATCAGCTATCTTTTGGGACATGAAAACTATCACTCTTTCTCCCAGTGTTCCCATTTAGAGGTATTAGGAATGGGGAGAAATTTGATTGAGTTCACATTTAAATACAAATCTAACCAATACATACTTAAAAAAAATGCATGAACTGAGACACATTTTTTGAAATTTGCAGCTCTCCGAATTTTGCAATGCAGTTCTCCAGCCACAAGCTATGTACAAAAATACATATACTAGGGTAAAATGTGCATTAAAATGCACATATTAGCAATGGTGGGTGGTGCTCATTGGGACTAGTAGGAGGAAAGGCTGGGAGACTGACAGAAAGCAGAGGCAGAGCCAAGGACACAACTCATTCTAGTTTTGTCCCCATCCTCGGCCCTGCTCAGTTTTGCAAGGGCAACTTTGACACTAAGGTAGAAGTTGATAGGCAGGGCTTCTCTGAACTGGATGCAAATAAGAAGTCAGACAGGTGGGGCCTGGCTAAGGGCAGGCTAAGTTTAAAGGAGCAGTGCCCTATTAATCCTAATAGACCAGCCTCCATTGGTTTTTTCCCCTTATGGGTTCCCTAACAGATTCCTGAGAAGAATCATTGTGGGTTGCCCTGAAGGAAGACCTGGCCAGCAGCTCAGCCTTAACTAAACAGGAGTTGACAGCTGATACTATGCAGGTGACATGACTTTGTGGGAACTAAATGGTCCCAGAAGGTTAGGCAAAAGTCAAAGAGTGATATAACTATATTTCTGATTGTTTAAAATGTTGAGTACTGCATTTTAGATTTTGGTTCTAGTGTTGTGATTTTAGATTTTGTTAGCCACCCTATGCTGTATATGAGGAAGGCAGGATGTAAGAAATAATAACTATATTATTATTATTAATATTATTATTATTTCCATCTTCAGATCTTTGTGTGAAAAGCAGCAAGGGACAGAATTGCAGTGGACATGCAAAGTATGTATATTTTTTAAGGAAGCACAAATATTAGGAAATCACAATAACTCTCGAGGTGGCCTTCCAAAGGAAGCCAAACCCAGGGAAGAACTGCACCCCTGGTAGTTCTGACTTCTTAGAACAGTGGAGAATTTAGGACATAAGAATTTATTCTGCTCATTGGAGCTAAAATCCATTCCTCTTTTCTTTTCTTTTCTTTTCTTTTCTTTTCTTTTCTTTTCTTTTCTTTTCTTTTCTTTTCTTTTCTTTTCTCCCCCCCCTTTTTTGAAGCTATGTAAGTGAAACAAGTACAGGAGTCTTGAGACATCTGCAACAGCAAAATGTTGGCAGCTCAGGTAGACAGGAGGCAGTCAACCCAGATTTCCCTTCTGTGTCTGCAGCTGACTCTGCCTATGCCAACTTCCCCTGAAGTTCCTGCTTCTTCTGCTGGAACTGTTCCCTCCCTCTCCCCTCACACAAGTAACTGCCACTTTCCCCTCAGCCACCACATCCCTTTGTGACATCACAGGGAGCTTGTAGCCAATGGCAACCACTGGGGAAGCATCTACACAGCCTCCCATTATTCATTTTGGGGGGAGGGAACAGTGCTTAAATGTATTTAGAAAGGCATTTTTTTTATAATGGAAGATGTCTTGATTAAACCCTGTGGTTCTTTCCATCACTTTCACAGGTGGTGAGAAAAAATGTGCTGGCTTCAGACATCTCCTTCAGACAGGCACCATGAAGGAGATGGCTGCCATCCAACAGCATTGCCTAGGCAGCTCCACCTGTGTCACCCCCTAAACACATCCAGACAAATGCCATTTGTCTTGACTGCATTTGAAACCTCCCAGTCACAGACACATTTACACATCAGCCACTTTCCACTGAGGCATGTACACATCCCAGCTTGAATCCACAGATGTTCACACAGCTGCTGTCAACAGGCTTCTAAAGGTGAATTTCAGCCAGCTTAGATCCACAAATATCAGACTGCTTCAGCCTTGCAACACCCAATACCACCCAAAAATACAAACTCCACCGGCCAGCATCTGCTAGCTTCCACAAGGTCCATCACCTGCCACCAGCCACCTTCCAACCATGGATATCGGCTGCCTTCAAGCTGCTATCCCACTCGGCAAGTGAACTTGCCTTCTCATTGCTCCACAGCATCCCACTGCCAGATGATGGCCTCATTCCATCATAACCTCCTTAGCATTCACAATGGTGGGTACAGCTCACCAGTAATTTCGTCTTTTGCTTGTTTATTATTCTCTTTACCTTCTGGAATATCTGCATCTCTTTTACACACTGAAGCCGGATGGACAATGACAAAGGCAAGAGTGGATTGAGCCCAGTTAAATGATTTGAAAAGACTCACAGCTTTATTCACTGAGCATCTTCTGACTGTGTGCCATATGTATCTGAGGAACAGCCTTCTGTGGGAATCAAATTATACAGGTTTTCTTATATGTTGTCTGGTCCCTTATACGTAGATCCAAGGAGGTACTTTTAAAAAATAAATAAATCTCTGTTTGTATGAGAAAGCAGGTTCTCTCTGATGGAAAGGGTTCAGTGGCTGTTGAGTGACAATGCCTTAGTGACACATAAAGTGGCTCTTTTTGTTCTGCTGGCAAAAAGGTTTAGGAAGAAGGAACTGGATAAAGTTGCCACAAATTGTAAGGGGGATTCAGAGTTGAAACTGAAACTCAGTTTGTGTAGCCATGATGGTATCCCTGTTATGGGTTATCTCACAATATATATGGTCACTGGTTTTATTTGCAGCTGTTTCAGTTATATTTTAAATTGATTGTCTTGAATTGTCCTGGCATTTGGCTAGTACAATAAATTTATTGAGTGAGATTGTTTATTATTAAAACCTCTTATCTGTACTGAAACCATCTGCTCCCTAAGGTGGTCATTCACTCTGCCTAATTGTAAGACCACTCCTGCTTAACCCCCTAAAGTAAAGGTAAAAGGTAAAGGACCCCTGGGTGGTTAATTCCAGTCAATGGCGACTATGGGGTGCAGCACTCATTTTGCTTTCAGTCCGAGGGAGCCGGCATTTGTCCACAGACAGCTTTTCTGGGTCATGTGGCCAGCATGACTAAACCGCTTCTTGGCAGGAGCTGGGACAGAGCAATGGGAGCTCACCCCGTCTTGGGGATTCGAACCACTGACATTCCGATCGGCAAGCCCAAGAGGCTCAGTGGTTTAGACCAAAGCGCCACACCCTACAGATCTTCTGTTGGCATTCAGTTGGAGCACATGGGAGAAAGTGGCCTCATAATGGAATGCTGCCCTCTTATCTAAGGATGTTTGTTTGAATGTCAGGAGTCACCACTCAACCTTCATACCTTGCTTTTTTTAATCTGGCGCCATCTTGTCCTTCAGGCAACAGTAGGCCTGGGGCCAGCCCTGATGCCAGGAGCTATAACCAGTCTTGGAACTTTGATGGGTGCACATAAAGAGCACGCACATCCTTGCATGTGTTATTCTCTATGGGGCTTGCTCCCACTTTTCTGCCTCTTTGCCACTCTGCAAGTTTAAATGACATTGCTTTGTTTCATAAAGTCTTGCTTTTAAAAAATACATTATCGGAAGCCACTTCGCAGTTCACGTTGCAATGAGCCTGCCAGAATAATGCACTGGAGAAATAGTTGATAGAGCTGTGAGTGAAAAGACTGTGGACAAGAGAGAAGCACAGAGATCCACCAAAAGCAACATTGTTTTACTGGGGTCACAAAGACTCTTATCAAGGTAAATGGATAACAAAGTTGTAGGTCAAGGTGATTCCCCTTGAAATCCATCAATGCCAAGATGCCAAGATGCAGCTAATGGATACTATACATTGCTTAAGCTTCTGGATGTTTTTCCAAGCCTTTTCAAGGTTAAAATAGTACCTATTACTTATAAAAGAATAGGAAGATCAACTGTAAGACTATCAGTAATATTCTTATTTCACCTAAATACCAACTGCAGTTGCCATCCTCACAAGGAACTTATTTATTTAACAGGTTTATACGTAAATCATCAAATAATCCTCTAACCATATTCAAAATATATATAGAGAATTGTAATTTTAAAATACTGATAAAAGCAAACACTAAAAATGTTGAGCTACATATAATATAGTTTAAAAGCTGTCCTTCATCAAAATGCAAGTAAAATTAGCGGTTCTCAAATATACACCATATCGGTCAAATAAAGGTTGCACTTTCTCTCAGATCTGGCTTGTATAAAATCTGAGTTGCGATCTTATAGGTGAAGTCGTGATTTAAGAGAGCTCATTTTAGGGGCATGGCCTATATTCAGGACTGGCTTATATCTGGACCAATACAGTTCATAACAACATAAAATTACATGTCTAGGTAAAGGTAAAGGTAAAGGTACCCCTGCCCGTACGGGCCAGTCTTGACAGACTCTGGGGTTGTGCGCCCATCTCACTCAAGAGGCCAGGGGCCAGCGCTGTCCAGAGACACTTCCGGGTCACGTGGCCAGCGTGACATCGCTGATGGCGAGCCAGAGCCACACACGGAAACGCCGTTTACCTTCCCGCTGGTAAGCGGTCCCTATTTATCTACTTGCACCCGGAGGTGCTTTCGAACTGCTAGGTTGGCAGGCGCTGGGACCGAGCAGCGGGAGCGCACCCCGCCGCAGGGATTCGAACCGCCGACCTTTCGATCGGCAAGTCCTAGGCGCTGAGGCTTTAACCCACAGCGCCACCTGCGTCCCTACATGTCTAGGTAGGCTGGCTTAAACAAAAATGAACCTTGGTCCTAAATATGATTAACAGTTGTATTCCACGGGGCTGTCCTCTGAATAACCATGCATGGAATCAGACCATAAGGTTGCAACCCTGTACACCTTTACTTGGAAGTAAGGCCTACTGCACTCAAGACTCATTTACATTGGCAAAGAAAAAGCGTTTTATATGTGTTGTACATACATAAAGCACTGTGACACCAGATGGCGCTGTGGAGTTCTGTTTTTTCCAACCTGATTTCTCACACAAAGTTTGCAACGCATTTAACTGAAATACTTCTTTGATGTGTCTAGATCCAGCCTCAGTGGCTCTTACTTTTGAGTGAGCATGCTTACATTTGGGCTGCATTGCATTGGGCTGCATTTTCCTTCACAGTCAGTGAGAGATGATTTCCTATTGGGTAGCATGGAATTCAATTAACCATCTTAGGATGCAGAGAACCTTACAACATCAATGGTCTCAGCAACGAAGATAAGGTTGAAGAATGCACATCCTCTCCTCCTGGCAATGAATCCACTCTGCTGTTGTTCTTCCCAGCTATGGCAAGGTCACGTTTAGTTGGCCATGGCAAGGAGTGGTAGAAAGAAAAGCCACAGGTCATCTCTAAACTTGAGGTGGAGGGTTGGGACAGGATTTCTGACATACGCATCTCAATTACAGAGTTGATAACACACTAACAGTGGCTTGTACCCAAAGTAGTAAAGGTAAAAGGTAAGTCCAGTCAAAGGTGACTATGGGGTTGCAGCACTCATCTCACTTTCAGGCTGAGGGAACCGGCATTTGTCCATGGACAGCTTTTCTGGGTCATGTGGCCAGCATGACTAAACCACTTCTGGCACAATGGAACACCGTGATGGAAACCAGAGTGTACGGAAACGCCATTTACCTACCTGCTGCAGCGGCACCTATTTATCTACTTGCACTTGTGTGCTTTTGAACTGCTAGGTTTGCAGGAGCAGGGACAGAGCAATGGGAGCTTCTAGGAAGTTTTCTATCTGGGCATATTACAGAGACAGAACTGCTCAGCTTCAACAGTAGAGCTACCATGTTCCTGCATACTATTCTCTGAACTCATTGGAACTGGTTTTTCAAGTAAACATGCATATTGTTACGCTTGTCCTGCTTCCAGTAGCTTATAGGTCACATGATGGGAGAAATGAAGAAATGCCACCGCAGAGAGATTGAAGAATTTAAGTAGAACAAATAAGAAAAGATGAATGACAGCCTCCATAGCAGAGAGAGCTATGCAAAGCGGGGTCATGAGCAATGCCTTTCCAAGATGGAGTAGTATGTACACTTTTATCAACTTTACATAAGCATGGCTCTCAAAAGCTACCTATGATGGAGTTTCAAATGTTGATTACTGGGTTAAAAGTGTGTGTGTGTGTGTGTTTGTGTGTGTGTGTGTAACCACCCTCTGAATTATTTTTCAAGTCAGTAACCTGCTCTGTGCATTACAAAATCCCAATTCTTTTGTTGATGTCTTTTCCATTTATTACACTCATACAGTGTTTCTGAGCAGAAGGTTAATTAGCTTATTAGAATCCTACTGTTGTTTCTCATAGTGAAATATAATGTAGTCCTCTTAAGCTTGAAGCATCAAATGTATTCAATTTCTACTTTATTCTGCTTTCGTGGTTAACATTCTAGGGGTTATGCAGGCTCCTTTTTGTTTTCTATTTTGTTAAGCAAGAAAACAGGGAGGAAGAGGTCCTTGCTCAAAAACAAATTGAAAACCTCCTCCTTTGGCATTAAAATCTCTCTGGAAAATGTCTTTTTTAGTAATGCTCTGCTGAGGAAGACCTATACCTGATGTGATGGTTTTAGGTTACGCGGAGAATGTAATCATTGCTTTGTAAGAAGAGAACATTGTGATAACGTCTAGAAAACCTAGGAAGGCATAAGATTTTGAAAAGGATGTCTTATTTTTAGCTTCTTTGTATGATATCTAAAGATTCAGCTGCTACTCTGCTAATCCAGTATATATACTGTGCCTGAATATCAAATATAAATAATGATACATGATTCATTTATGATTGCATGGAGAAGAATAATTAGACATAATTAAAATGTCCTGGCTATCAACTGCAAGTCCTTGGCTTCAGATCTTCAGCTTTCTAAGTCATCTCTCTCTCACACACACACCCATATTAGCTTCTCAGAGAGGAACGTTATACACAACTCACAGTTGGTCCCTCTTCCCATATGACACTATATTTGAAGTGCTGTCTAATGACTAGAGAGTTTGGTTTAATCCATGGAAGTATGTGTTTAAGAATACTGATTTGCACATCCCTATAAGTAAGTCAGTATCATTACAAGGATGGAAGGATCTGTCCATTTCAGTTCTCTCTGTTTCTCATTTTTCCAATATTAAATTCATCTTAGTGCAAATTTCTCCTAATAAACACATTTTTGTATGCCATTTTAAAGGATGTGCCCATTTTTGCAAGAAACTACAGTAGACTCTTGAGAGTCCCATGTACTGCAAGAAGATCAAACCTATCCATTCTTAAGGAAATCAGCCCTGAGTTCTCACTGGAAGGACAGATTGTGAAGCTGAGGCTCCAATACTTTGGCCACCTCATGAGAAGAGAAGACTCCCTGGAAAAGACCCTGATGTTAGGAAAGATGGAGGGCACAAGGAGAAGGGGACGACAGAGGACGAGATGGTCGGACAGTGTTCTCAAAGCTACGAACATGAGTCTGACCAAACTGTGGGAGGCAGTGGAAGACAGGAGTACCTGTCGTGCTCTGGTCCATGGAGTCAGACACGACTAAACAACTAAACAACAACAATAACAACTGTAATATCATGCCCTTTTGTATGTTATTTCCACCAATCTATTCATTTTTCTGCACATTGCCCCTTAATATGTGCATTTTTTGTGGTCATTGCTTGGTTGGAGAATGAAATATTTTGCAGGGTGACTGCATTTTGGTCCTCATATTGTTTCAGTCTGTGTAGATTTCATAGATTTGCCTTTAAATGTGAACTGAATCAGATTTTCTCCCCCTGTTCCCTAATGATTCATCACTCTGCTGATTCACAACTAGACATGTGAACTGCTTCCACTGAAAAACATCATCTCTGAAGTGAGGTGACATGAGCTTCTCTCTATTGATCTGTAGTGTTGTTTCATATGCACAAATATCACTTGATATTGCATATGTGAACTCACCCTCAGTCACTTTCCATTTATGGATTCAGTGGGTGGCTTTGGACATATCAAAGGTAGGTCACCATCCGTAAAACTGGAAAATTATAGATGTCCTTTGCATGGCATGGTTTTAAAAGACAAATAGAGAAATATATGGAGGTAAAGCTATGCTGAGGGTCACAGGTGGGAGAGAATACTCTTAGGTCCTGCTTGTGGACTTCCCATAGGCATTTGGTTGGCCACTGGGAGAAGGTAAAAGGGAAGGTAAAGGTAAAGGACCCCTGGTCGGTTAAGTCCAGTCAAAGGCAACTATGGGGTTGCAGCGCTCATCTCTCTTTCAGCCAAGGGAGCAGGCGTTTGTTCACAGACAGCTTTCCGGGTCATGTGGCCAGCATGACTAAACCGCTTCTGGTGCAACAGGACACTGTGATGGAAACCAGAGCGCATGGAAATGCCATTTACCTTCCCACCGCAGTGGTATCTACTTATCTGCTTGCATTGGTGTACATTTGAACTGCTAGGTTGGCAGGAGCTGGGACAGGGCAACAGGAGCTCAACCCATCACGGGGATTCAAACAGCCGGCCTTCTGATCAGCAAGCCCAAGAGGCTCAGTGGTTTAGACCACAGCACCACCCATATCCCTCTCCACTGGGAGAACAGAATGCTGGACCACATAGGCCACTGACCTGATCCAGCAGGCTCTCCTTAATTGAGAGGATGAATAAAACAGGTTTTTGAAAGACTTCACACCTACTATATGTATTTTTGAAAACATTTGCTGCATCGCAAGATTTGGATAAGTGTGAATGTGATAGATTTGGTTTTAAATGCATATGGAATTGCTCATCAATTGCTCCCTACTGGAGTGCAGAGGCCAAGCAACCAAACTGGCTCTCCCTCAGCTCCCACTGGTGTCTGCTTCTAAGTCCCCGAATGATGTCTTCATTTCTCCCTAGCTTGCCATCTGTAAAGGTGTATGCTCATTGTTTATTGACGTTTTACTTAACAGCGTGGAGGATAGTGATAACCAAATGCATCTATGCTTCCAATATATGAAGACAAGACCACAAATAAGTTACATTTACAGGACTGTTATCAAAGATGCATGGAGCAATGATTTTTTTTAGTACAGTATACACCCCCAGGCTTCTCTTCTATCTATCCCAGGTTCATCCCCAGAGATCAGATAGCTTTCCTCGGGTACAGAATCTGGAGAAGAAAGTTCAGGGATTAAAAAATGGTCTCATTAGCTTCCATTTCATCCTGTGAGACATCACAGGACTAATGGGAGACATTTTGCATTGATTAGTTCATATATTTATGGTTCTTTAAAGCTATCAAATGGCATATGAGCTCTGAGCTCCATTTATATTTATTTGTTGACATCCTTGGTGTTGTGCTAGTTTTGCCGGTGGGGCTTTATGTACAGTGATTGCATTCATAATATGGCGAATATGAGAGAAGGGGGGGGGGGGAGAGAACCCTATGCATTACTGCTTACACTGCTAAGTCGACATCAATAAAGTCAGTAATACTTCAGGGTATGTTATTTAATAATTCACAGAAGCATCAGTTTCCTGCTCCAAATGGCTTTTACCCCGTTAAGGCACATTAGGGATGAACATGAACTGGTGTGTTTCGCTTAAGGCATGAGACAGATCTGGGCTTTATGAATTCAGAAACGGGGATCAGCCACTGCTTCTTCATTTCAGAATCGTCTGTGCAACCTAACACCTACAAGTACCTAGCAGAGACTTCTTCAGTCTGCAGTCTAAATGCAGACTTCAAACATACACAACCACCCCATGTTTCATCTAATATCCAGCCTAGTAAAGAGTTATGGAGAAATTTGCTTGCTATTTGAGACATTATGATTGATCCTAATGAAGATATTAGGGACACGGGTGGTGCTGTGGGTTAAACCAAAGAGCCTAGGACTTGCCGATCAGAATGTCGGCGGTTCAAATCCTCATGACGGGGTGAGCTCCCGTTGCTCAGTCCCTGCTCCTGCCAACCTAGCAGTTCGAAAGCACGTCAAAGTAAATAAATAGGTACCGCTCCGGCGGGAAGGTAAACAGCATTTCCGTGTGCTGCTCTGGTTCGCCAGAAGTGGCTTAGTCATGCTGGCCACATGACCCGGAAGCTGTACGCCAACTCCCTTTGCCAATAAAGCGAGATGAGCGCCACTACCCCAGTGTTGGTCACGACTGGACCTAATGGTCAGGGGTCGAAGAAGAAAAAGAATGAAGATATTGTCCCTATGCTTGGAACTAGCAAGGACGAGATCAGAATTAAGCTGTCATCCATGCTCTTACAGGTGCCCACACTCCACAGGGGCTTTTTCTCGAGAACTGTTTGAAAACATTACATAGCCCAGAATGTAGTGGTCCCATTATTAATTACTGCTTGCCCCAAGAAGTATATAACACTCATCTTAAAGGGGCTCTCCTAGTTTCCAGTGGTACCTTGGGTTAAGAACTTAATTTGTTCTGGAGGTCCGTTCTTAACCTGAAACTGTTCATAACCTGAGGTACCACTTTAGCTAATGGGGCCTCCCACTGCCGCCACATGATGTCTGTTCTCATCATGAAGCAAAGTTCTTAACCCGAGGTACTATTTCTGGGTTGGTGGAGTCTGTAACCTGAAGCGTCTAACCTGAGGTACCACTGTAGTTTACGTGTTCAGCTAGAAGTTCTTATTTTTGACCAAGTCTAGGCCCTCGAGATTGTGGCAAGCACTACCTCTCAAATGTACCCTTCCCATATACTGAGTTTATCTGATAAGTCCTCCAGCTATTAAATATGAGGAGCAGGGCTTTTTCAGTGCTGGCCCATGCTCTCTGGAATTCTTTGTTGAGAAAGATATGCCAGGCTCACTCACTTATGGCCTGTAGGAAGATGACTAATGCCATAGTTATTCCCAGGGGTTGTATATGAGTGCAGACTTTGAAATAACTATACCTTCCAGAATCCATCATGTCCAGCGTCACTCAGTCTTGGCTGATGGAGGAAAGAGAGAGGGAGAGAAAGACAGAGGGGGAAATAATGTCTTCCTTTGGACCCTCATCTCTTCCACTGCTGCTCCTGCCAACAAAGGGAGGGGAAAGTATATCTAGTAGATATACTTATCAGCACAAGGCAGTAAGCAAATCCATAGCCCCTCAGCACGGCTGGTGCTATAACTAGGCTGCCATCTATGGCACAGACCTCAGAGGGTGCATTTTATACAGGTTAGCTTTTGTTATATCTTATAAATTCCTGATAATATTTAACTTTTACTTTATATTTCAAGGGCAGTTTCTCAAAGTTCAAACTTTTAAAATCTTACAATGCTGCAAAAGAGACTAGCTGGCTTGGCGGTTGCATCAGTGAAACATCAGCGCTTGACCTGAAGGAATTGATGACAAAACTTGCAAAGGGAAAGGCACGCAAAGTGAGATCTTGATGTGCCTTCAACGGAAACTTTGAAGAGACTAAAATTTTAACACCACAATTCACAAGATTATTCAAAATGATTTGTGTGCAAGAAGCATTTTCTTTTGTATTTGAGAAAGTTAATCAAAGATTGTTGTGTTCCTTATTCTTGCCTCTTAAAATAAATTGAGCAGTTTTGTGCTTTTCATTTTCCCCAGAATATATCTGTTTTCAAATACTGAAGTTAGCAATTGTGGGGGTGGGGTGCAAGCAATTAGCCTTGCCTCGGGCACAAAATAGCCCAGCACTGGCAATGTTCCCTTTCTTTCCCTCTCTTAGCCCAGGTTCCTTGAAAACTAATTTATCCGCCACCATAAACTGTGTTTTCCCAGAGGATATGTTACTCAGAATCTGGCTGTATGTGAGCTCAGAATAGCTTAATCAGTTGGAAAGATTCAAAGATAGATGCACACATTGTAATTATTGAAGGGAAATAAGGAGTACTTTGGAATTATTTTATTTAGAAGAACTCCAGTGTAGAGAGAGAGGGTTGGGAAGAACTGTAACGAGGCTGTCCTTTTGAACTAGGCCACTGGTATTCTTTCCCTAAAATGCACCAGTGGTCCTCAAGTTGTATTTGCACCTGAGAGATAAGCCAAAGACCATTACGCTGTCCTGCAGAAGTCTATATATTTTTGAAGAGATTAAATAACCAACACTTGCATTCCCCGCCATCTTTGATATGAACCAATAACCCCATGAAATTGGATGAGCACTAACCTGTGAAAAATGATTAGCTCTATGTTCTAAGATAAAAATAATAAAATATTGGGGGTGGGGGTGAAATGGAGGGGAAATTACTCCTTCAGTATTGAGAATTAAGTTTCTGTTTGACATTTCCTTGAGCAGTAGACTATTTCAAAATTTGTATTAAGTAATATGTACGGATGCGATTTTTCGATTGACTTCCCTAAGATCCAGGACAAAGCGCCGCCTTTTGGAAATTCCCCCCAGATGTCAATTCCGCCTTTGAAATCCCAGTAATGTCCAGGAACATCTGGACGTATGGCAGCCCTACATAATGGCCAACCATATGCCAGGAAGAAACCCTCAAGTAGGACTTGAGCACAAGAGCACTCGCCCCCCTTGTGACTTCCAGCAATTCAGAAACATTAATGCCTCCAACAGCCATCATGGCCAGTAAGGTAAAGGTAAAGGGACCCCTGACCATTAGGTCCAGTCGTGGCCAACTCTGGGGTAGCGGCGCTCATCTCGCTTTATTGGCCGAGGGAGCCGGCGTACAGCTTCCGGGTCATGTGGCCAGCATGACTAAGCCACTTCTGGCGAACCAGAACAGCGTACAGAAATGCCGTTTACCTTCCCGCCGGAGCAGTACCTATTTATCTACTTGCACTTTGACATGCTTTCGAACTGCTAGGTTGGCAGGTGCAGGGACTGAGCAACGGGAGCTCACCCCGTCGCGGGGATTCGAACCGCCGACCTTCTGATCAGCAAGTCCTAGGCTGTGTGGTTTAACCCACAGTGCCACCTGCATGGCCAGTAGCCATTTGTTAAAGTACCTAGCACCCCATTCAACAGAGACATTGAGCAGCAATCAGCTCTGAGGAGCACTAGGAATATAGTCTTTGGATCTGACACATTGCTTAAGGAGGAGGACGCTATACTTAACATATCCTGAGCTAGCTTCAGCCATCTATCTCTGTCTCTCCAGAGAATGCTCCAGCATGCATGAGTTGGCATTTGGGGCTGTTAAACTCTTAACGGCTATCTTCAAGATAGGCTGCAAGTGGCCAGGAAATGGTAATTCATTAGAAACCGGCCTGCAAGCCAGAGAGACGGAAGCGATGCATCTATAATAAGAGCTGCCTTTTAGTGACTGACATTTCAAGCTGCTGAATGCTGCAGTTTAAAATATGCAGACAAGCCACATTGCAAACTGTTACTGTAATAATAATAAATAAATAAGTTCCTAAATACATGGGCAATAATATATGGAAGTAAATCTAATTAAATATAAAGTGTTCGCTCTGATGTGTCCCTGGTGTAACTCTGGATCAGCATGCATTATATTGCAAAGTCTGGCTTTAGGTCTGGCCTCAGTGCCACGTGAATTTAGCTTTTTGGCTAGAGTTACATCAAGCACGGGTGCAGCTGACAGTTCACTGTATATTGTTAATACCTGCAGAATGAATTTCAAGGCAAGACAGAAGCTTTGTATAGCCTTATTGATTACCCCTCTGTTAAAGCCACCCAAGTTTGTGGCCATCACTATGTATTGTGGTGGTAGCAAAGTCCACATACGTGCTGCATTTTGCCCCCCCCCCCCACCTGATTTTCTCATAGGTGACCTTTAGTGGCCTTTTTATCTCAATCTGCCTTTTGCTGAGGAGGATGAACTTCCTTTACTTAAAATTGTTTTTAAAATTGTGGTATTGTTGATTGTATCAGGCTCATTGGTTTGATAAGTGTTTGATGCTACTCTTTTCATTTTAATATTTCAGATATTTGGTGTTTTTCCTGTTGTGAAAAAAAAAGATTGTAAGCTGCTTTGGGAAAACTTCATGTTTTGAAAGGCAGCATAGAAATACTTGACTGCTTCTCTAAACACACAAACACACAATCACAAAAAATCACAAAAGCTACCAGTAATGACTATTTTGAGAAACAATAAGAAAGGGGTTCATTCCAAGAGCTGAGGACAGACACATATTGTAATTTCAATATTCCATTTCAGCTCGTGAATCAGGCATAACTGAGTCATAACGATTAACAGGAAGAATGTTACCTTTCATTTGCTAGGAGGCCTGCCAAATAAATACCTACTATGTACCAAATGCCAGTGCAGAATGTTAATGGATGGCTTTTTAAGCCAGGTGCTTTTGAAACAACTTCAGTTCCATTACCGTGTTAAACTCTTGGCTCATAGATTTACAAAAGAAGATATTTTCAGCCAGAATCTCTGTGCAACAAAACAACAATGGTGAGAACATTCCTCAGAAATCATATTCAAGAATTCAATAAATCTGTACGGTGCCACCCTTGTTGGCTGAACTGGTATGATGATGGCATGGAATATGTATAAACATTCCAATTTCTCAGTAGGGAAAAGTGCGGCCTTTGAGAGAAGAAGGAAAAGACATTAGTTAGGCCCAGCTTAAAGTCTCACAAATGTGTGAATAGCTTTAAAGGGCAGGCTAAGGGCTCTTAGGCAATGTCTCAGGAGATATCAAGAATCAGTACTCAAATTTGCTTGCTTTACTCTTTCTTCCTTGTTTCTATTTCCTTCTGTATCACATCTATTAGACTATAAGTCTTATCCTCTAATCTTTGTACAGTGCTTAGAACATTGTATGTGCTTCGAAAGTAACAGAAGAATATGAGAGTGAGGTGCTTGAACTAATATACAGGTATCTAAGATAAGGAATGGTGAATGGAGCTTGAAAAAATATGCAGAGGACACAACAGATTAAGGCAATAGAGGAAAGAAAGAGCCACATCCTTTAATAAAGCATTGGGTATGAAGGAAGCTAGAAGCTTTGGAGTCTGTGAGCCAGAAAGCCCAACTTTTGTACCTTTTAAGAATTCCTCAGAAGGGGAAACTTTTCAATTGTTTGTCAGTCACAAGGTGATATTGAGGTAAGCTGAGTGTGGAGGTAGATTAATTTCACATAATGGCTCACTTCAGACATAACATGAAAGCAAGCTACAGTGATCCTTGGGTCTCTGAGAGCCCATTTCCCCCCTCCTCCCGTATAGAGGAATCAGCAGCTTTTGCTTCCAGTTTAGTTTCTCATTAAGTCACAACTTGGGAAACCAGCAATTTAAAACTATGGCTTGAGAACAAACCAGAATAATAAACTACGGTTTGATTCTAGATTGTTTGAGGAAGCGATAATTTAAACCAGAGATGGAGGGTCTCTAGTCCTCTAGATGGTGTAGACTACAATTCCCATCATTCGTGACCGTTAGCCATGCTGGCTGAAAAAGGTCCATAGGTCAGTGGTAGATAGAGATGGGAAGGCCTGGGGAAAAGACTGGGGAAATTTGAAAGTCCCCCCCCCCCAATTTTTCCAGTTTTTCCCCAGGCCTTCCCATCTTTAGTGGTAGAACATCTGCTTTGCATGCAGAGCGCCTGATGTCATAGAACATGCAACCTTGGCATTATCAGCACCACACTCTAACCAACAGAGCCATCCTGATGTTCAATCTCAGGAATCTCTAAGAGGAGCTGAGAGAGAACTCTGAATGAAACACTGTTTGGAGAGCCACTGCCAGTCAGTCAGTGTACGCAAAAACCAGCTAAATGGCCCAGTGTTATTTCTCCCAGTATGACATTCTCTCTTTATAGAATCATAGAATCATAGAATCATAAAGTTGGAAGAGACCACAAGGGCCATCGAGTCCAACCCCCTGCCAAGCAGGAAACACCATCAGAGCACTCCTGACATATGGTTGTCAAGCCTCTGCTTAAAGACCTCCAAAGAAGGAGACTCCACCACACTCCTAGGCAGCAAATTCCACTGTCGAACAGCTCTTACTGTCAGGAAGTTCTTCCTAATGTTTAGGTGGAATCTTCTCTCTTGTAGTTTGGATCCATTGCTCCGTGTCCGCTTCTCTGGAGCAGCAGAAAACAGCCTTTCTCCCTCCTCTATGTGACATCCTTTTATATATTTGAACATGGCTATCATATCACCCCTTAACCTCCTCTTCTCCAGGCTAAACATGCCCAGCTCCCTTAGCCGTTCCTCATAAGGCATCGTTTCCAGGCCTTTGACCATTTTGGTTGCCCTCCTCTGGACACGTTCCAGTTTGTCAGTGTCCTTCTTGAACTGTGGTGCCCAGAACTGGACACAGTACTCCAGGTGAGGTCTGACCAGAGCAGAATACAGTGGCACTATTACTTCCCTTGATCTAGATGCTATACTCCTATTGATGCAGCCCAGAATTGCATTGGCTTTTTTAGCTGCCACGTCACACTGTTGGCTCATGTCAAGTTTGTGGTCAACCAAGACTCCTAGATCCTTTTCACATGTACTGCTCTCAAGCCAGGTGTTACCCATCTTGTATTTGTGCCTCTCATTTTTTTTTGCCCAAGTGCAATACTTTACATTTCTCCCTGTTAAAATTCATCTTGTTTGTTTTGGCCCAGTTCTCTAATCTGTCAAGGTCGTTTTGAAGTGTGATCCTGTCCTCTGGGGTGTTAGCCACCCCTCCCAGTTTGGTGTCATCTGCAAATTTGATCAGGATGCCCTTGAGTCCATCATCCAAGTTGTTGATAAAGATGTTGAATAAGACCGGGCCCAAGACAGAACCCTGTGGCACCCCACTAGTCACTCTTCTCCAGGATGAAGAGGAACCATTGATGAGCACCCTTTGGGTTTGGTCAGTCAGCCAGTTACAAATCCACTGAGTGGTAGCATAGTCAAGTCCGCATTTTACCAGCTTCTTTACAAGAATATCATGGGGCACCTTGTCAAATGCCTTGCTGAAATCAAGGTAGACTACATTCACTGCGTTCCCTTCATCTACCAGGCTTGTAATTCTGTCAAAAAACGAGATCAGGTTAGTCTGACATGACTTATTTTTCAGAAATCCATGCTGACTATTGGTGATCACAGCATTCCTTTCTAGGTGCTCACAGACTGTTTGCTTAATGATCTGCTCCAGAATCTTCCCTGGTATTGATGTCAGACTGACTGGGCGGTAATTATTTGGGTCCTCTCTTTTCCCCTTTTTGAAAATAGGGACAACATTTGCCCTCCTCCAGTCTGCCGGGACTTCGCCTGTTCTCCAGGAATTCTCAAAGATGACTGCCAGTGGTTCTGAGATCACATCTGCCAGTTCTTTTAATACTCTTGGATGCAGTTCATCTGGCCCTGGAGACTTGAATACATCTAAACTAGCCAAGTATTCTTATACTATCTCCTTAGTTATTCTGGGCTGTGTTTCCACTGCTGAATCATTTGCTCCAAATTCTTCAGGTCGGGCATTTGTTTTCTTTATCAGAGAAGACTGAGGCAAAGAAGGCATTGAGGAGTTCAGCCCTTTCTGTGTCCCCTGTTTGCATTTCACCATCTTCTCCTCTGAGTGACCCCATTGTTTCTTTGTTCTTCCTTTTGCTACGAACATACCCATAAAAGCCTTTTTTGTTGCTTTTAACCTCTCTAGCAAGCCTGAGTTCATTCTGTGCTTTAGCTTTTCTGACTTTGTGTCTACACGTGCTGGCTATTTGTTTGAATTCCTCTTTGGTGCTTTCCCTCCTTTTCCATTTTTTGTACACATCCTTTTTTAATCTTAACTCGGTTAAAAGTTCTTTAGATAGCCACCCTGGCTTCTTTAGGCACCTTCCATGTTTCCGTCTCATTGGTATTGCCTGAAGTTGTGCTTTTACTATCTCCCTCTTAACAAACTCCCAGCCATCATGAACTCCCTTTTCTTTTAGTATTACTGTCCATGGGATCTCACCCAGCACTTCCCTAAGTTTTATGAAGTCGGCTTTCTTAAAGTCAAGAAATTGAGTCCTAGTATGTTTGGCTGCTCCTTTCCGCTGTATAGTAAACTTCAGAAGAGCATGATCACTCGCGCCTAATGATCCTTCCACTTCTACCCCACTAACCAGGTCATCAACATTAGTTAGGACCAGATCTAAAATGGCTGTTCCTCTTGTTGCTTCTCCCACTTTCTGGACAATGAAGTTGTCTGCAAGGCCAGTGAGGAATCTGTTTGACCTTATGCTCTTGGCTGAGTTTGACATCCAACAAATATCCGGGTAATTGAAGTCCCCCATTACTACTATCTCCCTTCCTTTTGCATGCTTGGCCATCTGTTCCGGGAAGGCATCATCTATGTCCTCCGTTTGGCTTGGGGATCTATAGTAAACTCCCACAATGAGATCCCTGTTATTCTTCTCGCCCTTAATTTTGACCCAAATGCTCTCACTTTGGCTTTGAGGTTCTAAATCTTGGATCTCTTCACAGGTATACACATCCCTGACATATAACGCCACTCCTCCTCCTTTCTTGTCTGGTCTGTTTCTCTGAAATAGATTGTATCCCTCCATTATTACATTCCAGTCGTGGGAGTTATCCCACCAGGTTTCAGTGATGCCTATTATGTCATATTTAGCTTGCTGTACCAAGAGCTCAAGCTCATCTTGTTTATTTCCCATGCTTTGCACTCCAAGAGTGGACACGACTTCATCAGTCTTCACTCTGGTCCACCTCCAGAGTTTCCACCTCTACTGAGAGTCCAGCAACAGAGCTGATAGGCTGCCAATTCTCCCACAGTCTCTGCCTGTCCCTCTTGCAATGCCAAAACATGCAAAGTGTGTAGTGCCAGGCAGAAGATAAAGGAGGCTTCCTGCTCCACTTCCAACATCACACCCGGGCCACAAAAATTGCTCCCAGGAATGGGGATTCTTTGTCTGCCAGTTTCAAGTTAGGGTAAGACTTTGAAACCCAAATTGATCTTTTTGGGGTGGGGAAGGGAATAGGGAGATCCATAAACAAGACATAGAAATCATGACCAGTCCATTTTGTCAATGATCTTTACAATTTACAACAAATATATGTATGGGGCAAAAGTATTAACAACTAGATTAATTTCCCACTAAAGGTAAAGGTAAAGGGACTCCTGACCATTAGGTTTAGTTGTGGCTGACTCTGGAGTTGTGGCGCTCATCTCGCTTTATTGGCCGAGGGAGCTGGCATACAGCTTCCGGGTCATGTGGCCAGCATGACTAAGTTGCTTCTGGTGAACCAGAGCAGCACATGGAAAATCCGTTTACCTTCCCGCCGGAGCGGTACCTATTTATCTACTTGCACTTTGACGTGCTTTCAAACTGCTAGGTTGGCAGGAGCAGGGACCGAGCAACGGGAGCTCACCCCATCACGGGGATTCGAACCACCGACCTTCTGATTGGCAAGTCCTAGGCTCTGTGGTTTAACCCACAGAGCCACCCGCGTCCCTAATTTCCCACTAAATGTATTGCAATTAATGCAGTCAGCTACATAGCTAGGATATGCACTTTTTACATTATTATTCCTAAAAAGGATTTAGAATAAATTAAACACTTCGGAAAATCGCTTGTTTGAATAATTATGGCAAGTTTTGTACTGAGGGTATCTGCCCACAATAACTCTACATTGTTGATTTGTTTGTTTGTTTGTTGGTGTGTTTGTTTGTTTACGATCTGCAATAGCAGTAGCAATGGTGAAACCTAGAGAATGAATTCAAAGACGAGAAGAAGAAACCATTTCTCTTGCTCTTTCCCTCCCCCCCCCCCATGAATTAAACTGCTGGAGGGGAAACAGATTGATCTTGCCAGAGGCCTGAACTGATTGAGAGCCTTCTCTTCTTTTATTTCTTTCACTCCAACCTTTTCAGCAGCACCCCCATTTTCTCCTTCCACTGCCACTACTCTCCCTCCAGAGATAGTTTCCTTTGTTCTAATGTATTTTTTCTGTCTGTAAAATTCTTGACTTCAAGTAATTGCTGCGTTTGACTCAATCACCTTTACAAGGTAGAACTGTGTGGGATAGTCATTCTCATATAACCAATGTGCTTAATGCATGAAGGGGTTAATGCTACAGAGTAAGATGCCCTTCCAGGCTTAGCTGGCTCACTCCCCCTCACTTTGGGAGAAAGGTAATCAAATCTATTGTTGTACCCAGTGCTTTTTTTCTATTAAAAAAATGTTTAGGAGTACTCTCATTTTGACTCAAGACAATCACCATTTTATAAGTTCAAATCAGAGAAAATAAATACAGTAAATGGACAAAACTACAAAGATTCACAAAATGTTTAGGGGTACACGTACGCCCCCATCCCCCCAGAAAAAAGCACTGGTTGTACCTCAGTCTACCTGAGAAGCTCAGCCTGTAAAAAGGCCTGAGCTGGTTGCTCCAAGCCATAGCTGTCAACGTTTTCCTTTTTTTAAGGGAAATTCCCTTATTCCAAATAGGATTCCTTGCAAGAAAAGGGAAAAGTTGACAGCTATGCCTCCAAGCTCTGGCTGCATGAATCTTACAAACCATTCTTGTACTCCTATACCAATAATTTAGAAACTTTCACCACTGTAACTAGGTCAAGTTTTACTGCTTGTGTTTTCTTGACTGGTGTATGGAAAAGCACATGAAACTTACCTTCAGAGAGTTTGTAAGTAAGCTACTTACCAAATGTGTGGTCTGTTATGTGCTAAAGGAAGACAGAAGTTCTGTAACTCACATGGGCATATTTCAAAGGTCTAACAGCCCATATTTCCATGCTGTATGTTTTGTGATTTTAAATCTTGGCTGGGGTTCTCTCACCAAGGAGTACTTGCTTCAGAGCTGGATCTTGGCATCTAAGGAATTCTCCTTTTGTACCTATGTTTTTTTCCTTTCCAACCAACAAACTGCAGGAGCAGTGGATGTGGAGAAGCAGCACCAAGCACCTGACCGCCCAGTGCTGGCATCATGGTGACTTTGTGGGAGGCAGAGGAACAAGGCGACAGGGATGTCAGTGCTGTTCAGGCACATCAGTGGGAGAACCTGATTGTCTCTGCTAGTGCCGACATACAGCAGTGACCTGTTTCACCCCTCTACTGCTCCCGCTATCAGGAGTCCAGCATCACCTTGTAGACATGATTGCATCCAACATTACCAAATTCTGTTATCTCACATAAAGAACACTCACACAAGAACAAAGGAAACTGCCAGACCATTGGCCTATCAAGGTCAGTATTGTCCCCAGTGATTGGCAGCAGTTCTCTTGGATTCCAGCCGTACCAGATTGAACCTAGGATTTTTTTGCATGCAAAGTAGATGCTCTACCACTGAGCCACAGCCCTCCCCTGTCCTGTGAAATGGGAATGCAAATTTGGGAACAGGAAAAGAGCAACATTTTTGCTGCTTTTCCTTTTGAATCAGGGAGCCAGGGTTACAAAGCACAGTGGACTTTTTGCATTAGAAATTCCCAGGCAGGTCCTCCATTTCATAGCAAGTTCTGTCGAGATCCTACAATTAGCAAGTGGTGGTTTGCCTTCACCACAAGGTCTCTTTGGTTTCCCAGCATGTCTTTTAAGTGGGTTGTAATCACATTTTCTGCAATATTATAAAATTTTTGGACTTTTGTTGCTGCAGCTGCCCATTAAGGGTCACATAGAGAACTGGGAATGAACATTATTTCCTGTCATTTGCCATCTGTAGACAATAAAGAGAGAGAGAAAAAGTGATTCATGTTTCAACTGTTAAAGAAATTCCATCCTTGGCTTGTTTCACTTCATTTTTTTTCTTTCATACAAAGAAACATTTCCTCCAATCAATATGTATTCTGCAAAAATCTGATGACAACTGTGGAACACAAGTGAAGAGGCTCTGACCTGCATGTGAACTCTTGCAATATAAATCCTTAAAAGTTTGCTTTCCATGGAAACTTGCATCTGTCTCAAAAAACTAACTAATTTACCATGTAAATAATTCATTCACGGCGTCTACAGGAGCTGGAAGCATGGAATTATCAGAGAGACATTAGTTGCCTAATTGCTCTACTACATCTCCCTTGTACTTCTTTCATTTCTCAGGGCACCATCTATTTTCCTTTTTCAGCCTCAACATCATTAGTCTGCAATCCTATACACCAGGCATAGGGAACCCTTTTCGATCTGAGGGCCGTGTACCCTTCTGCTCAATCTTCCCATGGCCAAATGCTGCCAGAGGCAAAAGTGGGGTGGGCAACAAATGTAAATTTTAGTTTCAGTTTCTACATACAAATCCCTCCTCTGAGGGGAATACTGGTCTCCTAACAACTCTCAGCATTCTTAGCAAACTACAGCTCCCACAATTCTTCTATGACAGTTTAAATAGTAGCATAGTGTTTCAAATGTATGATATGAATATGGCCCAAAACACTCAGTTGCAAAGGAAGGCCAGTGAGGGGTGTGGCCTGGGGCAAATTTTGAGGGCTAGGCAGAGAGGTGTGAGGTTGCCTAGCCCTTTAAAAAGCTTCCAGTCATTTATAGAATTATTTTATTCCCACCCACTCTTCCAGGAAATGAAAGGCATTGTACACAGAGTTCCCATGTGGTCTTCTAAGGAGTACGTTGACACCACCTTAGCTTTAGCAATGTTACTGTATCACATGTCATAAATTCTGTTGTTCCACTCAGCAGCTTGGGACATTTGGGGATACATGCTCTGAAGTCTTCACATGGTGGGGGGAAAGAAAAAAAAAGAATTGTGATATCATAGCCAGGCAAAAATCCAACCAGAATGGCCTGATAATGAATGCTTGAAGAATTTCTTGGGGGTAGAGGAACTGCGCAAACTACTCTTTGTAACACTGAAAATGAAGACAATAAAATTGTGCGGCAGACACAGTCACATGGAGTAAGGGTAGCCTACTTTTAAAATGATAAAATGAAGGACTCCACCACTGAGTTTGGTACTGAATAATGTACAATACCGAACTCCCACCACTGCTACTTGCAGCTTGACCTCCATGCCAGCTCTTCCTGTTAAAGCAGGTGCAACAGATGAGAAATAATGAGAGCATATAGTTCACAGAAGAGTCGGCCACTTCAGCAGCAGAAAAGTGATGATCACACAGCACTCACCAGACAGCTCTCAAAGGGGGTCACACTTCGAAGAATTCAGTCGTTCTCTCACCCTCCTTTGAGCATAAGCGAGGTGAAGTGAGGGATCTTTCCAAAAGCATCAACCATGGCCTACCGGCATCGCCCCTTTCACCTTGCTCCATTGTTCCTCACGGGATTGGACTGTATACATTAAGCTTTAAAGGAGGAAGAATACATTTGTGCTTCCTACCTGCAGAACTACTGTCAAGGTTGCTGATATAAGATTAGCTGCAATTTGACAGATAATTTGTCAGTGGCATCTCCTCAACACACAAAGAAGCATAATGGAAATGCAAATAAAAGGGGGGAAAGCCTGTTTCCATTATTAATGGGCTGAGGCAATCCATGCTGTGTTCAGTGTGTGCTGAGACACAAGCAGGGTTTCTACACCTGTCACATGGGTAGGAAGTTATGCAAAGCAAGAAACAACTAGCCTTCAAAATTTGCACTTATCTGAATTTTGCAATGCATTTCTCCATCCAGCCAATGTTTACAAAAATGTATCTGTTAGGGCAAAGTGCTTAAAAACATGTAATGCATTACATTAGGGGAAACTGCTTGGGGAAAACTGCATATCAGACAAAATTGCAAATATTTTTTTATAAATAATAATAAATAATAATAATAAAATAAAGAAATTTGCACTAAAATGCTGATGAATTTTCACAAGGATACAGATACACACACACACACACACACACACACACACACACACTGTATATATGTGTATATATACCACAAATTACTGCAAAGTGTGGAGAACTGAGTTTAAGACTGAAAAAGTGAGAAACTGAGGGAACCAAACTTGACAGGTCCTTCTCTCCCTACATATGAGGTGGTCTGAGGGCTGCTTTTTCCCTTGTTTTTAAAACGTTCTCCCAGACTACCACCCCGATGAACTTATGAAGGAAGTGGATCTATCAAGATGGCCCCCTTTTAACACTGGAGAAGGCCATTAGGGATGGAGGGGCTTTCTGATGCACAAAGTAACCGCTGTATTCAAACGAACGTAAGAACCAGCCTACTGGATGAGACCAAAGTCCTAGACCAGCTTCCTGTCTCCCACAGGGGCCAATTAGATGTTGGTGGGAAGACCCAAAGCAGGTCATGAGTGCAAGAACAGTTTTCCCCATTGTTCCTCAGCAACTGTCAATTCAGAGGCATACTGGCTCGGCATGATTAAAACTACCCTTAATTAATCCAAATGCTTTTCTCTCTTATGACTACTTTCACAGAAAAGGAAGCCATCAAGCTCTTCATTATCTCCCCAGCACCATACACAAACACCTTCTCCACTCACTCTTCTATTTAAAGCACAGTGACTTTAAAAGGGCTGGAACAATTTTGTTCCTCATAGCAACAGAGATGCATGTTTTGTCCTTCTGTGCCGTGATTTGTTACTTGGAGAAAAGGAAGTGACATTCTGCTTTATAGAACTTTTATCAAATGTATTTTTATGGTGCAGCCTCTGTAGCCCGCAGGACTATACATACCAAATGTCCACAGTAAAACACTGCACACTGCAGTGTGTGTATCCACAATGGAGCATGATTAAATATGACAACACAGTACAAGGGTTGCTTCATATGCACATATAACCAATTCTTAGGGCTTACTTGCAATGGCTGTTCAGAGGAGGACTTCAAGACTCAAAACTCCAGCTGTTTCCCACTGTAGTGCAGCAATACAGACATGAAGATAGATTGAAGACCAGCTCAAAAAGCAAAGCTTTTTCCCCCTTACTGAAACAGGGGTCTGTATATAAGCCATGATCAGAGAGAACTGCAAACACTCTAATAAGCAGATATGTGTGGTAGCTGTGCATTGTTTTGCCATAAAAGGGCACTGAATATGGATGCCATGAGGAATTTGAAGAACACCATATAAGAGACAAATTTTTTTTAAAAAATAAAATACTGAGTGTTAAATGGTGACTAAAAGGACAGGACAGCCCTTCAGCAGTGTGACCCTAGAGAACCATAGCCCCAAAATTATGGCAGATGAAAATAAGCCAGCACTTGAGTCATCAAAGGAATCAACGATGGGATCTATTATAAAACTGTATTCATGGGTGCTCAGGAGTGAAATAAAGATATTATGTAGGGGGGGGCAGCATAAAGCTAATAAGCGTGCATTTCATGTGGTCAGAGTAATCGGGGTTTAACAAAGTAAATACAGCCACAGATAAACGATACAGATAACACAAAAACCCAAATGAGTGTGTAGCTGTACATTTGCTGCAATCTAATATAGAGACATCTTAGAAAGAGAAATCTATACTGCTGAAATGATGGCATCCCCTGGTTCTAGAATGCTAATAAGAGCTATAGCTATCTCTTAATGCAGCAAGCTCCTGCAGACTTATCACCTGGAGAGATCCAAGAGCTCAGTGAGCCAAGCCCCTGCTTACAAGCGATTTTTCTGCCCTACAGTTTGATAAAATGAAAGACCCTCAGATTATAAAGCAGGAGTCAAATTCACACTATCTTGAAAGAAACTCTCTCTGTCTCTTTCATTCTCTGCGCGCGTGCACATGCGTGTGTATAAATTAGATGTGATTAGGAAACTATGGCAGCAAATGGGAGTTTTCCAACTCATGGTAAGGATGAAGAATCCAAGGACCTATTGAGAAAGCCCAGACTACTGGAAAGCAGCTTTCATAGAATCACCTAATTCTGGATTTGGAAGGGACCATGAGCATCATCTATTTATCCAGTCCACTTTGACAGAGCTGGAAATCTCAGGAATGGGAATTGATTATGTGCTAATATATTAATTATTGATTTATTGCATTTATATACTACCTTTCTCCTCAAGGACCTCAAGCTGGCATACATGGTTCCCTTCTTCCTCATTTAATCCCCATAATAACCCTGTGAGGTAGGTTAGGCTGAGAGGCAGTGAGGTCACCAAGTGAGCTTCATTCCAGAGTGGAGATTTTACCGCTGGTCTCCCAAGTCCTTGTAAAAGGTAAAGGGACCCCTGACCGTTAGGTCCAGTTGTGGACGACTCTGGGGTTGCGGCGCTCATCTCGCTTTATTGGCCAAGGGAGCCAGCATACAGCTTCCGGGTCATGTGGCCAGCATGACTAAGCCGCTTCTGGCGAACCAGAGCAGCACACGGAAACACCGTTTACCTTCCAGCAGGAGCGGTACCTATTTATCTACTTGCACTTTTGTGCTTTCAAACTGCTAGGTTGGCAGGAGCAGGGACTGAGCAACGGGAGCTCACCCCGTCGCAGGGATTCGAACCGCCGACCTTCTGATTGGTAAGTCTTAGGCTCTGTGGTTTAACCCACAGCACCATCACTGCACCATACTGGCTCCTACATAGCTATAGATATATTGGAATGATATATTTTGTATATTGATAAGTAATTTTTTTTGTAATTGGTATGTTGTGTGGATATTTCACCCCTCCCATTGTAAAAATCTCATGATGTTTTCAGAAAGGAGGGGGTGGAATTTGCTCCTTGCTTCTTCTGCTCCTGCCCGACGCTGTAGGAGTCTGAGTGTTATCTGTGTTGAGATAAGATGACTGCATAATGATCTGTAACACTCATGCAGTCCAGTAGCCTCCGTTAGTCTTTAGTTTGTTGTTTATTTTAGTTTGCAGTAGCTGTAATAGAATAAAGAAGTTAAGCTTCAGAGATGTCATTCATGTAATTCATACTCTGCTGTGTTTTGCTGACTTTGGTGCTGACTTTGGTGCTGAGTTTGGTGCTTACAGCTCAAAGTTGTAAGTCCATTGCACTTAGACTTGCTCTCCTGCAGTGGAAGGTCTCTAGAAGTCCTTCCCAGCTCACCTGGCCCAGTCGGGGCTGAAGAGGTTGAGCCCAGTCATTGGCACCGGCTCAAAGGCGAAGCTGACATGTTGATGTATATAGATTAGTATTATTTTGTAATTTCAAATTGCGGCCCTGCATGCTGGCTGGGGCTGATGGAAGCTGGACTCCAACGACATCACAGAAATTGCCATAGTTGATAGTTAATAGATTCCATTGTTGGATCAGTGGTCCTGATCCAACAATGAAACATGATGCTCTGGAAATATCCTCCTGCTGTCCTCATCAGCTGAATGCTGATGAAAGAGAAAGGAAAGGAGAAAAAAAAAATTCCTTGTTTCCGCTCACAAACAGAAAATTGGCTTAAATTCATTGGGATAACTATATCTAGATATCTAGACATATCCCCCATCTTGCACCAGGAGATCTAGTGTCCTGTGAAATTCCCCATTCAGCTCTGTGCATAAAATCCTGCTTCTACATTTTATTTATTTATTATATTTTCAACTATTTTTATCTTGTGCTGTTAATAATAATTTTAAACAATCTTTTAAAAAAGGTTCAAAGATAGCAAGTGTATGGCCTCTGGCTGACTGTAATTACTTTGTGATTCCTCAGATAAATCTTGCTTTTTGCCGGGGGTTTCACAATACAATGGTACACATGTCATATCAAAGGTAAGCCTAACCGAGTCAATGTGGCTTACTCCCAGGTAAGTGCGTCTAGGATTGCAGCCTAAATGTGCCCTCTTCTATGTACTACTTTAACAGTGCAATCCTATGTACAGTAAAACTGTTCAGAAGTAAATTCTGTGGGTTTCGCTTCCAGGTAAATACATACAAGATTGCAGCCCAAGAATCAATGGGATATCAGACTCTGTCATTCAGGGTGGCAAATGCACAGGGTTGAGAATGGGAGCTCAGTGCTTTACCTTCTTCCTTGGAAGTAATACCCATTGAACTCAATGGGGCTTACTTCTGTGGGATTGTGCTGCAATGATAAGTGAAAAGATGCATCTAACAAAGTGGGCTTGAATCCTCAAAAACATATGCCATAATAGATGTGTTAGTTTTCAAGGGACCGCAGGGCCCTGACTGTGTTAGAAAAACAATGAACAAAGTACGAATTCATGTCTTACGTCTTTCGACTGATGAAATCTATATATATATAGAACTCGATTTCTTCAGTTCCTTGGTATTATTTTTCCAAAACATCTAATAATACTTGCAATCTAATATTGTGCTGCCTCAACCATAGAAGCATTTAGTAACACGGTTTGCTTCCAATGAATCTCTGATAGATGCTCCCCAAGCAACAGGGCAAAGGTCGGGTGAAAGTGCTGATCTTGAAAGCAAATTGTTAGCATAACAATTGAAGGTGATTCTTTTAATTATGCAAACGGGATCTGATAAATGAGTTTTCCTCCAGGATAAAGTGATTTAATTATTATTCATAAGGATGCTAAATGCTGCAATAGTTTCACACACTCACACACAAGTTAAGCATTCAAAAGGCTTTAGAGTGCTTATAATTCCTGGATGAATTGTGGCCTGTATGTATAGGATATATTGATGCTCACAATCAGTACTGATCAGGACATAGAACATAATTTGAATAAGAAGTTAGTGGCCCATGCCATAATGACCAGACAGAGTGCTTCCAAACCAAAGTGTAGACTTTATACTGACTATTATAGTATTCTGAGTACTATAACATTTACATTTGAAACTTTTTGTACTCAGTTTAATAATGGGATGGGAATACCTTTATTTAAATACAACAAAGCTAACAAGTAAGTTCTGGTAGGAAAATCAATTACAAATATTCTCGGTAAAATGGAGTTGTGTTTTCAGAAAGTGTGTGAGCGCAGCAGGGGCCTTGTCACTATGCTAAGTACACACTGGTAATTACATGCCAGTTCTAAATTCATTTTCTTCCTCTGGTTTGTTGCTATATACGAAAACGTTTTCGTTTTTAGTGTTATTGGCTATTATGTGTTTGGAGCTAAACACACTGCAAAGGGCACTTTGTCAGGGACAATCTCCCATTGGGATGCACGCATGGTTTGGGAAGCTGATTATTACCATTATCATTTGGAGCAAGTCCCAGTTCTTTACTGCCTCACCTCATACACACACACACACACACACACACACACACACTGAAGACTTGGGAAATGTCCAGAAAAGGGCAAGCAAAGAGCTTAAGGGCATGGAGAGACCCTACGAGGAAAGCTTACAGCATTCAGGACTTAATAATTCATGGCATCAACAAAACGGCTAGAGAATTGTTTTCTCCTCCTCTCATAATACTAGAATTTGTGGACAGCCAATGAAGATGGAAGATTCAGGACAGATACACTTCTTCATGCTATGCGAAGTTAAGCTAACTTGCTCCCACAAGAGACAGGGATGGCCACCACCTCAGATGGCTTTAAAAGAGGATTAAACAAATTCATGGAGGAGAAGGCTTTCACTGACTATTACCCATGATGGCTACATTCTACCTCCATTTCCAAAAGTCAGTGGACATTGCAGGTGGATAGAGTGTTGTTGTGCTCATGTCATACCCTCCCAATGCCCCTGTTTTTCCAACATGTTGGCTAGTTTGATCCTGGAACGTCCCTGTTTCCCCCGCCAGTGCTGCCACCGCTGAGCTCAGGGAGGAGGATGAGCTGGCGCTTGTCCCAAACTGTGGTGGCGAGGGAGCAACCTGTTGCTTTTCCTCGACATCTGTTATCATCTTCCTCCCTTGGGCAGCTCATAGAAGCTGCTGGAGAATGAGCAGGGATGAGGAGAGGCTACCACCACCCAGACCCAGACCCACATCACACCAGCTGTGAGGGGCAGGCAGAGGGCAGGGCTACCCTAGGCTGGAAGAAAGGGGGAGCAGAATGCAAGATGCATTGATTCTTTATTTTTTTATTTAAAAATGCTTCATGCACCTGGATCTAATCTTGGCCCTTCCTAAAATTTATTTATTGGTGTGTGTTTTTCTTTTTGTAAATCTACCAAAATAAAATAGAATTGGGATAAAGGGCTTCTTTAAGGAGCTGGGTTCCTCTCCTGATAGGAAGTGCTGGGGGGGGGCAAAAATGGGGGGGTCAAGGAGGGTCAGTTGCGGGGAGTGAGAAATATCTCTATTTTCATCTGAGGAATGTCCTGCTTGCCAAATAATAATAATAATAATAATAATAATAATAATAATAATAATAATACTTTATTCATACCCCGCCCATCTGGCTGGGTTTCCCCAGCCACTCTGGGTAGCTTCCAACAATATTAAAATATAGTAGTGCATCAAACATTAAAAGCTTCCCTAAACAGGGCTGCCTTCAGATGTCATCTAAAAGTCTGTTAGTTGTTGCTCTCTTTGACATCTGGTGGGAGGGCGTTCCACAGGGTGGGTGCCACTACCGAGAAGGCCCTCTGCCTGGTTCCCTGTAACTTGGCTTCTCACAGTGAGGGAACTGCCAGAAGGCCCTCAGCGCTGGACCTTAGTGTCTGGGTAGAACGATGGGGGTGGAAACACTCCTTCAGATATACTGGACCGAGGCCGTTTACAGGCATTTGGTTGGCCACCGTGAGAATGGGCTGCTGGAGATGGACCGTGAACCAAATTCAGGAGACTCCTCTTGTGTTCTATATGTAGAGGTGAATCTATAAGCTTCCTAGTGACCTCATGCACAAAACCACTTTGTTGAACTGAAATGTGTTGGTTTCTGCTCTCTTCACTGTGCAGCGAAGTGCTTGTCACGAGACAGGTGTTTACATTCCACAGTCAGCGTACTGTTGGGATTCCCACGGGAAAGGGAGACTGGATGTGACGTACACTGGTTTCCTGTTTTTCTCAGTTCTCTCTGTGCTTCCGAAGAGAGAGGATGCCTCTCTGCTCTCACAGAGGCAAGATGCTTGTTTGTAAGCTCTCAGCATTGAAGTGTAAATAAAGAAAAATAAAGTATGTGGCACGTACTCCTCATCCTTCCGCTGTGCACAAGGAGTCTGCAAACACAACAAAATGAAGTTGCAGTTTCCTGCTCAGGACAGCCTCCTCATAGCACATACCTTCTAGTGGACCAAAACTTATTTCTGGGTGCAGAGCTGTTCAGAATCTCAGACCCTTATTCAGGCTTGCTTTGCAGCTTAGAATTTAATAAGAAAGCAGTAACTGCAAAGACGGAACTAGAAACCACCTTCAGGCTCATGAACGCAGAGGAGTGTAATAAATGGCCGTAGAGCCTGGCAGAAAATTGACAGGTTCTGGATATTTAATGATGCATTGGGATGTTGCAAGCAAACGCTGCAGGGAAGTGGTTAATTAAGGGAGAGGAAGTCAGCAGGAAGTGAGCAGGGGAAACCAAGAACAAAATGAATATCAGGCTCTAAGGCCTCAGTTTAGCATGGCTGAGCGTTAATTAATGTTGCCGGGGTGGCTGTATGTCTGCAATTCCTTTTGCAGAAAGATGTGTGCAGTTTCCAGGTATAAAGACAGTCTTTGCTTGCCTCCCCACCATCACTAGTGGGCCATTGCTGAACAAGGGCTGTGGCATCATCTGCTCTGTTTGAGGGCAGCTGGTTGCAGGGTGGGGGAGTACAGAATGTTTGCAGGGCAGGATCCCTTTTAGGTCCATCCCCCCCAACTTGGTGCCCCATGTATTTCAGGACGAGGGTGGAGTAGACTGTGTTGATAGAGAAAATGCCACTGATGGCTTTTCTGGGATTGCAGGGTTGGGGTGGGGTTCTGGAGAGCCAGTGTGGTGTAGTGGTTAGGAGCAGTGGACTCGTAATCTGGTTAACCAGGTTCACATCTCCGCCACATGCAGCTGCTGGGTGACCTTTGGCCAGTCACACTTCTTTGAAGTCTCTCAGCCCCACTCACCTCACAGAGTGTTTGTTGTGGGGGAGGAAGGGAAAGGAGATTGTTAGCCGCTTTGAGATTCCTTTTGGTAGTGATAAAGCGGGTTATCAAATCCAAACTACTTCTCTTCTTCTTCTTCTTCTTCTTCTTCTGCTGCTGCTGCTGCTGCTGCTGCTTCTGCTTCTGCTTCTGCTTCTGCTTTGTTAGCTGCCTTTCCTGTATGGTATGGAGTTGGACTGGACAACCAACTCTATGATTTTATGAAAAGGCACAGGAGTGACTGCAGGGCATTTATTTTTATTTTTTCCATGTTGTATTTATGAAGATGAGAGCCTTGTGCTGGCCTTGATAGGGAAATTCTTAGCTTATTCTTAGTTTATTTGAAAAGATGCATGCATGAAAATACCTAGTTTATACTGAACACAAGACCCAGATGATTGGCACCTTCTCTACAGAACTCTGTGTGAGGCCAGTCAGAAGCCACCAATCCCTTTCTATATGCCCTTACCTTCATAAAGGCAGAAGGCCCCATTCTCACATGCATTGATCATGTCAACTGCAGAGAGGTGTGGCTTCTGGGTGTGCTAGTGGCAGTATGCCAGCCAATGAAGCCCAGCAGGGGCAGGACTACGGTGGGGCTCGTGGCCCGGGTGCCTGATTCAAGAAGGTGCTAAAATCACAATTAATGTTCCTTTGTTAATAATAAAAAGGTTTGTATACTGAAATTCCATTAAAAAAATGTTTACAGCAATTATAATACACTAAAACAACACTGAAAGTTAAAGAAGATCACTAACTGGCTATCACTGTGTTACACGAGTGTGTGTCTATGCATCATTTACATGTTATTTACATAAATTACATGCATATATTTTCATAATGTGAAAGAGTGGCTGGGGAAACTCAGCCAGATGGGCGGGGTATAAATAATAAATTATTATTATTATTACAATGTGTTAGGTGATATTATCGGTAATGAGTAGTATCAGATGTTATTGAGGATGGGGGAAATAGGCAGTTGCAACAAAAACAACCATGTGTAAAGTTACTGGTGTAATAAACATTAGAATAATTGTGGGGTTTTTGTTTCATGTCCCTGATTTAATTGTTTTTGTAGTATCACAGCAATTGAAATAAATATTTAATAATATGCTTTTGTTCTCTTAAAAATAATTTTATTAGAATGGTTGCTAATGCAATGTAAAACTATCTTTCAGGCCATGTGGATACTCTTTCTTAAAACCGCATTCTATTTATCATGTTAATATTTGTATGGAGAAATCAGAGCACACCTGGAAAATTGTGTCCAGTTCTGGGGACCACATTTTAAGATTATTGAAAAGCTGGAACGTGTGCAGAGGAGGGCAAACAAGATTATCAATGGTCTGGAAACCAAGTCTTATGAGGAACGGTTGAGGGAGTTGGGTATGTTTAGCCTGGGATAGAGGAAACTGAGAGGAAATATGAGGGCCATTTTCAAATGTTGAAAGGGCTGTCACATGGAAGATGGAGCAAACCTACTTTCTCGAAGGCTAGGACTCGAACCAATGGATTCAATTTTTTAAAAAATGAGATTCCAACTAAGCATCAGGAATAGCTTTCTGACAGTAAGAGCTGTTCGACTGTGGAATGGACTTTCTCAGGAGGTTGTGGACTCTCTTTCAGTTGAAGTTTTTAAGCAGAGGTTGGATCGCCATCTGTCATGGATGTTTTAATTGAGATTCCTGCATTGCAGGGGGTTGGAGTAGATGACCCTTGGGATCCCTTCTAACTTTACAATTCTGTGAGTCTATTATTCTAAGTACATTGATCTGAGATGCAACCTGTTCCCATTTTGAGAAATCAGATAAAATATAGGGAGATGGAAGGTTTTTCTTTTCTTTTCTGGGCATTTCCCATTATTTGTCTGATATTGTAAATGTTCCCTGTTTAGGGAAACTTTTAATGTTTGATGCATTACTGTATTTTAATATTTTGTTGGAAGCTGCCCAGAGTGGCTGGGGAAGCCCAGCCAGATGGGTGGGGTATAAATAATAAATTATTATTATTATATTATTTCACATAAGTAAATAAACTGCACCACCAAAGTGTGTCATTCTTCTTCATCTTTTTATTTTTATTTTTATTTTTATTTTGTACCCTTAATTTAAATATTCTTCTCCGGCTCTCATGCTGTTCCATGGGCAAAGATAAGAATGAACATCACATCCCATATTCTCAGAATCAATTGCCACTAGGGGGCAGGGTGGGCATAAGTAACTAAGTACTGAATGTAGCTGGAAGTGCATGGTGAGAATGGATTGTCTAAACAGGGCCAGTTCCATGTGTGTTGCCTTCTTAAGTTATCCCAATGCAAAGACAACTGGGAAAGAAGTTAAAGGCCAGTGTGGGGTAAAGAAAGTCTTGAAAATGGAAAGGATGAGAGCCTGCAATTGGTTTGCAAACCAAAAGCTAGGTGCTTGTGCCGGTGTGTGGTAGAGCCTCAGCTGTGCATGATGACTGTTCCAGGCTGAATTCCTGACAGCTCCAGGTGGGGCTCAGATAAAACCCCTGGCCCGTAACCCTGGAGAACTTGTACTGAGGTAGATGGACCAGTGGTCTGACACAGTATGACGACTTCCTAGTCTGAGGGGAAAGGGGATGTAGTGGCACATACCCCACAAGCGTCCCGGGAAAAACGGGACACCCATTTTTTCTCCCGAGAGAATGGTGTCCATTTTGAATGCCATGATCTTGAGCGATTTTGCACTGCAATTTCCCCTTGTGCCCGAAAAAGCACTTTAATGTTAAATAAGTAATAAATAAAATCTTACACACACACATCACTGCCCAAAATTAAGCAACCCGAGAAATAAAGTTTAAAAAAATCACTCTGCCATTGCTACTTTAATTCCACATGCCTGAGAAGAAGCACTCCCAATGCTTAAGAATTCAATAGGACTTACTTCTGAATAGACAGTTACTGTCTAGGAGCAATAGCAGCATAGCAGCAATCCGGCTGCAGGTGATATTCTGAAGCTATTTAAGTTACCCTCCTGTTGACTTAATATCTTGGGGAAATCATTCCATTCTTTTTGGAAAGTTGCATTTACAACATCATCCTCACCTGCCCTTCTCCTTATTGTCCCAAGGTGGGTTGCAACAATATAAAAACACAAGATGAATTAATGCTTGTCACTCATGGATGAAAAGCAGTCTGGAAACACGTTGTGTAAAGAATAATAATGATGAAAATATGTTTAGGAACTTGTCAGCAGTGAAAGACTTGGTTACAGAGTACATCACAGATTTTTTAAAAACACCCTTTTCATTTGTGACGTGTTAATGGATTGCACCAATTACCATCCCTAAACAAGCTGCTAATGTAGGATAAAGTATACAAATGCTCAGTTAAAGGAGGCAGATGTTTCTGCCTTATTCATCTGCACAGAACTGCTTAATGCTGGTGTACAGTACGCAAGTTAATTCTGCACCAATGTTTCTACTGGAGCCAGGCAAAACAGAATGGGTTAAGGAGAGAATGCACAAGAGTGAAAAGCTCTTTTAATTTAGTTATCAATTAGCACCATTTTAATTGAAAACTGTATGAGCTATTATGCTGACACAAATTTGCAAGGCCTAAGCACTATAATTAGTACTGCACCAGAATATGAATGGAAGCAAGGGAGAAAAGTACTCTACTTATTAGTTTCATACAGCTGAGTTTCACCTATGGTTCAAGTTTGGGTGGGAGGAAGAAGTGAGGAGTGGACAATCAGCAGGAGAGGGGAAATTATGAGATGGATAAACAATGCATCATCTTCTTGACTTTCAAAACAGCCACTCTGGAAAATGATGAACAACCTACATACCATATCTTGGAGACTGTTCTAAATGCAAGCAACCAAGCTAGAAGTGATGGTGGCTATGGGAACCATTTTGTTGTTGGTGTGTCTGTGCAGGTGAGGGGAGCTGAACCTTCCTCTTTCCTCACGGGCTACCATTTCATTCTACATAGGACATGCAAGCCAATCTCTATGCAAAATAATAAATGGACACAAACCTAAATTCAGAAACGGCAACCTTCAGAAGCTGGGAAGGGAAATTTCATCCTCCCAGGGCTCTCTGTAATTGACCTTAGAGTGCCCATCCTGGAGCAAAGAACTTCAAAGGGCAACTGAAAAGAGAAACCCTTAAATTTCCATTGATTGAGACCTTTAGTGCTATCAGACTGCACAGAGACCAATGTTTTTAGTGCATTTATGCGCATTGCAAAATTTAGAGAAGTGAAAATTTTGAAAGATGGCTGGATTCACGTATTGTCTCAGAAAGATATGAATTTGGTAGGTTTGCATTTCAATGCGAATTGAATCAAATTTCTCCCTCATCTTACCCTCTACTTCAATTTATTTTGAGGGGATTGCAGACTTTTTTGATGGAGGTTGCCTATTTTAAAGTTATGTTTTATTATCACATTTTTGTATTGCATTAGATTGTTATAAGATGTACATTTTTTGTTTCTTCAGCTTGTAAACCGCCTTGAGGATTGTAAGATAGAAAGGCGGTATACAAATTAAAAATGATGATGATGATATCAATGTGGAAAGGGTACTGTGAAAGTTAAAAAGTCTGAACGTCACCATGTCAAAATATCAACGAGGAAACAAAAAAGAGGGTCATTTTCTTTAACCTTTCCCCCAACACCTGCCCTACCATTCCAATACTACTTTGGCCCAAAACAAAGTATTGCTTTTGCTCTTTCTCACCTCATTTCCTAGTGATTAATCCTCAGATGAGACAAAGATAATTGCCAGGTTTCTCCTCACCCTCACCCCCGCTTAACAATAGTGTTTTCAACAATATGAACCTAATGTGGCAACAAAGAACATTCATCTGTTTTCATCAGCCTGCAAAGGACATTTGGTCTTTCCAGCAGTGATAACAAAGCCAATGTGGGCAGAAGCTGGGATGTCAGGGTATGGGATTATAAAATAGAAAGAATGAAGTGGCCATCCTGAAAGTATTTTTTATGCAAGGGAATTTGATTGTGCTTGGCATCTCCTGCTCTGCAGAGTAGGACCTAAAGCAATGGCTTCAAGCTACTAGAAAAGAGATTCCAACTAAACATCAGGAAGGGCTGTTTGACAGTGGAATGGACTCTTTTTCATTGGAGGTTTGTAAGCTGAGGTTGGATGGCCATCTGTCATGGATGCTTTAGTTGAGATTCTTGCATTGCAGGGGGTTGGGTTATTCCAACTCTACAAGTCTATGATTCTATGATCTTCCAAATACAATAGCTTCTGTTTAGCAAAAATTAAAAAGTGACTAAAGCACCACCCTGTCTCTGACCTATACCTGGTGGGCATGGATAGGAACACTGGTGTGATTAAGAATTTTAAAAGCTGCAAAAAGGGTGGGGGACCTTTACTGGAGCCATTTGGACAAAGCCACTCCCACCTGGCCTGCACCTGATGTTATATGTGATGTCAGGTGTGGAGTAGCTAAAGTTCTGGCTCAGCTGAAAGACGTTTTACAGGTACCACCAACCACCAGTGTGCCTGAAAAGCAGGTCTTGCCAAGTTCCCTGCAAAGCACTTTGCAAGACCTGATGATCAGATGATTGCCAGATCTTTGAAGGTAATAATAATAATAATAAAATAATAATAATAATAATACCCTACCTCCCAACAGAATTAAAAGCACAATAGAACATTAAACATTAAAAACTTCCCTAAACAGGGCTGCCTTCAGATGTCATCTAAAAGTCAGATAGTTGTTCATTTCCTTGACATCTGATGGGAGGGCATTCCACAAGGCGAGCGCCACTACCAAGAAGGCCCTCTGCCTGGTTCCCTGTAACCCCACTTCTCACAGGGAGAGAACCACCAAAAGGCCCTCACAGCTGGACCTCAGTGAATGATGGGAGTGAAGACGCTCCTTCAGGTATACTGGGCCGAGGTTGTGCTTTAGCCCAGTGTTTCCCAACCTTGGGCCTCCAGCTGTTTTTGAACTACAATTCCCATCATCCCTAACCACTGGTCTTGCTAGCTAGGGATGATGGGAGTTGTAGTCCAAAAACAGCTGGAGGCCCAAGGTTGGGAAACACTGTTTTAGCCCACATGGCTTTTTTTACATGTATGTTTGCTTAAGGTGTAAACCTTTATTTAAAATGTAATTAAAGAATGAAGTGAAAGAATTGGAACCAATGTCTTGGGACAACTCTGTTTGCATGGTTTTAGAAATCATATTACCTTATTGCAATTGGAACTTTTGCTTTGTTTTATTTGTTCAGCGCCTGAACTGATATCCCCATCTTCTTCTCAAATAGTCCTTGATGGCTTCCTACTTTGTTCCAATGGGCTTGCCTTGTTTTAGACTCTGCCTCATTACCTCGTTGTTTGCTATCTAAAATTGAGCTTCTGCAGCATTGCACAGCCTCAGCATGGAATGTTTGCTACTATTATACAATGTGGGTATGAAGTCATGAAAAATTTAGGGCCATGAGTTCTTGGAGGGATTCTTTTTAATGTGCTTGTGCATGGTAAAAGTATCTTTGCACATCTCAAAAATACTTTGGGCCCTGCTTTTAAGCTTGGCGGGGTATGTGCTGCTTTGAAGCTTACCCCACTGCTCTCCCTGAGATGGAGGGGGTGTCATGTTGATGCTCTACCTAGAACAGCACTGTGACATGTTTAATTAAAATGCCTGTGCCTGTTTTGCTTGAGTACGTGAAACTTTGATTTGACAGTGAAACAGGAGGGCGTTCTTCAGGTTGAATTTAGAAAGATCGTGCACCCTTTAAACTCTGTATATGCTCCACTGAAATGCAAGCAATCACTTAAAGAATCTGGAATGGATTTCCAGCAAAGTTAGGGATCTGCCTTCTATTAAATCACTTAGTCTGCTTAACCCAGGATTGATCTCCCTAGCAAACTGGTTTAGCAGGTCAGGCTAAGGCCACATTCACACAATACATTTAAAGCACTATGAAACAACTTTAAACACTCAGGGCTCCCCCCCTCCCCGCACAAAGAATTCAGGGAGCTGTAGTTTGCGAATGGTGCTGAGACATGTTAGGAGAGGCCTATTCCCCTCCCATAGCTACATTCCCATGGTTCCCTGTGAAGAGGGATTGATTGTTAAGCCACTCTGAAAATTGTAGCTCTGGAAGGGGACTAGGGCTTCCTTGACAACTCTCAGAACCCACACGTGCTATACATTTAAAGCAGTATCATACCACTTAAAATCGTGATGGCTTTCCCCAAATCTTGGAAGCTGTATTTTATTAAGGGTGTTAAGCTGTGGGTGAACATATCAGACGACACAGCGATTCTTCAAACAGCTCTTGTTTATTCACAGGCCAGAACAGAACTGGGCTGAAGGGTTCAGCCAACCTGCTTATATAGAGCTCAACTACAAAGCAACAGTAACAACTTTCTGTAACTATCCAATCACTGAACGTCACTTTCAATTCCTTATTTGCATATGTGGACCTGAGTGAAAACTATCTACAGTATCCCCCTGCTGGCCCAGGGTGAGAACTTCAGTACATAACAAAGGGTACTGAGCATAGGAGCCAATTTCTGGAGGTCAAGGTCCCTTCATCCACCCCAATAAAATATTTGAGGGGCTGCCCCTCCCAAATCTGTTGGGCATTGCCATTCAAATGGTGTGCATGTGCTGCATCTTGTGATCAATTGCCTGCCCCCCCCATATTTTATTCCAGTTGGCACCCCTGGTGTTTAGAATTATAAGGAGACCCTATTCCCCTCACAGAACTACAATTACCAGAGTGGTTTAACAACCAATCCTTCTTCACAGGGAACTTTCAGCTGCAAATATCTACTCACACAGGGGTGGCGTGTCACCGCTTGAGGCAAAACAGGAAGTGCTACCCTACCTTGCCACCTCCTCCTCCATGCTGTGCCCCCTCCTGCTGCCCCCGCCAGCAGTGGAGAAGTGGCACTGGCATCAGGACCAATTTCTGACAAGAACTTGTGAGATTTCAGTTAGGTCTTGTGAGATCTCACTGGAAACTGGCCCTGATGCTTGCGCTGATTCTCCACTGGTGGCAGCGGGAAGGGTAGGGTGGCCATGGGGTCACATAAGGGCTTCCAACATTGCCAGGTAGGCCTGGGTAAGATTTCCTGTTTGACACCCTGAAAAGATACTGCCATTCAGTGCAGACAATATTTACCTAGATGGACAAGGATCTAAGTATAAGGCTGCTTCCTTTGTTTATCATTGAACTCAGAAGGATTTACTTCTGAGCAGACAAGTATAGGACTGTAGTGCCGGCTTCCGTCTCAGTCCATTGTAGATGTGTTTTCATCTCTGGCTCTGGTTCTTAGCTCTCTCTTTTAATTTGATCATTTTCTGATGGTTTAGATTGTGTTTTGTATTTAATTTGTGACTGCGAGCTGCCTTGAGGGCTCCATGGAAGGGACAGAATATAAACATTTTAGCATTGTCTCCAACCAACATGCTTTCTGGCCACCTCGGTGGTAGTTTGTCTAGGCATTGGGTCCCAACTAGCTACACCTGACCTCAGCAGGGCAGCACTGACGACTGGGCCCCACCATATCGTCAGTACAAGTAAACAGCGTGGGGGAGCAATGAACCAGGATCAGACTCAAGCTCATCCCAAATGCTCCCAGGGACTCTTGCATGGCCCTACCCCTCGAAAGGGTTGACAAAAGCATGGCAAATCCTTGGATTCCTTTAATGGAATATCTTTGCACATTGGAGGGGACAGGTCCTCCAACCCCCCCTCCAGATCACCTTGAACCAATGCCTTAAATTATTTTGAGTCCAGGGAGAGCTGCCATCAACTCGAACCAAGCCCTCTTGCATGCAGGAATGCAAACTTATGCTGGAGGAAGACGGCAAATCATTCTCGTCCAGCTGTACCACCAGCACTGCGGGAGGACCAGCACAGGTCACACTCGACCGCCAAAGGAAGGATCTCCTCCCAAAGCATTCCCCATCTGGACATCCAGTATATGTTCACATGGGCAGGAAGATTGAGATGGCGCCCCAGTCCAGACTCGTCAGCGCGCTTGCCAGCCCAGCGTACAATGCTGTGGCCCAAATGTGCACAGCTGCTCCTATGAAAAAAGGAAATAACAGAGAGGCATCAGCACAGACATCATTGGTGACACTTCCTGATGTAACCCTTGTCAGCATCAGACTTCCAATGACCAGTATTCCCAATCCTGTCTACTGACAGGCCCCCAGTGTGCAGCCTTTGCAGCAGCCCTATTCGGAAGGAATGAGGCGTGTTCAGTGGTAGGCAAGCCGCAGGCCATAATAACTGGTGCACGACGTAAGCACATTGATGCCTGGCTAACGGGAACCCATTTTCATGCACTAGGAGCAGGCCAGCCCCCAGGGGAATGAAAAGCCAAATATTTCTGGTATCCATAACTGGGCAAGGCCCCTCCTCACCTGTGAGGGGAAGCCTGATGGTCAAACTACACACTCCATTCAATGCAACTACACACTCCATGCAATGCAAAAACGCACTCAGTGCAATGCAAAAACGCACTTCAAGCAATGCAACTACCCTCCATGCAATGCAGCTACACTCCATGCAATGCAACTACACGCTTCGTGCAATGCAACTACACACTCCATGCAATGCAACTACACCCTCCATGCAATGCACACACACTCCGTGCAATGCAACCACACACTCCGTGCAATGCAACAACACGCTCTGTGCAATGCAACTACACACTCTGTGCACTGCACACACCCTCCGTTCAATGCAACTACATACTCCGTGCAATGCTCACACACTTGGTGCAATGCAACTACACACTCCGTGCAATGTGCCCACACCCACACACTCCGTGCAATGAAACAACACACTCTGTGCAATGCAACAACACACTCTGTGCAATGCACACACACCCTCCGTGCAATGCACACCTCTGTGCAATGCAAATGCAAATCTCTCACGCAATGCAATGTAAATGCAGCCCGTGCAGCGCTGTGCCCTGCAACGCACAGAGCAAACTGCAATGCGGGCACGCAAAGGTGCTTTCTCCCGCTTGCATATTGCAAACGTGGTGCCTGTTACATCCCTCGCAGTGAGGGAACCACCAAAAGGCCCTCGACACTGGACCTAAGTGTCCAGGTAGAGCAACGGGGGAGCATGCAGCTGTCCCATATAGGGACCAATCCTGCAACCTAGGCATTACCGGCACTATGCGCTGACCAGCTGAGCTATCCAGGATGATCCCTAAAGACGCAGGACAGCCTCACCCTGACCCCTGTAGAGGTCCAAGGTGATGTTTGAATTATCATCCCTGCTCCTCTTTGCCCTCCTCCTGGATTGCAGCCTTCAAAAATGCTTCCTTCTGTAAGACGGCACCTGGGGCGTCCACAAGTCATCCCCTGCAGGAGAGGCAAGCTCTGGAGGCATCTGCAAAACCCTGTCATAGTCTGCAAAAACTAAACCATGTAAGGAACCGGTGAAACCAATGTTTCATGGACCACATGGGGACACTATTCAGGCCGGAAACGCTTCCAGGCCATCGAATTCTAGGGCAAAGCCCTAGGATCACCTGCTAGGCCAGGCATAAATGTTTCCAGTGAAATAGCAGAGTTGAGGTAGCCCACAGCCTGTCCAGGTACCCCTGCTTGCCCTTTTAGAAACCCAAAGTTCTTTTACCACAAATGGGCCGAACTACAGAATAGCCCAAAAGGAGCAGTTTGTTTTGTCTTGTGATAACAATGGCTAAGAGGGGGATATGAACCCTGTCTCCCAGGTCCTAGTCCTACACTTTAGCCACTAAGCCACAATTGCTCGTCTCTAAAATGGCAGTCGCCACTATCAGGGCAAAACAAACTTAACAAAAATAAACTTGTTCAGAAACAGCATAGTTCAAGAGCATATACAGAGTGCTCATAATCATTGGAGGCACAGAGAGCCTCTGCCGCCCTGTCTGCCTCAGATATACATTAGCAGCAACTGAGCCTGCAAGCAGGTACATTCTTATTGAGAGGTCAGAGACTTAACAATTACCTGCTACCTGTAGCAGACTTAGGCTTGGAAGTTATGTGCAGGCCAAATAGGCCTCCCTGCCTCTGCTCTTGAGAATCTTAGTCTCATAGCAATATTAAAAGAACTCAAAATAGTGCTCCCACCCAAGGCTAGATTAAAATTTGGCCAACAGCGCTGCACCCACTCAAATAAAGCCAACCTTCGGGGGTGCTATAAACAAAAATGATTCCAGCTAAGCTGGGAACAGCCCTGACTAGCCCCACAATTTACAACAGGATAAATGGGGGAAACCTTTTTGCGAAAGAAAGCCCCTACCAGGGGCCCTCTCCCTATTGGGAAAGGCAAGCCACAGATACAGGGAGAATCTTCCCACAGGGCAGGGTAAGGGGTGGGGTGGGAAATCGAACAGGAAAAGGGGGGAATTAAATTATTTAAGGGACTAAAGAGGGTTAAAAGAAGGGGGAAATAAATAAATGTAACCAGACAATGAGAAGATTGCATCACTGTCCTCCAGACAGTCCAAGCGCTCCATGTGATCCGATGTCCACAGCGAAAGAGAAAGGAACATGCTGTGGACCTTGCTTAAATAACCTCTGATCCCACCTCTAAATTGGCAACATCAAATTTACCCCAGTAACACCAGCCACCAATCTGATCCAAGTCCCTTGAATCAACCTGGCTGGCAACCGTGGGTGTTTTGTCTGGCCCCATCCGCAACACGTGCTCTCTTTTTAATGAGAACACGCTTTGTACTCAAGGAACTTTTGGGTCTCCAAAATAACTGTGACATTTCTTGTCTCTCTCTCTCTCTCTCTATATATATATATATTCTACAGAAGAATATATTTAGTGGTTCAAAACTTAGAAAAAATATTAAAGGCATGTATTTTCCCCCAAAATGCAAATCAAAGTAACAATGTAGTTCGCAGCATAGTGTTAACCATAATAGTTACATCTAGTATAACAACAGCAATTTATAGTAAGGAAAATAAGGCATGTATTAACATGCCTAAGCATCACACCTGGGCTTCATTTAAAATGGAGCTGATTTGCAAATCAAACAATATAGATAAGACTATGCAGTGTGCAGGTATGTTTGCAAATGTGTCTTGTATCCCCGAATTTGAGTCTTAGAAGCTTTCAGTCCACCTCCTACTTGCATCTGTTTGCAAATACAGAAGCAACTGGAGAGTTATTCAGACTAAACAGACGGATAATCATAGTGTGAACAGATTGGTGAAGAGGCAGTTTGTGGGATGTGATGCCCTTCCCCTATGAACTTAGAAATCCATGCACTTTTAGGAATGGCAACCATTCTCTGCAGAAAGCAAGTGTCTTGTGCAGCCTAGTCCTATGTGTGTTTTATGGTGATTATCCCATTGTCCAGTGCACCCCAAAGCTGCACTCCTATGCATACTTACTTGGAGAAAGGACAATTGATCTTTGTACTTATAACTGAGTAAGCATGCATAGTACAGTATTGCAATTCTCCAGAAGCTAGAGCATTGCTGGTGAGCAAAAAGCCAAGGCATGAGCAGGGTTGATTTGGGAGAGGTGTGGGTGGTGTGCCGTGGGAGGAAAGGGAGGGCAAAGTCCATTGATACATTACAAACCTTGGTTCCCCCCTCACACAGTTCTTAAATATCTCTACTGCCCTTATGTACATTGCTGATTGCCCATTTCTGGAAGCTCCAACCTGCACCTAAAATCCCTGGATGCAATTCAGCAAACATCAGGTGACACTTTCTTCAACTCAAGGAGATGTTAGATATGAAATTGTTGCCCTACACTGCATATCTTTAACTACTTAAACATGCATCTTCATATTTCTAATAACAACTGTTCTATCACTTTTCTCAAATGGAATGACAGTGTAATCTCGGTTGAAAATAGGAAAGCAGGAGGTGGATACAAGAAAAATGCAGGCTCCAAAAGAGTAATAATGTCATTTTGACACCTTTTAAAAAGAAAGGCTCTTGTTTTGCCTGTGATGGTCTTATTTTCTTTACAACATCACAGGAATGAAATAAGCAGAAACTGAAACACTAGGAAAAGCTGGATAAATAATTAAACAAGAATGAAAAAGGTTGGAGCACATAAAAAAAGGAAGTTAATATTTATGCTTGAGGCAAAAGCCTGGGCTGGCAATAAGAATCTCCTGTTTCTCACACTTTTTAGTCTTCAAACTCCCAGAATGTTTCCTAGGAGGGCATTGCAGGATTTCTAACCAAGGCTTCCTGCAACTTCTAAAACATTCACGATTGGTCAGGTTGCATGGCCTTGAAATCAACCAGATTGGCAATAGAACAATACCGTTTATGTTCTTTATTTCATTATTTATTTCATCATCATCATCATCAACAACACAATAATAGTTTTATTAGTCTAAGTACAGTATATAGCCATACTAGAATCACAGCTTCTTCACTCACTGAGGCAGGTGCAGAGAGGAAACAGGGTGGATGACCTTATCAAGATTTTGAACATGTATCAAGAAACCACACCCACCTTTGTGGACAGCAGAATCTAGAACCAATCTAGATTGAAAGCAGCATGTTGAGGTTGAGCATGAATGATACTGGATTGAGAAAAAACCCCACATTTTTGTGCTGTAAATGGTTTAACGTGAACACAGCCTAAGATGATGCATAAACAGTTGTGAATCCAGGCTCGACGTCTGCAGAGTTTCTGCAGTGCTATCGTACTTTGTATAGGGATTAGTCTCTAACATATTACTTCATCTCCCATGAGACCGATTACTCAGCATGATTCCTCCCTGGTAAGCATCAGATGTACTCAGAGCATCTGTTACGACAACAAGCTCATCTTGACTCACACAGATCTTAATATTTGTATTATTTGTTTTTGTTTCATTTATTGGCAAAGCCAACTTACTACTCCTTGATCATTTTATTGCTTCTTGATCACTGAAGAGATTTTGCAATTAAGGTGGATCAGGATTGATTTGAGGGGGAGGGAGCGTTCTTCTGCCATAAAAAAGAACAAGCAAGGGAAACTCTTCCATAGCACGACGTTTATTCTTGGGCAGACCATGGAATCAGAGCCCACTTATAGGGTGAAATACTAAGATAAGGACTTGCCTTATTTCAGTGGCGCTAAAGTTCTTGGAAAGGGGGAGAAGTAGAGAGAATGTCATATGCATTAAAGCATGTAAAACAAAGATGGCGTGTGCTCTTCGACTTGAACCTAAGGATTGATTGATGTTACGTAGATGGTTAGTGGAGCCACTGTGGTCATGGACACAGAATGCCCAAAGGGCATTCACATTGGAGAGGGCCTTTTCATGGCACCCCTGCCCCCAAAAGGTGTTTTTAGGCACCGCCCTACCTTTTTATAATTTATGCCACTTTTCTTTCAAATAGCTCAAATCAAAGTTGATGATGCTTTCCCCCTCACCCCTTTTAGTGCTCCCTGTAAGATTTGGCTAGCCTAAGAGATAGTGACTAGTCCAATTATCCAATGAGCTTATTGGCTAAAGGAGGACTTAAAATTGGCTCCCCTCAGTTCTTGTCGGATACTCCAACCACGACATCAAGGAAGCAAGAATGTGGGAGAGTTAATCTAATTATTTACTGCACCAGCAGCGGTGCCCTGCCTGGGAACTATTGATACGGTTTTAGGAAGCAGCCACTCAATTGAGGCCACCCAGTGAGATGACTTCCCTTCAAATGTTATAGAAACACCACAGGAATCAGATAATTTAACTCTCTTTTTTTCAATGGCTGCGGTTCACATGACACACTAAGGCAAATGTTGGCTTAACTAGGGACCATGTGAGCATGCAGACTCCCTAATATACATATTTTAATAGAATTTCCATAAGAGCATAAGATGAGCCTACTAGATCAGGTCAGTGGTTCATCTAGTTCAGCACCCTGTTCTTACCAGGGCAAGTCCAATACTTGTGGGAAGCTTGCAAGCTGGACATGCAACAGCACTCTGCCCACCTGAATTCCCAGCAACTGTCACCCAGAGGCACAAGGCCTGTGATGGTTGAGGTGACACATAGCTTTGCAAAGCTGGTAACTTGCCATTATGACTATTTCCCATAATACAATGCATCTGTGTATGCTTTTCACCACTACTATATGCTATATCCTGAAGCTGAGGCTCCAATACTTTGGCCACCTCATAAGAAGAGAAGACTCTCTGGGAAAGACCCTGATGTTGGGAAAGGTGGAGGGCACAAGGAGAAGGAGATGACAGAGGATGAGATGGTTGGACAGTGCTCTCGAAGCTACCAGCATGAGTTTGACCAAACTGCAAGAGGCAGTGGAAGACAGGAGTGCCTGGCATGCTCTGGTCCATGGGGTCACAAAGAGTTGGACATGACTAAACGACTAAACAACAACAATATGCTAAATTAGGTAAGGGTATCTGATGGGTCTCAAATCCTTGTTGAGTTAGGGACTTCTCTTGCATGCAAAGACAGGCTCTGAAATATTGAGTTGACAAGGCCAATAGTGGGTCCAAAAGATAAGAAGGCAGTATCTGCACGTGCTGTAGAAAAAAGTGAGGGGCAGATGGAGCTAATCAACATGGGAAGGTAGCCCATCTAGGAGAAGGAAAAATCTGGTCCTAAACCAACTGGCGGAAGAAGAGGTGGGGGGGAGCGCACCGCCCCCGGCAGCGCGATCCCAGCAGGGTGCCATCACGGCTGCCCCCCCCCCGCGCTGGGTGCCATGCCCCTATGGGTGGCACACCATGCCCCCAGGACGTGTGCCAGCCCCGCCCCCACCTGCTCTCTGCCCCTCGGTGCTGGAGCATGAAGCTCCACCACTGCCTAAACCCCTGTTGCCTTGTGGCTATACTCATTCATGAAAAAGGCTTCAGGAGTAAACCCTAAGGAAAAATCCATACCTGCTGCCTCGTGGGACATCTTCAGGTGAATAAAGGTTAAGGAATAAACCCTGCACAAATTTGGAGTGGAGTCCCCCAAATGGTTGGATGGTGCCCAGTACACCTCCTTCTGGCAAGTCCTGCAGCCAAGCTGGTGCCAAATGTATTGCTCTGTTTTCTTTTGGACCACATCAGTGAGGCTGAGGGTGGAAGGTTATTGTTGTCTGAGCAACCCAGGACCTCCATACACACTACTCTGTCTTGTGCCCCGGAGAGGTCACTTCGGTTCAGCCTACACAGTAAAACAACATGGGAGGCAGCAGTTATGAGCTATTGGTCTCTGCAGCCACAGCTTCTGCTGTGATTCTCAAGAGGTTTGACTTCACCCCCAGAGGGGCACTCCATTGTCTCTCAAGACAGATGGATGCCAACAACAATATGCATTTATGCGCTCACTTTATCCTAGTAGATGCAATTATGTGTACATCACTTGGCTGGAAAACTGCAGTGTAAAAATGGGAGAAGAGTGTGTTTCAAAGGATAGCTATGTTTCTTTTTGTATAAGTGCAATTTAGGTAAATTTCCCTTTAAATGCAAACTCTCTCTCTCTCTCTCTCTCTCTCTCTAATATAATCTGCCATGCTTCCTTCCTGGTTTCATGCTACTTCCTAAGTGGCTCTGGAGCTCACCCCTCTCCCAGCCATGAATCATTCTTCTGATTGCTAAGCAGTTTTAGGCAGACTCCTGTCAGTGTCCCCTGGGTCCTATGCAACTTACGGTATGTTCCCAAGTGGAGGGATTCCAGCTGTTGGCCTCCACAAAGGATTCTGGGAGTGATACCTTGCTACAGAGATTCATGCTCCTAGTCCTTTTTAAGTTAGCTTTTAAAGATCATATAGATATGCCAGCATTTGTTATCAATACTTAAGAGAAGCATTAAATCATACTGTAAAGGAGAGAGAAGCATGTTCAAACTCAATTTTCTTGATGGTTTAAAAGAGGGAAAGCCTGGAAGACGTTATCACAGTGCACAGCTAGTATGTCTGCTCTGAAAGCAGAGCAAGATCATCATATATCTAACGATGAAAAAATTACTGTTTGGCTCATTTCAAGTAGAGGCTCCTCTTCATTCTTTTGCTCCCTTCCCCTCCCCATGAAATTAATATTTCTAATGTTGAGGGGGCGGTAGTGGAAACGCTGAGTCCAACTTTCCATGTAACTCTGCAAAATAAAGCTGTCAGATTCTGACAGATCAATGATCAGGACTGGCAAAGCTCTGTGGGGGGGAAAAAAGAAAACTATATCACGAGCAGATTATAGCCATAAACCAATTCAGATCCATTGTGATGGAAAGAGACTGCCTAAATGTGAAACATTTGAAGGGAAAGTGTTTGATACAATAGATATGTATCTCTCAAAAGTACTGAGATGGAGGAGACTTCTGGGAACGTGCTTGCCCTCAACGCATGCAACAACTATAAACAAAGCTATTTGTAGCCTTCTACCATGCAGAGACAGCCTTGGAAATATAAAATGGGATAATGCCACCACTGTAGTGGCTTTTAAAAACATTTCAGTACACAATGGTATGCAGTACCGGTGTTGAATTTGCAGTGTCCTGTGCACAGCGGAATGATGAGGAGTACGTGCCACATACTCTATATTACTTTATTTACACTTCAAAGCTGGTAGGTTACAGAAAAACATCTTGCCTCTGCCAGAGCAGAGAAAGCATCCTCTCTCCTCTAAAGCACGGAGAGAACAACACAGTGAGAACAGTGAAAAACAGGAAACCAGTGTACGTCACATCCAGTCTCCTTTCCCGTGAGAAACTCCAACAGCAATTGACTGTGGAATGTAAACACCTTGTCTCGTGACAAGCACTTTCGCTGCACAGTGAAGAGAGCAGAAACCAACATCCGGCACCCTTTTGTTCAAAGGCTAAAAGTGCGCCACTTACTGTAACAACTTCATTGTGAGTACCAGCACCTTTTTAAAAAAGCAATAAATATTATTATCAATTAGGGTGGTGTGAGGGGAAAGTAAGGATACAGTAGTTGGTCCTGTCCTTGTCGCCCAGTCCCATGACCTTCCATTTGTTGGAAGGGAAGGGCTGTGCTAGAGAGCCAGTTGAACTTGTGTCAGCTCCCTGCATTATCAGGGTTCTAAACTGTGCAGCGAGCCGGCATGAGTACTCTACTTCCTCATGACCTTCACGTGTGACAGTAGCAGAGTGAGGGGATGGGGATGCAGCAAAGTGGGCCTGGCCAGTAAACATGTTCTTGCCCTTCCTTTATGACATAAGCCCTTTAATGTCTGATAGGACCATGGCTTTTCTTCAGCTGGAGCTCACCAGAACTCAGATCTGGCACCTCTCAGGTGGGTGTCGTTGCCATTATAAGAGAACATGGTGAATTCCAGCATCTCTTTCTCTAGAAAAAATAGCACTGGATAGGGCTAATATATCCCGTGTGTCTTTTTCAATTCTCGTGCAAAGGCAAGAATGAAATGATGTGTGGGTGGTGCTGTGGTCTAAACTACTGAGCATCTTCGGCTTGCTGATCAGAAGGTCGGCGGTTTGAATCCCCATGACAGGGTGAGCTCCCGTTGCTCTGTCCCAGCTCCTGCTAACCTAGCAGTTCAAAAGCATGCCAGTGCAAGTAGATAAATAGGTACCACTGCAGTGGGAAGGTAAACGGTGTTTCCATGCGCTCTGACTTCAGTCACAGTGTTCCGTTACACCAGAAGCGGTTTAGTCATGCTGGCCACATGACCTGGAAAGCTGTCTGTGGACAAACACTGGCCCCTTCGGCCTGAAAGCGAGATGGGTGCCCCAACCCCATAGTTGCCTTTGACTGGACTTAACCAACCAGGGGTCCTTTACCTAAACCTTGACCTTTACCTTACTGATTATCTGTATCTATTGTATTTATGGAGAAAGGCCAGTGGTGGACCACCTGTTTTGAATGCAAAAGATTCCAGGTCCAATCTTTGGCATTTCTTGGTAAGGTGTGTGTGTATGGTGCGCGTGCCATTGTGAAATCCTGGAGAGCTGCTGCCCATCAGAGAATCGTTCAGTCATTCATTTTCAATTTATACCCCACTCTTCCTCCCAAAAGATCCCAGGCATAGACAGTATGAAGCTACATAGATGGACCAATTCTGTGACTTGTTTTAAGCTTCCTGCGCTCCTATCCATCCTAATAAGCAGCTTATTGTTGGTATTAAAATGAGACATTTTATTATAGGCATTCAAGGGAGATGTGTTGACAAGGCATTAACATGCATTGGATGAAGCTCTTCATGCCTATCATAAATGTCAGATTTGCTCAAATTCCAGCACAACACACACTCTAAGTTTTGAGTTTGTTTAGCAGAATCTCAAGTGCAGCTGTTGTGGAAAACTAGTCAACATATTTTGTCATGCCTGGAACAGTGAGGGACACAATCGGCCTAGATACAGGAGAACCCGCCTTTAGCAATTTCTGACTATGAAACAGCCTGGTGCATGAGTACCTATCTGATGCTACTTCACACAGCACATGGTTAAACTGTGGAATTTGCTGCCCCAGTATGTGGTGGTGGCCACTAACTCGGAAAGCGTGGGGGAAGACAAATTCATGGAGGATATGCTTTCCCTGCACTGTGGGAGGCAGCATTCCTCTGAATACCAGTTTCTAGGGGATACAAATGAGAAGAGTCATGCCCTGCTTCTGGAGTCCTCACAGGTGTCTGGTTGGCTACTGTGAGAAAAAGATGCTGTACTAGTTGGGCCTTTGGCAGGGTCAAAAAGAGGCGGAGCTATACAAGAGCTATACAAGAGCCAGACACTAGTACAAAAAGAGTTTTAGAGTTAATTCAATTTTTTGGCCAGGTGGCAGGATTCAAGCTGAACAAACAAAAAACTAAAGTTCTGGAAAAAAAACTTAACAAATGTTGAAAGAGAGAGATTCCAAAATGAAACGGGGTTAATGGTGGTAAAGAAAGTAAAATATTTGGGGATTAACATGACACCTAAAAATGTGAATTTATTTAAAGACAATTATGACAAATGTTGGACAGAGGTAAAGAAAGATCTAGAAATATGGTCGAATTTGAAGCTTTCCTTGTTAGGCCGAATTGCAGTGATTAAAATGAATGTATTGCCTAGAATGTTATTTTTGTTTCAGACATTACAAATTGTGGATAAACTGGATTGCTTCAAGAAGTGGCAGAAAGATATATCTAAATTTATCTGGCAGGGCAAAAAGCCCAGAATAAAATTTAAGATACTTACTGATGTTAAAGAAAGAGGGGGGTTTGCCCTGCCGGATTTGAGACTGTACTATGAATCGGCAGCTTTCTGCTGGTTGAAAGATTGGCTACTTCTTGAGAATGCAGATATTCTGGATTTGGAAGGATTTGATAATAGGTTTGGTTGGCATGCATATTTATGGTACGACAAGGTTAAAGTTCATAAGGGTTTTAAAAACCATATTGTTAGGAAAGCATTATATAATGTTTGGATTCGGTACAAGGATTTGTTGGAAAATAAAACTCCTAGGTGGTTATCACCTATGGAGGCTAAGGAGGTGAAGAAACTTAATATGGAATCCAAATGGCCAAAATACTCTGAAATCTTAGAACAAGAAAGCGGTGAATTTAAACTACAGAGTTTTGAGAAATTAAAGCCCAAGGTGCGAGATTGGCTTCATTATTATCAAATAATGGAAACTTTTAAACAAGACAGGAAAATTGGCTTCCAGGTGGAGAAATCGAAATTGGAAACAGAATTGCTAGAACCCAATACTAAGAATGTATCAAGAATGTATAATTTGTTGCTGAAGTGGAATACAATAGATGAGACAGTTAAATCAGCCATGATTAAATGGGCACAGGACGTTGGACATGACATTATGTTTGCTGACTGGGAACAGTTATGGACCACCGGTATTAAATTTACGGCATGTAATGCCCTAAGAGAAAATATTATGAAAATGATTTACAGGTGGTACATGACCCCAGTTAAGCTTGCGAAGATTTATCATTTGCCCAATAATAAATGTTGGAAATGTAATGAGACTGAAGGTACCTTCTTTCACCTTTGGTGGACCTGCCCAAAGATCAAAGCCTTTTGGGAAATGATTTATAATGAAATTAAGAAGGTACTTAAATGTACTTTTCACAAGAAACCAGAGGCATTCCTCTTGGGCATGGTCGGCCAATTGGTGTTAAGGAAGGATAGGACTTTTTTTATGTATGCCACTACAGCAGCAAGGATCCTTCTAGCAAAGTATTGGAAGACACAAGAACTCCCCACACTGGAAGAATGGCAGACGAAAGTGATTGACTTTATGGGATTGGCAGAAATGACTGGCAGAATCCGTGACCAAGAGAAGGAGACGGTGGAGGAAGACTGGAAGAAGTTCAAAGCTTATCTTAAGAACTGTTATAATATTGATGAGTGCTAAAATGTCAAGGGGAAGGAAGATGCAGAATTGCAGCTGAAAATGTTATTTAAGGCGAAATTGAGAAAGATAACAAATTTAAATTTAATTGGCTAAAAGGGTTGCTGAAAAACTGTAAAATAAGGATGCAAAAAAGGTGAGGTATGAGGTATGGGGAAGTCCGAGAAAGGAGGCTTATGAAAATGAGGTTAAGAATTTATATTTGTGTGTTTGTTTGTATTGGTGGATGTTTTTATGTCGTTGTTATTGTTTTTGTTTTAAAATTGGAAAACTAATAAAAATTATTATTAAAAAAAAAAGAGGCGGAGCTACCTGCACCCAGAGCAGCCCATGGGAGGCAGGGCGAGCTGTCCACAGGAGCCGGGCTGTCCGCCTGCAGGGGCACCGCCTGTGGTGAGTGTCCCGGGGGGTTGCCATGAGCAGCAAGCGTCCCAGGCGGGTGCCACCCAGCCCTCGGTGAGCGTCCCAGGGGGGCAGAGCAGCGATGTCACCCCCCTCAGGGATGAAACCCAGGGCAAGCCACCCCCACCGCCCCCTTCCTCTGCCGCTGGGGTCAAAGCAGGGTCTTCTGATGTTTTTATTTGGCTCTTCCTGGAATGATAAATGCGGTAGAAGTCCACATAGGAAATCTCAAATGCAAGTCATTTTGAACAACTGTTCTATTTTGCAGCACCTGATCCCTTAGGCACTGTGTGCACAATCTTAAACAAGACAGGAAAATTGGCTTCCAGGTGGAGAAATCGAAATTGGAAACAGAATTGCTAGAACCCAATACTAAGAATGTATCAAGAATGTATAATTTGTTGCTGAAGTGGAATACAATAGATGAGACAGTTAAATCAGCCATGATTAAATGGGCACAGGACGTTGGACATGACATTATGTTTGCTGACTGGGAACAGTTATGGACCACCGGTATTAAATTTACGGCATGTAATGCCCTAAGAGAAAATATTATGAAAATGATTTACAGGTGGTACATGACCCCAGTTAAGCTTGCGAAGATTTATCATTTGCCCAATAATAAATGTTGGAAATGTAATGAGACTGAAGGTACCTTCTTTCACCTTTGGTGGACCTGCCCAAAGATCAAAGCCTTTTGGGAAATGATTTATAATGAAATTAAGAAGGTACTTAAATGTACTTTTCACAAGAAACCAGAGGCATTCCTCTTGGGCATGGTCGGCCAATTGGTGTTAAGGAAGGATAGGACTTTTTTTATGTATGCCACTACAGCAGCAAGGATCCTTCTAGCAAAGTATTGGAAGACACAAGAACTCCCCACACTGGAAGAATGGCAGACGAAAGTGATTGACTTTATGGGATTGGCAGAAATGACTGGCAGAATCCGTGACCAAGAGAAGGAGACGGTGGAGGAAGACTGGAAGAAGTTCAAAGCTTATCTTAAGAACTGTTATAATATTGATGAGTGCTAAAATGTCAAGGGGAAGGAAGATGCAGAATTGCAGCTGAAAATGTTATTTAAGGCGAAATTGAGAAAGATAACAAATTTAAATTTAATTGGCTAAAAGGGTTGCTGAAAAACTGTAAAATAAGGATGCAAAAAAGGTGAGGTATGAGGTATGGGGAAGTCCGAGAAAGGAGGCTTATGAAAATGAGGTTAAGAATTTATATTTGTGTGTTTGTTTGTATTGGTGGATGTTTTTATGTCGTTGTTATTGTTTTTGTTTTAAAATTGGAAAACTAATAAAAATTATTATTAAAAAAAAAAGAGGCGGAGCTACCTGCACCCAGAGCAGCCCATGGGAGGCAGGGCGAGCTGTCCACAGGAGCCGGGCTGTCCGCCTGCAGGGGCACCGCCTGTGGTGAGTGTCCCGGGGGGTTGCCATGAGCAGCAAGCGTCCCAGGCGGGTGCCACCCAGCCCTCGGTGAGCGTCCCAGGGGGGCAGAGCAGCGATGTCACCCCCCTCAGGGATGAAACCCAGGGCAAGCCACCCCCACCGCCCCCTTCCTCTGCCGCTGGGGTCAAAGCAGGGTCTTCTGATGTTTTTATTTGGCTCTTCCTGGAATGATAAATGCGGTAGAAGTCCACATAGGAAATCTCAAATGCAAGTCATTTTGAACAACTGTTCTATTTTGCAGCACCTGATCCCTTAGGCACTGTGTGCACAATCTGAATCATGTCTACTCATAGGTAAGTCCCATTAAATTCAGTGATGCTTCTTCCTAGGCCAGGGAAGAGGAGTTAAATTGAAGCCTTAATATTTTTCGCTCTATAAGACGCACCAGACCATAAGATGCACCTAGTTTTTGGAGGAGGAAAACAAGAAAAAAATATTCTGAATCTCAGAAGCCAGAACAACAAGAGGGATCACTGCGCAGTGAAAGCAGCGATCTCTCTTGCTGTTCTGGCTTCTGGGATAGCTGCGCAGCCTGCATTCGCTCCATAAGACACACATACATTTCCCCTTACTTTTTAGTAGGGAAAAAGTGAGTCTTATAGAGCAAAAAATATGGTACTTCCTATTGTGAATTTTCAAAACGAATTAAACACACCATTGTTTATTGCTCTTCTCACATGGAAAGAAGTGTTCTCTCTTACTTTATTTGTGCTCCTCAGATAAAGTCTGGGGATTTCAAGCTGTCAAACACAACATCATGTTTTCTACAAACATTTGCATGTTTACTACAAATGTTTAAAATATAAATCAGCTTGAGAGTTATGTTCCAGCAGATGCACAAACACGACTATGTTCTACACAAAATATGCATTTATTATAATGTTGCATTACGAAAGGACCTTATGTCAGTTACGCCAAGTAAAGAAGAACGTCTTTAGAACATTTAACATGCCTACAGGAGTTCATACAATCGTTGACACACAGAGCAAAATATCAATAGGGTGCTAAGCTGTCCTTCTCTAGTGCCTGAGTGAGGGGAACAAGGCAGGATTAAGTTCATACAGAACTGTAAAATTAAGATAGTGAGGCTGCAGTCCTAACTCTGCTTGCCTGGGAGTAAGCCCAGTTCAAATTAAAGGGACCTACATCTGAATAAACATGGTCAGAATTGCAGCAATAGGTGCATTGGACACTCCATTAACTTTGTCTTTAAGGTTCCAAAAGACTCTTGTTTTTTGCTACAAAAGACTAACACAGATACCCCTATGGAATTTAATTAGCTTCGGAAGTGTGCACACAGGGAAGGTAATTGATTTGTAAATAACTATTGGTGGTTAAGATATGCATGTCTGCCATGAACTACAATAAATGTAAAATTACTCATGCTTTTTGCATCATCAGAAAATGAACCAGAAGAAAGAATTGTTCAAAATAAATCAGTTGAAGGTGACCAGATGAAAGTGTGAATGAATGCCAGGACATGACACTGAGGCCGACTTGTACATCCCTAGTCAGGACAAATGGACATCTGAGCTTGGAATATAGGCCTCTCTGCAAGCACTCACTCCCTGGCTGAGATGTCCACCCCTAACACACAGACATCAGGAGTAGGGCATATCCTTCTTACATATGAACCTGTGAAGCACTCTCAACTATGCTATATCCTTGTGGGATAATATTTATGGGTTGATCAAAGCAGTGCCTTTTCTGTGGTGGCTCTTCAGCTATAAATCCTGGCTGTGCTCCTGGTTGGTTCAGAATTTGCATACAATTTGCACTGTAAGATTTCCTTATTGTTTTATTCTTCTACTGTCGGGAGACAATGGAGGAGTATGCCTTTGAGGTGAAATCAAACTGTTGGAAGGTCACAATGCCTGCTGTGGCTATAGAGCCCAATATGGGAGAGACATACTTTGTTGCAGCTGGGGCAGATGAAGGCATCCGGTTCCACTGCTGCAGATGCACCCTGGCGTTTCTTCTCTCTGCTCTCCTCCCAACAGTCATTCCTCCTCTGGTGAGTGCAATGGATGCACCACCTGACTGTCTCCATCTGACTGACTGTCTCTATCATGTTACAATTTTATTTTAGAATGTTTTCTTTACATCAGCTTTGAGCCTATGCAAACATAAAAAGGGTAAAGGTAAAGGACCCTGGATGGTTAAGTTCAGTCAAAGGCGACTATGGGGTTGTGGCACTCATCTCTCTTTCAGGTTGAGGGGGCCGGTGTTTGTCCACAGACAGCTTTCCGGGTCATGTGGCCAGCATGACTAAACTGCTTCTGGTGCAATGGAACACTGTGATGGAAACCAGAGTGCACGGAAATGCCATTTACCTTCCCTCCTCAGCTGTACCTTTTTATCTACTTGCACTGGTGTACTTTCAAACTGCTAGGTTGGCAGGAGCTGAGACAGAGCAATGGGAGCTCACCCAGTCACGGGGATTCAAACCGCTGATCAGCAAGTCCAAGAGGCTCAGTAGTTTAGACCACAGCACCACCCATGTCCCCTTTACCTTTACCTATGAAAATGTATCTGAGGGCAAACTGCATAAAATTTGGTAGAGTATACATTGGATTGAGCTTCTGATATTAGCCTATATGACATCTATTTGAATTAGGGGAAACACAATAGATATTATACGGTTCAGGGGAAGCCAACAGGGTTTCTTCCAGATGTTGTTAGACTACAACTCTAGTCATGCCAGACCAATGACCGTGCTGAGTCTGATGGCAGTTGGAGCCCAGTAACATCTGGAGGACACCACATTCACTGCCTTTGATATCATACATATATTTGTAAATAACTCTGCTTCATTTGGATCAGGCATTCAGGGTCTATGATGGCATGAGAACAGCTCACTAGTTTACACTTGCAGTGGGATCCAATCCCTGCCCGAGCTCCAGTACTGCCATGAGCCTTCAGTCCAGTTGCACCATGTGATGTGGGTGGTGCTGTGGTCTAATCCACTGAGCCTCTTTGGCTTGACAATCAGAAGGTCGGCTTCAAATCCCCACAACAGGGTGAGCTCCCATTGCTCGGTCTCTGCTCCTGCCAACCTAGCAGTTGGAAAGCACGCCAGTGCAAGTAGATAAATAGGTACCGGTGCGGCAGAAAGGTAAATGGCATTTCTGTGCACTCTGGTTTCCATCACAGTGTTCTGTTGTGCCAGAAGTGGTTTAGTCATGCTGGCCACATGACCCAGAAAGCTGTCTGTTCGACAAATACCAGCTCCATCAGCCTGAAAGCGAGATGAGCGCCGCAACCCCATAGTCGCCTTTGACTGGACTTAACCATCCAGGGTCCTTTACCTTTTACCAGTTGCACCATCCAGTGGTTACATCTACATGCACGGTACTAGCCTAGTAAAATGATCTGGATGCCTTTTAAGCAAGATTAGGCTGTGGCTACTAGCCACAATGGCTATATTCTGCCTCTGTGGGCAGTATGTTTCTGGAAACCAGTTGCTGGAAACCACAGAAGGGGAGAGTGCTGTTGCATTTGGGGGTCCTGCTTGGTGACATTCCCTTACAGTTATGGTCTCTTTGACAACAGGAAGCTGGATTAGATGGGCCATTGGCCTATTCCAGCAGACTCTATTTAAGTTCTTATGTTCCTGGAAATAAGCCAAAGTGAGTCTCTACGCTGCCTTTCCAAGCAGTTGCTGAAGTTTTATCTATTGGTACCCAAAGACAACATTATGACAGCGAGCGATCTGCATTTTTCTTACACAATCCTCTGTTCAGTATTTGGGCATGCTCTTGTATACAGAATTGGCAGTGGCATATGCTAACTCATAGTGTTGGGTTCAGATTTGCACTGATTGGCTCTACACAGAGTTTGCTTTTTTTCTTCTTTTCATCTTTTCATCAGGACAGGGATGATAACACAAGAGCAGTTGGCCTTGTATCGTGGTGGCCTGCAGGTTTTGGCAAACAGACTCACCTTGGTTTCTTTGACACAGCATGGTCTAATCAGGATAACCAAATCAATTTTGTCTTTCAGCAAAAATCAAAGCACAGCCAAGGCCAGGGAGCAATCTGGAACATCTTGATCACATAATATCAAAGAAGACACAGATGACAAGGAAACAAATATGTAATGCTTCTAATAGATGACTATCTGCTGCTGAAACAGGGCAAGGGATTTTTTCTTTGTGCTGGAAAAGATAAGATGTAGAATGTTGCAAGTTTCAAGGAGCTTGAAACTGAAGATTTGTTCCTGACTTGGAAGTGCTTTTTAAGCTTTTGACATTCAGCCCCATTCTGGTACCTCAGATCGGTTCCAATACTCCAGAAGATATCAGCAATCACACATACAGTTCAGAGTTGCATAGCTTTCAACATTCCTCTGATGAAAATATGGACATTTTTATCTGAGAAATGTTGGAGAGCATGTCTGCCCTCTGTGCATTTAAGCTGTTCTTACATTTATCTGTAAGCTGCCTTGAGTTCCTGTTTTTTTTTTTGGGGGGGGGGGGGAAGCATGGCACAAATAAATACATAGCAATAATAGCAGTAATGAATAAAATGAAACACGGGCCTTGCGCATGCAGCACATGTGCATTAGGGAAACTGTACCAAGCCAACAGTGGCTGAAGCTCCTACACTTCGTGAGCAAATGTGTTCAGGCCTTTCTTCCAGAGACTGATGGGAGTTGTAGTCAAAAAGGTCCTGGAAGGGCACCATGGTGGGGGGAGGGAAGGAACCCACATGCCTCCTTCCCAATACCGCTGCCACCCCATGGCACCCTTATGCTGGCTAGGAAAATCGGGGCACCTTGAGATCAAAGCAGAAGCCATGATGGCTTTGACATTCCAGGGCTGTATCAGAAAAATCAGGACACTTGAGGGGTATGGAGATGTTTGATTGTATGGACAGACTCGTCAGAAGACTGGACACTGAGGTCCAGTGCTGAGGGCCTTCTGGCTGTTCCCTCACTGCGAGAAGTGAAGTTACAGGGAGCCAGGCAGAGGGCCTTCTCAGTAGTGGTGCCCACCCTGTGGAATGCCCTCCCTTCAGATTTCAAGTAAATAAACAACTATATGACATTTAGAAGACATCTGAAGGCAGCCCTGTTTAGGGAAGTTTTTAATGACTGCTGTTTTAATGTATTTTTAACCTTCTGTTGGAAGCCGCCCAGAGTAGCTGAGGAATCCCAGCCAGATGGGTGGGGTACAAATAATAATAATAATAATAATAATAAAAAAATAAAAATAAAAATAATAATATAATACTGTTAGCCACAAAGTAGATAGAGAGGCCTGGAGGGCTATATAAGTCCCCTGGGCCTAAGGCATTTCACATACAAATACTCCTTTATAAGAAGTCTCTTTCCACAACCAGAGAGACGAGAGTGTTTGGTTTATACTGCTGCAATTTGAGGTACCTGACATGTGTTTGATTGCAGCAGTGCTCTTCTTTGCACATAAACCGCAAGCAAGTTTCCAGGTGAAATAATTGGATTTAAACTGATCTTGTTGTCTTGCGGTTAATTAGAGCAAAGTAGTTAATCCAAGTAGATCAGTTTAACTGAAACATGGATTTGCATGCTAACTCACAGAAGACTGTTCTGGTGAGATCGACAGCATGCTGAATGCATAATTTTGAGGGGCTGTTTGATTGGCACAAGGCTGAATCTTGGAAGTCTCACTGAACTTTGTTCTGAGTAAAGCATAACACAGAGAGATCCAAAGTGGGGTTCACAACTGTAAACAAACAAGCACACTTGGTTTGTGGGACCCACCCCCTCTGCGGTTTTTCAATCTATTTTTTTAAAAAATTAAGTACTGAGTAGTTTAACCACTTGACACGGTTCATTCCCACAAGAGGCAGTGATGGTTATTCACTTGGGTGGCTTTAAAAGAGGATTAGACATGGAAGATAAAATGATGCTCTACATCCACTGTCAGAGGGAGGAGGTTTCTCCACAGTTGCTGGAAGCCACAAGAGAAGAGAGTACTGTTTTGCTCAAGTCCTATATGCAGGCATCCCATAAAAATCTGGTGGCCACTGGAAGAACAGGATGCTGGACTAGGTGGTCCAGGGGCCTGATCCACCAAGCTGTTGCTATATTTTTACTTTGTGCTGCTTTTGCTTGCCATTTTTTTACTAAGGGTATATAAACTGTTACACTTATTTGTTGTTGTTGTTTAGTCATTTAGTCGTGTCCAACTCTTCATGACCCCATGGACCAGAGCACACCAGGCACTTCTGTCTTCCACTGCCTGCCACAGTTTGTTCAAACTCATGTTCATAGCTTTGAGAACACTGTCCAACCATCTCGTCCTCTGTCGTCCCCTTCTCCTTGTGCCCTCCATCTTTCCTAACATCAGGGTCTTTTCCAGGGAGTCTTCTCTTCTCATGAGGTGGCCAAAGTATTGGAGCCTCAGCTTCATGATCTGTCCTTCTAGTGAGCACTCAGGGCTGATTTCCTTAAGAATGGATAGGTTTGTTCTTCTTGCAGTCCATGGGACTCTCAAGAGTTTCCTCCAGCACAATAATTCAAAAGCATCAATTTACACTTATTTTACTTGTTTGTAATTCTATCATTGGACGCAGGTGGCGCTGTGGGTTAAAGCCTCAGCGCCTAGGACTTGCCGATCGAAAGGTCGGCGGTTCGAATCCCTGCGGCGGGGTGCGCTCCCGCTGCTCGGTCCCAGCGCCTGCCAACCTAGCAGTTCGAAAGCACCTCCGGGTGCAAGTAGATAAATAGGGACCGCTTACCAGCGGGAAGGTAAACGGCATTTCCGTGTGCGGCTCTGGCTCACCAGAGCAGCGATGTCACGCTGGCCACGTGACCCGGAAGTGTCTCCGGACAGCGCTGGCCCCTGGCTTCTTAAGTGAGATGGGTGCACAACCCCAGAGTCTGTCAAGACTGGCCTGTACGGGCAGGGGTACCTTTACCTTTTTACCTTAATTCTATCATTATATTGCTGCAACCTGCCCTGAGACCTTACCATAAAAGATGGATAAGAAACCTTAGAAATAAATACATAAGCAAATAAGTCTCATTTGATATTTTTAATTCTTCATTAAAAAATGTTCATACTACTCTTTAAAGACAAATTGGAAATGATTACTACAGTTTCTGGATATTGTGCCATTATTGATAAGGACTGAAGAGGAAAGTTATGCAATAAGTCCCTGTGATAGTCTCTAACAGTGATTTTATACAGTTTTAAAATTATTTTATCATCGCTTCTGAATTACATTTCAGAATGAAAAAAGTTATATATATTTATTTATGGATTCATCTTTTTTTTGTTCTTGGCAACAAAAATGCAACATGAATCTACTGTCAAGAAATGAAAAGTTCCACATGAAAGTTACAGTTGCTGCTATTTATGGTATAGAAAAGGACAGCAATATAAGATGGCAGAATTGATGTAATTACTACCATATTCTGCTCTCCCATCTTAAATCCACAGATATGTAATAACCCTAGGCAGTCTCGGGGAGAACTGTATGTGTAGTCAAAAGGGTTGTTCCACTTATCTGTCTGTTCATTTAAGCTTAACTTGTTTCACATGGAGGAAATGTGTTCAGCCTTTGCCTGCATATGTACCATCAACTGACATGTAGTCAAAAATCTCCAAGTGAGACAGATGCTACAAGACAGAGACTGCGTTGTATCAAACTTCTGTGTAGATGTTTTAAGTAGTCCAAATCTGGAACTGTAAGAAAAACAGTGGTATTTTTTTTTAAGGGCTAAGATCTGGAGTGGGAAGGAGCAACAGCCACACAAAACCTATACAAGAAACTATTTGGACTAATTCTTTCTGTTGAGAAGATACTCGGAAATACAATAAGCTTGTTCCAGGTGTTGACGTCGACATTTGGAAACTATGAAGGCCTTGAGTTCACAGCTGTATACACAAATGTTTCCATGTGATCAAAACCCCAATCACAGAATAGCTTTTCCTTTGCAGATGCCTGAATCAAAGAATGGATGCTTAGGGGGGAGTAGTAGCTGGTGGAGAGCTGGTGGAGGCACTGGGTTGTCTCGTGTCTGCAAGATTGCTGGTGTTTAGCAGGATGGAGAGGGGCAAGGTAGTGGAGAAATCTGCACTGTGTGGCTGTACCAGTGGACCCAATCCTGCCAGTGTGCCCACATAGTGCTGAGCTCCCTGCTGCTTTGCTCTTCCACCTCTCCCACCCACCTAGTATGGACCAGTGACTCCACGCATAGGAGCCCAGGTGTGTGGCATCTCTCCAGTGGCCTCTACTGCTAGGAGGTGGAGGGCATGGTCAGATGAGATGGTCTCCCTCCAGCCCTCATTTGGCCCTGTTTGTGGATGGCAACATTTGATAGCAGTTAATAAGGGTTTCTATAAGAGCAAGAGGTAAACCATTAAAATAAATATTCAGAATGTACCCCCCTCCCCAGCCAAGCTAGGTTCTGGATATTTGGTCTCCAAAATGTTGACCGTGCATGCTGAAACTCTCATTTTATATTCTCAGTCAAAATGTAAAGAACCTCCGAGGGGCTGCTGCTTAACGTGGAATGTTTCCAAGTATTGCAAGTCAGATACATCCATATTCTGATCATGTTCTGAGCTAACAATGATTTTTTCCCCAGATGTGTCAGGGAACTGACATCGGAGCCAGAGGTGGAGGCAAGGCTCTCAAGCGATACTGGAGAGGGGCCCAGAAGGGAGAGAGGGAGCTCATCGGCTGGGGAAGGAAATCAGCGTAACACCAGGGATAGAGGAGGGCAGATGGGAGAATCAGCGAGGGGGCTCCAAGACTCTTCACGGGAGACCAGCAGGGAGAGCACGGGTCCTCCGCTACCCACACCCACCCTGCGCAGAAGACTTCCGCGCAGGGAAAGTAGGCGTAGACTTGGCGTCAAAGAACTTCTTTGCTGGAAGAAGTTCAAGAAACGCCCACTGACGGATTCTGCTAGCGACTGAACAGCCACGAAGTGAAGGGCTGTCCAGCCAGAACAGGTTTAACCAGGCTACCTAGCCAGGAGTGGCGGTAACTTACGCACGAGCAACCCCTTATAACTATTACAAGATGCTACTCACTGTTATTATTATTATTTATTAAATTTGCATCCTGCTGTTTATCCCTAGATCTCAGGCTGGTTCATAGCATAAAAACAATATAAAACACACAAAAAACACTAGTACTCACTCTGATAGCAGTAGGGGCATACCGATTTAAAATTTGATGGTGGTTGAACAAGGCTAATTTAATATATCTGTACATTATTGCGCATGTATCTCATTCAAACCCAAGACAGACCCCAAGAAGGGCAACAGAGAATGAATTCCACATTAGCCCTGTTTTGCGTTCTAGAAGGGGATGGCAGTGCAGTGATGATATGGTTATGGTGGCTGGGGCCCCCCTATTCACATAGTAACTGGAAAATGAAAGAAAAGAACTGTTGTCCCTAGACTCCAGGAACAAGAGGCATTGCAGCAGCTGTTATCAGTGCTGGATTTACATATAAGCTAAACAAGCTATAGCTTAGGGCCCCACTCTCTAGCCCCCCCCCATATACTTCTTCTTAATTGTGTTTCAGTTCAACAATTACTTTGATAAAATACATATTTTGTTATGTGCAAATGGCTTTAGATACCTATTAGGTCCATAAATTACCATATAGCATATATTGAACACAAAAAACAGTGACAATTTGTTGTTGACAATGGACAGCTGGACATATAAAGGGCCCCATTACTTTCAGTAGCTTAGGGTCTCATCAAACCTAAATCTGGCTTGGCTATAATGACTTAAAATGAGTGTTCCACCGAATGCAAACATGCCCCATAAACTTGGGGGTCATATATGAGGCGAATTTAGTTTTCTAGCTCCAGGTTTCCAATTCTTCTAGTGGTTTTTTTTTTTAAAAAAAGCACTGACAGTGATGATAGTAAAGAAGCATATAGAAGCGTCTCAGCAAAACCAATAGTCGTCAGGATTAGCTGATGTCAAATAAATGAGAGAGTCTAGCAATTATCCTTGGTGGTCTATTAAATTAATTTACTATGCAGCAATCTAAAATCTCCTAATAAAATGACACGCTGCGATCCCAGATGTTAACATTTGGATTGATGGGAGATGATAGCCTGCTTAATCCCCCTCTATTGTAGTCCTCCTGGCAGTTTTGAAATCACATCAAGGAGGCTTAATGCAGATGGAAGCCAGCATCTGATTTATGTAGTAACAAAACCTCTTCAAAAAGATGAGATCTTTGTGCCAGTGGCTTTGCTGTCTGTTTAAAAAATGTATCCATGGTAATTGACAGGTTGACCATACATGAGAGCAGTATCCACTCATTATCCACTTAACATGCTACAGCACTCACAACGGCAACGCACACAGCCCTGTGCCTTGATATTGACACTGGATGATCCCCTAGAGACAGGGAAATGACCCTCATTTTAATTTAGCCCCACCAGTGCATACAAATGAGCTTCAAATTAAACTGAGTACCAAATAACTAAAATCCATTTTACAATAATTTGAACATGAATTGTGGCAAGAGTTTTCATTCAGCACCAATTTCGTATAGATTAGCAATGTGTAGCTGTCCCGGTGTCTGGGAAACTCAGACTGCATTGCACTTCTGTTCCTGGCAGCATTTTTCTTCTTCTTGTATGGAAGCGGAAATCTGTAGGAAATGCACATGAAACCTTTTGAAGACACAGGCAGTGATCTTAGATGCTCAGATTATATGCAAGCAATCACTCATGATTTTTTCAGGATTGCCTTCAGTGTGCCAAACCAGTGTTTAGTAATTTAAACTGCAATCCTGCACAGTCATATCTCCAGGTTAGTCCTGTTGAACTAAGTGCAGTTTACTTTAGAGTAGGCATGTACAGAATTGCACTGTACATTCAGACTGTGTTAAAAAAAAGAAAACAGTCATTCTAAAGCATGGGTAGGTAAACTAAGGCTCGGGGGGCGGATCCAGCCCAATCACCTTCTAAATCAAGCCTGTGTGTTTTTAAATGAATAGAATGTGCATCTGTGGCTTATTTGTGGGGCCTGTGTGGTGTTTTTACATGAGTAGAATGTGTGCTTTTATTTAAAATGCATCTCTGGGTTATTTGTGGGGCATAGGAATTCATTCATTCCCCCCCCCCAAAAAAAATATAGTCCGCACCCCCCCCCCAAGGTCTGAGGGACAGTGGACCATCCCCCTGCTGAAAACGTCTGCTGACCTCTGTTCTAAAGGTACCAGAAATAAAGGTGATAGTGGGGATTGAAACGTAGAGAGATGGGAACCTTTCACATCACACATTTAAAGCACTACGATACCCTTTGAATAGTTGTGACTTCCCCCAAAGGATTCTGGGAGTTGTAGCTTTTTAAGAGTGCTGAGAGTTGTTAGGAGACTCCCCATTCCCTTTGCAGAATTACGATTTCCAGAATGGTTTATCAATCCCTCTTCCCAAGGAACTCTGCAAATTATAGCTCTGTGAGGGGAATGGGGGGGGGGGCTTCTAACAACTCTCGTTGCCTGTAATGACTAGCTTCAAAGATTCTTTTGGCGAAACCATGACTGCTTAAATTGATATCATAGTCTTTAAATGTATTGTGTGAAAGCGGCCATAGTTCAACCTTGAGAACCAGCGCATGCTTTATCTTTCTGCAAGACACATAAAGCCAATTTACACAAGAGAGTTGTTATATCAAGAGTTAAAGATGTCATTCTTGCTTACACGTTAAATGTGTTCATCCATCTACATATGCTGGAGCCCAAGCAAAGACTTGTAATCTACTATCTTTGCTGGATCAAGCTTTTGAGTGGGGTAAGCAGGTATACATGCAAAAAGACAGGAGCATTCAAGTGATTTTCACACATATGCCCACATTCCATTTTTCGGAACTTGTGCAGGAAAACTGCCATGTGTAGATATAGTTTTTTTGTCAAGTGTCTTTTCCAAGCATGTTTGTCATTGCCAGATACCCCTGATTTGATTTCTCTGCATATGGCACTACACCCAAGGGGTGGAATTGCATTACCCTTTCCTATAGCTAAAATTATATTCCAAAAATAAGTTAGAGTGATGGTTTATTAGACAAACAGAAACTGAAGGCAAAAAATTAAAGAAATGCTCGTCCCCCCCCCCCTCAGTTCTGTGCCCTGACAAGACACTAAACAGGCGCCTGTAAGTTTGGTAACATGAGGAAAATATATCTGCAGGCTTCTGGGTATAAAATATTCAATACCCAAGCATATGGCTTTATTATGCTGCCCCGCTACTGTCAAACTCAGCAGATACCAACTGAGATGCGTCAAAGACATCACTCAATTGATTAAAAGGGAATCAACACTATTTCATTGTGTTACATTATTCTTTAGAACAGGAGGTCATTTATCCACTGCATTCAGCTGTATAGAATAAAATACTAAAATATAGCATAGGAAGATTATTAATATATAGTTGCTTGAAGCTCCGGGGATGACACTTGTGAATCACGGGCAGCCATGTAAATTGTAAATCGAAACCATCAATTTTGTTTGGTAGAACACTACAGTCAGCAAGTTTCTGATCAGACGGGAGCAGCTTTCTGAATCTTACAGGAGCAATTGTCACTTTGCAATACTCCCTCATTCATAGGCTTCACTTAGTGCCGTGGTTCTTTATCATCCATGGTTCTTTTCTCAACCCCCTCACCTATTTTCCTGTTAACTGCCACTGTTGGATAGGGAAAACCCCAAGTCTTGTTCCACAAACTCTGTTCTCTGAATACAACAATGAAGCCCATTCAATGTACTGTAGTATTTGTACTGGTGGAGGCAGGAGCAGAGGAGGAGGGGTGCGGTGGGTGTGGTTCGCCCCGGGTGTCACCACTGAGGGTTGTGCTGTGACAAAATGCCGGGCAGCACTCACCGTGGGACTTGCAGCATGCCCGAGCCATGCGTCTCTCCTGGGAGAGACGCGGTGGCTTGGGCACACAGGCTCTGCGCTGCCCAAATGGTCCGCCCATTGCCTCCCCCCAGCTGTAGGGTGGCTGAGTGGGAGGAGGCAGGCAGACTCCAGAGGCCCCACGGTGCACCCCACCCATATGGGTTGCTCGCCCCGCCTCTGGCCACACCGCCCCAGGCACCCGAGCAGCTTCCTCTGCCACTAGGTGGAGGTTGATAAGAGAAAGGAACACCAGATGAGCACAGCTAATCTTTTATGTGCCATCTTGAAAGACCTACACTGGCTTCCAGTACGTTTCCGAGCACAATTCAAAGTGTTGGTGCTGACCTTTAAAGCCCTAAACGGCCTTGGTCCAGTATACCTGAAGGAGTGTCTCCACCCCCAGCGTTCTGCCCGGACACTGAGGTCCAGTGCTGAGGGCCTTCTGGCGGTTCCCTCACTGTGAGAAGCCAAGTTACAGGGAACCAGGCAGAGGGCCTTCTTGGTAGTGGTACCTGCCCTGTGTAACGCCCTCCCACCAGATGTCAAAGAGAAAAACAACTACCAGACTTTTAGAAGACATCTGAAGGCTGCCTTGTTTAGGGAAGCTTTTAATGTTTAATAGGTTATTGTATTTTAATATTCTGTTGGATTGGCTGAATAGAAAGTGGGGGACACAATTGCTCCTGTTGGAATCAGTGGGACTTGCTTCAGGGAGATGGCTGTTTCATGCTTTCTTATGTGAGCCACCATGTGCTCCAGTTTAGAGGAAAGGTGGGGTATATACAATATCAAATGAATAAAAAACAAAATTACCATGTTAGTTGGACCATGTAGACCCCATAGAACAAAGCCATTCCTCTTCCCGCCCTTTCAGTGCCTGATATCAGCCCCTCTTTCTGTCTCACTTAATTTCCCTTACAGTAAGCCTTTGACTCCACAGTGAATAAATAGAGTCTGGCAGGATTAATGTTTGCAAATTTTCTTTTAAACTATTCATTTAGCCATAAACCCAAGATGTGTCTCTGAAGATGTACATGTCTAATCTCCTTAGTCACCTTTTATCAGGACTTGTCTGTAAAATCTTGTGTGATGGGCCTGGGAGACTCCTACAAGTGACTGTGAAATGGAACAGCTACCTCAAGTAGCATCTGCTGAAATCCCCAAAGTCATCAAGGCAGCTCCTGATGGGAAGGATAATATCCTTCACTATGTTGCTGATGTACCAGTGCAAAAAGGAGTCACCTATTTTTCATGAATTATTGGGTAAGCATGTGCAGACCCATCACAGTAAACGATGAATATTTAATTCAAAAATAGAGGAGCTTCATCTTTGCAGCTAAAGAAATAGATGCCATCTTAATCCAGAAGAAGAAGAAGAAGAAGAAGAAGAAGAAGAAGAAGAAGAAGGATAATTTATTATTTTTACCTCACCCACATGGCTGGGTTTCCCCAGCCACTCTGGGCGGCTTCCAACAAAATATTAAAAATAAAATAAAACATCAGACATTAACAACTTCCCTAAACAGGGCCGCCTTCAGATGTCTTCTAAAAGTCAGGTAGTTGTTTATGTCCTTGACATCTGGTGGGAGGGTGTTCCACAGGGCAGGCGCCACTACTGAGAAGGCCCTCTGCCTGGTTCCCTGTAACTTGGCTTCTCGCAGTGAGGGAACCGCCAGAAGGCCCTTGGTGCTGGACCTCAGTGTCCGGGTAGAACGATGGGGGTGGAGACGCTCCTTCAGATATACTGGACCAAGGCCATTTAGGGCTTTAAAGGTCAGCACCAACACTTTGAATTGTGCTCGGAAACGTTCTTAATCCGAGGTACTATTTCTGGGTTAGCGGAGTCTGTAACCTGAAGCGTATGTAACCCGAGGTACCACTGTACTTGGGAGCAAACTTCATTGAATTCAGCAGGGCTCATTTCTCACTAGACACGTATAGGACTGTACTGTTAACGGCTCTTTGGGAAAGGCCTTTTGGCACAGGGACCTCCAGAACAAGATGGGTCAAACCATCATAAAGGATAGAAGGCCCTCGGAGCTGGACCTCAGTGTCTGGGCTGAACGATGGGGATGTAGACGCGCCTTCAGGTATACTGGGCCAAAGGGAAATTAAAGCATTTTCTTTCTGCATCAGGCTGCTCTGGGTCTTGGACTTCAGCCCTGATGAAAGCTCCTCTCAACAGAAGAGCAAAGTTCCTGTGGCAGCCCCTATAACAAATGGGAAATCAGTAGTCCTAGATGAACAGGCCAAGACTGCTTACATAGAAAACATGCGATCCTGAGGTAGATCTAATGTTAGCAACCCCTTTGTTAGGAGCCCCTCCCAGATATAGACCTCTCCTCATAATCTCCAGAGCTGTTATTATAAGAAGGTAATAAATGCTCTTCTAAATTCCACGCTATCCAAACATCAGACAAGTCAAGTTATGGGTAGGCTAAAGTTAGGAGAAGAAATGAAGCAGTGCTGGTAATAAGGGGGATATTAACCACAAAAGAAATGTATGAGTTTTATACTAATTTAGCTGTCAAAACTGCCCCCAAAAGAATTGTGGGAAAACAATAGCATAAATAATAGCTTCATAAATGGTAGTTTGCGTGTGTAGGTCCCCAGACCACCCCTCAAATAATTTCACACATCACACATAATTTTAGTTTTGGTTTTTGGGCACTATTTTGGCCACAACTTTATTAAAATACAAAATCTGTGAGTGGTTGTTTAGACATTGGTTATGACTATCTGTCCCCCCGCCAGGGACAGAACTGACATTCTGAGCTCCGATCGGAAGCCAGTAGAAGGGAAAGTCAATGTAACAGAAGAAATACCTATAGAAAAAGGTACACGACAAGGTTGCCCAATATCCCCTTTACTTTTTATATCAGTCCTGGAGGTTTTGTTAAACATGATCAGAAAGGACCAGTTGGTTAAAGGAGTTCAGGTCGGAGTTAGACATTATAAATTAAGAGCATTTGCAGATGATCTAGTATTGACCTTGCAACAGCCAGACACTAGTACTAAAAGAGTTTTAGAACTAATTGAAATATTTGGTCGAGTAGCAGGTTTTAAATTGAACAGACAAAAAACGAAAGTGTTGGAAAAAAATTTAACAATGGAAGAAAGAGAGAGTTTTCAGAATGAAACAGGCTTGGAAATAACAAAAAGGGTAAAATACCTAGGGGTAAACTTAACATCTAAGAATGTGAATTTATTTAAGGATAATTATGAAAAATGTTGGTCAGAAGTTAAAAAGGATCTGGAAATTTGGTCAAGGCTGAAACTTTCCTTGTTAGGCCGAATCGCTACTATTAAGATGAATGTATTGCCTAGAATGCTGTTTTTATTCCAGACGCTGCAGATTGTGGACAAGATGGATTGTTTCAAGAAGTGGCAGAAAGATATATCAAAATTTGTCTGGCAGGGCAAAAAGCCCAGAATTAAATTTAAGATTTTAACTGATGCAAAGGATAGAGGGGGGTTTGCCCTGCCGGACTTAAGACTCTACTATGAATCAGCAGCTTTCTGCTGGTTGAAACACTGGCTACTTCTTGAGAATACTGACATTTTGGATCTGGAAGGGTATGACAATAGCTTTGGTTGGCATGCATATTTATGGTACGACAAGGTAAAGGTGTACAAAAGTTTTAAAAACCATATTGTAAGGAAAGCATTGTATAATGTTTGGATTAGATACAAAGATCTGTTGGAAAGCAAAACCCCTAGGTGGGTGTCACCAATGGAAGCTAGGGAAGTAAAAAAGCTTAATATGGATTCTAAATGGCCAAAATATCATGAGATTATAGAATACGATGGTGAAAGGGTGAAACTCCAGAGTTATGAGAAACTAAAACCTAAGGTTCGAGATTGGTTGCATTACTACCAGATAAATGAGACGTTTAAACAGGACAGGAAAATAGGATTTCAGAAAGAGAAGTCAAAATTAGAAACAGAATTGTTGGAACCCAATACTAAGAATTTATCAAGAATGTATAACTTGCTGTTAAAATGGAATACACAGGATGAAACGGTGAAATCAGCTATGATTAAATGGGCACAAGACATAGGTCATGATATTATGTTTGCTGACTGGGAACAGTTATGGACCACCGGTATCAAATTTACTGCATGTAATGCTTTAAAAGAAAATATTATGAAAATGATCTACCGGTGGTACATGACCCCAGTCAAGCTTGCAAAAATTTATCATTTGCCTAATAATAAGTGTTGGAAATGTAATGAGACTGAAGGCACTTTCTACCACCTTTGGTGGACCTGCCCAAAGGTTAAAGCTTTCTGGGAAATGATCTATAATGAAATTAAGAAGGTCCTTAAGTGGACTTTTCCTAAGAAACCAGAGGCTTTCCTCTTGGGTATGGTGGGCCAAGTGGTGTTAAGGAAGGATAGGACATTCTTTATGTATGCCACTACAGCAGCAAGAATTCTACTGGCAAAGTATTGGAAGACGCAAGAACTACCTACTCTGGAAGAATGGCAAACAAAGGTGATTGACTTTATGGGACTGGCTGAGATGACGGGCAGAATCCGGGACCAGGGGAAAGAGACAGTGGAAGAGGACTGGAAGAATTTCAAGATATATCTTAAAAATAACTGTAAAATTGAGGAATGTTAAGATGTCAGGGGGTAAGAAGTAAAGAATTGCAGCAGTAAACAAAAAAAAAAAACTTAAGAAATATTTATGAAAAAGAACTAAGACAATGGACTTAAGGGTTGCTAAAGAATTTTAAACAAGGATGCAGGGATAGGGAGGTATGGGGAAGTCAGAGAAAAAAGGTTATGAACCGATGATTATGAAGTTATACTGTGTTACATTGTTCTTTATTTTATGTGTGGAAAATTAATAAAAATCATTATAAAAAAAAAAAAAAGAAGGGAAAGTCAATGTTGGGAATCAGTTGAGCGTCAGACCACGCCGCTCACCCAACCAGCTCCCCAAGGCTTGCCGGCCCTGGTCCCATGACAGGGATTGGATGAAATCGTGGCAAGCCCCAGGATTCCTTTAACAGAATTCCCTTCAGCACAATAGGAGGGGCAGGCACAGCCTATCCTGACCCCTCCACCACCAGCTATTTATAACCAATGCCTAACCGCAACCTTACAAGTTGTGACGAATTGCTAAGTAGTAGGCAAAAACCAAATGGCACCAGCCAATCAGCCAAATGGCAAAATTCCTACTAGGCCCCTGCACCAAGGCAGACGACCTCATGACAGGCAAAGCAAGGTCAACCGGAAAACAGGGCGGGCGGGCGGGTGATTCGAAGCACTCTGCAAAAGAGAAAGGAAAACCAAAGAGCCCTGATATTTAAAGGCTAATGGTCCCACCCACCAACTTGCAACATGCAATTTGCCCCAGCAACCCGGTCATCCAATCAATGCCCCAGGCAATAGCCATAAACCTGCCTGGCAACACAGGGCTGGCCTGGTGGCCCACACCGCAACACGCACTCTCATTTAATTGGAGAATGCGCTTTACAGACATGCTCAAATCTTTTAGTTTAATAGGTTGCTAGAGCCAACATCTGGGATGCACATTATCAAAAGAAAAACACTAATAAAATATTAAAACTAAACCGCTCATTTTAGCTGTGACAAACATTTTACACAATATTCTCTTCTTTTGTGTGATTAATCCATATTTTAATATAAATACTTAGGGGATAATCAGCTGTAAAATTAGGATCATTGTGGTTAACATTCCTGGTGCAAACTAGAAGTCTACTTTGTAATATGGAACAGGTGTAGGAAAAAGGTTCCTTTTTTTATGTCCTTCGTTGAATTTATCTTTAAAGCACTTTAATAGAAAACTGCTGACCGAAGGTGTAACAAACTGCTTTAGAAAGCACAAGTAAATGAAATATAATGCTAGAGCAAACAATAAAATTGATAAATCAACTTAACCAATGAGAATCTGCAGAAGATGTAACCTTGCAACTATGAACTGTGATGTACAATGTAGTCTTGCTCTTAAAACTATATAGAACATTGCTGGGATTATCAATGGAGGAGCAACAGGCAATTGCTCAAGTCTTTTCATTGATTCCAATGTCCAGAATGTACCTGCCTTTTCAGGGGAGGCCGATATAATTTCTTTTGCATCATACATTTCTTTTCTTTTGCACGTAGCTGCATTACAAACAGTTTTATGGCGGTTCTTCTACTAGCTCCCAACGATTCTGGTAAAATGGATTCTAGAAAAAGATAGCATAGGTATACCACTTAGAAATTCATATAACAGGAGACAGATTTATCTTATTTTTATTGAAGTTGAAGTTCCAATGGAAAATACTCACAAATATTTATGTTTTCCTACTTGGAACGTTTTGAGAGAGTGAAATAAATTCATTTTCAGGCTTTCATTTTTCATGTTCAGGGCAGGATTCCCATCAACAGCAGACCTGCACAAGGACCTCCATTTGCACAACTGGGTTTGCCTCCCCCTGAACACCCACCATGCCCCCAAAATTGGCTCTGGTGTACAGAATATTTGTGCAGATGGAATGATTTGAGGAGCACAATATTGACTTCTACCCAAAGTGTGATAGGCTTTGCCAGGTTGGACGTGGGAGAATGTACATTTACTTTTACATGGACCAATAAAGGAAAGGCAATAAAGGGAGCCATGGCTGTTGCTATCTGTCCTTCTTCCCTTCTTGTAGTAGTTAGCATTGCTATATGTTTGCAGTAATTCAGACAACCGAAAGACAGTAAACAAAGGGGTCATGGGGAAGGATGGGGATTTTTTAAACTGAGTGCACATTTAAACGTGAATTTTCCCAATTTCTAAAACAGTAAGCAAACAAATGATAGCTAGCCTTCAAATACTGCAATCCTCCAATTTTTCAATGTGGTTCTTCAGCCAAATAATGTGCCCTGCCACCACATCTTCCTTCACTGAAAGATAAATGCATGTTCTCCAAGTTGCAATCTGACAATGCTAATCACAGCAAATAAAAGCAGTACTTATTGTGTCTCTCAGTGAACAGTCATAGAATTTAAGTTTGCATAATCACCACCACAGAAGAAAAACACTGTCACTTACCGCAAACATGACTGAAGACATTTATGCATGCATGAATTCATGTGACATTCAGTCTTTTGTCTCAGGCAGTTGAAACCTGGATACTGACCCCAGAGTCCTCATGGGAGTCAGGTGACATCAGGGAGGCAGACTCAGGCCAGTCTCTGCAAATGTGCTCCTTCTCAGTCTGGGCTCCTCGTGTGGCGAGACAGGTGGCTACGTATAAAATTATCACTTTGTGCTGCTACATTATCTGACCACCTGCTGCCTCAAGTATTTGCCAGCCCTTGGATGGGAATGCCTGATATTTACATAGTATAACTACATCTTAAAATTAGTAACAAATGGGAAGAATAGAAAGATAATATCTGTTTTCTTAAATAGTTTAAACATGATTTAAACAAACCTAAGTATCTAAGGCAGAGTGAGGTGGCCGCCTCAGACAACCTGCACTGTATCCCTTAAGTGAACCTTCTGTCCTCCATTGCATTGTCTCATTGTGATTCTATAGTATTGATTCAACAACCAATCAAGTTGGCTTCTGTTTATGGAAAGAGTGGTGGTGGGACAATCTTGCATTTCACCTTGGGCAGCAAGATGTCTTGAGACAGATCTGAGTGCCTCATCACTTGACAGTCATCACGATTAAAAATTGGTATCCAGTGGGACTTCCTCTTGCTCTCCTTTTCCCATGAACCCCAAAAATCTGCTCTGGAGGGTCCTCCAGCCCCCTAGAGCAGATTTTGAGGATGCACACAGGGGAGAGGAAAGATAGAGGGAGTTCTATTGTGCAAGTCAACTGTGTGAGTGGAACAGCAGTGCTGGATACAACCCAGTGGTGTCAGATGATAGAACACTTCAGTGTTCAGTATGTTTCACAAATGCAACCTATCACTTGATGATGCACAGTGATAAACATGCATGTGTGAACTCACTCTGTGAAGTGCCATCACTTCATTGATTATATAGCAGCTTTCTCTTACTCGAGTAACTGGGTCCCAATGTACTCTAAACTTTATACTAGGAGTGGGGAACTTGTGGGCCTCCAGATGGCCACTGATCAGGGATGATGGGAGCTGAAGTCTAAAAACCTCTGGAGGGCTATGGGTTCTCCACTTCACATACTAACACTGATCCTTGATCTAAAATCAGTAAGTACCATGCAGCTAGGTCAGCCCATGGTAAATCAGGATAACTGCTTGGAAGCCTATCAAGCATTAAGCAGCATATTAATTAATTAAATAATGAATTAATTAATTGTCACAGGAGGAAACATTGCATAGCAAACGAACCATTGTGTTCCAAAATACCTGCTGCTACTAAAATTCAATATTCTGCAGTTCATCTTCAATAAGGAATAACTGGAAGCTAGAGGCAGACAGGCTAGAGGACTGAAAAACCCCACCACCCAAAATTACAGGTAACTGATTTCCTGTAAAGATGATGATATTATTGATGAGCCATTGGTGATGATTTTCAGATGGTGAGCTTGTAGCTGATTATTCAACAGGAAAATTTATTCCAGTCATTCCTAAGGACTGTAGTCATCTGCAAAAGAAGCCTACAAAGTATCCTCAGATGCCACCTCCAAGTACTGGCTGTGAAGTCTTTATGTAGTAGATTCTACCAGATGCCAGAGAAACCAGTCCACTTTGCATGACTTTATGATTAGAGTGTCATGCACTGGCATATCTGACACAGGTGTACCTCAACACTCTCCAGCATAAAATCATTTCATTACTGTAAGTCTCAGGATCGGGCTACAAGTTAGCAAGCATCTATGCTCAATGGGCATATTCACCTTATACCTTCCTGTAGTTGTTGAGGCATAGACCTGCACCACAACAACTACCTTTTCAAAACAACAACAACACCCAAACATGGCAGAGGTGAAGATCTTTGCCACGAGATCCCTTACTAAAGTTCCTTTCTGGCAAAAGTTTCCTGCATTGCATGGGATTGGACTAGATGATCCTTGGAATCTTTTCCAACCCTTCTATTATTCTGATAGCAATGGTCCCCCTTAGAAGAATCATCCTTCTTCAAGCATGGAAGATGCAACACTTCCTTTTTGCTGTTGATTCAGCAGTGGGGAAAGCAAGGAAACATAGTTTTAAGGATTGTTCCCCCTCAACAGGGATAATAGAGGAGCCGTGCTTATGGAAGGGATGCAAGTCTCACTTATATTATCGCTGCCCTAAAAATAAAGTTCTTGTACAAAGCTTCTTTGCTGTTTAATACCTTCCCCCTCTGCTGACTCAGTTGCTCCAGGGACTGCTGCTTATTTCATGCAGATGAAGGGAACCATTTTGTCCCAGAGGAGCCAAGGGATAGTGTTTTTCCAGGGCCCAAACTGGAAAATGGGAGCCAAGTCTGAGGCTTTGCCCAGTGTATGCTGACTCATCCTCCAATTGGTAGATGCCAATTACAGCAAGAGACAGTTTTCGTAAGTCAAGCATAAATGTTACACATATGAATCGATACTCACAAACTACAGTCCAATCTGGGTAAATTAACTTATATAAAATTTCATTAGTTTGAGCTGCCAAGCCTTTTAACTACATCATATCGTCAGAGCTGATTAATGAGGCCAGCCCATGTGATGAAAGCCAAGGCTGCATGTTGTCTTTCATAAATAATATAGAAATTATTGCTGTCTGCAATGAAGAAACATGCTGTCAGTGAAGAATTAGGAAAGTTCCTAACAGATGAAGAGCTAATTGATCCCTAAATTATTCATACCATTTCTCTGGGCGCTCATACACCACTGGTGGCTTTTTTTCACCCTCTGAGCATAATGCCATTATCCTGAAAATAATTTCTTGAGATGTAGCTGGCTTTTTTTGCCATGCATTTCGAGTTAAGGGGAGGGAGTGAAAAACTGTGCCCATTAACATATAGATTTCATTTTATATGGAATATAAGAGACAGTTTGCATGCGACTAATGAAGACAACGAAATCAGCAAGCGTTTCTCTCTTGGTGTAGTTTTGTAGTAGCAACTCCATTTTCATGAAAGGAAGGGTAAACATTATCACCATTAATTATCTCCATTGCTCAGCTTGTATTTCCACTTATCTATTCTCGTGGAAAGTCCAGTTATCATGCACTAAAATAAACTTAACTCATCACCACAGTTCGCTTCAGTGTGCCTGGAATTGTGCATTACTTCCTCCAACTTGAAAATGTCTTATTGTCACACTTTCAGGGGCCCATCCCCATCAGAGCAAGGTTCTTGTCTCTCAAAAGATACTCCCCACTTTGAATCATTGCCATCTTACAGCTAGAAGTGGCTGGACTCATCAGGGGAGGGAGAAGGAACAGATGATAGACCTTACTGCCAGTTCCTACATGTTGATTCGTCCAATAAAGATATTGCTGAACTGTGAATTTTAGAGTTATTCTCTGTGTGTATCTTACACATCTCATCGTACGGAAACATTAATGTTAACCGATCTTGGATCCACACTCCAACTGACAGCTGCAATAAATTGGTCTGAGAGTGGTTGAATTGACTATGGTCACTTGGAGAGATTGAAGGCTAATCAGGTTTTGAACCTGATATGTCCATATTTATCAAACTCTAGACAAGCCTCCATCATTCTGGTGTTTTCTACTTGTATGGGCTACAATTCCTATCAGAGCCAGCCACCATGGCTAATAATCAAGGATGATGAAAGTTGTATTCAACAGCATCTGGGGGGCAAAACAGTGGGGAAGGTTCCTCTAGACATTATGGGTGGTCTTCAACTAAGGATGAGCACAGGTGTAATAGGATTTTCCTGCTTTCCTCCTCTATCCCCAAATTTGATCTGGAGGAAGAAAACCCAGAACAGATTTATGAGGCATGTAGGGGGAAGAGAGGGGGAAAATGTTCCACTGCACAAGGAGAAATTGTTGCACTGATGGAATATTCACTTTAGCACTATGCTGAATAAAACCCCAGGTTTTGTTAAAAAAACACACACCACACCACTGAATCTTAAAGGTGGTCATGACAATATGAAACAGTTGCAACTGCTACTTTTCTGAGCCAAACCGTGTTGCAAAAACAAAATCAAAGCAACCAACACATCGGTCCTGTTTGTTTTTATTGTAGCTAACAGCAGCTCGCCATTTTAAAAGCATCAGCCATATTTCATGCAAAACATTTTGTGACCAAGCTAACAGCTTGTGTTTCAAATTCCAAGCAATAAAACTACCCAAAATTAAATTATGGAAGAATTTCTGCCAGTCTGCTCTGTCACACTTTCCCTTTTCTGACCCATCACATCCAACCCTCACAGCTGCCTCTGTTCTCCTGGTTCTTTGGGGGACTTTTACTTGGGCGTTCATCAGGTCAACCCCAACAGTCCAGTGTCTCCTGAAAATGATCTGTCAACGCTGCTACTCACTGATATCTATTGGCAAGTCTCACCGAAAAGAATGTGAGTTTGCAGCCAATGAGTCTTGATGGGTCAGACCAATACAATTCTAAACCAACTCTCTTAAACTTGATGCCAAATCCTTTGATCAGGTGAATTGTTTTTCACTGAAATGGACTGGCTGTGTTGCACTCACAACAGTTGTATTATTTTCCAGCAAAAGTGGTAACAGCAGATGTCACTTGAGTTAACTGAGAAGTTAGCAATTGTCAAATAATAAGGAATAAAAAACGGAACTAACAGCATAATCCATGATATAATGATGAATGCCAAACATCTGCTTCTGAGAATCATAATTAAAAAAACAAACAGGAATGACAAATTCCTTTTGAAACCAACATTTAACATTCGGGGAGCATGTCATATCTAAATAATACTTTGAATCTCCATGGAACTCTGCTTTGACCTTTCCTGTGGACTCAAGGTATTCATTTGATATAGATCCCGTTTGCTTTACTTCTCTCTATAAGCTCTAGCACATGTTATTGTTTCTTCTTCATATTTGTCACCTGTACATTGAAATATGGAAAGTGTTGGTGATTTTAAGGCAGGAAGAAACAGTTGCTTTTTCCCTCTAGGTCTATAACTTTGGGGGCAAGCAATTTTCCATTAACAAATCAATGAGAATGGAGAGCTCAATGGCCGCACATAGCGTTACCCATCATTAAAATGTCACTTTTGATTGGATTTTGTCATCACGTTCTTGGGGTGAAAATGGACATCCATTCTATGAAGTTGAAGTAAGTTGTTTGAAAATGGCCACTTGAACTGATGCAGTGACTCCCCCGTCCTCCCGGAGTCGTGCCATTTTGTTTGTGTCCATTGGCCCCTCCCCGTGGCTGCTGCAGAGCATCCTGGGTTCTTGCCAGACCCAGTTTTGAATTCTGGCCAATCCGTGGTGGCCTGGGGTGGGGCAGGGCCTGGGAGCAGACCATGCACCAGCAGTCTTCACTTTGGTCTGCTCCCCGGCCATTTAAGCGGGCCAGCGCTGCCCTCTGCAGAAGTAAGTTGTTTGAAAACACATTATGTACTCTAAAATCAAAGCTTTCAGAATGCTGCAGATGGATATTCAACCCACTTCCACCAAACTTTAGAATGTCTAGCTGTCTGTCTTCACCCTTATATGTCATTCCTTTTTCTGGGATTCATGCCATGACTTTCCACCCATCAAAACATCTTGTCATTGGTAAGTCACTCAACATTACAGTCACCATAGAGACTGACAGTCAAGTACCACATCGTCTCATACTTGTGCCCAAAACATTGCATTCATGCCCATAATTAGGGTAAACACTCCAAGCCAGCTAAATTAATTATTTTCCTTTTCAAATTAGGGGAAAATCCAGATGCAGATGCCAAAACCCTGTCTAAAACCTTAGAGAGCCATGCCAACCAGTGTAGACAACAATGAATTCCATGAACCAGAAGTCAGACTCAGCATAATGTAGTTTCCTACGTTCCTGGGCATGGCCAGAATCTCAGACTGACACTTTCCAGGCCTTACAATCTAACAGATCCAATAGACACCTCAGCCTTTGAGCTTAGACTACTTTACAAGTCACCTTGATGTTTTTCCATACAACAGGACACTTAGACTCAGGCTTCGTCAACCCTCCATATCCTCCATTGTTGCCTTTTCTGGGCAACTGTTGCTTCTCTGGATGGTTGAGAATGTAGGTAAACCTATGTCCCTTCATGCTCTTCTAAACCCCTAGTATCACTTGCCTCCCTCAAATAAAGTGGTATATTCCCCCCTTCCCCTATAAAGCATTAGCATGTAGTAGTTTGAGTTTAAATTGACAAAGACCCAAGCTTCTAATTTTGTGCTTGCACTTTCCCTCTTCCATATTCTATTCCCATTTCTCCGGCTCATCTTTCTTTAACCTTCATTTTAGCTCTGCATTATTATTTTTTTGCCAAGTTGTTAATTATTTATTCAGAACAGTGGTTGACTGTCCAATCAACAACATCCTTTGGGAGGTTCACGCTAAGTTTGAACAGTGTACACTTAAAATCTTAAAACATTCATTAAAACATTGAAAACATTTGGAAAGAAAACCAATCACTTTCCTGCCTAAAAACCGGCACAAGTGGTATAACAGCATTTTAAACCCAGTAGAAATAAGTACAAGAACATAATGCTTGGAGAATAAAAGCTCATCAGCTGCTATGAAAAGAGCTTAATGTAAGCACCAGGTGAGTCTTTTTGGGGTAGGCATTTTCTAACTGAGACACCATCGCTAAAAAGGGCCGTTTTCTTAGCAACCACTCACTTTATTTCTTTAAGTGGGAGAACCTGGTTAATGATCTCTGGTGAAGATCTCAAGCCCCAGAGGAGGCAATATTTCAGGTAAAGAGGCCACATCATTTAGAACTTTACACCTGATGCCACATTACATCCTTGCTTGTTATTCAACTTCCATAGGTTCTGAATCAAATCTATTCAGCAATTCTTCCCAGTCCACCACTTGATTATGATTGCTGGATTAGCCCTTAAACTGATGGACCTATCCCCACTGAAAATATTTCAGCCACTTTCTTCCTTGATATGTCCATAGTGTGGGATGTAACATAAGCAGTCAAGTACAACATTTCCTGTTTGCCCAGAGTAGACACGCAGGGGATTGTTACTCCAGCCAGGAGGACTTCCTGTCACACCTGGTCTGGAGCACCCTCCCCCTGCATGTGACCAAGTAGGTGGGAGTGACCCTGGCACGCTGCCCTCTTCCTCTCACTCCTTCTTTGCTTTATTCCATCTTGATGTTCTTTTGCTGTCTGCTGGCTCTCAGCCAGCAGCACATGGGCTCAGTCCCCATATGGGATGAATCTACACTCTCTTCTGTAACTACAAGCTAAAGCCTGCCTTCAGGATCATACTGTGGACTGAATGTAAGTAAACATCTTATTACTTTTAAAAGAAGACAGTTGTGTCTTTGTTTTTTTTAAGAAGGAACAAAGGGGATTTACCAGGAACAAATCCAATCTGGACAAGCCAGACTGGATTGCTTAAATTAGGAGATTCTAACAAATCTACCAACTAATTTCCTGCAATATACAGGGGAATGTACTCTGTTCCCAGCTCGCTAGCATGAGTGAAGAAGGATAATATTAAATCAATATATCCTCTCCTACTATCCTCAACATTCCCACACATAGCAACTACAGGCTTTTTCAAGCACTTCTTAAAACAAACTGCAACACAGTTTAAACCTAAGATTATTTGGAAGAAGTTATGTGTTTTCAATGTGCTTTAAATTTGTGGTGGAGCTCAGCCCCAGATGGTCAACCTAAAATTCAATCATTTATGACCCACTGTCCTTCTCATGGTATCATTGTTGCACTCCAGGTTTAGATTAAAAATGAGACTGAGGTCAGTTGGTCTCTCTCTGGTTACCAGAACTCCAGCTTTCATTCTTGCTGATTCTATGACACTCAAAACATCTGTAACCACTTGTCAGTGAATCAAATGGTCATAGCATCTGCTGGATGGCTCAGCTTACGCTTCAGATCTTAGCAGGCAGGTTTTGTGTAACAAAACGTATTATTCTAATTAGCACTCTTTTGGGCAAGGAGATCAATATTTCAATTGTCAGGGAGATTACATTACGTTTTCACCTTTTGAGATTGTTGCCTATATCAGAGGCTGGGGTCTGCAGAAAAGGGAAACCTGCAGTTAGGGACTTTATACAGGTTTTTCAAACAGACGTAAATCAGGTTCTGATACAACTGCACATCCATGCCCACTTACTAATTCAAGTGCATAATGTGCCTTTTCATGACATCTCAAATAGAATTGCCCTTAGTGCTCACCCTCCTCCTCTATTCCAGACAGAACCAGAGAAGAATAGGAAGATCTGTGATGGCTTTTAAGGGAACCGAGAACAGAATTTGAAGAAATTAAATGAACCAGGGACCCAGAGTCCCTGGATGGATCAGGAATACAGAGTCAAGGCAGAACCTGGCAAATACGGTTTGGTGCCAAGAAAAAATGTCAGGAATTATGGGAAAACCTAGTATGTGCCTCACAGGGTTGTGGTGGGGATGAAATTGGGAGAGGAGCCATGCACACCACCTTGAGGTCCTTAGAAGATAAGGTGGTATAAAATGGTAATTAAAAAAATAAAAAATCAAACAGTAGTTACCTAACAGTTTATGGTTTTACTACACAGACCAGTAGTGTACTTTCTAAAAACCACACTTTCAGACTGGGAAGTAGCAGCCGTCCCCCTCCTCCCCCCCCCCACTCCAGCAAGTTATTTCTGGATTGTTCCATATGGTCACTTTTAAAATAAGACAAGCTGTTCATTTTTTATCAAAAAATGAGTTTTATCTAAGAGTTTTATCCTACTGTATTTGAGCTTTGAGGCCTCTGGATTAGTTGAGGATAAATTGCTTGGATACCTTTGGAAAGGTTGATGAGGGGCACTGCTCCAGGCTTGTGAGATAAGATGGCTTCTTAGATACCTGCCAAACAGATTTTAACTTAAATGTGGCACTATGGCTGTCAAAAGATGCTGTGTCCTCCTTGTCATACTGTTCCAGATACAGAGTTGTATTCAACACTATTGTTCCACTTGCACAACAAGGAAATGTTGAAGAATATGGTAGGATGTCCTTAGTTTCATTGGAGAAAAGTTGGACGGTATGGTGGGACATTCCTATTTTTATCGAAAAAATGTTGGAGGGTATGGAGTTATGCAACCCCAAGCCAAGGAGATAAGTAACTATATAACTTTTAGAAGACACCTGAAGGCTGCCCCGTATAGGGAAGTTTTAAAACGTTTAATGTATAAATTGTAAAATAATTATTATATTATGAAATAGGACATCCCTATTTTCACTGGAGAAATGTTGGAGGGTGTGGACTCGATCTGAATTTATGGTGGAGGTGAACAATGAACAATCAGCATTATGGTGGGGAGGGGTGCGTACGTTAGTGTAACCCATCCCCTTGTTAAAGGACTCTGTGCTGGAAGATGAGCCTTGTGTGTGTGATTCACAATCACCCTCTTCATACAAACAAGTTTGTTCCTTTATGTAGAATGGTCTCATTGAAAAGCTTTGAAAAAATATGTGCCCCAGGAATCCTGGGTTTAAATTTGTGTATTTTCTTAAGAATATACAATAGCATAGAGAGCTTAATGTAATACCATATCTCTCTCTCTCTCTCTCTCTCTCTCTCTCTGAATGATTGGAATTCAGTTTGTTTTCATTAATTTGTACAGGAGCAGGCACTATCTGGCAAGGCAAAGGGCACCCCTGGTTTGTTCTGAAACACAGAAGAAATGCACTCTCCCTTTTTATTGCTACAGTTGTTTTACATTAAACCTGGAAGAAGCACAATGTTGTGTAACACAAAGCATCTTTTCTTCTACTGATGTGTTCTGTAAACCTCATAAATTTTCTCTAAGGAATTAGCAGGAGATAAAGTGCCACAGGCCTGAGTGCTCAGCTGTCTTTCTCAAATGATATTAGCAAATCCAAAATAAAACTAAACTGAAAATATGGGAAGCCTTTTACAGGTTATATCTAAAACTGTTTTATTACTAATGAACTTCTATTTAACACAGACTTTAAAACAATTTGTGTAAAAGCTTGCAGAGAAAAAACATTTTAAAAAGTGTGCAGAGGCCACTCTTAGCACATAAATGCACAAATTCAAGTCACATTGATTTCAATTAATTATATCAGGGATAAACAATGTGGTGCTTGTCAGTTGTTGTTGGACTACAACATCCATCAGCCCCAAGTGGCATGCCCAACAGTTAGGGTGATGGGAGTTACAGTGGTGCCCCGCAAGACGAACGCCTCGCAAGACGGAAAACCCGCTAGACGAAAGGGTTTTCCGTTTTGGAGGCGCTTCGCAAAACGAATTTCCCTATGGGCTTCCTTCGCAAGATGAAAGCCCATAGGGAAATCTCCGGGACAGCGGGGAAGCGCAGCGCGTCTTCCCCACTGTCCTCGGACCTCCTCCGAAGGCTGCCGGTGGGGCGGAGAGACCTCCTCCCGCCTCCAGCCTTCGGATGGCTGTCCTGAAGACTTGCAGTGGGAGGAGGGTTTTCCTTCCCACCACCAACTTTCAGAATGCTGTTCTGAATGTTGGCATGGGGAGGAAAAACCCTCCTCCCACCGCAAGCCCCGAGAACAGAGGAGAAGCGCTGCGTGCCTTCCCCTCTGTTCCTGTACCTGTCCTGAAGGCTTGCGGTGGGGAGAAAAGCCCTTCTCTGCACCGCCAGCCTGGCAAGTGGTCTTCATAGGAACGCATTAATTGATTTTCAATGCATTCCTATGGGAAACCGTGCTTCGCAAGACGAAAAACTCGCAAGAAGAAAAAACTTGCGGAACGAATTAATTTCGTCTTGCGAGGCACCACTGTACAGCCCAGCAACATATGGAGGGGGGCACGTTGGCAGCCCCTGAACTATATCCTGGATTTCTGGGAAATGAAATGAATAGAAATTGAAAAATATGTCTGCCTATTGGTGGAGACTAATAAGATTGCAACAGCTGTCCCAGTAAAATAGGCATCATATGGAAAATGCTAAGCTGGGAGGATTTTCATTCTCTTTAGTGCCACTCCAGCTCTATCTAAAGTAAGATGTGGAATTGCAGGTGTGTGTATGTCAATTAGTCCACAGAACAGGTGTGACCCTCCAGGTGTTGCTGAACTATAAGTCATCTCATAAGTTGGAAGCATCCAGAATCGGTCCGTGCAACAAAGTAGGCTTGGCCTTCAAACAGGTCCTGTGTGTAGCCAAGATGGTGCCTTCCTCATGATGTTGGACTACAATTCCCATCTTCCCTGACCTGTTGTTGTCTCGCTGCTGAGCAACAACATGCAGAGCACAGTGGAGTAGGAGACCAGTTAACCAGAATAGTCTCTGAGCTGCACTTGCCCGTAGAGCAAAGTCAGCATCCAAAGTCAGGTTCAGCCCTAGGGTCAGGTGAACAGCAATCCATGTGGTGGGATGGTCCAGGGGTCAGGGAATCAAATGATTAAGGGTCAAGATGAGCAGGAAGCAGCAAAGTAGGGCCAGGAACTACAAGTGTTGTTTCCAACATCTGACCATCTGACTGCTGCTGAAAGCTCTGCTTAGGAAGGCTGAAGCCAGCTGGTTCCCATCAGAGCCTTCTCCTTCATGTCCCTGAAAGCTGATCACCTGCCGGTGGGGTCACTTCCCTTTCAGGCTGCTGTTCCGTGGGTGAAGATAACTCCTGGCCCCACCCGGGAAGAATGGCAGATGAAGGTGATGGAGTACATGGAACTGGGGGAAATGACTGGCAGAATCCGAGACCTGGGAGAAGAGTTGGTAGAAGAAGATTGGAAGAAATTTAAAGACTATCTACAGAAACATTGTAAAATTAAGGAATGTTAGAAGGATGCTGGAATGAAGTTATGTGGCTTTAGCAGTAATGTTACAAAGGGGTATGTAAAAATGGATTGTTAATAGGTGAGAATGTAAAGTTATAATATATTAAGATAAATTATTAAGATAAAAGTAAAAATGGAAAGGATTTGCTGAAATAACTAATTGAACTAGAATACAAAAAAGGGAGGTGTGAGGAGGTCAGGGAAACAAGTAAATGAAAGACAAGATATGGAAAGGTTGATTTGTTTTTAATTGTTTTTACTTTTCTGTATTTTGTATTTTTTGTTTTTTTTCCCGTTTTTTTCTTATTCTTGTAACTTTTTTTAAACTTTAATAAATATTATTAAAAAAAAAAAAGATAACTCCTGGCCCAGGTTTGTAATGGACTGCCGTGTGACAAGCCAGTGTGGTGTAGTGGTTAAGTGCGGTAGAAGTGTAATCTGGTGAACCCAGTTCGCATCTCTGCTCCTCCACATGCAGCTGCTGGGTGACCTTCGGCTAGTCACACTTCTCTGAAGTCTCTCAGCCTCACTCACCTCACAGAGTGTTTGTTGTGGGGGAGGAAGGGAAAGAACGTAGCCGCTTTGAGACTCCTTCAGGTAGTGATAAAGCAGGATATCAAACCCAAACTCTTCTTCTTCTCCTCCTCCTTCTCTCTGCAGTAGATCACCACACGGAGAGGATATTTTCATGGTGTTGTTACAAATATTTTTCATTTCATTTTATTTTATTGAACAACAGAAACCAGACAATACACATGAAGAAGAAAACAAACATCAAAACAAAGAATTGTAAAGTTCAACACAATAAGCTTTTGATAATAGAGTCAAAAGGAAAATAACGAATCAAGCATGAATGAGATGCAGACCCTCCAAGTGTCCCTGTTCTCCAGGGACAGAAACAGATTTTTTGATCCTGGAATCCTCTGCTTTTCTTTAAGATGTTCCTATTTTCATCAGATAAATGTTGGAGGATATGGTGTTATGTGATAAGTAATTATACAACCTTTAAAAGACATCTGAAGGCAGCCCTGTATAGGGAAGATTTTTTAAATGTTTAATGTTTTATTAAAATATTTTATAAAAGTTGGAAGCTGCTCAGTGGCTGGGGGGCAGACAAATGGGTGAGGTATACATAATAAAATTGTTGTTGTTGTTAAATAGGACATCCCTATTTTCATCAGAAAAATGTTGGAGATAGACACAATTTTAATATTCTAAATGAGGTATAAAAACACAATTTACATGGTATGATGAAGGTAATCAGGGGAAAGGTCTTGCTTGCTTATAGATGCCACTAAATAAAATCATATTTTGAAGTGATTCACTACCTATATGACCGCAATGTCATATAACCTAATTTTCAATGAGTTTGCAAAATGGTAGCAGATCCCTACATAATTTTTTTTTAGGATGTTCACAGGATCTTTAATTTTGGCCAGAATATCTGGGATGGAAACAAGGAGTAGAACAGTATGTAAAAGAAAAATATATAGGGCATATAAAACAGCCTTTGTGAAGCATTTATAAGTCCCGGTGATTTCAGCAGGAGGGTATTAAGTCTTTGCTTAAGTACTGAAGTCAGTGCTATATAAATATGTCTGGCTTTGAGTGAATCATGCCCACCACATGCATTTTGTACTCAGAAAAAGGTTCCTGGTTACAAGAAGCAACATAAGAAGCCATCTTTTCATACAAATTTAAAGAACATGCTGCAAGAAATATAGAGAGTGCTGACTAAAGAACAGAGTCCAGTGGATATCATGTCTGTACCTCTTAAAGCTCCTCATATCTAATTCATAGCGCAGCCATTTACTCTGTCAAGGCTTATGACCTGGGATTTTTAAGAATGAAATGTGGCGCTCTGAGTCTTGTCACTGCTCATTATTTTCCTAGTTAATCAAGACACATAGACTGATGACTAAGGGAAGCTTTTTCATGTGTGAGGTAAGGGGAAATCAATTTGTCACCGTTTCCCTGAATAACATAGATCATAAAATGGAACCATTTACACCTAAAATGATAGTTGCAGATTAATAACTGAAATGTTTTTGAGATTCATAAATGAGAGAATAGAAAAAGTATAAAATAAGAATTGTAAGATGTTATCTAGGAGCTCTTGCTTTTATCAAAACAGATAGCCATTAATCTAGTAAAACAGTGGTTCCATTTATCTAGAGCAGTGTTTCCCAACCTTGGGCCTCCAGCTGTTTTTGAACTACAGCTCCCATCATCCCTGACTAGCAAGACCAGTGGCAAGGGATGATGGGAATTGTAGTTCAAAAACAGCTGGAGGCCCAAGGTTGGGAAACACTGATCTAGAGGATACAAAGGTGTTTTTCTTTTAAAATAAATTATGTCATGCTCAAGAAATGTGTTACTAAACTGAGTAAATCTTGGTCTCTCTCCAAACTGATTTTGAATTTGCTACAATTAGAAACTGTATAATACAGGGTAGGCAGGTTTTGCTCTGGTAAAACAACACATTTCTTTACAGGAAAATGACAAGTTTATAGTCCTCTTGACTAATTCTTGCATTCTAAAAATTCAGAGCCTTATGGGTTTGGAAGGGGACCCATTGTATAAGGAAACCTTGCATGAGCTCTGTCCTGATACCAGGAAGCACCCTCCAGAAAAACTATAATAGCTGTATTCATTTCCCAGTGCCTATCCTATTATTCACAAAATTTTGGAGCAATCCCCCCTTAATATGGTAATCACAGCACAGTAGACAGATCAAATTATTCTGCATCAGATGTAGTTCTTGCAAAGTGTTACTGCAGTATGTGGATTTTAACAAAGCAAAACAGCATTATTCTAAAATATTAGAATATTCCTGGGGGCAGATGGAAACAAAACCACAAATCTTCTGCAGTTACATTTTCATCTGATTATGATCTAATTAATGAATCCCCAAGGAAGTATTTTCTTTTTTAGAATTAAAAAGAAAACTGTTATAGAAGTATATTGTTATTCAAAACATATCTACACAATAGCCTAACTTATTTGCTTAGGCAGTGTAAATAAGAAAAGGGTTTTTAACCATCCAGTTGGAGACTTCAGCACTTACTGTGACCTGGGCTTCCTTCACTTTCACTTTCATACTTTAGGTGGGAAAGACCCATGCAGTTGATCTACCCATAAAGGTAAAGGTAAAGGTACCCCTGCCCGTACGGGCCAGTCTTGACAGACTCTGGGGTTGTGCGCCCATCTCACTTAAGAGGCCAGGGGCCAGCGCTGTCCGGAGACACTTCCAGGTCACGTGGCCAGCGTGACATCGCTGCTCTGGCCAGAGCCAGAGCCAGAGCCGCACAAGGAAACGCCGTTTACCTTCCCGCTGGTAAGCGGTCCCTATTTATCTACTTGCACCCAGAGGTGCTTTCGAACTCCTAGGTTGGCAGGCGCTGGGACCGAGCAGCGGGAGCGCACCCCGCCGCAGGGATTCGAACCACCGACCTTTCGATCGGCAAGCCCTAGGCGCTGAGGCTTTAACCCACAGCGCCACCTGCGTCCCCCTGATCTACCCATAGAGACCCATAATTCAGATATGCACCCATGCTGCATGGGGTGTTATGCAATTCTACTCAATATTCCAATGTATAGTTAGCAGAGTAACAACTTCAACACGTTGCACGATTCCCTCCAAAATAGACCAAAGGCAATTATATTTCATGCAGCAGAGCTTTACTGCTACTGAAGGCAAATGAGTATAATGGTTACAAATCCAATACATTCAGGTTTGGCACTGTCCATAAGAAATCCAGTTGCAGCAGACTTAACTTAAATTTACAATAACTTATAATAAGACTAAACCTTAACACTATACAGTATACAGAACACCACACCAGAAGGAAAAAGAGACAGAAAAAGAGAGACACAGGATCCTTCTGGCCTATTATTATAGTCACCATAACCTTGAAGAGATAACAAAACCAGTTTAAACCAGCTGTACTCAGCTTCTCTAAAGGTATAACCCAAACATCACAAACCTTCTGCTTGTTTCTTTCACACAGAGAAGCTTCCAGAACCCTCTTGAATTAATTAGAATAGGAAAGATTCCCACACATCAGAGCAATACTTTCTGCACTAAGAAATGCAAACTGACACATACCGTACCTCGTGGAAGTGATTGACACATTGCTGGAAGCAGGGATGAAGGGAGTCTTCATTTAAGGGCATTAAACCAACAATTAACAATGCATTTTTGCTTTGTTTAGATGGCAAGTCAGTGCAGCCTCAGAGACAATACAAATTTCCCCTTGCAGCTCAGGGAAGAACTTAACCATGAAATTTAGAAAATAAGACCCCCAAATTGCATTGGTCGAAATGAAAAAGGTTTCTCCAAAGTCACACATGGGCAGAGATAATCATGTCTGTAGGAGTGAATATTAATGCCTGAGTCATATGGAAGCACACTTATCTTTTGTCAAGCTTCTTAAGCCATAAGAAATTGAATGAAACAAGGCAAGAGAAGAACGTGGCAGAATTATTTTCAAGTTGCTAGGTTAAGAGCAGCCTCCTGAACAGCAGTCAGGTAGTCAATAAAGAGATTATCAGTATAGTGGTGAAGTTGAGAGGGTATTTATTTTTTGCAGAAAGAATGGGTAGCATCCCATGGTTTCATGAGCAGAAGGCAGGCCATACAACTCATCTTCCTCTTCGTCTCCCTGCCCAGTCCCCCAAAAATATTGGGCTGTGTTGCACAATGATGTGATGGGAGCAGAGAACTGACCAAAATCAAGTTGAGGAAGCTTACGCAAGCAAGGCTAGAGGAGGAGGAAGATTGCTTGCATAAGCACTGGATACATCAAATGGCAGGGGAGAAATTATGTTTGGCTCACCCTAACAAATGCACACTTCCCAAACCAATTTGTTGTTGTTTAGTCGTTTAGTCATGTCTGACTCTTCGTGACCCCATGGACCAGAGCACACCAGGCACTTCTGTCTTCCACTGCCTCCTGCAGTTTGGTCAGACTCATGCTGGTAGCTTCGAGAACACTGTCCAACCAACTTGTCCTCTGTCGTCCCCTTCTCCTTGTGCCCTCCATCTTTCCCAACATCAGGGTCTTTTCCAGGGAGTCTTCTCTTCTCATGAGGTGGCCAAACCAATATGGGAACCAAAACATGGCAATCCTTTAGGATGCATGCTTCTTTGAATTTTGTGGCATTCTTCTCCAACCAAATTATACATTGGATAGCACACTGGATTTCTAGCGTAGTGAAGTAATTCAAAGGTTGTGAGTTCGAGTCCTACCAGAGTCACATGGTTCTTTTGAGGATGGGAGTGCCTGGGAGTGTCACGCATGTTGCCTTAGCAACAGAGAACATGCTACCTCTTCTTATTCACTTTCTACCCTTGCAATGGAGTGTAGAAATTACCAAAAAGGAGGAAAGTGATTAATGGGTTGGTGGGAAATGATAATGGAATCCATTTCCCCTTCCCATTTTTTCAGAACTTCTTGCTATTCCTTAGTCACATTTTATTGCATAATAGCCTTACAATGTGGGTGGGATGTTAGCAAAACAAGGCAGCTGTATATTCCATCTGCATTAATGAGTAGTTATTATTATTTCAGATGTAGGAAGTGAGTGGCCTGACATTGTCTCTGTTTAAAAAGATACCAACTGCAATTCCCTATAATTTTTTTAAAAGTTGATTAAAAGCATGTGGAAATAATCACATTGCAAACTGGATTAGGACAGAGGCTGGGAACCTTTCTGTGTTCCAAAACGGGAACCTCATGGGGGATGCATACAGGACCAATATCATGTATACATGGGCCAAAGCCACAGGTGCCCCATAATACTCATCCCACATTTGTTAGACAGTGACCAGGCAGGCACTGTCAGTGGACTCTTTTCAGTGCCTGCTAAAAGCATTTTTGGTTCACTCAAGGCTATTCAGGCATGCAGAGTGCTGGCATGTTTTTTGATCTGGAGTTGTTGTTGTTGGTTAGCTGATTGTTGATTTTAATTATTTTGAATTATTTCTGATAATTTCATTGTTGCATTATTTTCTTTAATCACTTTGGCTTTCTTTGTATATATATTTTATATGCAATCGAGCAGTATATAAATCTTGTGAAATAAATAAATAAATAGCATTGGGACAACCAATTCTGTTCTGCCTCTTCCTTTCTCTGCCTCCTTCCCTTCTCTGTCCCTTCCCTGGTTTCTTCCTGTATCTCTATGATGCCTTTGTTTCTCACTCTCTTCCTCCCTGTTTTTCCCATCCCTCTCTTCATTCCCTTCCTTTCCTCCCCCCCCCCAAACCTTCCCTTCCTCTTCCCTCCTATGGCAATTAGGCAGGAAAAAAAGAGAGGTTGCATAGGAATGAAATGTATCTTCCCCACCCTACCCCAAACTTAAATGCCATGGTGGGGAGGGGGGAGTTTTTGAGCAGTGTATAGGGAGCAAAGGCTCCACCCTTTGCCAGCTACCACTCCCTGAAAGGCGTCACTCCAAAGGGTGTGGCCCACCCTTCGTCCACACAGCAGGGATTGGTGGATTGCCCTTGGCCTGCAACCCCAGAGTCGACTGCGATTGGACTTACCGGTAACTGTCAGGGGTCCTTTACCTTTACCTTTTTTAAGGGCTTTCTACAAGGCATCTAACCTCAATCCAAATGCAGACCTAAGCTTCACCTGACCACTTCACTGGGGACACAACAAAGACAAAATGGAAGCCAAGATATATGAGAGCCCAGCATAAGTAATCAATATCCGTGCATAAAAGAGAACACCAGAATCTGCCCCTATAATTTATCTGCATAGGATACATTTCTTTTCCTACAAGTGCTTTCCTTTCCTTTCAGTCCCCTGAACACTCAAGCAAGACACATGCCTTCCATCTCAACATTCCTGTGGAGACTTCTTTATTTCTAACATTATATTTATTACTCCTTTTTGCAGATGCATGAATCAATCGGGCATATCCTAACTACAGATGGTACAAAGCTCACTTCAATCAATCTCACGCTGTGTTCCTGGAACTACTGCTGGTTTGGCTCTTGCTTCCTAAGCCTATTATGTTGATGTCCAGCCTACAAACAACATCACATGCACATAGCTCTAATCTATTTATTGCTGTACAATGGAATATAGACTGGGATTTTTGTTTTGCGATGTGGCTTTTGAAAGGGAGAAAGGGTTTGTTTGATCAAGCATTAACTCTTTGGTATTTCAGGGGCTGCTCCTTTGTCTTATTGAGGATTCTGGCATGTTTCAATTCTTTTGCATTATCTAACAAGTGGGAGATTGCTAAGGAACACTTTGGGGATAATTCTAAAGTTTCTAGCAGTGCAGATTCCTAAGCTATGTATGTACGCAGGGCAGGGATGGGATGATTCCTATGTCCACCTATGTTGTGCTATGCTTGAAAATGCACGGATGTACTGTATCTATACCAGCACAGATGCAATTTTGAACCAGTGGAAGCTACGACTGGTGGACCCTGACAAGGGCAGGGCAGGGCCTTGGGGCAGCAAAGTCTAAGGCCCCACTCAGCAGAATAAAACTGAGTTGGCATCCCAGTTTGAATAATACACATTTAATGCACACTGTTGTCTATTAAAGGGAAATACCGTATTTTTTGCTCTATAAGACTCACCCCCCCCTAAAAAGTAAAGGAAAATGTGTGTGCGTCTTATGGAGCGAATGCAGGCTGTGCAGCTATCCCAGAAGCCAGAACAGCAAGAGGGATTGCTGCTTTCACTGCGCAGTGATCCCTCTTGCTGTTCTGGCTTCTGAGATTCAGAATATATTTTTTCTTGTTTTCCTCCTCCAAAAACTAGGTGCGTCTTGTGGTCTGGTGCGTCTTATAGAGCAAAAAATACAGTGCTGCAAGACCATTAAATCCAGAAGTAATACAAATTACCATCTAAAGAGGGAACCTCCATATGACCACTAAGTCTAGAGTCTAGAAAAATACCTGGGCAGAGCAGAAATGTGGCTGAGAAATTGCTAGGCTTGGGAATAACTATACGCTCCATCAGAGCTCATTCCTACCTCAGTGGTATAACATTACAGTGGTACCTCAGGTTAAGAATTTAATTCATTCTGGAGGAACATTCTTAACCTGAAACTGTTCTTAACCTAAAGCACCACTTTAGCTAATGGGGCCTCCCGCTGCTGTCCATTTTCTGTTCTCATCCTGAAGCAAAGTTCTTAACCCGAGGTACTATTTCTGGGTTAGAGCAGTCTGTAACCTGAAGCGTCTGTAACCTGAAGCATCTGTAACCCGAGGTACCACTCATATAAAAATGTGGTATAAGTTAAAATATGTTCTGCCTCCAATTGAGGCAGCATGCCTCTGAATGACGGTTACTGGGAGCAGAGTGTTGTGCTCAGGTCCTGTCCACAGATGTCCCACAGGATTTGGTTGGTCACTGTGAGATGCTGAACTAGATGGGCCACTGGCTAATCCAGCAGGCTCTTCTTGTGTTCTTATTCCCACTGAAGTCAATGGTTCTCACCTTGACCCTATACCATGCCAAATAAGGACAAAGGAGAAGATTCTAACTGCAGCCAATTACAGAAGCCCCCATATAAATATGAAGAAAGGGTTTGGCACATTCTTTCTGCTGTCTTCAAATGCTCAATCTTTGTCCAATCAATTTCAGCAGTTTATCCGACTGTGCTGCAAACATCCTGTGACTTTCACTGTGACTTGCAATAAGTCAACTGAGTTGCAGAAACTCAGCATTAAGTTCATGTTCAATTCCGTTGCTCACTAGGTCTCAAAGTAGATCTGGGATGAATTCAGTCTCGCCATGTGTTTGCCTCGTGGCAATAAATGTCTGCATTTCATTCTCTTCCTTTATTCTTCGGTTGCAGATGCAGAGGCTGAATTGGGTCAACGGCAGCACGAAGCAACCAAGATCAAATCAAGATCTTTAGGACGGGCATATTTTGGGCAGAGATTAAATGTACTGCAGCAGGGGTGGGGAACCTTTTTCAGTCTGGGGGCCATGCTCCCTTTGAGGCAATAGTCTGGGGGCCGCATGTCATTGGTGGGTGGGGTCAGAGGAAAAAATGTACAGAGCAAATAGCATGACTCTTACTTTTGTACGGTAGGCAGGTTTCCACACCCCTCTAAGTATGGCTGACAGAAAGGAGAGGTGGAAGTATTGGGATACTGCCAGGGAGACAGAGGCATCAGGCAGGCCCCCAGTTGTCTCCGGATGATCACTGGTCTCCCATGGAACAGCATCAGTCAATTAGTGACATGAAGCCTCAGAGACATTCCAAGACCTGTGCACACCCTTTCAGCAGAGTCTCCACAACGAAAGATGCTGACAGGAGAGCAAATTTACAGCTTTATTCAACGTAGTTCAGAACAAAGGAAAAACATGACTGCTTGCCTCCGTGTCCAGGAAAACAGCCAGAAAACAAAAGCTATATACAAACGGAAGTTCCCAGTGGGAACTGGAAGTAAACAGGCATGTGATACACAACAATCATGCCTGACCCTTTAAGGTGGAACAGAACTATCCTAACAGGAAGATGGAGACATGTGCCCTTTCCATTCTTCTCCTTGGTGCCAACCACATATTTAAGTCAGGTTTCAAACCCGGATTAAACATGTAGATGAGCAGGGGACAGAAGGAAATGCAGGCATTTCTCAGCCTACATCCCTTCTCCTCCTCCCAATTCTCTTCCCCAGTGAGTCCCATGTTTAATTAGGTTTTACGATCCTTAGTGAGCCTAGGGCTGCACAAGGAACCTGACTTGGTTCAGAGTCTGAATCTAGTGTGGGTCATCCCAGGTTAGATTTGGGTACCGAATTGGAGCGTGGGGCACATGCACAGCACTCCTGTTTATCACTGCTTCATTATCACTTGGCTAATAAATGAGCTAGATCTAATCTGGCCACAGACTTCATTCACATCTGCAGAGTTCTCTCCTGGTCTTATGTACAGTATACACCACTAAGCAAACGGTTGAAATATTATTATTTTTCCTGGATTTTCTATTATAAAAAATAACCTCACAGCCCAAAGCATCCACAGCCATTTTTCCAAGTGTGCAGACCATTGGATGTCTGGTAAATATCCAGTGGACTGTTAAAAAATGGGTGCATATGCTTTGAACAGCATGTTTATTATTGCAAACTATCAGGAACACCCGCATAAGGTTCAGTGAAATACATTACTGGTGCTGCAATATTAAAATGTCCTTCCCTATACATTCCTTTGGTATCCTTTATGGTGCCTTTTTACTGCAGGAGGCACAGCTCATGCCATTTTGAGTAAAAGATTCCTGAAAATACTGATAAATGATGAAATATGCATGGCCACAGCCACCCTTTGCTGTAACCTCTTTGAGAGAGTCAAGAAAGTTAAGGATGATATTGCCCTTCTAAATCCATGCTGTCTATTTCCCATTAAGTTTCTGCCTCTCTGTTTATCCTATTGAAGTTCTTCCTTGGGAGCCAGGAGGTGGAGATAAGAGTAAAAGCCAGCTTAAATCCTCACCATATAAATTAAATTTAAAGTGAAACCTCCTAGCGTTGCTGCTGAGTGTGTTTTTCAGCTGCAAGGGGAAAGTCAGAAATAGTACAAAACTGTATCCTGGCTGAACTCCAGAGTCAGCAAGCCAAGGATATTAGGGGCTTGATAGCCAAATGATTGTTCATGAAAGCCAGCTCTGCAGGTCTATGTGCAATCTGCTTTGACAATGCTGATCGGTTGCTTGGAGGAAGGAGGAAAGGGATCTGAGGTTGCAAACCAATCCACATTTGCTTGGAAATAAGCCTCATTGAATGCTGTGGGAATTACTTCTAGGTAAACCTGCACAGGATAGCACTGCACAATTTAAAAAAATTGTCCTGCAATGCACATGTGCACACACATATACACATACATACACATACCACCACCCCTTGGGACAGCTTGTGACAATTTAAAGTCACAATACAATAAGAAATGTATTAAAATACAAGGGATGAAACACAAATATATGGGTAGCCAATATGGTCCTTCCAGGTGTTGCTGAACTGCAACTCCCATCATCTCTAACCATTGGTCCATGCTACATGGAGTTGATAGAAGTTGGAGTCCAAAATATCCAAAATATGGCACCAGAGCCTGCAATAAACCCAGATGCCAACTTTGCTGCCACATACACCCGGACAACACCATTACTGGCCCCAACAACATCATACATACCATCTCGGGACTATTTAATTGCTCATCGTCTAACATTGTGTATGCCATCAAATACCAACAGTGTCCTTCAGCTCTCTATATTGGACAAACAGGCCAAACCTTACGCCAAAGAATAAACGGACATAAATCTGACATCAGGAACCACAAGACAGAGAAACCAGTAGGAGAACACTTCAATCTCCCAGGACATTCTATACAAGATCTCAAAGTAGCTGTTCTATTACAAAGGAATTTCAGAAATAGACTGGAAAGAGAAGCTGTTGAATTGCAACTTATTACCAAACTTAAAACCATGGAGAGACCTGGTCTGAACAAAGACATTGGATTCTTATCTCATTATACATGACAAAGCAATTTTTCACCTTCTCACCCCTTGCTTTTTCCTGTAAGAACTATTGCAGTCGTTAAGAGTCGTCAACAGGCTCATCATAGCTATCTGCCAATCACCCAATTCCACCACCCTTCTGAGTAATACCCCTCCCCACCTTCTCACTATATAGAAGGGTCTGGTGACTTCTGTTTCAGTGTATCTGAAGAAGTGTGCATGCACACGAAAGCTCATACCAAGAACTAACTTAGTTGGTCTTTAAGGTGCTACTGGAAGGAATTTTTTTATTTTGTTTTGACTATGGCAGACCAACACGGCTACCTATCTGTATCCAAAATATCTGGGGGACACCAGGTTGGCTAGCTCTGAAATTTTAAAAAAATCAACATATGCCATATGCCCAACAATAAAAAAATATGTTTGAATTAAATGCCTTCTTTTGGGAGCATAGGAGGGCAAAACACAAGATTCTGTCCTGGGAATGCTCAGTTCCTTCTAGTGACAACTATTTCAAAAAAAGATACCCAGAGATGTTTTAAGTGTACACCAAGAAATATAAAGTGTAAATGGGACAATTATTCTTCCGCATGTGTAATACAGGAATGCTAATCTGGGAGCTGTGATTGGCTGCAGGCACATGTACAGTGACTGTCCAATCAGAGGAAAGCTTGATTTGAGTCTCTGTTATGTGTGAGATGACCCTGAACCTGTTTAGCTGTGAACCCTGCACAATGTAGTGCCATTCCATTATACAACCTTTTGCATTAGTTGAGCGCTCTTGTCTTTTTGATCCAAGGTTGCTTATAACCCTAACTGTTTTATATGCTTCCAGATACTCTTGTTACACCCAACTAAACAGATACTGTAGGGAAATGTGTGTTTCGTCTGCCTAAGGACAGCTCCAGCTAGCCTATGTCATTTCTCTGCTTTCCCCCATATAAATAATTTCCACCTTTAGATACTCCCTGACTACTCTGGGATATCATGAATATGGAAGACATGGCTGGAAATCAAATACACTTGTACTTCAGCCTTTGAACAAGGAATCATACAAAGAGGTAGACTCCTTGAAGCCAGGAGCGGAACTAAAGTCAGCAAGCCAGAACAATATAGAGAGATATTCTAGACTTCACTTCACTGCCATCCATTTGTTAACTTCACTGGGCCAATTTCAGTCTCTGGAGAACTAAACAAATCGAGTTAAAAGGCAAAATTAGAGACAGATCATCATATGATATATAACCTAAATGCAAAGCTGAGACACCTTTTCTCTCCAGTCTTTCATTCAAAATGCTATGTTTAATAACTACAGCTTAGTGCTACTAATATGAAATAATTTTTGGAACAATATCATTATATATATTCTCTCCAGGCATATGGAACCAATTTAACTCACAATTCCCTCATTGTAGGCATAGGTAGTTGGGATTGGGTAAAGTTGAACATAGGGGGTTGTAGGTTAGTGGTGGCAACACACTACAGAACCTTTGGTGTCCCATTGTCCTCTGTTGCTATTTCAAGAGCATCACCCGGATCTTTTCAAATATAGTGGTACCTCGGGTTACATACGCTTCAGGTTACAGACTCTGCTAACCCAGAAATATTGCCTCGGGTTAAGAACTTTGCTTCAGGATGAGAACAGAAATCGTGCAGCGGCGGCGCAGCGGCAGCAGGAGGCCCCATTAGCTAAAGTGGTGCTTCAGGTTTAGAACAGTTTCAGGTTAAGAATGGACCTCTGGAATGAATTAAGTACTTAACCCAAGGTACCACTGTAACACTGCACAGGAATGCAAGAAAAGTGCCACATACGAAATGGCCATGAAAAGCTTTCACGAGAACGCAAATCACTCGAATGGGCAGTTCGGCCATCTCAGGGGGGATTAAGGAGAAGGTTCTTCATGAATCATTTCCTATTCTTACCAACAGTAATCCTGAGAAATAAATGTATTTAGGCCTGGGCTGTCAGTTTTTAGGAAGAAATGCCTGAACGCCAGTCTTATGCATCACTGTTATTTATCCATAGGGCAGAATCCAAAACTATGCTGAAGAATTTGCACTCTCGCCATGAGCATTTATGACTGCTTTTATAAGTGAGGTATTGAAAACTTGAAAACACAATTACTGAAACATTTAAGGCAGGCATCCTTCTTCTAATATGTAAATATGTAAATTTTGCAAACTTTTTGGGGGCGTAGGAGGAAATGAAGAACTGTGATTTCCCTTTAAAATAGCTCAACAACTTTTCCCAAAAAAGCTCCACAACTTTTATGTCCAGATTTTATGTGTTTGAAATATGGTAACCCTACACTGAGATGACAACTGAAGTGAATTTCTCTTCCATCCCTAATATCAGAGTATATTTTTTGATGTCTTGACAGCATCCTTCCCAACTGAGGTCTAGCTGTTCTAGGTTGGGGGAGCAAGTGGGTTGCAAGGCTTCATTGTATGAATGAACTTTGCACTTGCAAAGACATTTCTTCTGGACATCGCTTCTGATATGTGACTGTGTGGAGGTGCCACAGCTGGTGAGACCACACACAAATATGCTTTATGTAGTTGTTGTTTGTTTTCTTACAGCAGAAAAATATTCCTAAAGTTCAGAGTTTGGAATTTAGAATAGCAGAGAGAATTCAGTTAGAAGCAACTCTAAAAGCACATTTTGTCATAGGGAAAATGAACCCAGAAATGGTAAGATTCCAAAGAGCCTTTCAAGTTATCTTTTCCAAAATTTACATTTCATGTCTGGATTCTAGTCACCTCACTTCAGGCAATGGCGGATCTTTCATATTCTGGATTTCATATTCTGATGTTTAGTGCTGCTGATCAGTCTTTTTAAAAATAAGGAACAACAACCCTAAAGAACTCCAGGGCCCTAGAAGTTTGAACACAACAGCCGATCCCTTTTATTTGGAGATCTTACAAGTAGCATCTCCTACCATCTCGTACCAAGCTGGTCAGGGCAGAGTTCATGTATCAAAGGTCTGAACTGAGTTTCTTTTCCCTTTCAGCTGAGTGTGCTGAGTGCTTAGAAACCTTCCCACAATCTGGACCCCTGTGAAATTGGGGAAGTGGGGAAGATTTTAAGTGTGTTCAGCTCAACAGCCAAACATACCAAGAATCTTCCTTCAGAGTGGCCCACTGAATATGGTCAGGTGTGGAGCCAGAAGAGACAGGAAATTAGGATTATTGGTGCAGGTTCACCACCCCCCAAGAAAAAAATACCCTTTCTTCTCCCATGTGTCCTTTTAATGTCTGACTAGGACTTTTGTCTGTCTAAATACATTTTCCTTTGTTCTGAATACTGGGTACAGAGCCTATCATAATCTGCCTGGTATGTTTCCTGTACAAGTAATCCTGAAATGAACAACCCTTGTATGTTATAAATGATTTCAGATGGCAAGATGGTGTGCATTTACCTAGGAGTAAGTAAACACCACAAACTACTAGTGATTGTAGTTCTGAAATATTATTTACTACAAAATATGAGGCTTAACACCCAGGACAAATTATGCCTTAATTCATCAGAATTGTGATGCTTCCTTGACTGCAATGAGCTTTTGAACAAACCCATTTATACGAGATTCTTCATTCCTAAACGAATTGCTCCCCCCGCCCCGCCTGGTCTCACAAACAATGAATTACATATTCTTTCAGATATTTATTTCAACTGTCTTTTTTTCCTAATACACTGGCAACATATAGTGTTATAAATGCAGCCTCTTCCTGTCCAGCTGTTCTGTTTGTTATGATATGCTGTTCAGGATAGAATTTGGGCACCATCCAAATTAGGACATTATTTAACTTCTCATCTTTCCAGCTCCTGAAGCAAATCATCAGATTCACTGATAAGTGACACATCACCATAATGTTCAACACTCTATTCCTTTAAATAATTGGAGCGCAAGAATATAGTCCCAACACAATTTTGTGTTGCGGTTAAATTAAGCCCTGATTACATGATCTCTCAAAAATCTGTAAAGATTTATTACAAGGGAGGGCCAATGTAAAGATTTTGTAAATATTTATTGTAAAGGAAGGCCTTCCATCCACCCATCCTGAAAGATACTGATGGGATCACAAAAGGGAAATGTGTTTGGACATCAGCTTCTTGTAGTTTACATCCTGGATACATTTCGACTCAGAAGCCTGAGACCCTCTCATGAGCTCCTCCTTTTCCAAACTTGGTGGCACTGACAGAAACATCCAAAAGATGCTGGAAACCATTAGGTCCATGTGGCAACATCCAGTACTAGATGCCTGGGGCCTAGCATCATTTCCCAGAAGCTTACCTTTTTGTCCCTACCTCAGTAAATTAAGCAAGTGACCAGCGGGAGACTTCTCAACAGGCTGCACCTACTGAAACTCCCTCTTCTACACAACCATTAAAGGTGTGGGTACTCCATTAGAGCCATAAGACTGAAGGATCTGAAAACCCACTCAGAGCTTTCTTTCCCCCAAATTTACTGATACTTGCTGCTTGCCAGCATCAACTGCAGGGGGTCACAGAATAGTGGCAGAAAAATATATTCAAGTGCACATCAAAATAGAGATCCCACTGGAAGCAACAGTGCCAGATTAAACCTTGTGGGCGCCCCTAGGCGACTGCCTAGGGGGGCCCTTGCAAATTATCCCCTAATATGTTTTTTATTTTACCAAATCAATATTATTTTGATCTGTTGTCATGGGGTCCCTAAAAGGTGTGGGGCCCATAGGACGGTGCCTACTCTTATTTGGTAATCCGGCACTAGGAAATAATGACATGTGGATGGAGAATAGTCACAATTACATGTACAATTGGATGTCAACACCATTCATCCATTTTTTAGTTTCTTGCTTCCCGCAGCATATACCTCCAGCTATCCATCCCCATTCACATTCTTCCCCAGCTATACAACTTCAGCCAACTGGACTGGAGAACAAGAGCACCAGCTTAGTTCCCAATGTAACAGAGAGATGTTCCTTCTTTGCCACCTTCTTTGCATCTACTTGGCCACTGTGACACCAGGATTCTAGACTGGATACCCATCCAACAGGGTTCTGCTAATGTTCTTAGTTTCATTTTTTTGAAGTTTTCAACTTTCTTAGCAATTGTCCACTTACATATCTGTTGAGTTTGATAGGGCTGTAGTCCAGGCATAGGCAAACTCGACCCTCCAGATGTTTTGAGACTACAACTCCCATCATCCCTGACCACTGGTCCTGTTAGCTAGGGATGATGGGAGTTGTGGTCCCAAAACATCTAGAGGGCTGAGTTTGCCTATGCCTGCTGTAGTCATTGTTTCCGATCAGTTCAACAACACATCACACCAGATTCTGGGCACCACCACATAATCTGCTCTTTTTAATTGATGGTGAGCATTTCTTTCTTTCTTTTTGCTTGTTTCTAAAGTCATTCTGGTTTCAAATTTCTAGGGGAAAAGTGACTAATAAATCATCAACATCATCCCATAGCACTAGGACCAGAGGTAAGCTATTGCTTTCAGGAATGGTGCTTGTATTGCTTGGCACTAAGATCAGAAATACATTATCTCTGATCTTAGTACTTAGTGCTTATATCAGAGATAAAATATCTCTTTGTCTGATGTCATATTATGCCCAGTGACTGGCAGGTGGGTGTGCTTTGCCCAGCATTGTCTGATGGGCCAGAGGTTCTTCACCTTGTAAACACACACACACACACACACACACACACACACACACACACAGAGTCCTACTACTTACCATCCCCATACACACAACCCTTTTTTGCCACTGGGGCTGAATGGATCCCCTTTGTTGTCTGCTATTATGTGACCCAGCCTAGTATTGTGCGATGGACATTCTAGAAATCCAGTCAATCAGTTTCTGTGCTGTACTGAGCTGAAATGTAGGTGGTTCCCAAGCCTTGCTGTCCATAGGTTGCTTGTTTCAGCTGTGTTTGTTTCAGCTGCGTACTGTAGAGCCAAAAATACTGGAAAACTTGGCATTATGTCAGGTGCAGTTCTTGAGCTCCTTGTGAGATTTTTATATCCATTTTAATTTTACTGTATTCAAAAGCTAATATTAATCTTTTCGCTTTAATGACGTTAAGTTGCCTTGGGTGCTTCCAGGTGCTGGATTCATAAAATCTTGAAAATCAAACAAACTCCCAACTAGGAAAAGAGCTGGCTTTATTTGTGTTACTTTCACAGTAAAAGAGTGAGGCAGAAACATCAATGAGATTAGCAGTGTTATTGCCCTCTAGTGGGTTCATTTATATGCAGTTGCACTGTTATCCTGAAATAAAGAATAATATGGTTCTTCGAAACACACACTGCACTATATTCACTCAAAAACATCATTCCTTTTGACATTTCATGGGGCTTTCTTCTTAATGGATTGTATCTGTGATCATAATATAGCACAATGCACTTGAAGGTGTAAATACCTTTTCTACAGGATCAGAATGAATGAGGCCTACTGTGTACTGGAGTTCGGAATCAACCCTGTAGTGACACAGCAGCTGAGCAAACCTAATGAGATTTTATAAGTATCAAACCATGCAATTAAACCAAGTGTGTGATTGTCACTTGAATGCTGCTGTGTGTGTATTAATCAAACTCAATCATCCCCAGCCATTATTCAAGTTCTACCGAGTCTCAAATGCTTGGTTAAGTTTTCCAAATTAGTTGGCATGTCAAAGTTGCCAGGACTGTTTTGGGGATAGGGAACAAATGTTGCATATGAGGCACAGTCATTCAGAAGTAAAAAAAATATTAAATGAATTACAGAGGGAAGCCAGAAATATGTGCCCCAATCTAGAGATGTTTTTACATGCATGGGATGCACATCTGCAAGGGCAGCTGTTCTACTTACAAAATTACTACAAGATCACAAAATGCATTAAAAGCAAGAGCAGATCCATGCCTTGTTTGTTACAGTTGGTTTTATAATCAAACAAATTATTAGGGAACCATTTAGGCAGGATACTTAACAAAAGCTTCCCAAGTCTTTATGCTCTGGGAATGATCATTCAATTCGGGAGGCAGGGGGAAATGAAAATCCCATGCTCCCAAACAGGAAATGGGCACATAGGAAATGACAAATGGTGTTCCTGGGGAAGTAATTTGCAGTAAATATGTGGCTGGCAAGGGCTTTTCTGTGTTTTGTGAGCTATCTTTGCTACCAGTTATGCCTTGCCCCTTCTCAAAGTTAAGGGGGCTGAGAAGGTAGGAGAGACTTCACCCACTTTCTGCGAAACTGCACACCAGTGTTTGCATATCATTGTATAAGCTACTTACACTTTATAACCTAGACTGCAATCGTATGTCATTTTTGAAGGCAATTAGCCCCATTAACCACAGTGGAATTTACCTATCAGTAAGCATCCAGAGGCATGTTCTGTACTGTTTGAAACCTGCATATTGCCATATTTTGTTCAGCCATAATGCTGCTTCTTCTTCTTCTTCTTCTTCTTCTTCTTCTTCTTCTTCTTCTTCTCATACCCTGTCCACTCTGGGCAGCTTGCAACATTTCTAAAAACATTTCTAAAAACATCAAACATTAAAAACTTCCCCAAACAGAGTTGCATTCAGATGTCTTCTAAAAGTCAGATAGTTGTTTATTTCCTTGACATCTGAAGGGAGCGCATTACACAAGAAGGGGGCCACTACTGAGAAGCCCCTCTGCCTGGTTCCTTGTAACTTCACTTCTCACAGTGAGGGAACCAGCAGAAGACTCTCAGAGGAGGACCTCAGTGTCTGGGCTGAGTGATGGGGGTGGAGACGCTCCTTCAGGTACACCGGGCCAAGGCTGTTTAGGGCTTTAAAGGTCAGCACCAACACTGTGAATTGTGCTTGGAAACGTAGTGGGAGCCAGTGAAGAACCTTAAGGACTGGTGTTATATGGCCCTGGTGGCCACTCTCAGTCACCAGTCTAGCTGCCACATTCTGGATTAGTTGTAGTTTCCGAGTCATCTTCAAAGGTAGCCCCACACAGAGCGCATTGCTCCCAGCTCCTCTAGACCAGGCAGAGGCAAACTTGGCGCACCAGATGTTTTGGGACTACAACTCCCATCATCCCTGACCACTGGTCCTGTTAGCTAGGGATGATGGGAATTGTAGTCCCAAAACATCTGGCGGGCCGAGTTTGCCTATGCCTGCTCTAGACGGTCCAGAAGGATGTCATGGTTGGTGGTATAAAAGGCTGCTGACTGGTCCAATAGAACTAGGAAACAGCAGGTTACTTGCTGCAGCACCATGGAGAGTTCCTTCTGAGCAACTTGCTCCAAAAAGGACTGGAAGTGAACTGAGGCCTTTTGGAGTCTCTAGTCCAAATCCACCTCTCCTAGCCTCTGTCCCCTCTGGAGGCGTAGAGTCTCTGTAAGTGGCAACACCCAAACCTAAATATGGGCAATTCTCATCCCATAGCCTTCTGGGCTCCCAATGACAATGGACTAGAAAAATACCGTGGGTGGCACTGTTCTTCAGGCTCAGGGGATGGTGACTGAGAGGATCCTGGCAGTTCCACAGACTCTGGTGCTGTGGCATCTGGTTCACTGGCCTCCTGCCTGCCAGCTTCAGATTCAGTGGTTCCCTCATCAACAGCACCAGGCTTAGAGCCAGGAAGTCAGTTTGATTCCTTATTTGGTAACACTATAGCCTCTGACTCAGTGTCTTTCCCAATCCTGGACTCTCAGGTCATGACAGATATATGTCTCAATAAACAGAATGATGAAATCTACAGAATTAGTGGCATAATTTTGTATTTGGACATGACAGCCCTATAATGAATTTTTGCTATATGTCTTATTTGCCAGCTTCAGGAAAGGCTCTCACATTAGATTTGTAGTCCGACATTTTAGCAATGACCATGGTTTGTCTTTTATTTATTTGTACATCAGGCAATTTGCCAATCTTGACATCATTGTGCCTAATATGTTGCCTGTCAGTTTTGACATGGCCATGTTTTTAAAGCCAGGAATAGGGAACTTGTGGCTCTCCAGATGTTGATGGACTGCAGTCCCCATCATGCCTGGCCACTGACCATGATGGATGCAGCTGAAGGGAGCTGGAGTCTAACAACATCTGGAGGGAAACAGATTCACCATCCCTTTCTTTAGTCAAGAGGATTGGGAAAGCAAGAATTAATATCTGCAGCCAGCTCAATCATGAAATTTGTTCTCTAAGCTCCTTGACTATGTTGTTGAATGTAACCTACCTCACAGGGTAAAATAGAATAATATTGCAGTGACTTCCTTAGACAAAAGCTGATAAAGGAATAAATGAAAATGGTGAAGTATGATGTAGTGGTTAGAGTATTGGATAGAACTAAGCAGGTCCAGATTCAAATCTCCAGTTGGCCATGGAGCTCACTGGATGACCTTGGGCTGGTCACAAACTCTCTGCCTAACCTATCCCACAGGGTTGTTACGGTAAAATGGGGAGGGAAGTAGACTTCCTTGAGCTCCTTGAAGGAAAGCTGGAGTGCTAATGTAATAAAGTAATAAATAAATGTATATGCAGTCCCTAACCTTGGCCATTCATTGGAAGACAAAACACAACTCACTAGGGTTTTTTTTCCTCCCCTCTGTTGATTTAAAATGTCCATAAGTTGTTTATATCCTTTAGAAGGGCAATAATCCATTGGTGGTCCATTTCTGCAAAGAATTTAGATACTCATATTCCAGCTAAGTAGATGAGGCAAAATAAGACACCACACTTTGCTAACCAGGGACATAGAGAACACAACAAATGGCAGAATTCCTGTCATTAATCTTCTTTCCACCTGCCCAACAAATGCATCATTTCAAATATGCATCAACAAAATATCCTTTTGAATAACATGGTTCTCAAAAGCCTTTCTCATAAGTGATCTCATGACCTGTTCCATCCTGGAATCACATCATGCTGATTTTTAAACTTCCGGCTTCTTTCTTGGTTCTGTTACCTCATCCTATTTTTCTCAGAATAGCATCACCTTTCTTCTGTCCTCACTGAGCTGCTATACCGTCACTTGACGTATGCAATCAGTATTGCCGTTTCCATATCGACAAGGCTACATGACCTTGCCTCTCCCATCTGACTTACCATTACATTAGCACCTATTCCCTGCATTTTGCATTGTAAATCCCACCTCTGTTCCCTAGTAGCAACTTTGAACAGACCAGTATTTGACTGTTCAGAGGGCTCACAATTACAGCTCCTGTGCAATTATGCAGAAAGTCTAGTGTGCAGCTAGGGCAGAAAAGTCTTTAATATACTTTCCATAGCATTTATTTCTTTCCTTTCAAAACTGGATTGCTTGCCAAATAGTTCAGATGACTTCTTCCAAGAATGGCTATCTGATCTGCTTGAAGGAATAAAAATGTCAGTGCCAAAAGGGTAAGAAAAAGCTGACTCAGAAACTGCTTACTACTGCGTCTGATGGCATACACCAGGGATAGGGAACCTGTGGCCCTCCAATTGTCACAAGACTCCAACTCCCATCAGCCCCAGCTAGTACAGTATGATCAATGGCCAGGAATGATGGGAGTTGGAGTCCAACAAGATTTCAAGGAAGCAGATTCCTTATCCCTGGTCTTTATTTGGAAACTGATCCAGCAGCCTGGAAAGCATGTTGCCTTTTTGTGACCTAAATATTACGGTAAGGTTGCAAAAGCTACTATGTGTACACCATACCAGGCCTTGTTTTTTTATCTCCTAGGAATGCAAGTGACTCCCTGGGCTGCATTGTACTGGACACACCCAGTGAACATGAGTATCACTATGTTTCACTCTTCCATCATGACTTCCCCTCTCCCTGCTGCTAATGTCCGACCTTCTCTTTGTGAATTTAAAATGCTAGACATGAGCAGTACAGAATAGTTGTTTTTCTAGATCCAGCTTTGATCACGAGAGCAATAGCAAGGACCTATCTTGGTCACTCCCCTCATTCCATGTTGCATGATTTTGATGAATGATCCCAAACATTGCTTCCTTTCACCTTCTGTTCCTGCATCCCGACTGGGCCATCCCACGTTTCCATTTGACTTCCTGGAATAATTATATCAATTTTGTTGCACACATCCCAATCTCTGAGTGTTGAGAAGCTTTGGGGGTTCCCGCACCTATGCAAGGCCCGATTTCCTTGGCATGAAGGTCAATGGAGATTGTGGTGCCTTTAGGATATATGTTTTATTTATACATATATGCAAACTGAACAGAGCATGGAAGGGCTCACAACATTAACATCCCAACAGATCTTGCCTCCCCCATTAGGTTATAGGGAGATCTCCAAGTGATAGTTTTGGTTCCAGCACAGAGCAAAACAAGCCCCGTGTCTTCAGTTTCTAGCATCAGCAAAAATCCACTCCCATAGGCCTCCTTGGCCTAATGCTCCCCATCCTAGGATGAAGTGGCATTCACCCAGGTGAGCTGTTAAAAGACCCACCTATTTGTCAAAATAGCAAGAAGGCAACTTTTTTGGACAAGTAAATGGCAGTACTTAATGGGCCAGCTAAGGGATTGGGATTGGTCTGACTGGTTCCACAGTTTCTTTTACTAGATTCTAAACATCACTGGATACAGAATTACAGGGTTGGAAGGACCACACCAATATCATCCACCCCAAACCTATAACAATATTATCATAAACTACAGATGATCCACTTTTTGACTTTGTCTTATTATTGATTCTGAATTGGACCTGACTACACATGTTTCTTCTCCAAGGGATCCTGCCAAAGAAAGCAGCATTCTCAGTCATGACATCCATACAATCCATACAGACTGAAGTCTGGTGCATTTTGGATCATTTCATGAAATGGAACATTTTGTTTCCACAGTGGACATTTAGTGTATTCTCTGGATATAACCAAATGAAGGAGGATAAATCTGCTTCAAGTTGTGATCATGTTCACTGAAAATATTTGTAATGTTATCTTTTCATGCAAAGTGAAAAAAACAAAATCACTCAAAACTCAGCAGACATTGTAGTAGATATAACTTCAGTTTAAATATGAAATATGAAAGACATGCATATCTCCCTCTAGTGTGGAAGAACCTAACAATTCTATAACTTTATATAGGCCAGACATATCTATTCAAGATAGTGATGTCATTAAAGGCTTCATTTTTTAAAAAATGGAAGCAGGAAATGCACAATTGTGTTTAAAAAATGAGAATTTTTTTTTTGTAAAACGCGAAATTTTAATTTTTTTTGTAAAAAAAAACCCACAAACCTCTTTGTATGGTGTCCTCAAATCACCAACCTCCATTTTTTCACCTTTGAAATAATATGTGGGACTGACTTAGTGTGTGAACTGAGCGTAACGGAAATATTTTTGATTGCCATAGCAACAAAATATCTTGGTGGGGAAAAGAGCACTCTGCTGAACACATGTAAAGCAACAAGGTTACACAGACTTTAGGCCTCCAGCATCCGATCCTACCGATACAAAATATGAAGAACTGATTGTTTTGTACAGATGGGTCAATAAAGCTGAAACACTTGTGCGCCTGACATATTACTTTGTTGCTCTTTGCCATGGGCACAGGTACTATCAAGTAAAGTGAATGACTTACTACCAGGAAAAGGGTTTGTTAAAAATTTAGAACTTCTGGGTCAAAAACACTCCATGTGCATGTTCTCAAGTTATACCACCTGTGCCATTTTCCCTTAAAAAAATGGAAAAAGAGATGAATGAGGCCAGGGGGGCTCTAATAATTTGTATAGGGAAAAGGTTCCAATTCTATAAAGTGCCCTTAAAATGGCTTGTAAAATGTCCCTTAAAATGTATAACAGATATGGACACGTACCCTGGGATATGTATACTAGATCCCAGGGACACATTCTGCAAGAGGGCCCATTGTTCTGCGGTACACAGATGCAAGCAGTTTTTTTTATTGCTACTTTGTTCACAGTTTTATTTCACCCAGTCGCGTATGAGACACTTGATGTCAAACTGGATCTGGAATCTTCATTGCCTTATTTCAGTAAATTTTGATACACAGGACTGGCTGAGGATTTGACTGCCAATCATTTTACGACAAGCACTTGTGCATCTGTTAAATGCTATATTCTAGAATTCACCATTAATTAATATTAGAGATAATAAAAGATTGACAATTGTACTGTACTGGCAGAAATTGACCTCTATGGATGATATACTAGAAACTAAGGATAACAACCCAAGGTTTCGGTAGGTCTGACAAATCAATATGTTAAATTCATTCATCGTTTTACCAGTTCATCCAAGACCTAGTCTCTTTCAAAATATTTTTTTTAAAAAGCATATATCCTCTCTGTGAGGCTGAGCTCTCATAGGACCATCCCACATCATGGACCAGATTCTTAGTCCACTAAGAGGATGTGAGAATTGCATGTTTTATGGCAGCTCCAAAGCCCACAGCTCAATATCCATGAAAATGAACCCTATGCGCATTCAGTGGAATTTGCAAGCATCTAGGGAACAGGTAAGGGACGCGGGTGGCGCTGCGGGTTAAACCACAGAGCCTAGGACTTGCTGATCAGAAGGTCAGCGGTTTGAATCCCCACAACAGTGTGAGCTCCCGTTGCTCGGTCCCTGCTCCTGCCAACCTAGCAGTTCGAAAGCACATCAAAGTGCAAGTAGATAAATAGGTACCGCTCCGGCGGGAAGGTAAACGTTGTTTCTGTGCGCTGCTCTGGTTCGCCAGAAGCGGCTCAGTCATGCTGGCCACATGACCCAGAAGCTGTACGCCGGCTCCCTTGGCCAGTAAAAGTGAGATGAGCGCCGCAACCCCAGAGTCGGTCACGACTGGATCTAATGGTCAGGGGTCCCTTTACCTTTACTAGGGAAGAGGGTGGCCAGGGGAAGTCAGCAGATATAAGAAGAATTCGTAAGCAGTGTGGAGAAGTGTGCCTGTTCCTTGTATCATCACATTCCAATGAAACAAATGGAACAGCCTCACTTTACAATATGCCCCTTCTCAAGACACTCCTTATTCCATCCAGGTAACCATCAGGGAGCAGGAGGTGAACCAATGAATCATCCCAGTCCAACCCTCATTTGCAAAGTAGGATATCATGTATTCAAAGCATCTGCCCAAACTTCCCTTGCAAACTTCCAAGAAAGGCAGTTCTACAACCTTAAGGCACTTGCCCCCCATTGCTACACAGTGAAAGATTTAACCCTTTGCTTCTTCTCCAAAGCTGTGTGAATCATTGTTTTCTTTACAACGGTCACCGTTGTTTCCTACCTAAAATCTTGTTAACACGTCCCCATTCCCTGCCTGCAGCAACCTGAACGTTTACTGAGAAATAAAGTCAAGGGGAGTTTATCGCCGTTGAGCGCAACCCCCGCCTTTTGTCTCTGCTAAGATCAAGACAACTCACGCCCTTTCATCTCCCCCTCTTTGCTTCTTTAAGAGATGATTTCACCACCTTCCTAACTCCCTCGTCCCTTAGTCCTGACAACGTTGTCGTCCTCAAACTCTGCTTCCCGAAATCCAAAACAGGGATGTTGTTGGAATATTTTTATATATTATTGGGGGGCGGAGTGTTAAGAGACCTTACCTGCCCTGCTTGTGTGACAAAAAGAGAAGAGCCTGAACAAAGGTGTGACTTTGCGACTCAATCAGAGGAAGATTCCATTTTTTTTTACACGCAAAAAAAAAAAAAAAGGAAAATAGCGGACATCTCTTAACTCCCATTGTGTGGACTGAAGCACAAAGGCGTCTCACTCTGGGGAGTGGGTGTTTCTTCCAAACCCCCTCCCCCTCTTCAGCGGCCCATTTCCTTTGCGATCCCATTCATTCCTCCACCCAGCCCTACAAGGAACCTCCTCCCTGCCTCTCCCCACCAAACCCCGTCCAGGGCTGGCCTTGGCCGGAGCCGAGGCGGCAGATATCCGCGCAGGCGCCGGCGGACCCCTCCTCCCCTCCTTTCCCCCAAGAGGAGCCTGGGGAGGGCGGTCCCCTCTCAGGTCCGCGCGAGGAAGAAGAGGAGGAGGAGGAGGAGGAGAAGGTGGTGGAGGAGGAGTTATGTAGATGACGGATGAACGTTTCTGGAGTGGCGGGGCGAGCCGAGAGGCATAAGCGCAGCCGGGGAAGCGGAGCACGGGCGGCCAGGCAGCCGAGGAGGCCTTGGCGAGCCGGAGGAGGGGCCGCAGCCCGAGGAGGCGGAGGCGGAGGCGGAGGCAGGCGGTTGCTGTGCAAACGAGGCGCCTCGCCGGAGCCGCAGCTGCACTTGGACGCCGCGTTCCCTCCCGGACGGGACGAGCGAGGAGGAGGAGGATGTGGAAGAGCTGACCGAGCTCGATGCCGCCGCGCCGCGTCCTGGACTGAAGGGTCTCCTCTCCCCTCCTCCTCCTCCTCCTCCTCCTCCTCCTCCTGCTGCTGCTGCCTCTGGAGGTGAACCTGCGTCGAGCTGTTCCTCCTCGACAGCGCGGGGGGAATCTCTCCCCCTCCCCTCTTCTCCCCTTTGAGAGAGAGAGAGAGAGAGAAACCCACCCGAGTGTGCGTGTTGTGTTTTTGTTTTGGCTGTTCGGAAGGGGAGAGAGAGAGAAGAGGGAGAAGGAGGTGGAGAAGGAGAAGGAGGAGGAAGGCAGCGAAGGCAAGGAGCGCGCTCTCTCTCCCGCTCGCCCGCCGTCTCTGCCTTCTCCATTGAAGCACAGTTCACTATGATCTTACTCGCCTTCAGCACTGCAAGCCGGGGGGATTTCGTGCATCATTCCAGGGTGTTTTTCTTGCAAGCCTTGCTTTGGATTTTATGGGCTACTGGGTGCAGAGCGGAGCAGTATTTCAATGTAGAGGTAAGATCTATGCACATCTATGTCTGTCTCTCTCTCTCTCTGTGTTTCCTCTCTTTTCTGGGTTGCTTCTTGCATTCATTCAACGTGCAGAAATAAATAAATAAAATAAAAAAATAATAGGGTGTAGGAGAAATCCCAAACCTCCCCAACAGTCGCTTCTGCGAGCGCAGCCAGGACGCTTTTCCTTCCTGCAACCAACAGAGTTTCCCGTTTCTGGTGAGCCGTCTCTTGGTTTCAGGATCCCTTGATGCCCAGGACAGCGAAAAGCCACGATGCTGGGCTCCGGGGGATTCACCATTGCGCCCTGGCAGTACTGTCCCTCCCCTACTTTAAAAAGAGATTGGGGTGGTGGTGAAGTGGTCCTCTCCAAAACGCGCATGCATCCGTACGTGACGGGTGGTAGGTTAAAAGTAGCCACTGGACATTAAGACGCAAGAACAGTCTGAATGGGAGTTTAAGTTGGGGAGGGGGCATGAATTTATATTGCTAAGATCAGGGCGTTGTTGTTTAAATGAAAGTGGAGAGGGAAAAGGCATTCATTGAACAGGACAAGGTTTCTTTTGTCACTTTGAAACATTCCTGTGGACTTTTGCTCCAGGGGCTGCTGTAATGGCTAAACGGATGTCCCCTCAGGCAGCTGCAAACGGGGCGGTGAAGGGAGGCGGGCGTTGTTAAGAGGTGGAGAGGAACTTTGTGAAGTTAGTTAAAATGTGAGAAGGTGAACAGCATCTGGATAGGATCTGCTCTGGGTTAACGGCTAGACTTCAGCTGGGATCCACACCCTACTACTCCCCCAGTTTTTAGCCTCAGCCCAATGTATAAACACTGGATCTGGCTTTTGCAGCACAAACCCTGTACATGTCTACTCAGCAGTAATGCCTATTGAGTTCAGTGGGGCTTGCCTGCACTTAACGTGTGTATAGAGTCGCAGCCTAAGTGTGGTTGATTATTGAGTGTGCTGCATTTTCTCAGCTTTTGTCCTTTTCTCATATGCTTTGCACCATAATGTCTGTCCATCTGTCTGTCAAATCAGTCCCAGTTTGTCCCTTATGTTATCATTCTTATGCATGGCCTCCTTTCATCTTGCTCACCCACTGCTGCTGGTTCAGGAGTTGAAAGAGACCACACAAACCATAACAACTCCCATTCCTGTATCAGACTTGATCCGTCTTACTGATTACACACCTGCAGCTCAATCCTTTGCTGACCCCAGTGCTTCTTCAGACCCAAAGTGTCTCTTACTCGTGCACATTTGAAATATTCTTCCTCATAAACTCCTGTTCTTCTGGCTCTCAGGATCTCAAGCTTTCTCTGGATGTGCCCCCCCCTTTTTTAGCCATAAGAGGAGACTCTCTTTAGTCTGACCATACAAGACTCACATTTTCTGTGTATGTCAATAATATAATTTGTCTTTCTCTTCTAAGGATACTTGTCTATGACTGAATTTCCCAAACCTGGTCACATTCATCTATTATTTCAGGGCTATCCTGGCTAGTCCGTCTTGGCTATATTTCATTTTGGCTTCCTCCCACAACCCTGTATTGCCAACTCTTTCCCCTGATGTCTTGTCATAGGGCTAGGCTGAAAGGTGTGAGCAATACCTGACACCCTTTGGCCTAATTCTGGTTATGGCTGTTGGAGCTGACTGTGGCGGGAGTGCCACTTAGCCAAACTCATTCTGCTCTCGAGAACATCCTTTATTCCCCTCTTTACGCTCATTCTTCCAATGAGAACTGGAGGAGACTGCCAAGGGGAAGGGGGGAAAGCCACCCAATAGCATCACGCCTAGATAGTGCCACATGCAGGGAGTCCGGTAGGCTTTCCAGCTCCAGAAGCATTTCCTCCTGCCACAGCTAGTTGCTGTGCCAGCTGCCTACTCTGCAGGACGCAGGCCAGCAGCAGATGGTGCTAGGACATGAGGAGTGAGAGGATAGTTTAGGGAATCTAGGAAGACACCAGTAAGTAGCAAGGGGGAGAAACTAAACTTACATGAAGCAGTGAAGTATGGAGGGAAAACTATGAATGAAGAAAAGTTGGAGAAGTGGGTTTAGTGTTTTCCCGCTTCCTGATACAATGTTTCATAGTTGTGCTTCAGAGCCAGTGTATAATTGGAAGGTCATGTGTGAAAGTGTGAAATTCAATATCTATATTGAAATACTTTATTGTCACTTGTACAACTTGTATACAGTGAGATTCATCTACTATATCTCTATAGCCACTCTATCTATCTATCTATCTATCTATCTATCTATCTATATCTATACATACTGTATATAAAATTGTCCAGTAGCACCTTAGAGACCAACTAATAAGCTTTTGTGTGCATGCACGCTTTTTCAGATATACACGAAAGCTTATACCTAGAACAAACATAGTTGGTCTCTAAGGTGCTACTGGACTATATATATATATATATTTCGATTGTGTCACACCAACACAGCTACCTACCTGAATCTGTGAATTTCAAGAGTTTGATTTTGTTCAACAAAGGACCCTCTCCTTTTTTCTTTTTCTTTTTTGCCTCTGGCCACCCGAAAAAGAGAGGTGTGGAGAGGGTGTGTATTCAGTTCTTACTTCTGGCTCTGCCTACAGTTAGCAGCCATGCCCTCCTAGTAGACATTAGCCACCACCGCTCTGTTCTGTAGGTCATTTCGAAAGCTAAAGTGGAATAATCCAGGCATAGAAGGATCTATGCCATTCCTGGAGGCTAGCACACTTCGTTTGTCTGGGGAGCAGGTGGCTGGGATTTCTCTGGTCCTGGAATAAATCTCTTGAGAGCAAAGCACGGTGTCCTGCCTTATCGTCGTCTTCTGCCTCCTTGAGATCAGCATGGTCTCTGCTACCAGGCTGAAGGGAAATTAATTTACATTTATCTCTCAGTAAGGCTGAGAGCTTTTCAAGTGCCATTTGTTGTTGTAAAAAAAACACAACACCCCGGAGTAGCTGGAGCCACAATGCAGAGGGAACGTGAGGCTAAGGACTTGGCAGCGATTGGGTGACTCTGTGCCATGGATTTCTCTGTGTCAGCACCAGACCCATAAAACAGGACAATAAATCACGGAGAACCCATCCCTACTTGAGCACAGCAAATTCTGTTCCAGGAGCAATTTAAACAAACATAGAAGTGAGGGGGCTGCTGTAGACCAGAGTCCATTGTAATGGATTTATGGAGGCTAAGCTCACATGGTTGGTAGCATAGGAAATGGAATTTAATTTCACTAGGGCCACTTCAACATGGATCTGTGTTATTTATACTGTTGTTTGGTCATTCTTGTAGCATTAAAACAAATACTGAAAGGAGGGCGCGTACACACACACTCACCACCTGTTGCACATACAGACATGGTTTATGCTGCATATCTGTTTTTGTAAACACTGGGTTCTACCTAGCTAGGTTTTAATCAGAGTAGACCGACTGAAGGTAGTTTCTGCACGTGCTGTAGTGGGAAGCGAGGGGCAGATGGGGCTCTTCAACCTGGGAAGGTAGTCCATCTAGGAGAAGGAAAACTTTGCTCCCAAACCTCCATTGCCTTGCGGGGTATCTTCAGGAGATGAAAATGCTAAGAGAGTAAACCCTACAGAATGGAGTCCCTCAGGCAGTTGGGTGGCCACTTGTGCTCCTCCTTCAGGCAACTCCTGCAGCCATCTGGTGCCAAACATATGGCTATGCTTTCCTTTGGACCACATCAGTGAGGCTGAGAGGGGGGTCTTGTCATCTGGGCAGCCCAGGACCTCCATACACACTGCCCAGGCTTGTGCCCCAGGGAGGTCATTTAGGTGTTGTTAACACAGCAATTTGACTTCACCCCTGGAGGCGCACCCCATTGTCTCTTGAGGCAGATGAATGCCAACAAGACTGATTGAAGTTAGTGATTGAAGTCATGGTGATTATTTTCAATGGGTCTACTCTGAGTAGAACTAACATTGGCTATAACCCTTAGACTGCAGTTCTATACTTACATTGGATCAAGCACTATTGAACTCAGTGTGCCTTACCTTTGAGTAGACAAGTATAACATGACACAATTACTTGGTTTTAGCAGGAGGCTTCCAAACATGTACTCTCCATACCTGATCTGGAAATGGCTGATTCTTCTGGTTTCCATCTCGTATTTTAGTGATATTTTTCTAGAATTACTGGAGCTCAGATTACTATGTGTATGTGTATATGCCTTTCTTTGTATGTCTTGTTGGAGTTGCAGCCTCAAATTCTGCTAGGTGAGAGCTCTAAAAATGTCAGTATTCAGTATCATCAAATAATTGTTGACATTGTTAAGGGGGTGGTCCTCAGTGATGTGGTTGTGACCAGGGGCATAGGAAGGGGGTGCGGGGTGTGTGGCCCACCCTGGGTGAGGGGGTGACAAAATGACACACTGTGGGGGGCGGCACTTACCACGGGGTCTGGCCTGCAGCGTGCCCAAGCCACGCATCTCTCCTGGGAGTGACACGGTGCTCAGAGCCCCACAATGCCCAAAATGGCAGCATGGGGCTTGTGTCCGCCAGGCGTACTCCATGGGCAGCTCATCGCGGCACCCTCATGGGCGGATCACCACGGCGCCCCCATGGGCAGTTCGTCCCGCCCCTGCCACTTCGGGTGCCGGAGCAGTTAGGTCCACCCCTGGTTGTGACACATACTTCTGTATTGTTAGTCACATAAAAAGGCTATGCAATAGACAATGTGAAATCCTGTTCAGTAAAGCGATAAACACTGGGAGTTCAGAACTTGGTATACAGAATTGGCAGTCTTGACCTTGACCGCAATTTATCATTTTAAATGATAAACTAATTAATCTGCATGTTATGTAGGGCTGTGCCATTGATTTAAGAGCTTTAGATTCATCTGTTCATTTGATTGTGTGCAGAAATCTGCTGTCTCTGAAATGAATGAGGATTTGGTTTGGGTGCACACAACAATATGTTTGAAAGCAGGCTCTTGAACTGGGGGCATCATGCTTAATCGTTACTCTTGAATACTCTGTGTCCTGATTTGGTTGGTTGGTTGAATGGATGGTTAACACCATCGCAAAGAGTCAAGTCATCCTTGAATGTTTGTTACACTCAAGTTTGTTCAATGATTGGGCTTAAGAGTCAATTTTACAGGGTAGATTTTGTTAGTCTGCTGCCGCAGAGCAAATCTAGAGTACTATGACAACATAAAAAGTAATTCATAGTAGCATGAAATCGGCAAGGAAGGAGTAGCTACCAGTGTGGCAGTGTGGGTGGCTTCCCAGTGCTGAGGTTGCTGCCAGTAGACTGAGAGGGGAAAGTTGGCATGGCACAGTAGCATTGGATTGGCTCTGCTGCTGAGCCTGTGCTATCCCAACCTCCCTGCTGCCTCACCCCTCTCCTGCTTAGTTACGGGCAGCAACTTCCATGTTGGGAAGCCAGATAAGCAACCCCACTCCACTGACTGCTGCAAGGAAGAACTTGCCTCATCAGAAGGATGTAGTGAACAGGGAGGATATAGGTCAAAGTCAACTACCTGACTGATGCCAGCCAGAGCATTGGGAGGCAGACCACTCTCTAACAGTGGCATAATAGCCAGGTTGAGGAAGGGAGATTATTAAATGAGAAGAAGACTCTCGTGTTCTTCTAACCAGCTTTAGTGAGGGTGGAAATACCACATTATTCTACTTATTTGATGATGCCTAGTTATTTATTTAATATATCTCTTCCTTGATGGAAACCTTGAACTGGTTCGCATAAAATAAAATAAAAACCTCTTGAAGATGGCACTTGTTACACATTTTTAGAATAGGAGATAATGCAAGGACAAAAGAGGAAGAAGAATAAGCCTAGTCATGGTTCTCCCAGCATGGTTCCCCTGTGTGCTCTGAGGCTGGTGGGTTGTGTGGCAAAATCATGTTTGCTCTTCTTTTGCTACAGAAAGGAGTTGTGGGTCCATTAGAAAATGTGGATGCTGCTGTTAACATGCATGATATATGGTGCAATAACAAATTGCAATGCCGTGAAACATGGGGGCAGGCAATGACTTGGACTGCAGTGTCCATAGATCAGTATTTCATGTTCTTCTGTAGATTTGGCAACCTGAACTTGCTTGTAATCCCTAATAATAAATAAGAGACTTTAGGAGCATGGGCAGGGTTTGGCTACTGCACATTTCCAGCAGTGGGAGAAGAGAACTACTGGCAGAGAAACTGCCATGTCAAGTTATTGCCATTTTGCTTTTCTTACAACCTGTTGGCTACAGTGAGAGGCGTGCCATTTTTGTGGGAATGCCAAGGAAGTGAAAGGACTTTGGATGTAATGTGTCAACACCCACCTCTCCTATTCCCTTCCATATCTTATTATTCCGCTACTCATCCAGAGGAACATCTGTGCTGGTGGAGTTTTTTTTACTGACATGTGGGCTTGCAGTGATATAAGTGTCATTCCACCATCATCCTGCCTTCTCTGCCAGCAGAGCAGCACATAAACTCTCAGCCAACTTCTTGGTGAGGCTTGGATTACACATTTATCAAGTTAAAAATACATGATGGGAAGTTTAATGCCAGAGCCTTGCAAATCTACAAAAGTTATTAGCCCATCTGTCACCTTGACCTATCATTCATTTTTGAAATTAAAAAATAGCCCCCATCCCCCAAATTTCATAAAATTTCAAAGCCTAGTTGTCTGGAGGTAATTCTTATCAGAGTTGATCAGATGTGTTGCTATTTTCTAGCCCAGTGTTTGCTCCCCGGTTTATCACAGTTGCATGAAAGTCAAAATTCCATAGAATCCTCATAAATCTATATCATTATAATTAGATGTGCTGGTGTCAACCCCTATTCAATATTAACTGAAAATCCGGTAGTCGCTGAGAGGTCACATCCTTAACTTTCTGTGTATGCAGTGACACCTACTTTTAATTAAACATGGTTAGGATTGAGAGCTTTGCTTCCATTTCCCACCACAATGGTATTTCTGTTGTTCCGCCTTGCATATACATCATTGGTAAATACTTAGGAGCAATCCAGTGAGATTTTCAAAGCAAGCCTTGCTTTTCTACAAGCAGTTCCTTAAGTGACTTTAAACTTCCCCTTTTAATAATCGTGGCAGTTTAATTGCTTATTATGGAACATAACAGAGTGGAATCAAAACCTCTGAGAAATGCTGTCAAAAATGTAGAATTTTCTTCCCCGTGGCAAACAGTGGGTGCAAACTTCCTTGTTTTTCACTGCTAACAGACTTCACAATTAATGGTCTGCTGTTACTGAATTGCTACACATGACCTTTCTAGGTTTCTGCATTTATCTAACACCCTGATCCCTATGCATATTTACCAAGAAATTATCTGTGTCAATTTTAAAATTGAAGTTTTTTCCAAGTAAAGTATGTTAAAGCACATTTAGCTGGAAGTAAGTCTCACTGAACTAAATGGGACTTAATTCCAAGTAAAAGTCTGAAAGCTATGTGTGCGCTTTTGAGCCACTATTTCTGTTAGTATGAATACGTATGGAGAAACTGGGTTAGCAACACCCCTCTTCACTTTTTGGTGTGTTATTATTAGGACGTTGGGATGCTGAAGTATTCTAATGAGAGCTTATTAAAAACCATCCCATGGAAACTCAAAAGAAGAAGTGAAGAATATCCTGTTTCTTATGAATTTTGGAGCATATTAACTGTCTTCATATTGCTCTTCTTCATGCATTCCACCCTGAGATGGTAGTAATGCCTCTTAGAAGGAACTGTGCTCATTATTGGACCTATTCTCAAATTGTGAAGTTGAAGCTGGTTTCCAAAATGATTGGAAATGGTTTCTTGATTCTGGTCCTGCAACATTGTTCTTCTTGACCAGGGGCTCAACTCTCGCTATCCATGATCTAGTCAAGTTTGCACAGTGTAGTTGCACAGTGTAAAGAAGTACTTTCTTTTCTCTGTCTTGAACTGTCCAACATTTAGCTTTCTTTGTTGGCTGTCCATGAATTGTACTGGTATAAAAGAAGGAAGGAGCTTTTCTCTGACCACTTTCCCACACCATACAAAATTTTATGTGTCTTCTATCGTGTCTCCTCTTATTTGCTTTTCTCTAAAGTAAAAAGCCCCAAACTTTTCTCCTAAGGGACTTGTGCTATCTCATTGATCATTTTGGTTGCCCTTTTTTGAACATTTTCCATCTCTACAATAGTCTTTTTGAGGGGAGATGGCCGGAACTGAACACAGTATTCCAAGTCTAGTCTCAACATTCTTTGTATAATAGTGTTATGTTATTGGCAATTTTATTTTCACGTCCTTTCCTAATGATCCCTAGCATGGAATTTGCCTTTTTCACAACTGCCTCACTTTGGGTTGAAACACTCATTATGCTATCCACTAGGACCCCAAGGTCTTATTCCTGGTCAGTCTCTTCTCTGTTCAGACCCCATAAACATGTATGTGAAACAATTTTTGGCTGCAATGTGGATCCTTTTTCACTTGCCTGCATTGAATTGCACTTGCCATTTTACTGCCCATTCACTTGATTTGAGAGATCCTTTTGGAGTTCTTCACAGTCTCATTGTTTCAAGGACTCTGAGCAATCTAGCACCACCGGCAAACTTGGCCACATCACTGCTCACCCCTAACTGTAACTCATTTCTGAACAAGTTAAAAAGTATAGGTCCCTATACAGATCATTGGGGAACTCCCCTTCCTCACAGCTCTCCATTTGGAGAACTGTTCACCTATTCCTACTCTGTGTTTCCTTTTGCAATGTCTCTTATTCCATGACTGCTCAGACTACTCAGACTTTGGTGAGATAATTTGTTGAAAGCTTTTTGAAATTCCAAGTATGCTATGTCAACCAAATCACTTATGTTGATATGCCTGTTGACACCCTTAAAGAACCCTAATAGGTATCTTGTCAAAAGTGTTTTGAAAGCCTAAGTATATGATGTCAACTGGATCAACCTTATCTATATACTTGTTGACACTGCTGAGTGAGATGAAGGAACCGACCTGGACCCTGTGATTGTCATCATATTTGGGGCCAGGAGGTAAGTTGTTCTTCAGGTCTGTTGGCTGTCCTGGGGGTTTGGTCTTCCTCATAACAACTTTGGCATATAAGGCCAAATAAGTCACAGTTGGAGGGGAGGTTGTAAGCCTCTGGCTGCCCCTTGAAGAGAATGGGGTATCCCATTAAAGGGATCCTGGAGGGGACACTCCTATCTGGATGCCCAGTTGGGGCTAGGGCCATAGCACTCCTCCAAAGGCAAGTTTGGGGTGTCTTACCAATTTGATGTATGTCATAGTACTTCCTTGCCACTGACTCAGACTCATGGAAATCTTCCAGCAGGCAGGCTGGATGAACCAGGTTCAGGGCTGTCTCAAGCATATGCAGCGCCGGGATGCAAAGATCTGCCCAGCATCCCCCCCCCAGGTTGCCCAGTCCCAGGTACGTAGGAGGGCAGAGCTGGCCGGCTGCCTCAGCGTCTCGCTGGCTCAGTTGCCCCTGAACTCGTGGTGCAGAGCCACCCGCAGCAGAAGAGCCCACTGCGACAATCCAACCGATGGGCGGCCTCTTGGGCCCTTGACTCTCGGCCTGGCTCCCCTGAGAGCCCGGCACCCGGGTGCCCTGCACCTCTAGCGCCTATGGGTAAGATGGCCCTGGTCAGGTTACGCCCAGTGCCTAAGCCTAAGCCATCTGTAATCAGTACAGTTGTGGCCTAATTTGAAATAAAGATCATTGTCACGAGAGGCTATTCAGATACATGCATGGTCTGGGGTTGGGGGCTCACAGCACGTGGGTCTGCAACTGTCTTTTTGCAAAAATGTAGACCTTTGATAACATCTCCAGACAACATTACTTTAGGAAAATTTACATTAAAAAATACTGTACAGCCCCCACCCCCAATAACATATGTTCACTGGGTGGCTCATAAGAAATAATTGTGCCAAGAGCTTTATCTTTTGAACGGAGGTTGTATGCTATTTTGATGGTGTTTATTTCACTTATTTGGTTGCTTGGCAACCATTCACACCACACTGCTGCTTATTGTCATTCGTTGTAAGCATATTTTAACATACTGGTGATGGTATTTAAGGATTCCCATCTTCAAAGAATTCACATTTAGCATTAATGCTAGTAGTAACATTTAGAACTGCTACTTCACTAATTATGTAGTAATGATTTATGTGTTTACGCCAAATCATTTCTTTGTTTGTTTCCAGACCTTGGCTGAGTTTTAGTGATGGATAATATGACAGGTGTATGTATACCTTAAGACTTAATTTCTTCATCCATATAGTCAAGTATTCCTCCAAGCATTGGGGAAGAGCTTTGGCTCAGAGTTGGAGCTCAGTCTTTATGTACAGAAAGTCCCAAGTTAAATCCCTAGCAACTCTATGTAGGGCTGGGATTGGCAAAAAACAAAAACGAAAAACACCATTTGTGAAGGGTCACTACCTGTCAGTATAGACAGTGCTGACCTAGATTGAACCCCTACAGTCTGACACAGCATAAGAGAGCTTCCTATGCAATCCAAAAACAGATGGGCCCTTCAAAGATTTGAAATCTTTTTTTCATTCTCAAGGTTTCTGAGGGTTTCAGTGCAGAAGAGGCACTTGGCAAAATCTGCTTGCTGCCACTGCAAGTGAGAGGAGTTTGGAACTGATTTTGACACGAGAATTACTGTTAAAGTACAAAATTGTTTCTTTCTTTTTAACTGCTACAGTAGTTGTGTCGCTAAACCACATGTTACCATTTGATTCCCACGAGAAGTCTGAACCATTGTGCTCTTGCTCAGGGGAAAAGGCAATGCTGGTTTTTCTAAAGGACTTGCTTGTGAGCTGTTTTCTAGCACGGATTTCATATATCTATCTGTATATGTATTTGTCCCGATTTAGACCGGTATGGGTAGGTTGCTTTTGGTTTCTGGTCTGAAGCCATGTAGGAGGAGGAGGAAAGGGGGCATTCGTGAAGCTCCTGCAGTTCTGATATTGGTCTTGAAAGGAAATAAAGGTAAAAAAGCAAATAGGAAACGTTGTTCACTGCTGTTTCACACACAGCAAAAACCAAAAGCCCTTCTGTAATTATTCATAACTTCAGTGCACCCATTTCATGCTACATCAAATGGGAAGGTTCTCAGTAGGAATGGAAAATCTGTCAATTTTGGTTTCTAATTTTCCTTCAGTTCACATTTCTGGATTTGCTTTTTAAAAAAGTCATCATGACAATTCATCAGCATTTTTGTGTGAATTTGTCCTAATATACACATTTTGCATGCAATTTTGCCCAATGTCTGCATTTTTGCAAGGCAATTATCTATAATATTATCCACTTTGCCCTAGTATATGCATTTTGTACAGATTACTTAGTAGGAGAACTGTATTGCAATATTCAGAGAAAAGTGAATTCCAAAAGATGGCCGTGTTTGGATTTGTGCATTGCTTTAGATTAGAATGTTTGCCTTTAAAACTGAAGTGACTTTCTCATCCATCCCTAGCTCACAACACAATGCTATGAATATTTACTGAGAAGTGCTCAGTAGGTCTTACTCCCAGGAAAGATTGCATAGGATTGCCGCTTCAGTTGTTTGAGCAAGATCTTTTCAACTGTAAAGTTTTTGTCAGATCTAATTTTTAGGTACAAAATGAAAAACTGTTTGGTGTTCTTCATAGTTGAGAACCCCTCATTGGTTACTAGGCTCTGAAAAGAGCAGCTGAGAGGGTAATACAGTAAGAATACAGTCAGTCAGTCAGTAAGTAAGTATGGAGAATACAGCAAGTCCACAATTTATGCACATTTTAACTTGCACACATTGGGTTTTACACACTTGGCAAGGAGAAAAGAGAAAAAGAGGGATGGATAGGGAGCAGGTGTCCCGGAAAAAAAGACTGTCACAACCCTACCCACCATTGCACCCAATGTTCGTTTTGTTTGTTTATTTATTGTTAGTACAGCCAACAGCCAGCATACTATTGCAGCCAATGTGTTTTGACTATAGGTTACTTTTGCCAACCTAGCAACTTTTGCCAACCTAGCAGTTCGAAAGCACGTCAAAGTGCAAGTAGATAAATAAGTACCGCTTCGGCAGGAAGGTAAACGGCATTTCCGTGCACTGCTCTGGGTCGCCAGAAGTGGCTTAGTCATGCTGGCCACATGACCCGGAAGCTGTCTGCGGACAAACGCCGGCTCCCTCGGCCTACAGAGTGAGATGAGCGCTGCAACCCCAGAGTTGGTCACGACTGGACCTAATGGTCAGGGGTCCCTTTATCTTTACCCTAACTTTTGTTTTAGGTGCTATTCCTGGAACATAACCCTCACGTAAGTTGCAGGCTTACTTCATATCAAAAAGATTGTGGAATAGTTGAGTGGTGCATCAGATGATGGGTTGGTCAGGTCAGTCCTGAGTAAAACCAAATCCATAGATCTATCCTGAATTTGGCGGGCACAGTATTTTTGTGCCGTCTCAGCAGAGCCTAACTCTGAGTTCTTGAAGATGCGACTTTTGTTCTGCATGTTTCTGACTCATTCTTTGATTCTTTCCCATCTTCTTTCCATACCATTTTGGAGGATGCTAAACCACTGGTTCTAGATGAATTCCAAGGAAATCCAGCTTCTTTGGATTAAGTCTTAAGTATTTTTATACCAGTCTTTTCCCTTCATGCAGAAGCAACTTCTAATAATTTTTGGTAAAGGGGAGGGGGGACTCAGCAGCAGAAAGCACTTTCTATATTTCCTTTGATCTTCCTTTGAGTCCTCCATCAGTACAAGGAAGGTACTCGCTGGAGATTTGGGCTATTACGATGAAGCTTATAAGGGGGACAATTGTAAGGTCTTAATTGTTTTGAGCTTCATTAGCAAAGTAGCAGCACCCACAATAAAATCAAGTAGATCTGTTTTCTGAATATTTTGAGAAACGTTTCTCTACTGACTAATTAATAAGTTTTTCAGTTGTAATAAGAACTAATAACTTTTCCGCTTGGGGACTATTTGAGACTCTTTTTAGAAGAGCAGAGGAACTGACAGAGCATCCGAGGTCTATTATACTTTAATACATAAAGATTCAGTTTAGTAGATTCCTGTCTCTTATATCCAGATTTTTCAAACCCTGAAAACATGAAGTAGCAGGTCATAGGCATCACTGTAATAAGGAATGTGTTCTAGAAGCAGTGCAGGAAATGCTGAAAGATGGAGAAGGCAGCGTCGAAAAGCAGTGCTGATCTAACTGGGGGAAATTCTTCTTGTCCTCACAGGTCATTAGCTGAGAGGCTATTCACAGAGAGGTCATCCGGCACAAACCTTCATGGAATAAAAGGCCATTCGTGTCAGTGGAGGTTGTGCAGGAGAATTTCTCACTGGTTTGCACCACTGACCTTTAAACGTAGAACTGAAGGCTCCCATTTAGCATGAGATTCTTTCTGACCATCTCATTAGAACACAGCCATTCCTTGGTGTATCTCAACATGGATTGTGGTAATTGGGACCATAGCTGATGATCATCAGGTTTCTCAATTCTTCAATGGGTGCATAGTGAGTTACTCCCCTTGTTTAGGCTGTTCCAGGAATAGGATGTGGACTGTGGCAAGCAGAAACTGAATTTCCTTCCCTCATTCACATTCTGTTCCATTCTTCAGGCCCTACCGTTTCCCTCAGGCGTCCCATCTCCAGTTGACCTTTATAATGTATTCCCAACTTTTATTTTGGTGGGAGAGGGAGAGATGGCATGGAAGACAGAGACTTCATGCATTTGCTGCATTTCTAATATTAGCTACCTGTATCCAAAGCAGCTAATGTTTTTTTTGCTTAAAAACTGTGGTTGCAATGCTACATCCAGTTACACATTTATACAACTATTGTTTTCCCCAAGTGTGGTTATGTTTGGTGAGCTGGATTTCTGCTATATATCAGGAATAGTTTGGTATCCCATGTGAGTGTTTGGTTTCTAATAAATTGTCAGCATATTTGCCAGGATTATTTAGGATCAGTGTCAAGAAGGAGGCCCATTTATTTTATCTATTTCATTTATTAAAATATTTCTAAACTGCCCACTCTTAAAATATCACGGTGATGTACGGCAATGAACGCAGATATAACTGAACATAAAACACCATAACATCAATACAAAATAATTATAAAAATGTCAGGCTCATCTTTGGGAAATTAGGCCTGTTGGCATGGAAAGGTCTTCAAGACAAATCTGAAAGTTAGTAATGAGGAAGCCTGTCAAATCTCTGCTAGAAGAGTATTCCATGGTATAGACTGGTGACAGTGATGGCTGGTGTCCATTGGGACTGGTGGGGCAAAAGGCATGGAACCCAATAGTAGATGGAGCCAGAGACAAAGACAAATGGAGTCATCACATTCTACTTCTGCCCCCTTCCTCCTCCCTGCTGAGTTCTACAAGGGCAAAACTGAGACTAAGGAGGAGGAAGCTGGCAGCCAGGGCCACTCCCTGGACTGGATGTAAGTAAGAAGGTAGGCAGATGGGAACTGGCTGAGGTCAGACTGAAGTTGGTGGGCAGTTCCCCATTTGCCCTGTTGGACCAACTTCCACTGAACAAGAACATCAAAGGCCTAGCTTCTAATTGAGGTGCGTTGTGCATCTGTAATGCAGGGGACGACTAATAGCACTCCAAAGGGCGTAAGGGCTCAGTCATTATTTTTATTTTTTTCTTTCAACTGAAACAAGATGCCCTATGTACTTAAAGCCATTCAAGTTGCTAACAAACCATGGAATGAATCCCAGGGTATTAGAACCCTGATTGTGAAGAACAACTCTGGTTGAGGCAGCAGTATATAATTTTTGTTATTAGCCTGAAAAACAAATGCTGATTCAGTCTGCAATACTCATCACAGTTATCTGGATTTCTTCTTTGGCAATCACTCGTAGGCAAGTAAGATTGTCTTCCATAAACACGGTTTTAACAATAAGTGACTGTGGAGGCCAATTCTGGACCCACACGTCCTTCCACAGTGGGGACATGGGTTTCTGGGTGAGAGTTGATCATGGTGTGGATTTGCCAAGTGTGCCTTCCTCCTAGCACGTTTCTCCCTCGCATCCTGAATTCAAGTGTCTTCAAAACGAATTTCCCTATGGGCTTGCTTCGCAAGACGAAATGTCTTGCGAGTTTTTCCGACTTTTTTTCCTCCCCCCCTTTTTCTAAGCCGCTAAGCCACTTATCTGCTTATCCGCTAAGCTGATAAGCCGCTAAAAGCCGCTAAAAGCCGCTAAGCCGCTAATAGCGCTAATCCGCTAAGCCGTCAATGGGCTTGCTTCGCAAGACGAAAAAACCGCTAGACGAAGAGAATTGCGGAACGGATTCTTTTCGTCTTGCGAGGCACCACTGTAGTGGTTAAGAGCAGTAGACTTGTAATCTGGGGAACCGGGTTCGCATCTCCGCTCCTCCACTTGCAGCTGCTGGGTGACCTTGGGCTAGTCACACTTCTCTGAAGTCTCTTAACCCCACTCAGCTCACAGAGTGTTTGTTGTGGGGGAGGAAGGGAAAGGAGAATGTTAGCTGCTTTGAGACTCCTTCGGGTTGTGATAAAGCAGGATATCAAATCCAAACTCTTCTTCTTCTTTTTCTCTGCGAGTGCAGCTTTCTCCCGACTGAAGTGCAGAGTGTTTGAGGACTGGGACATTCGCAGGGAAACCAAAATGCTTGTTTACAAAGCTATTGTACTACCAACCTTACTATATGCTTGTGAAAAATGGACCACTTATAAACGCCATCTCCAGCACTTCAAAAGATTCCATCAACGGTGCCTTCAAAAAAATTTACACATCACTTGGGAACACAGGTGAACTAATATCAGAGCACTGGAAAAAGCAAAGATCACCAGTGTTGAAGCAATGATTCTTCAACATCAACTTTGTTGGACTGGTCATGTTGTGCGGATGCCTGATGATTATCTTCCAAAGCAACTACTCTATTCCAAAATTAAAAATGGAAAACATGCTGCTGGTGGTCAAAAAAAGAGGTTTGAAGACTCTCTCAAGGCAAATCTTAAAAAAAATGTAGTATAAACACCGACAACTGGGAAACACTGGCCTGCGAGTGCTCCAGTTGGAGAACAGCCTTTACCAAAGGTGTCATGGACTTTGCAAAGCACCTCCAAAACAGAAAACCCTTTCGTCTAGTGGGTTTTTTGTCTTGCGAGGCATTCGTCTTGCGGGGCACCACTGTACACCATACTGGCTCTCAGGCAATGCTGGATTTTGGCATCAATGTTGGCCCTTGTAGAAAGATAACTTCCTAGGTAGGAGAAGTGATCAACATTTTCCAACGATACACCATTGAGTTGGATTTGTGGTGCTGCAGAGGGGTCATTTTGTACTTGTTGGTGCAGCACTTTGGTGTTTTGGATGTTGAGTGATAGTCATCACAGTTATCTGGAATTATGTCCCACTGAAGGCAGAAGGACTTATTTCTGAGGAAACATGCTGAGGGTTGCACTGTATGGCAGTTTTTCCAGCTCTCTGATTGCAAAGTGACAAGCAGATTTCACTGGTGTGTCTACAGAAGTGGTGTACTTGATATACTTAGCATAACACACTAAACCCTGATTTGGAGGTACACTTGGGATCTTAACCAGGGTAGAGGCAATAAGCCATGGTTGGCATTAAAACATTCAAAAAGGTTCTTTACTAAAGCTAATATAAATACTTAAATGAAGGGATCCTTTTAGGCACAGTTATTAATTCCTGGCCACTCAATGACAGCCTCATCTCTGCTCCAGTCTGTTGTCTGCATCAAAATATTTTGCTTTGTTCTCCTTGTGCATTATTCCTGCTGCTATTAAAAGTTGCTGCTTTGAAAGGCCAAAGGGCTTCCTTTGAGTGCTTTTGCATGCTGTTTTTCAGAGGGCTGACTTTTAAAGACTACAATGGTATAATTTGCAAGACTTCTGGGGGTGGGGGGAAATTCAAAAGCTAAGCATCAACAATCTCAAAGCTTACCATCCTGTGGTGCATGCTAGTATTTGACACCACCATGTGAGGAGTAGAGGTTTGAGTCTGAAGAGCACTCTTTTCAACAGCCAGTAGGAACAAGAATAGGTGTATGCTGCAGAGATGATGTACTTTATTCTCTCATTGAGCACGCCAACAACTCCTTTGATTTTTATATATTTGCCCATAATTTAGGTCATCCATCTAAGTACCTGGGGCATATTCAACCCTTAACATCTCAGTGTGGGGAATTGCCACATTATCCTTATGGGTAGGAACGATTGCAGCTGAGCTCTGGCTGACTTCCTTTGCATGTCATAACCTATGGCTTACCACACGTGATTGAATTACTCCTGTTTTGCTCTATTCCACTCTTCCCAGCTCATGCTTGTGGAAAACAAACTCTGATCCCTGGATTAATATTACATCTGAACCAGGATCATGGCTTGTTTTACTCCTGAATAGCTATGATCTGTAGTCACAGTTTGTTCTTGGCTTACTAATCTTGCTTGATTGGAGCAAAATAAATCATGGTCTCTGGTTTGGGCATAATACTAAGGCAGAGATTGTGGTTTATTTCCACCCCCAGCAGGAACTGGGAGGTGCAATAAAATAGCCCAGAAATAAAACCCAGTCAGGCCTGTCGCTTGGCATTTATTAATGCCTTATTCTATTCTTGCAGGACTGTGTTTCTGTTTTGGTCACCCTTTTTCCTCCCGTAAACTTCATTCTAACCTTGTGTGAACAATTTTTGTCAGTCTCACACATCCTGTCTGACCTTGTAAAGGGAAATACGTTGTGTGGAAAAATATTCAACGGTCTTTTTGAAATTGAGATGAATGTTCGGTTTCTTTCTTGTTCATTAGATCAGTAATGTGCAAGAAATGTAAATATGCCTCTGAAGTCTGAATCTCTTCATGAACTTGCTTGGTCTTTTCTGCACTTGATAAGTGCTTTGCAATCAAGGGCATTTAAAAGTGTTTCTGATTTTCTTTTGTTATACTGAGGACAGAAGGGTTGGGGCTAAAATTTTATGCACCATCCTTTGTTCCCATTTGTAATTACATTCATTGCCTTTTTATTGCTAATGCTTCACTATACATCCTTATTTTCCTACTGCATTATTAAAAATCCTGAAAGATATGTATAATGTGTCAGTGCTAATAACCAGCAAATAAAAACTCTTGTCTGAATTTTCAAGGCATACACAGCTGGGTATATGCATATCTCTCTGTTTCAGTTTCTCATTCTATCATTCTTAAGTTCAGTTCTCCTCATTTCCACACCAATTTACCATGAAAATTCATCTGCATTTTGATCCAGATTTCTGCTAATAGACATATTTGTGTACAATTTTGCCTAATAACACATTTTTGCAAAACAGTTTCTTCTCAAAATAATGCAACTTTTAAATGTTGTTATAGCATGTTTATGAACTCTTTACTCCAGTATATGTAGTAGTATTTGGCTGGAAAACTGCATTGCAAAATTTGAAGAAATGTGAATTTCTAAGGATGGCTGTGTTTCAGTTCTTGCACTGTTTTGGAAAGTGACAATTAGGTTGGTTCATCTTGACATGCAAACTGAATAAAATTCCTCTCCTATCCCAATGCTCAGACTTTTGCACGCACAAAGAGGCAATGTCCTGGTTCCCTTTCGCTGATACTATAGTGGTTTTCTATTTAACCTTTGCTTTCTTGGCCCTGTTCCAACTGCCCCAAATGTTTGCTCCTGGAAAGGAAAAGTAGAGGGAGAATTTTGAGTATGCAGACTTAAGGGGTCAGTAATGCCCCTTTGGAGTCTAGGTTTGGCCTACAGGTGACCAGGTAGTGCCCTTTGTTCCTGCACTATCATTGACTACAACTCACGAGGATGGTTTAATGAAAACTCATGCTGCTGAAATAATGGTGTTTTAAGAGAGGCTGTCTTTCCCCATTTTGAGAAATAAGAGTCTGACATGATTTTGCTTGAGAGAAAAATGGTTTGAACAGAACCATCTTCTGCCAGTAATAACCGTGTAGTGCCTTATATTTTATTTATGTTTACTTACATTTCTATCTTGCTTTCAGACTGAAAGTCTTAACAAGGCCATTGGAATATCCTCCATTGAGGGCCAAGCTTGAAGTGATGCTGGAGATCAGTGAGCACAATCATAGTGGGCTTTTTAAAAAAAGAGTTAATAATCTATTCCCCTCCTCCCCAAGATGAGATCAGGATCTTTGTGCTGCGGGAATGATCATTTTCTGCACAACCTTATGCATATCTACCCAGTGCAACTCTATGCATATCTACCCACTGCATTTATTGCTGCTTACTCCTAGGTAAGTGCATATAGCACAGCAGCCTTGTCCCAGCTACTTAACTTTTTCAAATCTACCCTCAAAAGCTGCAAACAGCAGCTTTGGAGGAATTTTTTAAAGACAGATTTTCTATCAGTTGAGTTTGTTGATGCTTCCATTTGTTTTGGCAAATTTTAGTGCTGGAGGTATAATGTTCTGTGTCAATGACACTAAAACAATAAAGAGAAAAACTTCAGTTGGCTGCCCTGTTTCAAGATTCTCCTGAGCGCTGCTTCCCAAGAGTAAATAATATATGTGAGAATACCTTTTTCATAGGAGTTGTGTGACTCTGATCCTGTAGGCTCTTATTATCAAACACACATATATGTTTTGCCATGGACATTGAGGGTTCCTCATTGCATATACCCTTTTTAACACCTGCTAAAAACTCTTATGGTTAGACAAGCCAACCAGACGTAAATATTAATACTGCTGGTTTTTTTACACTGAATTTTTCAAAACTTATTTTAAACTTTGGTAATTTTGAAGAGCTTAGGAATTTGGAGAAAGCTTCTGATCGGAAGGCGTTACAGTGATGATTATGACAACACTTAGCATTTATAGAGAACTTGCTGATTTGTTTATTTTCACAGTGTTTTGTAAAACACTGTAAATCTTACCATGAGGTAATTCAGTGTATTGATCATGGGGAGGGATGTGAGGCTAAATGCCTTACCTAAATCCTTTTTGGGCATGCCAGCAATTGATTTATTAGAAGCGGCAATGGGATAAGGACAAATGGACTATCTTAGACAAAAGAGCTTTCCAACCCAGGAGTCCAAATCTGGAGGGGACGGACCCTTTCTTATACCATGGCTAAATGAGAAGTTTGCCTATGATGCAAAGAAGGGTTTTGTCAGTGCCACTGGACAGCACTGACTGTTGGCATCAGGTGCCAATATGTATGCACCATAGATAGGTAAAATGTAATAGTAGAGTGCAGAGAGCCAATTCTAATTTTAAGTGACTGAAAATAATTAAGAACTTGTGCTTTGAGAGTGGAGCACAAGGCTGCAGAGAGATCCCATCTCTGTGCAGCGATCAGTGCATTTGTACCAAAGGTCCCATCTTCTGTCATCTGCTTACTAGTGCTATAGGGTAGTGTGATTGAAACTACATATTAGCATCTCAGAAAAAAAGTACAGAAATATTGGCTTAATTTCTTAAAGACAGCCACTGCCTATGTACTTGAGGTTTTCTTTATAAGGGCGGTAGAGGTTGTCAAGAGATGCCTGGAAAGCAATTTCATGTAAAGAAAATGATATCTCGCTTGAGGGGAAGAAAGACTGTAGGGTAAAAAATTAAGTTGTAGTTTAATCAACCATGACTACTTCAGAAGAGGCATTTATAGCAGTGCTTAAAAAGAGATGAAGGGGAGGGGAACCCATTCTTCTATATGCTATCCATTCTTAACCTCTGGGGGAATAAAGTGAAGGGCGAATGTACAAATTTCAGAAGATTTGCTGGTGCAATTTCCATTTTCAGTGTTGTAAATAATTTCTCCTCCTGGAAAGTATAGCCCAGGTTTTAAATACCTGCAATAATACTAGTCTTATTAAAGTCACTTGGATGCATAGTATTGAAATCTGATGGAGAGAAGTTTAATCATGATTACTTGCTTGCATGAAACCAAAAATTCATGTGCAGTTCAATGCTCGGTGTACTGTATTTACTGGGGTGCAAGTCTGCTGTGTCCAATGAGGTGCAATCTTATAAGCTTCCTAGAGTCCCAGTAAGGAGAAAAGGCAAGATAGAAATAAATACAAAAAGTAGTGCATATAGGCTGCAATCATGTTATATATATGCCTGGTTGTAAGGTAATCCACTGGGCTGTTAATAGTGTGTAAATTGATCTCTTATGACCCAGATTATAATTAATACTAAAGCAGGAATCAGGTTGTAGAGTCATGCAGCCACTTTTCAGTCTTGGGTTTAATCAGGATTCTTCATTGAGTTTAGTAACATATTCAGCTTCATTATAATGTATATGGGTGAGATTCACCTGGAATACTGAAAACAGTTGTCGTTGGCATCTGTCTGTCTAGGGAGACAATGGAGGAGTGCACCTTTGAAAGTGAAGTCAAATTGTTGGAAGTTGCAGCATCTGCTGTGGCTGTAGAGACCAAAACGAGAGTGACATGTTTTGTTGCAGCCGGGGCATATGAAAGTGTCCAGTTGTGCTGCTACAAATGCACCATGGCGTTTCTTTTAGTAACCTTACAGGAAGCTGCCTTATAGTGGGTCCGTCTATTGGTCCATCTAGCTCAATATTGGTAGTGGCTCTCCAGGATTTCAGACAAGAATCTTTCTGAGCCTTGTTAGGAATTGAATCTGAGGTCTTTTGGCATGGAAAGCATGTATTCCACCATTGATCTTCCCAGTGGTTTTGTGCTTTTTTTAATTTACAGCTACATAGGCTGTGTTGCAGCCCAGCTGACTTCCCATTTTCTTCTCTGTCCCCTGCACCCACCCAACTCATCAAATTTTTAAAAAATGAAAAGAAGACACCACCAGGGTAGGCAATTGGTGATTAAAATATGCAGCTATTTCGCTCAGGAAAGCTGAAAATCTATATGCAAGTTCCTGTAACATTTTTTTCCCCTTTTGTTGTCTTATTAGTGAAACTTGTGCCTAGTATTTAATCAGTACTAGGAATATTTATTTAGCTTAGGGATTTTAAATGCTTTCCCTGCTTTGCTGTCCTTTATGATGGTTTGACCCATTTTGTTCTGGAGGTCCCTGTGCCAAAAGGCCTTTCCCAAAGAGCCGTTAACAGTACAGTCCTATACGTGTCTAGTCAGAAATGAGCCCTGCTGAATTCAATGAAGTTTGCTCCCAAGTACAGTGGTACCTCGGGTTACATACACTTCAGGTTACAGACGCTTCAGGTTACAGACTCCGCTAACCCAGAAATAGTACCTCGGATTAAGAACGTTTCCGAGCACAATTCAAAGTGTTGGTGCTGATCTTTAAAGCCCTAAATGGCCTTGGTCCAGTATATCTGAAGGAGCGTCTCCACCCCCATCGTTCTACCCGGACACTGAGGTCCAGCACCGAGGGCCTTCTGGCGGTTCCCTCACTGCGAGAAGCCAAGTTACAGGGAACCAGGCAGAGGGCCTTCTCAGTAGTGGCGCCTGCCCTGTGGAACACCCTCCCACCAGATGTCAAAGAGAACAACTACCAGACTTTTAGAAGACATCTGAAGGCAGCCCTGTTTAGGAAAGCTTTTAATGTTTGATGTATTACAGTATTTTTTTATTTTTTTTTTGGAAGCCGCCCAGAGTGGCTGGGGAAGCCCAGCCAGATGGGCGGGGTATAAATAATAAATTCTTTTTATTATTATAACTTTGCTTCAGGATGAGAACAGAAATTGTGCTCCGGCGGTGCGGGAGCAGCGGGAGGCCCCATTAGCTAAAGTGGTGCTTCAGGTTAAGAACAGTTTCAGGTTAAGAACAGACCTCCGGAACAAATTAAGCTCTTAACCCAAGGTACCACTGTAAGTCAGGATGGCTGCCTAAGTCTTCCACAAAACAGTTCCAGTGTGGATACAAACAGTGCTTCACAAATTGTTTGGACTGGGTGCAAAGTCCTTGGAAAGGAAGCAGTGGAGACCCTGTTGCATATTGCACATCTCATTTAGATGAAAAGAAGAAGATCCATTCATCTTGGTAACCTGTATGGCTGTGCTATTATAGTCTGCGTGCCTCACGTTGTCAGGGCAGGATAGGAGGAGGCTGGTGCTTGCATGTCTCCATGGCGACCTTGGTGTTGGCCTGATGCCTGCAATCTGGCCTGTTCACAAAGCACCGTGCCCTGATGAATTATTTAGCTGCGCTGGAGAAAAATATAGCAACAGGCTCCCGCTGAGTGGCTGAGGAGAGCGGTAAGGTGACATCAGTAGCTTAGGCTGATGAGCCCAGGGGTTCGCAACAGCTAGCCAGCAGGATCAGTTTGCTTTTATGAAGGCTTTGCGTTTTTTTTTTTCTTTTTCACTTTGGCCTAGGATCTTCTTATTTTGCCCGTGAGGAGAAGCAGAAGGAAACATTTTGTTCATTTAATGACTTGCCAGTCACTTTGGAGCCCAACAATTACCCTGCAACAATTTCAGTGTTTTTGTTTTGTTTTGTTTTGTTTTGTTCTGTTTTATCATTTTATATGTTTCCATAGTTAGCAATTATACTAAGTAAAGATGGGAAGAATTCTGTGCATTGTAGAAATGGAGGCTGGACTGGTGGTAGACTGTCCGCACTCTTTTCTGTGTGCATTGGATACTTTATTGTTATGAAGCAACTGGGGATTTTGCTAGAGAGATTGTTGGGTGATGAAGGCTGAGTTGTATGTTATGTCAGTGGTGGGCTAGCTGCTTGCGGGGAGAGCACGCAAACAAAGCAGTTTGTCATTCCATGTTACAAACTGTAGTTACTGTGGGAGTAGAAATACTTAGAATCATAAAAATGTAGGGTTGGAAGGGACCACAAGGGCCATCTAGTCCAACCCCCTGCCAAGCAGGAATCTTAATAGAATCATGGAGTTGGAAGGGGCCACGAGAGTCATCAAGTCCAATCCCTTGCAGCATTGCAGGAATCTTTTGCCCAACATGGAGCTCAAACCCATGATTCTCATGCTATACCAACTGAGCTATCCCAGATAATTCCCGACAGATGGCCACCAAAGCTCTGTTTAAAAACCTTCAATGAAGGAGAGCCCACCACTTTATGAGGTACAGTGGTACCTCAGGTTAAGTACTTAATTCGTTCCGGAGCTCCGTACTTAACCTGAAACTGTTCTTAACCTGAAGCACCACTTTAGCTAATGGGGCCTCCTGCTGCCGCCGCGCCACCGGAGCCCGATTTCTGTTCTCATCCTGAAGCAAAGTTCTTAACCTGAAGCACTATTTCTGGGTTAGTGGAGTCTGTAACCTGAAGCGTATGTAACCAGAGGTACCACTGTAGTCCATTTTATTGTTGAACAGCTCTTGCCGCAACTCGTAAGGTCAGGATGCAATTTCTGTAAATGTACAAATAAATAAATGGTTTGGTCTGAATGAACTGCACCAGCATAAGACTCTCATGTTCCAGAAAAATAAGGTGTGTGGACGGGGGCTGTGTTTGCATGTGAGATGAGTTGGAGACCGTCTCAGCCTCCCATGTGGAATGACACCCACATACTTCTGCTTTAAGCATCTGCCATCCTTGCGGCTGGCTTGAGTCCACAAAAGCTTCTGCTGTCCTTGAACCTGGGGAAGACAGAGGCACTGTGGATTGGTGATTCCCACGTCTAGGAACACACATGGTACTGATTGAATGTCCCCGTGATGGTGCCAAGATGCCTGCCCTCAATTACCAGAGCAGTTTTGCATTTTTGGTAGGTTTTGCTTTGTGAATAAATACACAAATGTTTGCAGAGCATTTTTTTGGGTAAAAGATGGACAACTCCCCTGAAGCATGGGGGAGGGCAAGACCGAACTGTTGTTCAGTTTTCAGCTGCAGAGTCAGGCTTGCACAGCAGCTGAAAAATTCACCGTGAAATCTACACTTGCGTTTTGTGTGGCTTTGTGCCTGAGTTTTCATTGCGGAATTAATAATAATTTCAATACTTTTGCTTGAAAACCCACCAAAATATTAATAAACCTTTCCTTATACTGTATATGTTGCAATAATGGCAGCATTCCAAATATATCAGGTTGTCTCCCAGTTGAGCTGTGTTGGCCTTCCTCCAGGCGGAATACTCCAGATCCCAAATGATGCACAGGTCGCTGCCTGCAGCAAGAGTGGGCTGAGCTGGAATATATTTCACATTTGTGTTTTATTTTTTATATTCTTCCCTTCCTCTTAAAGGAGCCCAACATGCTTATTCCATTTTTTTGAGGGGGTAGGAGACAAATATGCAATATTTAGCTGCCAGCCCTGCCACAATGCTACTTACTGTGATACTACTACCCAGTGCTACTTGCCTTTAAAGGAGCTATCATATTTTTAGAACCTCAGTTGACCAGCTTCTGGGAATTTTGACTTCTTTCCATTTCAAAGTCTGGAAAAACGGTGTCTATCTGTTTTTGGGACACATCCCACCTGAAGCTAGTAGAACTACTTAATGTAGTGAGCACTCTAAATTTTAAAGTCTAAAAGATGGATAATAATAAGATACAGGACACTTACCTTGCTGGAGTGGAAATGAGTACTCAGGACTAAATGTGCAGAAAATAAGATGAGTGACTCTAAAACGCTCATTGGACACCTTTAAAATACAAATACTCTAGTAAGGAAGGCTGATACCACCAAGTTGCCGCATTTTCTCTGCCCACCCCCCTTTGTTCGGCTGATGTTCATAACCCAAATGGTTTGGACCGGGAACAGAAAGAAGTAATGAAATAGAATTTGCAAGGTTTATATATCTTTAGTTTTCAATTAAAGTTGAATGAGCTGTTTCTGTTAAGGCGCACAACACTCTTTTCTTTTACCACAGCAGACATATTTTGTGTTAGCTGTAGATTAAGTAAACACTTTTCAGCTTCAAAAATACTGATTATATTTCCTGTATAAAGGAAAGGAATAAACAATCCTACTCGGCGCACAAAAGCCTTTTGAGTGTGCTTTTGGCAGGAAGTTTTTGATTTAGAGCCGTAGAGTCAGAGAGTTGTAGAACTGAAATGGACTCCAAGGGTCACCTAGTCCAAACCCTTGCAATGCAGGAATCTCAACTAAAGCATTCATGGCAATCTCTGCTTATCAACCAATGAAGGAGAGTCCACAACTTGCTGAGGGACTGTTCCACTCTTACAGTCAAAAAGTTTGGAATATTGTAACTTGAAGCCATTGATTCGAGTGCTCCCCTCCAGAGTAGGAGAAAACCAGCTTTCTCCATCTTTCATAATAATAATGTGACAGCCCTTTAGATATTTGAACCCCAATAACTCATGGGACGCAGGTGGCGCTGTGGGTTAAAGCCTCAGCGCCTAGGGCTTGCCGATCGAAAGGTCGGCGGTTCGAATCCCTGCGGCGGGGTGCGCTCCCGCTGCTCGGTCCCAGCGCCTGCCAACCTAGCAGTTCGAAAGCACCTCCGGGTGCAAGTAGATAAATAGGGACCGCTTACCAGCGGGAAGGTAAACGGCGTTTCCGTGTGCGACTCTGGCTCGCCAGAGCAGCGATGTCACGCTGGCCACGTGACCCAGAAGTGTCTCCGGACAGCGCTGGCCCCCGGCCTCTTGAGTGAGATGGGCGCACAACCCCAGAGTCTGTCAAGACTGGCCCGTACGGGCAGGGGTACCTTTACCTTTACCTTTTTAACTCATGTGTCTATTTCAAACCAAGTTTTTCATTCTCAAAAACATTCTGTTGCTTGTGCTATAGTGCACAATGTATCTCCTTGCTATGAGTAGTGATTGCACAATTTGAAATACCCCTTTAAATGTAACTACTGTATTCAAAGGCAAATATAATGGTGGGTTCTCATCACTCAGTTGATTGCTGTATATGAAGGAGGTTCTGAACAGAAGCTTTTTGAAGCTTGGGAAGTTGTGGACTGGCCTGGCAAACCAGTAAATTATTCTGCCAGTTCCACATCATCCTGGCCCAGTTAAAACAATGATCCCATAGCATCTTTGATATTTGTGTGCAAGGAGAGACAAAAGTCTCAAGGGTACAGAAGAAGATTCAGTGGCCCACCACATTTTGAAAATGTCTTCAGCATTGATTCTCTCTTTTTCATGGTATCATGCAATGGAGGTCACTGCCCAAATTTATGCTTGTCTCAGAGATGGACCAATTTTGCAGTCTTCCAGAACCTTCCATTTCCCCCCTCACTTACCAGCAGAATGGTTTGCTTCTAAAAAGGGGCTTCAGTTGTATGAAATGCTCCTTGATGAATAGTAAGTGGACTTTGAAAGTCATCCAACTGTCATTTATATTAACTAGGGAAGAAATTTAATCTGAATTTGACTCAGCAGGTAGCTTGCTAGTTAAAATAACTCACACCTCTGTGTAAGTGCCCGACTTCATACTAGAGATATCAGAGAATTCCAATGGAAATGGGAATTGCCAATTTTTGCTTATTCATCAAGGTCCAGAATGGAAATAAATACAGTGAATATAATTGGTATTCACTGTTGTTGTTGCTTTCAGTTTGCAAATGATACATAATTGATTATTTTTTCCCTATTTGCATTGTGTTTGTTTTGCATTCAAATGAATGGGCTGGAAAAATGAAATTTACATAAGGGACACTTGACTTGGAAAAGACTTTCGGACAAGTAACTTTCCCCATCCCAATAGCTGAGATAGTACAGAAAGCCATGAAAAGCCTGTGCTCAGTGTTTGCATCTGTTCTCATGCACTAAATGTGTGTCTCTTGCATTCTGTGTGTCCTTCTCGGACCTCTGATCACACAAAATCTTGCAGGCTGTAAATTGCCAATCCTTGCAAGCTGAGAGTTATTATACAGTCATGAAATTGGAAGAGATCCAGTGTGGGATATCCAGTCCCTGCTCCACCCTAAAGAGGATATCCTCTTTGAAAATCTTCAAGCGTATTCTGTAAACTCTCTAGGTGGTTTGGCCTAATGGCCTAGTATCCTACTGCACTTCTGTTAAAAAAGGGGGAAAAGGAGAGGGGGGAGAAATTGTATTTATTGTAAAAATGTGGTTTGAGTTCATTGATTTCTTCTAGCATGTTTTACATACAGTGAGTGTATATATTGTCCCTGCTCAGAAGAACCAGAATAAAATATTTTATGGTATGTTTATAATTTGCTTTGCTTACTCTATAACGGCTGGATTTCTGCTGTAGCTAATGAGGAGCCTTGAATATTGTGACAATGTTGTATCTGGAGCAAAATGATGGTTTAGCTGACAATTCACAATGTGATAGCACGAGGAAGCTGAGTTGCTTCTTCTTTAAAAAAATACTTTTTAATTTATTTTCTTTTCTATAATTACAAACATGTCATATCAATAACATACATATTACACATCATCACCTCCTCCCTCCTGGACTTCCCTCAACTTCCATTTCTGATTTGTTGCCTCCTTATTATATACTGCTATTTTATACAATCCACTATATCATTCCTTCATCACATTAATTGTTCTTTATCAATAAAGATGTTAATGTTTATTTAAATGAAGCTGAGTTGCTTCTGAAGATTGTGGCCAGTCTAGACTAATAGGATTTCCCACTCCCTCCAAGCCCTTTGAGGGTAGATGTGTTTTAGGTTGTTTTTAAAATAATTAAACATGGAACTTCGTTTGAGTGTTTGAAAAGCTTTATAGTCATTCTTTCAGCAACTCTTACCATAACCCTGTAAGGTAGGCCAGCCATATTATTTGAACATGACAGTTGAGTGGCCTGCAGTAAGCTGTATGGCTGAAGTAAGGTATTTAGTACTCCACACCTCTTTAAAACGATATTCACTTCTGTAATTCCAGTAGTGAATGTGGTGTTTTCTTTTTGTCTGGTAAGTGACCAGACATTCTGGTAACTGCGAGTACTGTCTAATATATATTTTTCTGCAGGAATTATTTTTTCCTGTAAATTATACTACATGGTCCACAGCTAAGCATACAAGGTCAGGCTTGACTTTAATTAATATCAACCTCTTTCACATATTCACTTTGTCTTTAATTATGTGACCACATACTGTTTCTCATATACAATACATTATATATCCCCCTTGAAACTTTATCCCTATGTTTTTAAAGCTTCCTTTTGCACTGTAATTCCTAAACTCATTTCTACAAATGTTGGGCAGGCAACTTATGAGGTGCACCTCTTGGCTGACATGCTAGCATTAGGACAGCTCAGTTGGTAGAGCATTAGACTCTCAGCCTCTGGGTTGTGGGTTCAAGACCCACATTGGGTAAAATATTCTTGCATTGCACGGGGTTGGAATAGATGATCTTTGTGGTCCCTTCCAACTCTACAGTTCTATGATTCTAGGCAAGGCAAGGGAAGCAGGTCTCTGAGATTTGCAAAGTAGTAGAATTGGAGGGTTTGGAATACAGTGGTACCTCTAGTTACGAACTTAATTCGTTCCGGAGGTCTGTTCTTAACCTGAAACTGTTCTTAACTAGAGGCATGTTTCCGCTAATGGGGCCTCTTGCTGCCGCTGCGCTGCCAGCACATGATTTCCGTTCTCATCCTGGGGCAAAGTTCTCAACTCAAGGTAACTCTTCCAGGTTAGCGGAGTTTGTAACCTGAAGCATTTGTAACCTGAGGCATTTGTAACTCAAGGTACCACTGTATAATTACAAGTGACATTCAAACTCAGATCATAACTAGTTTGGCACGGTTCCTACACTAGTTCTCCCAGCCACCATAGCTGCCCTCTTCTCTTTCCTGGTGAAAAAATACCTAGTGGCGATGAAAATGGCTATTGCTACGGTTTCATTAGGCCTTGCTGTATCCTTGGGAAAAACACTGAAAATTTCTGGAATAGGTTCCGTTGCTTTCAAGGAAATGGGTGAATGCCAATAATCCAAAGTCAGAGAGTTGAGTGTATGCCTCTTTTCCTGAATAAACTTGCCTTTCTTACCCCTGTGTTTGCCTGTCTTCGACGATACAGCTGTAGGTTCCTATGCCCTACTAGTTCTCCCAGCAGAGTGCCCCAGTCCGTTAACTGATCTGTTGATTATCTTCAGAAAAAGTGTATGAATGTGAAAATAAGGGCCATGTGCTCTCTCCTCACACATCCTCCCCTATGATTATCAGTGGACCCATCCAATATTTTGAAATAATGGTCAAGTATTTAAAGCACCAATTTAGAACAATGGAAATGAAGATAAAGACTTGGGCTAATTTACAATGAAATCGCCACCACTAAGTTAGTTCATCACTATTTCACAACAGCGGCATCAAATTCTAAACTGTTGTAATCCTTTATTTCTGGCTCACCATGCAATGTTAATATGAGTATGTGTGAATACTTTTCACCAGACTGAACAGTTCTCCTTGGCATTTGTCCTGAAACTGGGGCCAGCACTGGAATTTTACAATTTTTCTTTAAAACAAAATCTAACCAAACAGATGAAGGAAATATAAAATACCATATATATATATATATATATATATATATGGCAGTACATGACTTTCTGAAATGAACTCTCCATCTCTCTCCGTAACTAAATGTCCTCCTGCTACCCTCAAAAGGGCTTTTTTGGTTGTTTCATAGAAAATTAAATAGCAGTCAAGTCATAGACAGTCAATTGCCCTGATTCTAACCTACTCCAGTGCAGCCATTGGAGTCTGTGCACAGCTTGTCATTTCACTTCTACTTTTGCAGAAATTCCAACTCCCAAGCTCTTTACAACTTGGGTCCAAACACCTTTGGAGTCCTGATCCCAATTTTCAATGACTCACAGTGTCATACTGCTCCAATCAATGATTTCCATCACCACCTCTTTCATTGTCCTTGAATCCAAATGTACTTTGGGGCACTACGTTCAGGGAAGGCTCCTGGTGGTGTATCCATTAGGCCCCAGAGCAAGGGTAGTCAAGGCATCATGAAGCATGTAAACTATGTGGGATAGCTCAGTTGGTAGAGCTTGAGACTCACAATCTCAGGGTTGTGGGTTTGAGCCCCATGCTGGGCAAAAAGATTCCTGCGTTGCAGGAGGTTGGCCCAGAAGACCTTTATTATTCCGTCCAACTCTACAATTCAATGATTATACAATGAATATTTTGGCTAGCTTGCCTTACAAACATGGACAAAAGTTTTTTAATAGTGTGAACTTCTTGAGACACTGCATCCCTCAAGTTGAACCGAACGCTTCTTGCAAATAGGTAAAGGGACCTCTGACCATTAGGTCCAGTCGTGGCCGACTCTGGGGTTGTGGCGCTCATCTCACTTTATTGGCCGAGGGAGCCGGCGTACAGCTTCCGGGTCATGTGGCCAGCAGGACTAAGCCGCTTCTGGCGAAGTAGAGCAGCGCACGGGAACGCCGTGTACCTTCCCACCGGAGCGGTACCTATTTATCTACTTGCACTTTGACATGCTTTCGAACTGCTAGGTTGGCAGGAGCTGGGACTGAACAACAGGAGCTCACCCCGTTGCAGGGAGATGAACCGCCAACCTTCTAATCAACAAGCCCTAGGCTCTGTGGTTTAACCCACAGCGCCACCCACATCCCTTGCAAATATGTGTCACCCACGTTCTTGCAAATATGTGTCATAAAATTCTGACAGCCACTTTTGTTAGAAAAAAAGGTTCTTTGGAGCTAAGCAGCCACTGGGACGCAAGACCTCTGTTTTTCTGCAGCAATTCTCCCTCCTCTCCAGACACCTTGAAGTTCAAAGGCCACCCTGAAATCATAAAACTGCCAAACGTGTGTTCATTATGATTATATGTGCTGAAGTTCTAATTGTGTTCAACCCACCTTGAATGGACTGTGAGATGAACCTATGGCTGGTGAAAAATGAATGTTTTATGACTCAGAATGCCAGAGAACAGAAGGCCTTATTACATCAGATAAGTGTTGCTATGCACAGCAGATGTTATGCCACTACAGGATACAGAATCTATGGGGACAGTCTTCCATATGGTCTTGCGGCAAGATAAACCCTTGGTGGATGCTGCTTATGTGCAATATATTTTCCATTTTCCCAAACTGGGAATGCAGCTGTGGGATAGTAAGGCCTAATTAATCATTTATTGCAGATTTACAATTTATTGCCCAGAGATGCCTATCTCAGTTATTGATTTTGGTGATCCCCCTCCCCCATGTAGCTGTTCTATAATTGCATTTTTATGCAGCAATAAAAAACTAAAGCATATGTATTAGTGATAGGAAAGACCATTGTCTGTGGCTAAATGGTATCTGCTCATTCAAATGCAAGTGTCAACTGCATATGTTCAGAGTGTCACAGTACATTTTGTTTTCTGTATCTGGGTTCTCAAAAATACTGTGATAATAAAGGGCTGGGGAGTCTCATTATGCCTTCCTGGTTTACACATACACAGCTCCAGGAATTAACATTTCATGTTTATTCTTAAGAATAGAGTGCTATTCAGGGCTCTCCCCCTCTTCCCTCCAGGTAGGAATAGTCTACCTGATTCTTATTCTAGCTGTTTGTTCAGATCCCACCCTCTTAGGACATTAGTTAATGTGAAAATGGGATGGAATGGATTTGTGGATGGAAATGTGTAAAATTGGCATGGACCAGAAGTACAAGTCTCTCCCTAGGGCAAGACAGAATGAAGGACGATCTTTTCCTGAAATTAGCAGGTTGAGTTAATAACGGGAGACTGAAACAGCTGATGAACAGTTGGTTAAGGATAATTGACCTGGCCAACCAAAGTTATGATCCAATTTAGATTTGGATTCACCTTGTCTGTTTTTTGTTGTTCTGTGTTCTGGTAGTGCTATAGATCATTATACTGTTTTAAATGAGGAACAGGGTCTTGTCTGCAGTGGCTTCTAAGCTGGGCAATTCCTTCCCTCTTGAGGTCAGGTTGGTATAGTTCTTCCCATTTGGAGGAGAGTAAATGCACCCTTATTTTGTTACTGGCAGATTTGAAAATTTAATGGTATGCCCTTGTTTAACCAGCAGGGATTTTGTTTTGTTTTTAAATGGTTGATTTGTGGTTTAAAATGTTGTTTTGACTGATATTATTTTGAGTTTCTTTTTGGTTAGGAATGTTATGACGGAAGATTAGTATACAGATATTGCAAATAGTAGAGGAAGTGGCTCAAACACAAGAAAATAGGGTGATACAATTTTCTAGAAGAGGAAAACCAAAAGTTTTATGGTGTGGTTATAGTAAGAAAATAATCATTCCCTTCTCTCTTTACTTATGTGGTAGGGCATAAGCCATGGCTCACATTTTCAGACTGAGAAAGTTTTCGCTAAATAAATAAATAAATGATTATGTGAATCTCATTATTGTTTACAACCGTCTGCTTATGCAGCTACAGTGTATTGTTTTTGTGTGGTATGGCTGTGATCCAAAGTCAAACAGGACTCCAGTGCAGCTGTGTGAGTACTGCTCTTCAGTGTCAGAAAATGCTTCATGGGCAAAATGTCTGGATCGTTCCCCAGTACTGGAAAAAAATGGGAAAGTGCTTGCACAGAACTTAGAGCAGGAGTCAGCAAACTTTTTCAGCAGGTCCACTGTCCCTCAGACCTTGTGGGGGGCCGGACTATATTTTGAAATAAAAATAAAAATGAACGAATTCCTATGCCCCACAAATAACCCAGAGATGCATTTTAAATAAAAACACGCATTCTACTCATGTAAAAACACCAGGCAGGCTCCACAAATAACCCAGAACTGCATTTTAAATAAAAGGACACATTCTATTCATGTAAAAACACGCTGATTCCTGGACCATCCGTGGGCCGGATTTAGAAGGCAATTGGGCTGGATCCGGCCCCCGGGCATTAGTTTCCCTACCCATGGCTTAGAGCCTCAGCATGCTCACTCAAGCTGCTGGATGGGCAGATGGGAATATGCAGTTTATTACTCAATGCGGCTGAACTAATAACCATTTGCTATAAATGACAGCGATTAATGCCACTGTTTATACTGATCTCACATGAGGCAAAACAAAGTTATAGTACATTGTGTGTGCATGCGCACACACAGTTATTTTCTAATCATGTTTTACCTTGCAAGTCTTTTCAGAATGTGCAAACATTACTTGCGGGTGGAATTTTGTAATGTGGGCTATTTTTCACATAGCAGGTCGATATGACTCTGCTCGTCCATCATCTCTGTGAGTTCTGCTCTGCTCTTATTTTAGAAGCATTCACTAGTAAGATGGGTTGCTCTCTATACTTTCTGTGCTTGCCAGCGAGATGATAAGGCATCTATACCTTATATTTATAGTACACGAGTATTAGAAGGAGATCTTATCCTCTTCTATGCAAAAGAATATAAATAGTATATTTAATGGGCAGGGAGAAGATGCAGCAAAAGATTTCAAGATGCAGCTTAATGTAGCTCATTGGCTTTTGATGGCGTCTGATGAAATAGGCTGTTAGAAAACCTCAAATCACAGCAAACCTATCTTCATTTCTTGCCTACCCCCACTTAAGTTACATTATAGCCTGTAGTAAAAATCTGTACCCTTCTGCTCTTTCCTCCACACTAATACTAGCTCCTTGAAAATAATATTTAGTATTGCATTCATAAGTGCTCAAAGTCCTTCAGAGTAGCAGTTGACTAAGTTTTACCCCACCTAGACCAATGGAAATAAATGAACATTACTAAGTTTGGTCCCATAATTTCAGTAGTTCTATTCTGAGTAAAACTTAGTTGATTGGGTGGTATTCAAACTCTAGAAAACCATTACAACAGTCTGGCAAGGTAAGCCAGTTTTTACTGAGCCCGCACATTATAAGGACAGAGGTTATGCAATGTTATTAGACAAAGAGATGAAAGGCAAACCATGGACAGCTCTCATTCTTAGTCAGCATGCTTTGAAATGTTTCTTCTTGACACTGTAAAAATGAAACTTTTGCATGCTGAATAGAGAGATCCATCTGAAACCATGCTTAAGTAATTCACAGAGGAATACCCCCCCCCAAAAAAAAAACCTCCAAGCTTACTGCTGTAGGTATAGGACAGTCTGTGAGACAGGTAGATTAGAACTCAATTAAAACTGCATTGAGGCAAACCTCCAGTAAATGAAAGCTATTGTGATAAGCCTTGCTGTATATAGAAATAAGCTAAAATGGAAACAAGCTTTCTCACACATTTTTCAGACCTACTGTAGCAATATAGAGCCAGCCATGCTTATCCCAGAATTCGTCGGCTGAAGGGAGCTGTATTTGAACCTGTGACCTTAATTTAATTCGACTAATATAACTGCATCTGATGAGCTACTGAAGGAGCTTCATCCTCCTGCTGCACTTGGTTGCTAAAGCTATTACTGTAATATTTACCATTTGAGGGGAAATGTATTCCTGTCTGTAACTGGCAGATGGGCGGAATCCAGCCAGTTTAGAGGAGTCTGGGATTATGTAAACTACTTTGTGGAGAGGAATGAAATAGTCTTCTTGGGTCTTCTTTGAAGCATGGCAAAGCCCTATGGTGCAAAATCTGAAGATATTCTTATCTGGTATTCATTGATTGATAGAGTTTGAGTAGGCAAGTTCTCCATATCAAATCAGCACCATCCTTTGCCCTTTTTCTTACCCAATCCCGCTGTTCTTCATGGGACAATGACAATAGAGATATTGTATATTGTAGGTTTCTGTTAGTGGTTCTTCCAGGTTCCATTGAATGCCGCATATCAGGAAATAAGTTGTCCACCCACCGATGTCTCACAGTATCTGTTATTGCAAGAGAAATTCTTAAATTTATGAATTGCAAGGTAGGCGTTTCGTTCCCTTCTTACCTGTTGAGGAATGCTTGCAAAGCACTTGATATTCCCCAAACCTGTCTTGATGTCAGGAAGCAAACGCTCAACTTGGATAAGCTGCTGCTTTGAGCAGTGATTTAAGCTGGAGTTGTTTGTGTTTCAACAAATGGGGGGATGTAAAGTTTCTGCTCTGTTCCAGGCACAGGAAGAAAAATCAATGTGTGAAAGGAAGCTGAATATGAAAAGAAAATGTTCCATTTTCTAACACTGTAGAGCTGACAGTTCCGTGGGAAGGATAAAAATGTATTGATTATATCCTTAGCCATCAGGAGGAAACAAAGCGAGAGAAATACGACTTGGAAGCAAGCATTTGCTGTAGCAGCCACACAGAATTTGGCAGCCTCCTAGTACGTGGCTGAAGGTATTTTCTTTTCTTTGAAAACTCAGAACTGCTCCCCCCCCCCCCCCCGAGTTAGCGATATTACTGCAACCTGGGTGGAATTTGACATGCTCTTAGTAAATGCATGGTCAAAACCAATAATAATAATAATAATAATAATAAAAATAAAAATAAAAATAATAAATAATTTTATTTATACCCCACCCTCCCCAGCCAAGGCCAGGCTCAGGGCGGCTAACAAGCAATAATAAAAACAAGTTGAATGAATACAACTTAAAACAAGATTAAAATACCACATTGAAACATTGAAACATTAAAATGCAGGCTCATCACAGGAGGAGAAAGGAAAAAAGAAAGGGGGGGGGGAATCAAATTGACTCCAAGCCAAAGGCCAGGCAGAACAACTCTGTCTTACAGGCCCTGGGCAAAGAAATCAGATCCTGCAGGGCCCTGGTCTCATGAGGCAGAACGTTCCACCAGGCTGGAGCCAGTGTTGAAAAAGCCCTGGCTCTGGTTGAGGCTAATCTAACTTCCTTGTGGCCCGGGACCTCTAAGGTGTTGCTATTTATGGACCTTAAGGTCCTCCGTGGGGCATACCATCTCTGTCCCTCATTCCCTGTGTGCAGTATCTTATGCAATTGCTGGATTTGCTGTATCAGGGGGGAATATGGGAGTCATACAATTGACCATGCAGTGCCACAATGCTTGTCTCTACCCACACCTACATTCTTGTTTACACATATATGTTTGTTTACACCATGGTTTCCCAAACTCTGGTCTCCAGCTGTTTAATAATAATAATAATAATAATAATAATAATAATTTTTTTATACCCTGCTCTCTCCGACCGAGACTGGGCTCAGGGCGGCTAACACCAAATATATAAAATACATTAAAAACACAAAATCAAACGATTAGTTTAAAATACAATTCGAATCACATTTAAAATAAAAATAAAATTAAGTGGGAACCCACGAATCATAACCGTAGGGGTAAGGAATTAAAATTTCACCAGGCCTGGCCACTCCCATCTTTTGAACTACAACTCCCATCATCCCTGGCTAGCAGGACTAGTGGTGAGGGATGATGGGAACTGCAGTACAAAACAGCTGGAGAACCAAGTTTGGGAAACCCTGGTTTGCACTGTCACGTTCTACATTCTTTTCTATTGCAGTCATTTTGGCTCTCATCCTTTAGTACGCGCTAAACCAGGGTGAGAAACTTGTGACCTACCATATGTGGCTGGACTTCCATTTGCCAATTAGCTGCAGCCAGCATGATCCATATTCTGGTTTATCTATTTCAAAACAAACTACAAATAAATTTAAAGCACTTTCAGGACAGACAAGTACATGCAATGAGCACATCTGTCTCTTATTTAGTCTAGATTCTGAGATGGGAGCAGGTTTCTGTAATCAAAACAGTGGAAAAAATGTTTGCCTTTGTGAAATGTTTAAGGTAGGAATTTATCCCATGACTGCATTTCTTTAAATAATGATATTTCACACAAAAGACTGCTGAGCCTGCTCACTGTATGTAGTTAACAATGGAATATGTTTCATGGGGTTTCAGTGCAGGTATTGACCAGTATGCAAAGTTAAAGGATCTGAAGGTCGTCTAGCCTGCACTCGGTGTGATCCTTTAGACATAAACAGATTTATGTGTATAATCCAGATTATAGAGTGCCAGAGAGCGAGAGCTAGAGAGCCTGAGCCTTCTGGATCAAATTGTGTTGTGCCAGGTCCTGTTTGCCATATGTGCCACAAATGCCACTGTGTGTATTCTCCATCTGGAAAACTATTGGTGCAGTAGATAGTATGAGCATACATAGCTTTAGCCAAGTATGTTCCCCATAAGCATGCATAGCTTTAGGCAACTATTATGATACTAACATTCAGAAACAGTGCTTTCCATCACTGAACTTCTCATTGAGGATCACATGATAAACTTTTGAGAAATCCCAGAATTGTCCATAACAGAGTTTGAAAATAAAGTGTCAAGATCAAGGGAAATAATAGTAACCACTCTATTCTGTCTTGTGTCCAGTTCTGGAGGCTACAATTTGAGAAATGACATTGACAAGCTGGAACCCTTGGGAGGTTGTGGACTCTCCTTCATTGAAAGTTTTAAAGCAGAGGTTGGGTGGCCATCTGCCATAGCTGCTTTAGTTGAGATTCTTGCTCTGCAAGGGGTTGGAATAACTGACCCTTGGGCTCCCTTACAATTCTATGATTCTGTGAAAAGTATGGAAGCATTATATTGTTGCACGCCACCCCAGTCTCCAAGTGGTTCAGAATTCCAGGCGTTCCAGGCACATAATCAGGGTTCTTTTGGAAATGAGCACAGTGTCTTTATGATATATGGTGTCTTTATGATATATGGCTTATTTAAACATATATACAACCTAAGCCTACCATGCAGGGGTTCACAGCATTAACACCGCAAAAGGGTCTTGTTTCTTCTATAGCCACAGTCTTGGATTCCAACAGAAATAATACATTGGTCTCAAAATTGCTCTGCCAGTGTAGTGTAGTGGTTACGAGCGGTAGTCTCGTAATCTGGTGAACCGGGTTTGCGTCTCCGCTCCTCCACATGCAGCTGCTGGGTGACCTTGGGCTAGTCACACTTCTTTGAAGTCTCTCAGCCCCACTCACCTCACAGAGTGTTTGTTGTGGGGGAGGAAGGGAAAGGAGATTGTTAGCCACTTTGAGACTCCTTAAGGTAGTGATAAAGCGGGATATCAAATCCAAACTCCTTTCTTTGCAGCTTGCTGTTTTACTTCTTGGTCATATCACTGCCCCAAAACGTTTTACCTAAACTCTGACTTTATGTGATAAGGGAGGGCTCCCAACCCACTTTCCATCCTGCACTGAGCCCCGTAATCCCCCTTAATGGCTCATCTCCCAGGCTATCATCTCACCAGGAGGCTAGCCTGGCTATTCCAAGAATTTGAAGCACTGATTAAATTCTAATACTTGCTGGATTCAGAGATTAGAGGGGTCTGGCATCCACCTTAACACCCCGAACTCATAACAATATTTAACAGGTTAAGGAGAAATGTTAGCTTCCAGTATGTGTAGTAGAAATGGAAAGGCAAGACAGTTTTAAATACAGCACTTAACTGAACAGTTGTCATGCAATCACACTTATACAGATACTTTAATAATCACATTTTCCTGGGATGTCTTAGCCTGCTTATCAAATAAAATTTCAGAAAAGCTTTGACAAAGCAGTCCAACTTCCTTTTTAACCTTGTCACCCTCATGCTTTGCTTAAAAACCGAGCAAATAGCAGGTTTTTAGGACTGCTAGATGGGCTGCTTATGTAAATGATTGATTTTTCTTCCCTCCTCTGTATTTGACCCTGAACATAGTAGCCTAGAGATATACTTTCATTACACACAGCCAGGGACTTCAAAGCATGGTTGTTTCATTAGGTAATCTAAAGTTTAACCACTGCTGGCATGAAATATCATGAAATATGAAGGCACTTCTATACCTAGACCTTGTTCTCTATTAGTTGACCTCATGGTATCATCTATGCTTAGCAGAGTGGTAACCTTGTGGTATTCTAAAAGGATGACAAATGTTGTGGGCATTTTATTTTAAAATAAACCACAACATTGCATCAAATGATAGTTAAAATGATGAAAGGAAGTTCCATAAAAATATTTTTATGAAAACAGCAGATGTCTGGAAATTCAGTGAATGCTGGTGCCTCTTAAGATACTGATTGTGAAACAATTATGTCACAAGGTTTTCTTTTTGGGACATTAACTGTGAACTCATATTACCTGTAAATGATTTTTTTTTAAGAATAATTTTTTATTAACCGACCAATCACATCAAATCAAACCAAATTACATAAATTCCAAATTATACAACCGAATTTTAATTTTTTGTTGGGGGTACCCATATTTCAAGTTCCGAAGGGGATCCAATCAACTTCTTGCTTCTTGCTGCTGTTTTAATGTCCACAAATATAACCATATAATGTTCACAGTACTATCCAGTCCTTTCTTATTGTTTTTCCACATCTCTTGTTGTTATTTTCATATATTTTTCCTTTCTCTTTGTGACCTCTGATAGTCTCCACAAGCTGGTTAAAATAGTTTGTAATCCTGCGTGGATATTATTATTTTTTATCCAGTAGCCATATCCAGATGCTTTCCATATAACATCACTCCCATACATCCAAACAGTCTTAGCGTCATTAATCTTCACCAATCTGCCTCCTTTCTCAAACCTCTGAGGAGATTCACCAGGAATGCAGTCTGAAAACAAGTCCGTTCCTCCTCCCGGCTATAAATCCTTTGGCAAGATGGTGACTCTGAATTAATTGCTGCGCCATTCCAAAAGCTCTTATTCCTTCTCGATCTCCATAAAGCATACTTTGGTTAAAGTTTATCTCCACACAGACCTTAATCATCCTGCTTGGGTCAGTTAAACCGACGGTTCTAATGAGGCAGGGTTCTTGGTAAATCACATAGAAGAAAAGTAAAAAAGGTTCCCCCCCCCATTCAGTCCCGTTGCCGACATACCCAGCCTTTGGTGTATCTTCATCGTAAAATATTCCTGTTGCTCCAACCCGTCGTCTTCTTTCGCAGAGGTCCCTTAAATTAGCAGTCTTCACTCCCCTTCTTCACTTGAAATATGTGCATTTGCTTCTTTTGTAATTAATCATTCCAAATTGCTGCAGCTAGTGCGCTATCAAGAGACAGCGTCCAGGAGAGCCGAGGTCCACACGGGGGCATTCTGCCTAGTGCCCTCACCCCCTTCTTTCGAATTTGGGGGTGATTTATGGGCACAGCAGGCAAGGGCAGTGTTCCCCGTTCCCTTGGGGCAACAAGGGAGGCTGCCTACTCCCATAACAGGGTCGGAGAGATGGTATTGCCGTTCATCTTCCAATGCACCCCTAGTGGCTGGCCCCCCCATATTACCTGTAAATGATGGGGGGAAAGGATGAAATTTGCCATATACCAAAGGAACTGGCTTAAGAAAGGAAGCATTTAAGAATTAATGGTAAATGCCATTTTATGGTGAATGTCATTTATCATAAAATGCACATATTCAATGGATCCTCTTCAGTTTCAAGTGCTAAGTTGTGTGTGTGTGTGAGAAAATAGTTCACTTTGAGAAGGAGCTGCAGCCCATGCAGAGTAGACCGTGCCAGAGAAGATGCCAAGCAGAAGCGATGGATGTGTACTTAGCCCAGCTGTGACACTGCTGCCACCACAAGTAAAATGTCGTTATGGTAGTGGCATGATAAAGGACTTTCCCTCCCCTTGGACTTCCTGCCTCTCAGACTGGCAGACATTTATCTGGTCCATACAGAACTCTGTAAAGTCTTTTTGCCTCATAGATAGGCAATCTTGACATATTTAATTTTTTATTGGATATGTGTGTTTTCTTAAAAGATTCTTTTCTGGACGGCAGATTTCCCACCATTCTGCCTAGTTCAGTGTGCACTAACTCTGAACAGAGTAAGTTACATTAGTTCAGTACATTATAAACAGTTCTTTTCCAGTTGTTGTCGGCTCACATATTTAGAAAATGAGAAAGTTCTTGTTATTCTCAACCTGGGCAATGTATGTCATCCTCTGAAAAGCTATTTTCATATTATATGACTCCAGAGGGAAAGAATCATATCATCTAGCCAATTTACCTGAAAGCATGTAGAATACTCCCCAACCAAGGAAACAAAGCTGTCTCAGATGTTTCATGAGTACCTGTCAGGCAATGTTTTGGTAATTTTAGCTAAAGCTTTTATTTGTAACCAGTAGCGCATTTCCCTTATTTCATGGGGGTGGGGGGGATGATATGTTAATACTTCCAGTATTATTAGTTTTTATAACTATGAATCTGAAATAGTTTCTTAAATTATACCAGTGATAGCCCTTTCTTACAAAGCAACACATATAGCAGGGATATGAAACCTCTCACCTTCCAGATGTTATTTGATTGCAGTCATCCCTGACCATTGACCACGCTATCTGAAACTGATGGGAGTTCAAGCCCAATAAAATCTGCAGTGCTATGGATTCCTCATCTCTGACATACAGAAACCACTGCTTCCACTGATACTTGGATTGCTAGCATTGATGGTTTTGCTCCACTTTGTCCAGAAACAGGCAAAAAACCCCACTCCCTTGTATTTTTGTATTTGTACAGTGTCTCTGCACCTTCTCATTAAAAAAATTCTGCATCAAAAATATGCAGATCCCAAGTTTGGTCATCCCTGGCAACTAGTTACACACTCAGTGTTGTAGAAACTTAGAAAGCTGTTTGACTTCTAGTGCCTTTCTTAGTGCCATTACTGGTGTGAGGGGAGGGTAAGGACAATTCCCTATACCATTCTGACTCTGATGACTATTGGAAAGCCACGAGGACTCTCACTGCTTTCATATGTCTAAGTGCCATTTCAAACTTTCCTAGGTTCAAGAGAACCATGTAACCTCGCCTTGATGTCACAGTAAGCTTTGGAAAGGCTTGGAAATTGTAGTTCCCTGGTAATGACGAGAGAGACTTTTTAATTTACTGCTGCATCACGTAGGATGGCACCTCTCAAGAGCTGATTCATGCATCCACACATATGTCAAGTGATATGTCACTGATGGATTATTCAACACCTCACTGCTTTCAGCTTCAGGATGTGAGGTACCTTTGTTTTGTGAGGAGGAGGATGTGCACAAACTGTTGATGGAGCCTGGGAGCCACAGTTTCCTTCTTACGGATCATTCCCAGAGAGGGGACACCCAAATGCAGGGATGGAAATGCTGGAAGGGGAATGCTTTGCCAATTGTTATTATTAGGACGTGTGTGCACCGCACCAGCAGAATGTGTAGGTGACAGGAGGCATAGGGTTGACTTGGCTCAGAGCACTACATTCTGTTGCTGTTAGAGGGGAATAGGGAGAAAGGAAGAGAGAGAGATGGAACTTGACATGAAGAGGATATACTGTGGTAGGGCAAGGAGTCGTCTTGGGACAGGAGCAGAGAAGGCTTTGATAGTCTTTGGCCTTAGCCTGGAATAGGAAACGTTAGGAGGGGAAAGGAGGAAATATAATTGGGACTGTAAGAGAGGAGTTTGAGCAGGAAGCTCAGTGGCAAGCACCAAACAATAGATTTAAGAAATAATAACTTTGTGTAAATATGTTGACCACTCTTTTTTCTGGTGATGATTACTTTTTTAAAAAAATCTCTCTTTTTGATATGGAAAAGAAGTTCCCCTACATATTGTTGTGTAGGTTTTCAGAAATTGCAATGAGATGTAATTAAGAAAAGCAGATGTACACGATTAGGTTTGTTGTTGTTGTTTAGTCGTTTAGTCGTGTCCAACTCTTCATGACCCCATGGACCAGAGCACGCCAGGTACTCCTGTCTTCCACTGCCTCCCGCAGTTTGGTCAAACTCATGCTGGTAGCTTTGAGAACACTATCCAACCATCTCGTCCTCTGTCGTCCCCTTCTCCTTGTGCCCTCCATCTTTCCCAACATCAGGGTCTTTTCTAGGGAGTCTTCTCTTCTCATGAGGTGGCCAAAGTATTGGAGTCTCAGTTTCAGGATCTGTCCTTCCAGTGAGCACTCAGGGCAGATTTCCTTAAGAATGGATAGGTTTGATCTTTTTGCAGTCCATGGGACTCTCAAGAGTCTCCTCCAGCACCTCCAACACGATTAGGTACCTTAACATTTTTTGCTTTTAATGTTTCTATTAAACACACACACACATCATCACTGATTCTAACATGAAATGTGATACTGGCTAGTGTCGCTATGGTGTCCGAAACTGTTTCTATGAACCCTATCCCCTCCCCAAGTGTTGTGAAGTGATTTTGTACCACTACCAGATTTCAAATCTGCAACTTGAGAATTTACTGGAATTTGCATCACTTGATTTCATGCTGTTCGGATTACTGTAATTTAACACTATTACTACTTAACCAGATTCCAGTACTTTCCAGAGGGAAAAGTATTGAGTTTCTCTGGCAAATCATGATTGAATTAACAATTAGCACTCTGCTTGCTTGCTTTAATGAAAGATGACCTAAATTACATAATGAAATAGGTAATAATATTTTAGAAGTTTTATCCATAAAAGAGTTGCTCTGCATGTGTGTGTGTGTGTGTGTGTATGTGTGTGTGTGTGTGTTATATGAGATTTCTCAGCAAAGAATCTTAAGTCAGCAAAACAAAGGCTACTATGATGCTTCATCATATATGAGAGACTGCAAAACAGTAAATGATACAGTTAGCTAATTCTGTGGAATAGCCAAGTCTAGTTTCCCGTCCTCCTGGCTTACCTTGCCACTTGAGTGGTACTGAGAAGCAATTTCAATTTCATGAACAAGGAATAAGGCTAAAGTAGGGATAGAGAACCTGTCGTTCTCCAAATGCTTTTGGAGCATAACTCCCACTTTCCCTCACCATTGTCC